>NC_141693.1:1416172173-1417372173 GCF_964263255.1 Lissotriton vulgaris
TCCTCCCTCTCCCTTCCTCTCCTTCCTTCCCTCCCTCACCCTCACTCCCCTTCCCTTCCCCTCACTCCCCTTCCCCTATTCCCTCTCCCTCCCTCACTCCCCTTTCCTCACCCTCACTCCCTCCCCTTCCCTCACTCACTTCCCTCACTCCCCTTCCCTCCCTTCCCTTTCCTCCCTCCCCTTCCCTCACTCCCCTTCCTCACCCCTCCCCTCACTCCCTTCCCTCACTCCCTTTCCTCACTCCCTTCCCTCCCTCACTCCCCTTCCCTCACTCTCACCCTGACTCCTTCCCTCACTCCCTCCCTCACCCCCTCCCCTTCCCTCACCCCCTCCCTCACCCCCTCCCTCACTACCTCCCCTTCCCTCACTCCCTCCCCTTCCCTCCCTCACTCCCTCCCCTTCCCTCACCCCCTCCCTCACCCCTCCCTCACTCCCTCCCCTTCCCTCACTCCCTCCCCTTCCCTCACTCCCTCCCCTTCCCTCACTCCCTTCCCTTACTACCTTCCCTCACTACCCTTCCCTCACTCCCCTTCCCTCACTCCCTCCCCTTCCCTCACTCCCTTCCCTCCCTCCCCTTCCTCACTCCCCTTCCCTCTCTCCCCTTCCCTTCCTCCCTCCCCTTCCCTCACTCCCTCACCCCCCTTCCTTCACTCCCTTCCCTCACTCTTTTCCCTTACTCCCTTCCCTTACTCCCTTCCCTCACTCCATCTCCCTCACTCCATCTCCCTTGGTCGCCCTCATCCCTTTCTCTGTCTCCATTTCTCGGTCTCCCTTTCCCTCCCTCCCTCTGTCTCTGTCCTTCTACCTCCCCCTGTCATCCTCTGTAATCTCACCCTGCCTGTGTGTCACGGGCTGAGACAGCTGCTCCAGCCAGCTTCCCCAGCGCGCACAGACACACAGCCCTCACCCGAGCACTTCACAGGTCATACTAACTCTGCCTTGTCCATGTTCACTCTGGCACTGAGATACCCCTTCTGGGTGATTCAAGTGCCCTACAGCTTAAATGAACATAACATAGCCACCACTTGATCTTTGGTGACATTGAATGGCGTGGTTTGAGCATATCATCTTGAAGGCCCACCACCATCAGTGATTGTTTTGTTTTTCTGATCAAAGCAGCATTTCTAAAGCAATAACACACTGGGTTTGGTGTTTCCTCTGTTAATGTCCTTCATTGCTGGACTGCCCAACTTAATTCTATAGCTTTATCTGTGCATTATAATGATTTGGTTATATGATTTGGTTATGTCACGTTGTTGAGACTACATTTTACCACTTACTGCTGCTTTTCTTCATTCTGCCTAGGGTAGTTTTGAAGAGAATAATTCGAAATGCAGTCCACATTGTCATTGCTTAGCTGTGTAGCTCAGTGAGTTAAGCTCTCCCTGCTAACACGTGCTGAGGACTACGGGTCACTGGGCCTAATATCGTCGCTCTGAAGTCCACAAATAGATTACCTTTTATTAACAACGAAAGGAAGAAAAGAGAAAACTGTGTTAGCAGGCGATATGAAAAAATATGAAGTGTGGGGATTGTGTGTGAGCATGACTGATGATGACAGTAGAAATAAATGAATAACCCTGCCTTCTGCAGCAAGAGGACTAAAACGTTGATACACTATATTTTGGGGGAAATAACTTTTAGGTTTTGCTCGTACGCATGGCATTATTTTTAAATATCCACCTCTATTTGGCATCCTTATTTTTCTAAGGTGTCTTGAGGTGTAAGCCTCTGAGTCTGTGGCTGCACTGCAGAGGACTGCTTCAGTCCCATGTTCTGTTATGTATTATGGAGGAGAGAGCAATGCAGCTAGGACGCATGCCTCTCCGTGGTTAGCATACCCTTCCCTCACTCCATCTCCCTCGGTCGCTCTCCTCCCTTTCTCTGTCTCCATTTCTCGTCTCCCTTTCCCTCCCTCTCCCTCTGTCTCTGTCTTCCCTCCCTTTACCTCCCTCCCTCTGTCTCTGTACCTCTACCTCCCTCTGTCACCCTCTGTCATCTCACCCTGCCTGTGTGTCACAGTCTGTGACAGCTTCCCCAGCCAGCTTCCCCAGCGCACACAGACACACAGCCCCCACCCTAGCACTTCACAGCACTTCACAGGTCTTTAAAACGACCATTTGCATGTGCATTCTCCTCCTCTTAGCACCCCTGCAGCTCCACTCTGGCCTAGCTGGATTGAATCGGCCGGCCTCCACATAGCAGCAGAGTGTTTGCAGACACTCTTTGAAAACACGGTAGGATGTCTCATGGTCCGAGAGCTGCCACGGAAGGCTTGCCGGGCCGCCACCGGTCCGCGGGCCGTACTATGAGTACCCGTGCCCTAAAGCAATTTCTCAAAACCCAAGTATCCTGGAAAACAAATAAGTGACTTGATATACTGTTGTAACACATCACAAAATATTTCGACATTTTAATTTTTTTTTTGTTAACTTTGTTTTATTGAGTTTCATACAATGAAAAATACATCGTACAGGCATCTTATAATGCTGCAACCATCCAAAAGCCTCCCAAGGACCACCATCCGCCCTCCAAGCCACTTCGTGAAGCAATGGTGTAGACCGCTTGCATAGCAAGTGCCTCGGAATGCCTGACTGGTCAAGTGTCTGTGTTAAGTTCTTCAAACAGAAACTCAGTTTTACGAAGGAACTGAAAAACCACCAACACCCTCCCCCCCTCCCACCCCTCCCGGAACCAGTGTCTCTGAGATAGTCCCAGAGTGCATTGAGCGCACTGCAACGTAGATACGCCTATGCAACAACGGTGTCCTCCGGGTGTGAAGAGTCCGTGAGTCTCAGAAGGCGGAGGTATTTTGGCCACATGACTTCATTAAATTCTGTCGACAGGATTGCAATCAAAGGCTGCCAGGTAGTAGCGAAAGTGGACAGAGATTGAGTGAGGGAAGCCTGTATGCGCTCCAGGCCTGCTATGTACCACAATCTACGGAGCCTTCCTATGTGAGTCGGTCGGGCCTGTGTACCCCAGAGTGACAGGATGTGTTGCACTGCCGCCCCTAGTGCTAAACCCATCTGTTTTCCCCAGGCTAATTTCAGAGGGAAAGTGAGTTTGTTGGGTAAGCCTAAGAGTGTGTATGCTGGGAACCTAGGGATTTCGGTGTCAAAGTGTTTGTCGAGTTCGTTAAGAACCTCCGTCCAGTAATCCCCCACTTCCTGGCACCCCCAGAGCAGGTGAGTCAGTGTACCTTCCTCGTCGCATCCCCTCCAACAAGTAGGACTCCGAGTAGGGTTACCTCTATGCAGGCGGACTGGCGTTAAATACCAATAGGTGGCCACTTTGACTGCCGCCTCCCTGCTCGCAGTGCACCTTGCAGTGTGATTCGCTCTGTAGTATATGGCCTGCCACTCCTGATCAGAAAGAGCCCTACTCAACTCACCCTTCCAGCGTTTCTGACCCACTGAACGCAATGTAGGGAGAGGCGAGTGGAGCATGCGATAGAGCTCCAAGATCAGTTTCCGATCTGATTCTTTAGTGACTAGCCATTTCTCATAAGCCATCAGCTTCCTACTTACCAGTGGGTGCACTTCTGGATGCATCAGCCAGTGTCTGAGTTGGAAGTATTGGTATCTGCTCGGGTTGCAAAGGTCATAGAACTGCTGGAGGTCTGAGAGCTGCATAAACCCCTTGAGATCGAAGTGGCCTGCCGATTGGCATGGTGATGTACGCCATTGCGAGAAAGCCAGTCTGTCCATCCCGGGTTAAAAGTCCGGGTTGTCGAGCAAAGGTGTCATCGGTGAGGGAAACGTAGTAAGCCCCCGCCGACACGCGGCTGCATCCCAGACCCTCATAATGGTGCGAGTGATAGGAGGTCTATTAAGATATTTCGGCCTGTCCGCGCATTTCAGGAAAGACACCCTCCAAAGAGCAGTCTGCGCCACCGCCCGGTCCTGAAAGAGCCTCCTCTTTTTCGATTCGGACCGGCTCCCCTCCACTAAGTATCAGAGTTGGGCTGCATGGTAGTGTTGTAGAAGGTTAGGGATCCCCAGCTCTAGACTGAGGAATTGGCCTGTTCTAGGGCTGCGCCAGAGAAACGGGAATATTGGTGTGGTCCACGCTGCTGTCGCTTTGTTGTGAATGGGTTTAAAACATTACATTTTTGCATTAAAGCTGCTGACGTTTTAATTTGTTTTCGGTTTTTAGGTAGGAATTAAAGCCCACTTACACGCACAATAAAACTATATTTCACCCGCTGTTCGAGCGGGGGCTTAAACCTCATTCCCTTCAGTAGCACCATCTTGGGTGAGGGTCTGTGCCATCTTTGGGCGTCATATTGGTGTGCGCTCTAGTCGTGGGGCCGCATGGACTTGCCTGCCTACTTAAACCGGGTAATGCAAGCACGTAGCCCTCTAGACTGAGGAATTGACCTGTTCTAGGGCTGTGCCAGAGAAACGGGAATTTTGGTGTGGTCCACGCTGCTGTCGCTTTGTTGTGAATGGTTTTAAAACATTACATTTTTGCATTAAAGCTGCTGATGTTTTAATTTGTTTACAGTTTTTAGGTAGGAATTAAAGCCCACTTACTCGCACAATAAAACTATATTTCACCCGCTGTTCGAGCGGGGGCTTAAACCTCGTTCTCTTCAATAGCGCCATCTTGGTTGAGGGTCTGTGCCATCTTTGGGCACCATATTGGTGTGCGCTCTAGTCGTGGGGCCGCCTGGACTTGCCTGCCAGAGGCAAGCCCGTCTGCGCCTGTCCGCGCCCCGGAGGCGCGAGGCGCCGGAAATACCGCCCATTTGGAAGTTGAACCTATGGAAGAGAACAACTTTTAAAGCTGGGTAAGACAGAATGTAAAGTTACCCCTGCCACGACACTCATGAGAATGGATGGAAAGACCCTCATTGGCGGGCTGATCAATAGTCGGTCACTTGTTAAACATTTCATAGGGGTCTCAGACATGATAGAGGATATGGGGCTTGATGCTCTGTTTTTAACAGAAACATGGACAAATGCTGAGTCTGTTGTTGAATTGGGATGTGCCTGTCCAAATGGCTATAAAATTCTCCATAAGCCCAGAACCACGGGCAGAGGAGGAGGAGTGGGGGTAATTTTTAGAGAGGAGTTGGATTTCAGACTCCTACAGATAGGCGGGAACCTACTTACAGGACTGCTGTGCTACAGGCCTCCTGGTTGTGCCACACAATATCAGAACCTCTTTGATACAATTACTAATCTCACACTGGCACACTCCAGAAATATTATACTAGGAGTTTTTAACCTTTGGGAACATGGGAATGTTAGTAGCCAACTACGAGAGTTGAGGCATACATGCACAAACCTGAATCTTTCCCAGCTGGTGGAAAGCTCAACACATTAAGGGGGGCATATTCTTGATCTGTTATTCTCCAATCAGCCCACCACCAGGGTTTAAATATAGTGCCCCAGAACTGGTCTGACCATTATCTGGTGCACTTTAGTATTGGGATGGCATACCCTGGGGATAGTGCTGGTCAGCATAGGTCCTATAGGAGAGATAGGGAATGGGCTAAACTAGATAAGACTAGAACTCCTGTATTTGCCCCAGATGCTACACACTTTGTATCTACGATGACGGTGGAAGAAAATTACAAAGTTTACACTAACCACATAACGGATATTCTGGATCAAATAATCCCCATTAAGGAAAAAAAAATAGGAACAAAACCACGGCTCCTTGATTCAATGAAGAGCTAAAACAGCTCTGCATGCTCTGTAAGAAGGCGGAAAGGAAATGGGGAAAGTGCTATCACGAGGATGACCTAAGAATGAGTCAATTGCATTATAAAGAGCGCATTCTTAATGCTAAGGCAGATTTTTATGCCAGTTCAATCATACAAGCGCCAAACGTGACAAAAACTCTTTTTAAAATTATCAAGGACCTCTCCTCCCCTACATGTATGGAAAATAAAGTGGCAGCATCTCAAAAATTATGTGACGAGATTGCTTTACACTTTCAGGATAAGATTGCAAAGATAGTATATACTCTCCATGATAATAATATTGTTGAGCATCTTAATCCTGAACAACTGATAGATGAGGTTCAACAACAGTCGGTACCTTCGGACAATTCCCAGACTCAACAACAGTCGGTATCTCTGGACAACTTCCAGTCTCTAACAGAAGCTGCTTTTGACAGCTTGGTGGATAGCGTATCCTCAGGTTCCCCGCTTGACCCCTTCCCCCACAAAATCTAGAAGTCATTTGGGCGAGACACCTTTCCCTGGCTGAGGCAGATCTACAATCAGTCCCTGGAATAAGGAATGATCCCGGAAGGCTGGAAATTGGCGGTGTTTTGACTCCACTGATTAAAAAACCTTCTTTGGACCCGTCAATACCGGCAAACTTTAGGCCCATCTCTCTCCTTCCCTACCCAGTGAAAATTTTAGAAAAAGCAGTCAGTAGGACACTTTTTGGAGGAGAACCCCCTACTCGATAAAGATCAGTTTGGGTTTCGCCCACGACACGGGACTGAGACTGCTCTGGTCACAATGCTGGACAATCTGCGTATGAGAGCCGACAACGGGAATGCTACTGTTTTAGTGCTTTTCTATATGTTCGCCGCATTCGACACGGTGAACCATCTCATTCTAATTGAAAGACTCAAGAAGGTAGGAGTGAAAGGTCGAGCACTGCAATGGTTTCAATCTTACCTAGCAGGACGACATCAGGTGGTAACATTAGCACTGTTCTCCTCTAATAAATCACCAGTCATCCATGGAGTACGGCAGGGGTCTACGATTAGTCCTGTTCTCTTCAATATTTATCTGCAGCCCCTGCTCCCCATTATAAAGTCCTTCGGAGTCTGTCTAGTCAACAATGTCGATGATACGCAATTGGCTTTTTCTTTAGAAGGTGACCATGCACTGTCTTTGGACATGTTCAACTTCAAGTTCAAGTTCAAGAATTTATATAGCGCACTACTCACCCAGAGGGTCTCAAGGCGCTTGGGGATGGGTTCATTATTTATCGAATAGCCAGGTTTTAAGTTCTTTTCTGAAGGAAATGTGGTTCTTTGTAAGGCGGAGGTGGGTGGGGAGTGAGTTCCATGTCTTGGCCGCCAAGTAGGAGAAGGCTCTACCTCCCATGGTGGATCTTTGGATACGCTGCACTGCGGCGAGGCCTAGCTTGGAGGATCTTAGTTGGCGAGTGGGTGTGTAGAAGGATAGTCGAGAGTTGAGGCATTCGGGCCCTAGTTTGTAGAGGGCCTTGTGTGCGTGGGTGAGGAGACGGAATGTTATTCTCTTGTTGACGGGGAGCCAGTGGAGGTCTTTCAGGTGGCCGGTGATGTGATTTTGGCGAGGGATGTCCAGGATGAGTTTTGCTGATGCGTTTTGGATGCGTTGGAGTTTTTTCTGTAATTTGGCTGTAATTCCGGCGTAGAGGGTGTTTCCGTAGTCCAGTCGACTCGTGACTAGTGCGTGGGTAACAGTCTTTCTTGTCTCGGAGGGGATCCAACGGAAGATTTTTTTGAGCATACGAAGTACGTTGAAGCAGGAGGATGAGACGGCGTTGACTTGTCTGGTCATCGAGAGTTAAGAATCTAGGATGAAGCCCAGGTTGCGTGCGTGATCTGTGGGTATGGGTGCTGTGCCCAGAGCTGAAAGCCACCATGAGTCATCCCAGGCAGAGGGGGATGATCCTAGGATGAGCACCTCCGTTTTGTTTGAGTTAAGTTTAAGGCGGCTGTATTTCATACATTTGGCTACTTCTTTCATGCCTTCGTGAAGGTTGGTTTTGGCGGAGTTAGGGTCTTTGGTGAGGGAAAGGATCAGCTGGGTGTCGTCAGCGTAGGAGATGATGTTGAGGTTGTGATGCCTCGCTATGGATGCGAGTGGACTCATGTAAACGTTGAAGAGGGTGGGACTGAGTGATGATCCTTGTGGTACACTGCAGATGACTTTGGTAGCCTCTGATTTGAATGGTGGAAGTCTCACTCTCTGGGTTCTTCCGGCGAGGAACGAGATGATCCAGTCCAGTGCTTTTCCTTGTATTCCGATGTTGTTGAGGCGTTGTATGAGGGTGTTATGACAGACTGTGTCGAAGGCGGCGGAGAGGTCCAGTAGAATGAGGGCCACTGTTTCTCTGTTGTCCAGTAGTGTTCGGATATCGTCTGTGGCTGCGATGAGGGCGGTTTCGGTGCTGTGTTTGGCTCAAAAGCCGTTTTGTGAGGTATCGAGGGAGTTGTTGGATTCGAGGAAGGCGGCGAGTTGGCTATTGATGGCTTTCTCGATGACTTTTGCTGGGAAAGGGAGGAGGGAAATTGGGCGGTAGTTTTTGAGTTCGGAGGGGTCTGCTGTGGGTTTCTTCAGGAGGGCGCTGACTTCGGCATGTTTCCAGCTTTCTGGGAAGGTAGCAGAATTGAAGGAGCAGTTGATAACATCACGGAGATGGGGTGCGATGATGGAGTCTGCTTTATTGAAGATGTGGTGGGGACATGGGTCGGTTGGCGAGCCAGAGTGGATTGAATTCATTAGGCGGATGGTGTCTTGGGTTCCAGGCAATGCATCCGGCGGACGACTGACTGGCTTAGAAGAAACTCCTTGCAATTCAATAGTGGAAAGACCAAGGTGGTATATTGCTCCTCAGGTAGGATGCCCAGACAATTTCCTTCTAAGTTTAGGCTTACCCCAGAGGAGGAACCACTGACTCCAGCCAGTAAGGTACGCACTCTGGGGGTGCTGATTGATGACGATCTTCAGATGGAATCACAGTCCAGTAAGACTGCCAGTGTATGCTTTGCCTTAATACGTATGCTACACAAAATACTCCCTCTACTACCTAAAGAGTCATGCTCACTGGTGGTAAGAAGCACAGTGGGAAGCAGGCTGGACTATTGCAATTCCCTGTATCTGGGGTCCCCATTATACATTCTTCTATGGTTGCAAACAATCCAGTCTGCAGCAGACAAAACTGGCTCTTGGTAGGCAACGGAGATCCTCCACTACTCTGGCACTGAGAGAGCTACACTGGTTGCCCATAAGGGAAATGGTTCACTTTAAGTCCCTCTGTCTGGTTTTTAGAGCAGTACATGAGTTAGGTCCTGTTCCTTTGCAAGAAAGGTTTTCATGGTACCAATCTGCAAGGCCTATAACATACAATTGGTAACCCAGGTTAGAGGGGGCGCTCTGTAAATAACGGTAAAGTAAAGTTCTCGAGTATACGTCTCGGTGCTCAAAGGAAGCTGTGGAACTTGGTTTTAATAATGACCATGAGCTCCAGTACTATTTGGGAGAAGAATGATATGCAAATTATCATGACAATATTTCTGACTGAACTTTGGCTGTTAAAGATGATATTGATTAATGTTGAACACTGATCAGGAATAAGACAAAATAAGACAAAATAAGACATGATATGATTGATTTATATGAACATCTGGTAAATAATTAAGTATCGTGAATAATGTATAGAGTATAGAGCAGATTGTCCGTACAGATATTTTGCTGTATTTTTGAAAATGTAAGAATCTCCTTTTCGTGAATCTACTTGTATTCAGATAATGGATGGAGCTCATTACAGGATGCTCTATTAATAATTGTTTCATTAGACTTATGAGAAGTGTAATTCAGAGGATGTTTTTTGCTTTATTGTGACTTACATGAGGATGATTTGTTTCAAATGTTCTAGGAGAAATGTGAATTTGAGGATGCCTTACTGCCTCACCTAACTCCCACCTTTTGTCTCCATCTATTACTATGCTATGGAATGCATGAGACAGTGCGATCTTTACAGACCCGGGACACTTGTATTACTAGGTGTAGTATTTACCCTAAACTACTTACAACTCAGAATTAAATTAAATGAACTGGATATGTGCTGAAAGGAGTGAGCTTTCAGGAGTCTGAGAGGATACTGATTAGGTAAATGGGTCCATGTACCGATCTGTTTTGCCACTACAAGATGGCGCTGGTTCTCTAGATCGAACCCTAACGTTAGAAACAGATTGTTCTTTCAATAAAACGGAACACCTAATATACTGGTTCTAGTAAAGGATAAACTTTCCCTTTAAAGTTGTAGAGGATGATCTGGGATGCTTTGTGAACTTGCAAACCTTTAAAAGTCCGAGGTGGTGTTTGAATGTAAAATAGTACGTGAGTAATTTGGGTACGAACCGATGTAAAATAGAAAGCGGTCATCAGATAAAGTTTTAATAATTCAGTTAAACCCCTGGGACATGTACAATAGGCACAAGTTGATAGATAGCCGGTATTTGGACCTATTAGGCCACTACAAGATGGCGCCCAGTATTAGAGAATATAAATATCAAATCCAATATGGCGCTGGTGCTGAACGCCGGTCGGAACGCGTTCGTGGATAGACGAACACGGAGTGAATGCAAGGTATGCACCAATGTACTAGAAGTTAAAATTAGATAGTATTGAGTGTACAATGGAATGAGGAAATCCTCTAATATCTACTCGATCTTTACTGTAGATCGTTGATAACAGAACGGATTGGAGATATAGGAAGACTCCTGTTTATGAACACTTTCTAAAGGAATAGGGTAAGTGGATTACTGATCCATGGATAATATAGACTGTTGGTAATTAAAAACGAAGATATTTATAATTGAGGTCCTTGGGCTTGTTTGAATTGCAGGGTCTTATACTTCACCATTTGAAGTAAGGAGGAAAGAGACTATTTCAAACTACGAGCTTTCATAGATACTGAGATTACGGTAAACACCCTATTTTACATAAATTACTTTTGTAAACATATGTAAAGTCACTTTTGATATTATGTGGTGACTAAGAGTTTATATCACTCTATTTAACATGAGATGGTAATACGTGAGAATGATCATTCTAATATCACGGATATCACTCAATATAGGGCAGTCCGTTAATAATAGAGGGACACTGGATAGTTGATCCTAAGTGCGGCGTAATTGATTTGATAGTATCATTAGTATAATGAGGACTTATATTACACGCTATTGATAATTTGGACTGAGAGCATGGAACTTATGTATATAATTTGGTGGTGGCTTTCTGAGGACGTGCACATATCGGGTGTATGATCTTCTTGGAATTTTCCTGCCGGGTTCTTTCTTTCTGCTCATCACGGGACTCTAGGAACTAGTTTAAATTATGCAGTTTGAATGAATTACAGAGTTGTTTATTTGTATTTGTATTATGATTTCAGCCCTGAGGAAGTCGTTGTGTAAATAATATACGAGACGAAACACGTGTTGGCTGAATAAATCCAATGACATCTGTACATGGAATGTGGAGAAGTTACATTTGAAGAGAAGTAAAAATAAAGACTCATGATCTGAAGGACTTTGATATTTCATTTTGGATTACCCACCTGGGACTGCTTTGGATATATTGGAAATACTATTGTATTTTGTGGTATTGAATTGCATAGACTGTGAGTGCTCAGGAAAACCAATTTGACCAATCTACAAGGTAGCTCCGCTCCTCTAGTGCCGGCTTATTGACGGTCCCTAGATTTAAACGGTCTAGGTCGGGGGGAAGGGCATTCAGTGTGGCTGGTGCCCGTTTGTGGAATGAACTCCCCCAGAGCCTTAGACAGTCCAACTCCCTACTAGAGTTTCGCAGGAACCTAAAAACCTGGCTTTATCCCAAAGTTTAAGCCCATGTCCTTTTTTCTCTCTGCTGTGGTCTGTTTCCACTCTGGTCTCCTCTATTAGTCTGAAGCGCCAGGATACCGGTAGGGTGACAGAACGCTCTATACAAGTTTTAAAATCAATCAATCAATCAATCCCTCATCCTGAGTACGATGAGATGGATCCCTGCGCATCCGCTGCCGTTTCCCGGTCCAAATGAAGTGTTGGATGGTTCCTAGGGGTGAGCCAACAGGGATGGTTTGGAAGACATATAAGATTTTAGGCAGTATGGACATTTTTAATGCGGCCCATTAATGACAGCAGATATTGCTGCCATCGACGCAGATTACTCTGGACTTGAGAGGTGAGTCGCGTATAGTTCAAGGAGACCGTCTGTTCCGTGGATGGGGTTAGAGTAATTCTAAAATATGGGATCTCTGGGTAAACTCGACGGTCCCCAAATTCCGGGGGTATGTTCGCTGGCTTGGAAACATTGCTACCCAAGGGAAGAAGCATGGATTTTCCTGTGTTAACTTTAAAGCCGGATACCGTTTCAAAGGCCTCCAACTCACGTAGGAACGTGGGCACGGACTGCTTAGGTGTCTCTAATGCAGCTAGAATATCGTCTGTGTACAAACTAAGTGTGTGGTGCTCCCCACCGAAGGAAACCCCCAGGATGTCAGGGTTATCCCAGATTCTCTGAGCAAGAGGTTCTATGTAGAGCGCGAAGAGGAGGGGGGATAAAGGGCACCCCTGCCTCGTTCCTCTCTGAATGTTGAATGGGTGTGATTGCGTGCCGTTCATCCGAATCGATGCCCTCGGCTTAGCATAGCAACTCGCGACCCATGCCCTGAAACGATCCCCGATGCCAAAATATGCCAACACCTTATCTAGGAACCCCCAGTCCACCCTGTCGAACGCCTTCTCAGCATCGATCGACAGTAGCATGGTGTCCGACTTATTATAGTGGGCTTTGTCGATGAGACGCATGAGGCGTTTGGTGTTGCCATGTTTCTAACCTTGCACCCGACCGTGGCGCCACAGCCCTCCATAGGGCACCGCGTCGGTCAGCATATCCCTCCGTGCCACATCCTCAGTGCTGCCGTGCCGAACTCCTCGGCTCCCAGGAGGCTCTTAACTGCGCTCCCGGTGCCAGGCAAGGCCCCCAGCCCCGGCCGAAAATTTCGGCTGGGCCGACCCAGGGCCCAGGCGGCTCCTTCCAGGGCTCGTGATGAGTCACAACTGCCCAGGCAGCGAAGGTCTTGGCCCTTCCCCAGCCAGCAGAGCGCAGGACAGGGCACAGCAGAGCAGGGTGGCTAGGTAATGGTCCAGGGTGCAGACGGCTGCTGATCGCTGATGTCTGCCTCTACTCAGCCGCCACTACGACACCCGGCCTCCTGCGTGAAGTTGAGATAGCTGACGGCTGGCTCCCCGGAAACTCTTTCAAGGGCAGCCCCCCCCCTCCTCTGCCGTTGCGGCCCCAAAAGTGGTTCTGGGGGACACTTTGAAACCAATTAGGCCGGAGAAGAGAGCCTGGAGCGAGGACCCTCCTAAAGACACGTCTTTCTAGGTCGCCATCTTGGCCACGTCCCCATTTTGACATTTTTGATACATTTGTGGACCGTTTCGAATTGATATACTGTTGTAACATTTCAAGTTTTTTAACCAAGTCACAAAAAATGATTAAACCCCTGCTGCTTCTCAGCCATATACTTATGTTTTTTCGGATAGGTTTTAATTCCTTGGAGTTCTCTGAATTTCTGGCGTTACAACTGCAGATTGTCTGCAGAGTGGAACGTTGTTTTCTTATGATTTCATTTCCCTTTAGGGTTTGGGATATTTCCTTTTGAATAATTTTGCCCTTGAATAATATCTGTGCTACTTGAATCTCTTTGATTTTATCAGAACACGTGGCATAAAAACCAAGAACCGTACTTTATGCCCTGGTTCCTCAATTGACCTAATTATGTTATCCTTAACAAATCCCTTTATCTTCCTTTGCACCGGAATGCACCACTCATGTTCGTGTAGATTACACGTTTCTGTCTCTTTACAGAGAAAAACAACAAAGCCCAACCTCACAAGGCATATTTAATGATAATTTATCTCACGGCACGGGCTCAACCCCTGGTGCTCTGGTTAAATATTGTTTTTTTAGAACTTCTGCACGTGGAAAACAGGCTTGGCATAAATGATACAATCAGATCCGCCAAGAATAATATGCTATATTTAACCATATTTAAGGGAGGAAAGGGGCATTAAAACCCACTTACGTGTATTCTTCTTGTGAGTGATGACCCCACCCTGCACAGAAAAATGGAAATAAAGACCATATTAAGCTCGTCACATCTGCTTATAGATATTACATATTCCCTGAAAAGTCAATTTAAATCAGTGCTTAATTTTTAAATTATGAAGTGCAGGTGCTCAAATGTTTGTCGGAGGCCACATGTACTTTTCTCCGGCTCTGCCCACTTCCTCTACTGGCTCCAACCACCATTTACTTGGCGCTACACCAACCAGTTCAGCACAAATGCAGAGTTGCCACAAATCTTGCCCTTTAGAGTTTTTGAAAAGAAGCACATTAGTTCTAAGTGCTTTCCCGTGATTGTTTTTTTATGTTAATTTTGGGGGGGGTCAAGGGTTGACTGCACTCCGCAAAAACAATACAGGACCCGCATTCAACAAATGTGTGAAAAAAATATGGTGCAATGAAGTTTTTTCTGTTCTTTTAACATTTATTTTCTCGTTCTAACCACATTTTTTGTTCTGAACTGACACTTTAGGTTTTGCTTTGGTTTAGTTATGACTATACATGTCCCGCTCTAGAAATGCCATTTAATCTGCACCTCACTTTTGTTTTACTTCTCTGTCACTCGTTCCATCATGCACATGCATTTAGATGTGACACTTGTTAGGTGAAAAAAACACTGACACAAACTTTTGTGTTAATGCATTGCTTATGCCCTGAGGGACAAAAAGTATATGAGAACATTGCCCTACTCCGGCTATTCAACCCAAGCCAGTGGTGTGTTCGATTCCAAGACGACGCTGGAACAAACTTAAGCTGGATGAGTTTTTCCACCTCCTATCGGCTGACCCATTTGACATCACGGGGTCGCCTGATCAGGTCTATGACAGGTTTTGTAATTGGGTATCCAGGGCTTTGGACACTCTTATTCCCTTGGTAGGCTGTAAAACTGGGACCGGTAAAGCCAGCCCCTGGTACGACGACTCACTGCGTGCATTGAAGGTCTCTTGTAGGCGTGCAGAGCGGGCTTGGCGTAAAGCCTACAACAGCACGAAGAAAGTTCTCTACCTGTCTACTGTGAAAGTGTATCACCGGGCGCTATACAGAACTCGTGCCGCATTTTATGCTGCACAATTCAGGACTAGTTCGAACCCGTCTAAGGCTATTTTTAAGGTATTGAAAGACCTTACTGCCAAAAAGGTAACAACGACGTACCAGAGCTCTGTTGAGCACTGTGAAAAATTGGCAGAGTTCTTCCTGGAAAAGGTGAATGCCATTTATCGGGCCTTTCCTTTGGCCACTCCCTCGGCTAATCCATCTCTTAAGCCGCTACCATCTGAGGGATTGCATTCCTTTCCTATTTTAACATCTGATAGTCTAGACACATTGGCCCGTCAAGTGAAGTCTGTGTCCCCAGAGGATCCACTTTGCCCAGATGTGTTCAAAGACCTAGCGGTACATGATATCTCACCGCTATGCTCTCTGATCAACTCGTCATTAACATCTGGCGAGGTTCCACTGAAGTGGAAGCGAGCCATGGTTCGGCCTATCCTCAAGAAACCCAGCCTGGACAGCAGCAAGCCTGAGAGCTATCGGCCGATTTCACTCTTGTCGTGGCCGACTAAGGTTACGGAGGCGCATGTAAATGCTGTCCTCTCGGAACATCTCCGCCGCGCAGATATCCTCGACGCGACGCAGAATGGGTTTAGGGCTGGTCATAGCACGGAGACGGCTCTGCTTTATATGGTGGAGCACCTTCGCTCCGTGCTTGACGCGGGACAAACAGCAGCGCTTGTGCTATTAGATCTGAGCGCTGCCTTTGACACCGTCTCGCACCCGATCCTTCTGCGGCGCCTAGAGGAGGCTGGTGTCACCGGTATCGCTCTCCAGTGGCTCCGGTCGTTTTTAGCCAACCGGGCCTTTAGCGTGACCGTCCCACCTTACCAGTCCAAATTCCATCCGTTGAACCTGGGGGTCCCCCAAGGCTCCTCGCTGAGTCCTACGCTGTTTAATCTGTACGTAAGGCCGCTAGCTGAGGTTGTCAGGCAATGGGGTATGACGATGGTGTCATACGCCGATGACACCCAGCTAGCGGTTACGATCAGCGGGGATGCCGAAGTTGATGCCCCCAGGTTTCAACAAGGGCTGCGGGCGGTCGCCAGCTGGATGACGTCCAACTGTCTCCAGCTGAACGCTAGTAAGACCGAGGTCATGGTCTTTGGCAGACAGCCGGATCTTTGGGGAGAGAGATGGTGGCCTGGGGATTTGGGTCCTGCTCCCATCCCAGTCACCAAGCTTAAGAACCTCGGGGTCTGGCTGGACCCTTCCCTTACGTTTGTGTGTCATACCAAACGCACGGCGGCCTGCTGCTTCGGCATCCTGCGCGGGCTCCGTCCAGTGCTTAAGTTCTTCGATGCCCCCACCAGGCAACTCATGATCCAAGCCACTGTCATCTCTAGGCTGGATTATGCGAGTTCCTTACTGATTGGTCTGAATCAGGCAGAGATCGGGCGTTTACAACGGATTCAGAACGCCGCAGCAAGAGCGGTGGTAGGCCTCCCAAGATTCTGTCCTACCTCCAGTACCTTGCGGTCACTGCATTGGCTCCTGGTGGCCCAGCGGATCCAGTTTAAGGTCCTCTGTGTCGCCTATAAAATTCTGAAGGGGTCCCCAGCAACGATTCTTGTGGCCCTCCTCGCTCATTACACCCCAGCTCGACTCTTAAGATCTGCAGACCTAGAACTGGCTGTTGTGCCGCGCTTCAAGCGGAGTAGAGCTGGAGGACGGTCGTTCCGAGTGCGTGCGGCGGTCCTGTGGAACTCCCTGCCCCCGGCGATTCGTGCTATGAGGGATCTGCTTTCCTTTCACCGTGCGGTGAAAACCTTTTTATTCCCTTAGTTCGTTTACACTGTTTGCCTATTGTTTAGTTGTGTTGTGCAGCTGCCTTGTCGGGCGCCAGGACGCTCCTTAGCTGGAGCATCTGTGCGCCAAATAAAAACGCATAACATAACATAACATTTGGCAGATAGCGAGGCAGCTAACTTAAATTAATTTAAAATTTGTATGTAAAAACATAATCTACATTATCTTCCCAAAATCCTTACAGTGTTTGAACGTTATCACTTTGGAAAGTGGATACGAAAGGCAGGGGAAACTGTGGAGGAGTACATAACATTGTTATGGAAATTAGCATCTGCATTTACTTGCTGGGTTTCAAATGATGAACCTTTAAGATCAATTTATACTAGGTTGTAGTAGTGACAAAGTGAGAGAATTGTTATGGCAAAAAGACATTCCGTCTTTGGATGAAGTGTTGACAATTGCAAAAACTGTAGAGCATTCTAGGGCATGTATTGACACTTTACAAAAAGGATTCTGTCTTACGAGAGTAAGGAGATGGTAACACAGTTAGGAATGTGACGCTGCAGTTGTTAAAAAAGGATGGCGCTAAAGATTCATGAAGAAAGGTGATTCTAAAGAATTTTAAAAACCTCTTAGCTGCGGAATGTTCCATTAAGATTAAGGGATGAAATGGCCCGTGAGATGGAAAGATTGGAGCAGGAGGGGATAACTGATAAAGGGGAAGGATTTGAGTGGTTGTCTCCAGTGGTTATGGCAAAGAAGGCAAATGGAAGTGTAAGGCTTTGTGTCGATTTGAGAGGATTAAATCGATGTGTGGTAGTGAACATATACCCATTGCCCAATATAAATGAAATGCTGAGGTCATTGGTAGGGCTAAGCGGACATTTCTGTTCCGCCAATGGAATGAGCTGAAATTTGCACTTTCCGCCTTCCGCAAAGAAGGCAGAAAAACAGGGCAAATTTCCACCCATTCGCGGGCAGAACTGAAGTTGCCTGCCCGCCCGCCACCTGCTTCCTGCCCGCCTCCCGCCCGCCTCCCGCCCGCCTTCTTAAATAAATTGTAAAGGCTAAATACACAACTTAAATCAAACTTACCTTATTGCGCCACAATCTTCCCCATCGCGGCTTCATCTTTGGAAACTGCGCATGCCCGGGAGCCTGCGTATGCGCAGTCCTGGCAAGGACTGCGCATGCGCACACTCCCGCGCATGCGCAGTTTCCAAAGATGAAGCCGCGATGGGGAAGATTACAGCGCAATAAGGTAAGTTTGATTTAAGTTGTGTATTTAGCCTTTACATTTAATTAAAGAAGGCGGGCGGGAGGCGGGAAGCGGACGGCGGGAAGCGGGCAGCAGGCGGGCAGCTCGCGAAACGGAAATATTGCGGAGAGGCACGGAATTTGCTTTGCGATAGTCCCTTCCGCGACTTCCGCTCACCCCTAGTCATTGGGAGATGCTCAAGTATTTTTCTTTATGGAACTTGATGTCCGCATATCATCAAATTAAATGATATCCTGTACCTCAGGCACATTCAAGTATGTAAGAATGCCATTTGGAATCATTTCAGCCTCTTCTGTGTTTCAAAGGACAATGGAACATGTTTCAAAAGGAGTTACAAGAGTCAAGATATATCAGGATGATGTGTTGGTGTTTGGGAGTTTGATTGTGGAGCACAATGAATGAATGAGTGAGGTGTTGGAACATTTTAACGTATGTGGACTTACCCTGAAACTGGATGAATGCATTTCCTGACTGACAGCATAAATTACTTGGGGCATCAAATCAGTACAGGATGAATGTGACATAAAAAGGACTTGGTAGCTGCCATTAATGATATGCCTGCTCCTACAGCCAAGGATGAGCTAGGGAAATTTCTTGGCATGGATGAACACTATGACAAGTTTATAGTGAGTTTCTCAGAGAAAAGCAAGAGAAAGCAAATGCTACGAAAATAATGGAGTGGAGTTTGCGTGGTCTAAAGAATGTGATGAAGAGTTTAATTCATTAAAAGCAGGGTTGAGGGATGCACCTAGTCTGTCCACTTTTGAGCCAGGTAAGGAAACACTATTGATGACGGATGCCAGTTCCAAAGGTTTAGTGGTGTTGCTTATACAAGTGGTGGATGGGCAAGAGAAAATCATTTTGTTCATTCCTAGGAGTTTAAAATGAGCAGAAATGAAATATTCTGTCACTGAAAAGGAAGCACCAGGTTTGTACTGGGTTGTAGGAAAATTGAGGAAGTTCCTGTGGGGTTTAACTTTTTGTGATTAAGACTAATCATAATCCCCTGAGGGAAGTTCTAAGGGAGTCAATGCCATTTCCAGACGAATATGTAAATGGGTGATTGCATTACAAGAATTTAACTATAAGGTGATTCATGTTCCTGGGACTAAAAACAATGAGGTTAATTAATTTTGAATGGTCGAGTGAGCAAGATCATAAAAGTGTAACAAGAGGTAACTGGGAAGTGAGAAGGGAGTTAATGGTGAGGGGTGGTCTACTCTTGAGTGGTAGTAGTTTAAGTCCCCAAGTTGCTTGGAGAGAATGTATTGTTTGTCTGGATCATGAGAGTCACCCTGTGATGTCAAAGCCAAAAATGTGAGATAGATCTGATTATTGGTGGCCTGGAGTTCATTTGTTGGTGGAAAGAAAGATGAGGGAGTTTGTTGAGTGGCTATAAAGTGATAAAATATTAAAGTGTAGGACTCAGTCAATGATCATAAGGAAATTGATAACTGGTCCCTGGGAGGTGATTACCCTGGATACAGTGGGTCAAAGTCGTATATCAAGTGTGGATCCTTATTTGATAAGTTGTATGAATGTTTATTCTAGTTGGCCGGAAGTAATCTTAGTGGCATCGGTAGAGACATGTGTGGTGATACGATTTTTAAAAACTTTGATTGTGAAGGACATGCATCTGTCCTCACTGACAATCGAGTACAGTTACTTTAAGAAAGGGGTATAGTGCATGAGAAACATCTGCATTATATCACCCTGAATACAATTGCATTATTGAAAGTTTGAGTAACGTTTCGAAAGAAACCATTCAGTGATCTAGGGTGTGTGGAAAATCATGGAAGGAAGAAGTGAGTAACAATGTAAAGGTGTATAGATTAAACCCTGATTTTATCACTGGTGTGACACTGTTCTAATTATTTAGGAGAAAGAGACCCAATAGTTTGATGTGTCCCAGTTGGATGAGGGCAACGAAAGATGATTATAAAGGAAATATGGTGAACGAATCAGAGTGGATATAAAGAAATGATGAAAATGGCAAAAATGAAAACATGGGTGCAGAATATCAACCTCCACCTCCCTCCAGAGCTCCAACCCTTACTTCCACAGAGAGCTAGACTCTGGTGGGACTTCAAGTCCCAGGGTGCTCTGCGACCTCATCTAGCTGCCTCAGGTGTGGGGGAGGAGCCAATATGTGCTCAAAAGCGCTGCTGCCTTTCCCGCGGCGCGGGACCTGAGAAGCCGTTTCCTGCTTGTGGGGGCCAGTCTGTGGTTCCTGTTACACCCTGGTGGGAACTTCATCCCAGGGTGCAGAATATCAACCTCCACCTCCCTCCAGAGTTCCAACCCTTACTTCCACAGAGCCGTGCTAGTCCCTGGTGGGACTCCAAGTCCCAGGGTGCTCTGCGACCTCACCTAGCTGCCTCAGGTGTGGGGGAGAAGTCAATGTACACTCAAAAGTGCTGCTGCCTTTCCGGGCCCATCCTTGACGGTCATTGACAGGAAGAGGCAGGGCAGGGTCACCCGCCCTTGATTCCAACTACTCAGCAGTGGACTCTAAAGATCGGTCCTTTGGAGAATGCAACAGAATGGTATTCGATATCCTATTGCAGGATCAGTGTGAGAATCACCCCGCAACGTCAAGTAGACTGGTTCCCTCTTGGTGCCCCCCTCATCATCATAAACTATAAAAGCTACATGCTTATGGTTGATTGACAAAATGTATGTGGACTTCAAGGGGTATAGCTTAACGGTCACTTCTATCTATGAGTACAACAAATTCTTCTGGTTCCCTTCCTTATTATTTTGCTAAAAGGTTTGTGTGTCTGCCTATCGCCCATTGGACTGCTGACCTATACAAAGAGCGGTTTTACTACGGAGTGCTTTCTAAAATTACACTATGGGGAAACGCATTTGTACTACTAAAAAGTCCCGGGTCCAAGTCAACCCCTCTTCCCCCGCCCCTCCCAACTTCAATCGATAAAATGTTACAAAGGGCCTTAGGTGCTGTTACAACTGAAATTGAACGCACTGAAAGGCAGTTGTCAATTACCCCTGATCTCTCCCTTACAACAGTGAATTTTCCTATTCCCAACACCACTCCCGCAGACTTTTTACTTATTGGAAATGCTTCCCCGCCCCCCTCACTCCAAGCAAACATCTTGACAATTATAGATAGACAGGGGGATGAGGGTGTAGGCACTCATAAGAAAGGGAAATGTAAGCAAACGGTTGAGAGGGCAACTAACAGTAAGAAAGCAAAAGGAGGGAACGAGCCAAGTGTAGAATATTCACCTATGTTAAACCCAACAACAGAATCTGCTGTTACCACTGGTATAGATCCAAAGTATCCACCCTGGGCTTAGACGTTATTGGCAGACCTGCTGACTCAATTTAGAGCTATTCTAAAGGAAGAAGTTGCCCCTTTAGTCGACCAACTACATTTTTTTACATCTTTGGGGGACTTAAGGAAAACGCAAGTCAGCGCCAATGTAACACAGTCTGCACCGAGGGAGGGTGGTTTCAATTGCCAGATAGATTCTAACTCCCGAGCTCCTTTAGACGATCGGGTGACATTTAGGACTCAGGACCCCAATACACAGCTGACCATTAGCCAAGACACCAGTCGTATCCCCGAGAACCATGGTGTACAGCGAGTACAAGAGTGGACAGTGAACACAATGATGAGGAAACCCGCAGTGCAGTTGAGAGTATTGCTACAATCAATACTATGCGGAGTACTCACCAAACCACCAATATTGTATCAGGGCCGAGCACAAGTAGAGAAGAGTTGAGGAGGGAAGAGTGCCCTGTGGGTAGGTTGGAAGCAGTTGCCCAGCCAACCTTAAACCTCCCACCAGCATCATCACCCTATGTAATCATCTTGACAGGGGTTCCACTACTTAATAATACCCAGAGGGAGTCACAACTAGAACTGAGGAACAACAGTTTGTTTTGGTTAGCGAAACATAGGCAGTTCCCCTATGAAAGGGCTGGGGAAATTTTAATGGTACGGAGAGTTGATTGGGTGGGACCTAGTAAAAAAACAATTCAAGGGGATTGTGTGGTTATTAACTTTAAAAATCCCCAGACTTTACACAGGCTTTTAAATCATAAAACCAGCCGCACAGAGCCCCACAGAGAGGTGAGTGCTCTCTCGCTTGACCATTTCTACTCCCATTGTTTTAACCTTGGTAGGGTAAATGTAACCTCAGGGTATGAAATGCACCCGATTGAACACCAGAACGCTGACTACAGGCACCCTCCCATTAGACCTCTTTTTTTAATGTGCCTGTAAACAACCGATATTGGGCTCTGGAAGACGTGGATTGACTATCAGGGATAGTGGGACTGGACTATCCAAAGAGTACTACGAGGCCCCCGAGAGGACGAGTGGAGCCAGATCATGGGAGTACAATTCAGTCCTCCCATTCAGAGTCAGGTTCAGAAACGCGGGCTCGGGTTCTAGCCACCTTGCAGAGGATTAAGGGCCCTGTGTGCCCATGTCAATTTACGGGATCTATAGCCCCTAATCCTTCTGCCCCTCTTAATAACATTGCACAGGGGGTAAATCCCCCAACCGTAATAAGACCCTGTACTGATCCCCAGGAGAAATCCTATGTACAGGTAGCGAGTTGAAGATCCTCTCCTGGAACGTGGCTGGCATCAAGGGTAAACTCTCCTGCCCGGAATGGGGACTTTCGTGGACCAGTATGACATCTGTATGTTCCAGGAAACATGGGCAAGGGACAAGTGCACAAGGGTGGGATTTGAGACATTTAATATTCCATCTGGGTCAGCTCACATGTGGGCAGTCTAGCTAGTCCCCTGTTCACTTCTTCTAATGATATCCAATGTGTAATAATTTGTTTTCCTACTAAGTTGAAGTTTGTTCTTATAAATATCTATTCCCGACCTGTAAGTCTGAGCAAGGAATCACCAACCCTTGATGTATTAAACTCCTTTATTCTCAATGTGTCTAATACGAGGTTGATCGTCGGGGCGATTTTAATTGTCAATTTGAGCCCCTTCCTGGCATCCATGATCTAATCACCAATGAGGAAGGACTCGCAGTGGGCTATTCCAGATCCCACAAATCCAACCGATTAAGGAATGGTCCCCCCTGGTACTTCAAATAAATGCTATTCTGCTAAACCACTCACTCAGAGCGTGTAATGGCCACACAACCTCTGATAGGCCAGGTAAAATAACATTCAATAGAATTGGCCAAGCCTCTCTTTTGAATTATATCTTAGTGGAGACCAGATCATGGCACAGGGTCCTTGACTTTGCCGTCTTACCACGGCATGATAGTGACCCTAACGCCCTGGCACAGGCATTGCTCCTGTTAGTAATCCCCCCCCCCCCCCTCGGAGAACAGGCCATCACTTACTAACAACAGAAGGAGAATTAAGTGGGGGGTAATAAAACAAACACCTGAGAAGCTGGGCGCTCTATATGAAGTAGTAATACCAGTGTTGCAAGAACTCAGCAGCATTTCTGCTGACTGGGATAATCTAGCCCCCATCAACCAAATTGGAGAACTCCATAAGAGTTTGTCAACCAAATTAGCTGACATATTTTAGTGTGCCCCAAAAAACAAAAACTGCAACCCAGTCGTTGTTTAATAATAATTGCCGAAAGGCAAAATGGGCGTTGATAGTGGCCATTAAAGCAAAAAATAAGCCTTTAACCAAAACTAGGAGGGCTCTATACAAAGTGGCTGTTTGCCAAGCAAAGCAGTCCTGGGAAGTGAACAAATGGGAGGGCATTAAAACCACCCTACTGAACAGGGACATGAAAGAACTCTGGGCCATAGTTAGAACAGGTAGTAGGGAAGGTATCTTAGCCATTGAACCGAATATCCCAACAGAAAAGTGGACCAACCATTTCCAGGCGCTATATACAATGGAAACCGACCCTGGTACACATATCGGCAGTCACACCCCTACTCAAGGGGACTTGGGTGCAGATAACGGCCTGGTTGAGGAGGTAACCACTCCTCCACCTAGGTGTTCTGATGAAGGGACTGTTGGGATTACCCTCCTCGAGGTTATCAAAGCAATTAAGAAACTTCCCGCAGGTAAAGCACCTGGCGTAGACAGGCTACCAGGGGATCTTTTTTGAGGAGAACCAACTATCTGAGGTCCCTGTTTGTGCGTACTATTTAACGCCATATTAAACAGCATTCTGATCCCCGATACATGGGCTTGGGCAGAAATCGTCCCAGTCTTTAAAAAGGGCTCCCCTCTACTTCCAACAAACCATAGACCGGTCAGTTTAATTGACGTCACCCAGAAATTGTTTGCACGGGTACTTCTAGACCAAATCCAGGGGTGGATACAAGACAATTATATAATAAGCCCCTACCAAGCCGGATTCAGGAAGAACACTTCCACCGTTGACCAAATATACAGACTCCAACTCATACTTTGGAAAACGGTGTCATTGGGGGGTGGCAACCTCTATTTAATTCTTGTGGACCTGAAAACGGCCTTTGATATGGTGCCCAGAGTTAAACTATGGGGGAATTAAGAGAACTGGGGATTCTCTTTTACCTGCTAAGCATGCTTATTAAGCTGCATGATGCAACTATGCCTGAGTAAGATGTGGAAAAGGGGGAGAACTAACTCCAAGACTCCCAGTTGGCAGAGGAGTGAGGCAGGGCTGTGGGCTTGCACCGACCATGTTTTGCCTCTTTGTCAATGCACTTATTGCCCAACTTACAGAGGTTAAAGACAATGATGCCTCCAAGTTAGCAAACTCAAAGGTTCCAGCATTGATGTTTGCTGATGACACTCTCTTGATGTCCAAGTCGCCAATGGGAATCCAGAGGATACTGGACAGTTTTGTAATCTTTTGTAATAACAGGAGGCTGGAGATTAATACCAGGAAGACCAAGTTTAAGGTTGTTAATCCAGCCAATAAAATACGCCCAAATCCCCACTTAAATGGTATGGCACTGGAAAGAGTTCCTGTATTTGTCAATTTGGGTGTCACCCTCACTGAAAACATGGACTGGGGGGCCACAAATAGCCAAAGCCAAGCTTAAACTAGCACAGACTTCTGGTGGGATTGCTAAATTGCAGAGGGAATCCACCTATAAACAACCTACTGGGCCTATTATTGAAATATATGGGGCACAAGCAAGGGGAGCCACGTTGTATGGGGCTGAACTCTGGGGACATTGTTCTTGTAAGCCTTTTAAGCAAAGTTGAGAACAATTTTTTAGGATAAATTCTGGGTCTTCTGCCCAGCACCCCGTTAACCCCCTTGCGGCTAGATCTAGGCATAAGACCGATTGAAGATGAGGTCACCTTAAGACCCCTAACTTTCTGGTGCAGGATGTGGGTAACCCCGGAACTGGCAGAGTATCAGGCAGGCAGAAACTAAAGAGCTATTAGGTTTTCCAGGGACAGAAAACAAAAATTGCTTGGTTTGCACATATAAGGGAAGAGTGCACAAGGATAGGTAAACCATCCCTCTGAAGTAATCCTGAAGAAACTTGTTCTACAGTTTCACGAGCTGAACTGGTGAGAACTTATCAAACTCATAAACTGGAAGACATCCATGGGAATCTGAACCTAGGTGTTCTTACAGCAGAATTTCTCACTGTAAAAGACGAGTACAAATTAGAACCCTTTTTGGATGATATTCTACCATTCTCAGCAAGAAAATTATACCTTCAGTTCAGATTTAGTACCCTTCCTTTGCAGGCCTTCACTTCCAAATGGTCTGAATTGGCCCGTCGTGGGTGCCCAGCCTGTAATCACCAGGAGGAGTCAGAGTTGCATGTTTTATTTTTTCTCCCTGGGTATAAAGCGGCAAGGCAGTGTTGGCGTATATAGTTGTGTAGGAACTTGGGGTTTGTGCATTGCCGGGAGGCATTTAGAGTTTTGAAGCACAACACCTCTAAACCCATTGTCTTTGCTGTCTCTCGGTTCTTAAATGCAATGTGGCGCAGGCGTTGGGCTTTCATAGAAAAATACAAAAAAATAATAATAACAACCACCCAAGCTGCTAGTGCATAGATTGTTCTATTGCTACAATAATGGAGAGAGGAAAAACTCCAGGCATGTTTTTAATTTTTTATTGTACTGATTTTATCAAATTTGCTTCACACTGGTTGATCCTTCTAATTGATTTGCTTGCTATTGTATCTATCCCTGTGCTTTTTTTGTCATTATTGCACTTGCACTTTTCTGAACCAATAACTCACTTACTGGCCCGTGCAGCCGAATTCCTCCTGCTCCGACAGATGTTGCATTTTGATTTCCACATCCCCGTTCGGTGTGTTTTAATCATATAATGTCATGTTTTTGATTGTAATGTACACATACTTTTATGGTCTCATAAACCAAAATAAAGGTTTTTGAACTGAACTGAACTGAAAACAGAGTTAGATAATAATAAAATAGTCAAAGCAACACTTGTAAAAGTCGGAGATTGGGTAAAAAATTAGACTCTCGGTTGGGGGTCAGATGGATCTAAATACAATGTGGCCATGAAAGTGATATCATTGTTTAAAAATGCAATTAAGGCACAAGATCACAAAGTGTGGAATTTTATTAGAGTTGCAACATGGAGTAAAGAGAATGTGGAATTGGACCAGGCAAAGCATCCCACAAAGATGAAGTGTGAGGGTGTCATGGATGGTACAAGGAAGAGCTCAAGAAAAGATGTTGTACCAACCTAGCACTTTATGACAAATGTATTATTTGTGGTTCTTTCCCAAACTCTCACTGATTGTAGGGTTGAAACTTATAGTAAATAAGATGAATTGTTTAGTTTATAGGTTGCTAAATAGCATTTAGGAATAAGTAGTGTAAATAGTTTTGATTTGCGTTATTAAGAGGTAAAGGTGTGTGGTATCTTGTGGACGTTTCATGTATGCGCATGGAACTTTATTAATAGTAGTAGTCTATGAAAGGACGATGCATTCTACTAAAATAAGACCTGCATATGATTCCTGCTCCATTACACCTCTGAACTCACGGTGGAGGCCCGCAGTCGTAGGGGAGTCTTCACTCCCTGTGTGGAATCTCTGTGATGAGAGTGGGGAGACTTCCCCATGACTGCTGGGCCTCCACCATGAGTGTGGAGGCTTTTTGTGAATCAGGCCAACACTTTGTAAGTGTTTTGTGAGGTATGAAAGACTGCATCCATTTGTGCTTGCTGCTAGCTATGCTTGCTGTAATTTCAGGGAAATCAACAGTAAATTTAGGTCCACCATAGCATAAAACATGCCCACAAACAGCCACAATACCACCCATAAACTGACCTGCTAGACCAGCCCTTCTGGCACTGCCAGGTTGCCCCATAGGCCAGTACGACCCCAAAGGCCTTAAGCCCCACAGTCTTGCCCAAGTGTGGGAGGTGAATCTTCACCTACACCTGCCTTGCAACAGAGTGGGGGTAGTTTGTGGATCTGCATGCCTTGCCCAAGGGTATGGGGGTATATTTATTCCTTATATCCTGTCTTGCCCAAGGGCTTGTGGATTGATTATTTACAGAAAAATGAATGGCACATTGATGGGCAAAAATGAATGGCACATTGATGGGCATAATATGTGCAATCCCTTATGCCCAAATGTGAGAGAAGTATATTTCCTCCCCTCCATTGCATTGGGCGAGGGCAGAGTGGCTGTTCTTTACTCTCTTCTGTACCTTGTCCTAGTGTTAATAACAGGTAGTTGGTATTAGAGACCTTTTTACACCCTACCTTGCCAAAGGTGCATGCTGATTGCTTTATTCTCTAACAACCAAGGGTGCGAATAATAATCTTACAATTTTCTCTAATTTACATGGCTTTCTACAGTATGGTCCATATCACAAGGGACTGAGGGACATCAACGCTCTGTACAGGAGAATAACTTATCATGTAGAAAAAAAAGTACTTCATTGTTACATAGATGCTAACCTTACTGAGCATATAAATGTTTGGGGTAATTGCACTCATAGAACATCACATTGCTTTTATTTCAGCTAAAGGACCTTATTAATAAACAAGAATGAGATCCTGAAGGCTTTTTTAATTTGCACTTAGGTTTTAGTAAGAGCTCCGCTTACAAACTGCATTGAGCCCACCCACTCAAACTAGGTGCAGCGGGTGAGGATCGAATGATGAAGCATGCCACTAGTGGTACTAGTGGGTGAGGATCCTACTAATATATCCATGTGATGCAAGGGTCGCACCGATTCACCTGGGTTCAGATTCCTTTCCACTTAGATATATATATTGAGACCAGTTAATTTGACCTCTTAATACGTTAGGAGTTTATCGGTGGTGAGACTTTCCCTCTCTTGTGTACTGATTAAGTTTAAAGGAGCCTGAGGGTTGCCCTAATTTAGCTTCTCACTCCTCCTTGTTTTTCTACACTTGAATAGAGCTCCGTTGGGTGAGGTGTAAAGCCAATGGTAAAGGCGACATCAGTTTATGGGGAAAAGTTGTGACAGTTTTCAGTTTGATCTGTTTACTGCAAAACTTTGTAACAAAGCCAGTAGGTATGACCTACTTATTATGAAAAGCATGTGTTAAAGATACTAGGTTTTTAAAGATTGATCATTATTGCACTGTGCTACATCCTTAAGAGAGACAACATTTTGCTTTGCCAACGGTAGTTTTGTTTTTGTATACACTTGTACTTTAATGACTTCATGCCAGATGTTTGCCTTGTGAAAAAGTTATGCTCAGTACATTAGGTTTGATTTGGTTATGGTGACAAGCCAAATATAAAGGCTATAGGTCTCATTGTTTTCTATGAAAAGTTATGATAAAGGCAGTCATCCTGACATACTGATTATGAAAAGCATAAGTTAAATTCAATAGTCATATAAAGGAACAGAATTCGCAATGGATCCTTTATCATGCATGAACTTTACAAAACAGTCCTTACCACGCAGGTAAGTATTGATACTGTTACCATGCAGTATTTTACCACACAGGTAAATATATATTTTTTAAAATAACATAACTGTTATGTTATTTTTTTAAGTGGTTTATATGCAGGTAGAGTATAAGGGAGTTAAACATAACTTTATGGTTTAGGAATGCCTAGAGGCGGCAGGAGATAAGGGTGCTTTTAGGGTCTTAAATATACCCTTACCTATCTTTACCTCTACCTCCCTTTTTGCCTTTCAGGCTGGACAGAGGTAAAGAGAGATAAAAGTGAATTTAGGGTTTAGTGATGGGTATAGATAAAGGGAAGTTAAGGGTGATTTTAGAATTTAGAGATGGGTAGAGATAACTGGAGGTAAGGGTGATTTTAGGGTTAAGGCATGGGTTACAGGTAAAAGTTTTAGGGATCGGTAGAGATAAAGGGAGGTATGGGTAAATTTAGGGTTGGTAGAGGTAAAGAAAATTAAGCGATATCTTAGGGTTCAGGGCACGGAAGAGGTAGCTGTAGGTTAGTAGAAAAACAAAATAAATCTCCTTATGTACATGTGATGTGGGCGTTCCTCACACGCACAAAATTATAAAATATATTTACTCATATATGTATGTGTACACAAACAAACACACAAATGTACGTACATTAGGTTAAAGGGTGTTAGAGCTAAAGGGATGTAAAGGTGATTTTAGGGTTTAGGGGTGGGAAGAGCTAAAGCAAGGTAAGGGTGATTTGGGGGTTTAGGGATGGGTAGAGGTAAATAGAGATGGGTACATTCTGGATTTAGTGATGGTACAAGTAATAGCAAGTTAAGGGCAATTTTAGGATTTAGGGGTATGTTGAGTTAAAATGAGGTAGGGGTGAATTTAGGTTTTAGGTAGAGGTAAAGGGAGGTAAGGGTAAATGTAGGGTTTGGGTTCGGTATAGGTAAATGGAAGTAAGGGTAATTTTTGGATTATGGGGTAGCTAGAGGCAAAGGGAGGTAAGGCAAATGTAACGTTTTGTGGGAGGAAAGCCATAAAGGGAGGTAAGGGTAATTTTAGGGTTTTGGGGTGGGCAGTGGTAAAGGGAGGTAAGGGTAAATTTAGGGTTTATTGGTAGGTAGAGGGAAAAAGAACTAAAGACAAATTTATGGATAAGGGCTGGGTAGAGCTAAAGGGAGATAAGTGTAATTTTAGGGTTTATGGTTGGATTGAGGAAAAGGGAGGTAAGGGTTATTTTAGGACTCAGGGGAAAGAAGATGTAACGGACTGGGGAGCAGGGTATCCCTACCCTTCCTCCTAACAATTCTGTTCAAGATAAATTGTTGGACAGCGGACTAAGGGGATTATTATGATGGAGGGCGGACCTGAGTCCGCCCGCCATCGTTGCGGTGTTTGGGACCGACCGCCAGACATACGGTGGTCCCACCACTGCAATTAGGATGCGCCTGCCAATCCAGGGCCTTTAACATTGCAGATGGTGCTGCTGGCTGCATCACTGTATGCATTGTTAAAATGCCATTCACTGCATTTCCCTGCACTATGTGGCAGGCACCATGCAGTGCCTTTCACACAGTGCAGGGAAATACAGGGGGTACCATGGGTAACCCCCCAGTACAGCACCACCTCCTCCACAGCAAGGGGGGCCCACTATGTGCCCCTGAATACCTTTTCGCCTGTCTTTCCGCAGTGGAATGACCTCCACGAAGAGACAAGCAGAAAGGGATATCCTAATCCCTACGGCGGTGCCTGCAAGACACCGCTGCATGCTGGCCAATCTTTTGGTTCCGCAAGGAGGACAGAAACAGACCACCTTGCTGAACCGTGGCGGACGGGCTTTGCGTCTGCCACGCCTCCCTGAGGTATTCCTCGCGATCGTAATCTGGCAGGGGGAAAACTGATGTCAGATGGCGGAAGGACTGCTACCACCAGCCCGCCGGCGGTGGTCCTTCTGTCATCATAATGATCCCTTAAGCGCCAAGTCCTGTAATGGCTGCCCACAACATTTTTCTTCATGTTGATGGCAGTCAATAACAGCGCTCGCTGGAGTGTGACTACCGCAAGAGCAAGTTGGCACACAGGTAAAAAAATCCCTCTGGGCCAATCAGAAGGCTCTAAGTTTTTTTAAACAAGATTCAAGGGACCCTTGCAAGAATCCCAACCCTCCAGTTATACAAATATTTTTGAGACTCAATATCTCAAAAACTACAGAACAGATTTACATCAAATCCCAAAAAGCACACTTTCTGGACCAAGATCTACCTACCTGCCAAATATGGGTGTGATTCCGTATACCAGTTTTTGCAGTAGTGTGTCTTTAAAAAGTTGATGTAAAATACATGAGGATTTTGAGTTTTGGGACCCATGTACAACACAGGGATGGTAGTCTAGATCCTAAGCCCAACCCCCAAGCTGCTCTATGCCCAACTGCTCTACTGCCCTTTGCACAGCCAAAGGCAATGCACAGAGGGGTTTGGCTACCAGCGGGGATTGGGCGCAAGGCCTGTCTAAAGGGGCAAGGCGCTGTGCCAAAACTCATGAAACGCATTCCCCCTCCCCGACCATTGAAATGCACTGTGGGGGCTGATTTCTGAAAAAAAAGTGGAGGAAGGCATTGTGGCCCCCTGCCTGAGCCTTAAGAGACCCTGGAACCCATCCCACAGGGCAAACATGTATTTTAAAAGGTAGAGGGCCTTGCACCCCACTCCATGAGCCTCTTAGGGCCCCACAGACCATATACCCAGGGCCTAGCTCACAGGACTGTGTCGTGGGGAGTCCACTCTTCAGACACAGTAGTTTCCCTTTTTCCATTTTTTAATCTTCGCCAAGTGAGAGCAAAAATGCCCTCCCAGCCTACAGGAGCTCTCTCTCAGCGGGAGCTTTAAAAAAGCTCCTGCTGGATGGGAGCAAACTTCTGTTTCCCTGCCTGTGCTCCTGCGGGCAGAGAAAAACAGATTGCTCGCACCCGATGGGACCATGCAGAAATAGCTGCTCCCTCCGGGTGGGATCAATGTCTGCTCCTGCAGTTTACGGGGAGCCGGGTAGGGCCCCCAACTTGTTGCAGATTGGGTGCCCTGGGTGGGCATCAGGGCACCCAACTACAATTAAGACATGCCCCGGGGAATGGGGTCCCCGGGACCACAACAGGCTCTCCTAATATGGTATTTAACCCTGGGTGATGGGGATCCCAGGGACTCCTAAGAATCGGGAAGGTGGGCCACACACCCCCCTCAACTTATGAATTGAATTCAGCCCCTGGTGTAATGGTAAAAATGAAAATTGATACTTGTATAGAGCACTACTCACCCGTAAGGGTCTCAAGGCGCTTGTACGAATACCGCTCTGAAACCCATCCTGGCTTTCCCTGTGAGGCGTCCACTCTGGGGCGCCCCCAGGGTGAAGGCCAGGCATCCTTAGCGTTGTGGGGGCCGTTGTGGAGATTAAGCAAGCTATTTCTCAGAGTTGCAGAGTGGGACTCTATGATTAGAATAGGCACCGAGGTGATAATTATCAGGTCCGTGGAATTTTTGAGCCCAAGACCAACCAAGGCGGGGAATTGAACCCTGGTCCCAGGCTAGACCTCTGCATCAGGGTCTGCCGCTCTAACCATTGAGCCACACTTCTCCTGGTGAAGGAATGCCTGAGCCTATTAAGCAGGAGCGTAGCTTGGTCAGTAAGGTTGGGGGGTGTAACCTTTAGATTTTCCAACAATGACGCTGGGAAATGTTAAAATACATTTTACGACAAGCAGGGCACATAAGAGGGGCTAACAGGGCAATGGAAAGAGAGACAAATGTAGATTGGTAAGGGTACTAAGTGAGAGAAAACATCTTATTTTGTAAAATAACCAACATTGTTGAAGGCTTTTAAAACCGAGAAGGAAAAGTATGTGTGCATTTTTGTCTGTGTGTAGGTACAAATTCCTGTTGAAATGTACCAGACACCTCACCATAACCAAATGAAAAGTTCCTGTACCCAGCTATTTAGCAGAAAATACATTTATTAGGTGGGTGTGACACACCAAACAACATCTCTGAAGCTACACCCCTGCTATTAAGGCTCGAGGAGGGGGGCTACGTGGTCCCCACTCCTATAATTAAAGTACGGTCATGGTGCATTGGGCCCGCCTGACCTATTAAAGCTCAGGGAAGCGGCCATTTGTCCCCCCTTACCTAATATTAATGTATTTGGTCCCTGGGGGATGGGGTCCCTGGGATCTCTTAAGGCTCAGGGAGGTGGGCCATGCTTCCCGCTCATCTATAATAACAGTATGGCCCCGGAGATGGGGTCCCTGGGGCCTGGTTGGACTGGGAGGCCACGCGCCCCCTCCCCTAATGTTAATGTATTTGTCCCCTGGGGATGGGCTCCCTGGGGCCTCTAAAGGCTCATGGAGGGGTACCACGTGACCCCCTTCTCTTGTTAGTAACATAAGGCTCCGGGGTTCGTGGGGCCAACAGTGGCTGGGAAGGGGGGCTACGCGAACCCTGCCCACGCAGGGGGAGGTGGTTGCTTGGGGCAGTTAGGTGCAGGGGCTTTAGTTGTGCGCAGTGCGGGTTTGCTTGACTGTGGCCAACACCTGGTAGTGTATGGCCACTCCGTGTGCACGGTGGGGAGAGTTGACTTTACGTATGGTAATAAAATTTAAATTTATGTTTAAAAAAACCCTAAAAATTCACTTTAAAAAAACAACGGCTAAAGTAACGTTAAAAACACTGAAATGTAATACTTCGCCTCCTGTCTTTGGCTCACCACCTTTTTAAAAAACACATGAATAAAGTCCTAGGCATACACCATGTATGCAGAGTTGTGAAGTGTAAAATGATGTTTATTACCATTGATGAGTGAGTGGGTGGTATCGCTTGAGCCATGGTACCTTCCCACTCTCAATAGTGATCATAAGAAGCATACTACGTCCTGCGCAAATGTAGATTGCAATGCACAAAAATTTCTTTGCAATTTATAATTGTAATTACAAACCCCGAACCACAAATTGATACCCCTTGAGGCTAACAATGGAAAAGAGGAGTGAAAGAGGCACCCCCCCCTTTCTTCAATTTGCGAAGGAATGAACAAATTGTCTGTAAGTATTCCTGTGATTAAAAAGCTTGGAGTAGTTTACATCATGATCTACCAAGGGAAGGGACTAAGCATTTGCAAAGGGTGGGCTGTACTAATCTGGCTTGGTACGTTGATCCAATGTATCTTGGTTTCTCTCCCGATGACTGAATCACAGTGTGTGCCATTTATTGTGTCACTGTGTTCCCTGCACATCCAGGGATAAGGTTCACAGTATTGGCTCATGGCTATTTTAAATGTTGGACCGAGGTCGGCTGCCTATGCAGGTCTCCATACAAGGTGCAAGAAAAACCTCTGTTTAGCCCCGCCCCCTATGGTTCTGAAACCTGTCAAGGTTCATAGCAGAACAAAAACCTTCAGAAAGAATGAATAAGCGACATATGTCATCTGTTAAATGAATCATCTCATAGCCTCAAAGCACCTTTTTTCGTCGGAAGGAGAGGTAGACACAGAGAGAGTCCATAACATTTTATATTTGAGATTTATCTTAAGAAATGTCGGCAAAGTTATGGAACGACTCGTTTGTACCATCCGACAATTGAGGAGATACAGGGGCATATTATTAAGGACCGGTGTTAAAATTATCGCCATTTTTGTCGTCAGGAAACTGCCGATAAAACGGCGATAATGGGCTTGATAATACGCCCTTGTTAATTCCCATAGAAGCCCATGTTAACATCAGAACATGGGCTTCTATGGGAATTAACAAGGGCATATTATCAAGCCCATTATCGCTGTTTTATCGGCAGTTTCCTGCCGATAAAACGGCGATAATTTTAACACCGGTCCTTGATAATATGCCCCCTAGTTCCTTAAAAGATGTACTTTGGAATATCCCCAGCAAAACTTGTTAACCACTGTATTGCAAAGAACTAAGGGCCATATGTATGAAGGTACCCATTTGCTAATCTCAAATAGCGATTTTTAAGAAATCGCTATTTGAGATTCGCAAATTGGTATGTATGTAGAAAATCGCATTTTTGGGGGGATTTCTTAAAATTACTTAATTGCGATTATCAAATTGTGAATCACAATTAAGGAATACTTTCCCATTCATTTCTATGGGCCAGGAGGCCCATAGGAATGAATGGGAAGTTATTCTCAATTTGCGATTCGCAATTTGAGAATCGCAAATTGAGAATAATTTCAAGGGTGCAGGGGTGTCCAAAGGACAGCCTGTTGCACCCCTGAAATTTGCATGGGTGCACATGTGGTGCACATACATTCCCTAAGGGCATGTATGTGCGTCCCATGGCACGTTGAAAAATGCAAAAATTGGCATTTTTCAAGGAATTCGCAAATTACCACCAACTTGAAGTTGGTGGTAATTTGCGATTCCTTAGGGACAATTTGCAATTTAAGGATTCGCAAAATTTGCGATTCCTTAAATGCAATTGCAAAATAAGGAATCGCAAATATTGCGATTCCTTATTTTGCACCATATTTTCCTTTATAGATACCATTTTGCAAATTTGCAGTCGCAAACGCTGAAATTCTGTGAATTTTGGCGTTTGCGAATGTGCTTCATACATATGGCCCAAAGAGGCTTGATATTCGTTGCTGGACAGGGAAGGGATAATTTAAATCCAGTTTCATATTATTGTAGCGCATCCTGTCATTGGGGAAAGAAAGTATTTTTCCATTTATAGAGGATTTCATTTTTATCACGAGCTGCTTTTAAATCCAAAGGTAATACCCCAGCTCCTGCCAGGCCGCATCTGGCCCATTCCGTGGGGCAGATTTGAATAAGCCATTTGCTGGCAAAGAGGATGATTTCCTGCTGCAATAAATCATTTTGCTGCTCGTGTTACAAACAATCATTCTTCTGTTGCTGTTTTCGGCTGAGTGGACTGTTTCTAATAGAATTCGGAGAGGAGATCGCCACTCCATCAGTTTTTTTCCATTTTCCAATTCCCTTCATTATTCTTTGCCACCGAGGTGAAGGTGGAATTACAAAAATGCAGCTTATCATTTTTTTTTTGGTTTGTTGCTGAATCTGTTTTTAATGGACGTGTGTGGCAGATTGTTTCCTGGTGGTTTGCTGATTTGCATTTGGCAAGATGTAGATGTGTTTTAGCAGAGTGTTGTGAACCAGGACGGATTCGGGTGTTAATCGGCTTCGTAAAGTCCAATGTACTGAACAAAGCACACCTGGCTCAGTTGGATCAGGAGGAAACAATAGCAGACTGATCAACTGGTATTTTTCGCCAGTGATGGCAAAATAAAGAGCTATGTAAGGCAGGTTACTTTGGTGTTTAATTGAAAGTCGGTCTGAAGCACACCCTTTAAAGTCCCAAAAGATTAGTTCATCATGTTTTACCAATTTGGCGTGCATACACTTTGCGCTCAATTCCAAGTGCGCTTTCTGAACTTGTCGAAAAAAAGTGACACGCCCCTTGCTTGTCACAGTAGAGTTGCATTTGTAAATCAATCATCCACGTACTCAATGTTTATCAAAATTCATCCGATTTATTGACAGTGTTGTTCATCCTTATACGTCACGCCAAAGAATATAAGTTTTCGTCTTTTCACGCATCTTACATTGCTCAAGAATTGCCCATCCGGGCCTATTCACAGGCACGTAGAACAAACTTCATTGCTCCGTCACATTTTAATTCACCTAATGCATGTCGGTCGGTAAACGACCTTGCATCAGTCCCACAAAGTCGACATTCAATAAACAATGTTAAACTCATTTTCTGCTGTTTGTTTACCCTTAAAATAATAATACATAATCCTCCCTCCTAAAACAAGCAAGCGACTTTGGTGTGCCATAGTCATATCCACCTATTTAGAGGCCATTGCAGGCTGGTGATGAATGCTCGACCGCTTGCCGTAGTGTGTTCCTGTGGTTACCCTAGCTGATTATTGATTTTGCTTGTGTGGCTGTTGGTGTGTGTACACATTGTTGTGCTGTGCTCCAGAGGTAGCTTGGAGTTCTTGACAGTGTGAGTGCAGTAATGGGCATAGCAATAGGCTGTGTTTGACAGCTATTGGAGCTGTGCTCAGCAGTTAGCTACGTTGATTCTTGCAATATTATGGACTGTAGTTGATTGCTTGATGAACTGTGCTTAGTAGGTTGATGTGCAAACTTTCCATGGCATTGGGATGTCCTAGGGTTGGGAATTTATAAAGCGCATGGCTATCCGAAGGCATCCCAGTCCTGAACAGGGAGGACAGATATCAAGCGCAAAATTTAAGGTAACAGCCATGTTTTGAGTTTTTTTTTTTTAAATACTGTTCATTTTTGATTAGTCTTAGTTCTGGGTCCATACTGTTCCATATTTTGGGGACCAGGTGTGAAAAAGATCTTCCAGCCCATCTTGATCTCTTGACTTTTGTTGTATTCATCAGAAAATACGCTCCTGACCTAAGGCATCTACGGGGAGAATAGTGGGAAATCAAAGTTTGCAACATAATCGGGCCTCTCGCATGCATGGCTCTATGAGCCAGGCAGAGGGCCTTGAATTGAGTCCTAGCCTGAACTGGCAGCCATTGTAGCACCCACAAGGATGCTCTTACTGACTGGTGCCTGGGGATCTTGAGAAGATCCCTGCGGTACTCCACAGTATCTGACAAGATCCCTGCTTCCATGCATTGACTATAAGTAGGGCTGACTCCATGCTATGTTCCGGGCGGAACGCCATCTGGGTCTGGTGCAGAGTACCATTATCTTCCAGTTTAATATGTTGTTAGTGTGTGTTTAGTTCTGTGCATACTTATAGTTCCCAGGTTGTCAGCTTATGCTTTCTAGATTGCAGTCAGGTGTTGGTAATTATGACAAAAAAATCACGAGATAGAGCCTGTCAAGATCAAACAGAGAGACAGAGGTAAAGTCACATTCAATGAAGAAGCCCTCCACATGATAGAACATGAGGTCAGTGCTGTTGAAGAGAAAGCGCTTAAGTGTAAATGCAAGTGAGAAAACAGAATAACTAACCTCCAGGCCGTGCAAGATCAACAGCCGATACGATTAATACTAAAGGGCATGTGGGATAAATCACTCCAGAGCCCCACAAGTTCCCACCCATAAATGCTGTAAAGATACTCTGTAAAAAACATCACAGACAGGAGATAGAGTGTTAGAGATACAATAAAACCAGTGCTAGTACGGTAAATTTGTGTACAGCACCAGGGAACGAAATACTTGGAAAACAATACTGACTCAGGAAAGAAGAATAGACGGCAAAGCACTGGTGGCTCCTTATAGAAGAATGCACATTCAACAGTGCTTGCTTGTGACAAATGCACGAAGAATCAGGGAATCACTGACAAACAGATCAGTCAGACAAAACACTGCACCACAAACTTACACTCTATTGAAGCAAACAGAGCTTTCCAACTGCATACTAATGAATGTATTGTTAAGGTGTGATCAAGCTAGTCCTTCCAAGACACTGATGTGTGATTGTCCCCCATCCATGACCAGAAATGTAGTGAGCAAGAGCTTCTAGGTAAGTAGCCTCCGGATGTAAAAACTGTCTACGAGACCGATTTGGGGTTCAGAATCGTTTCCCAGAAGCTGAAAATTGATAGGGACTGGCCATGAGGTAGGGAGTCTAGTTCAACATTGTGAAGACCCCCAGACGTGACCCCTAGGAGCAGTCATGGGATGACAGGTAGTGAATGGTGCCAATACCGTTTCTGAACCTGTTAATAACCAGCAGATCAGCCTCCATGTTTAAAGTGTAAAGACAGGAGGAGGCATCGCCATCATCCACAGAGACACCATCCGCATCACGACCAACACCGACGACACCCTGACAACCGCCGAACACTTGCACTTCCAGATACACACCAACCCCAACACCACCCCCAGAGGCACCCTGATCTACCGACCCCCGGGACCACGCACTCAATTCAGCGAAGACATCGCCGACTTCATCAGCCCGCACGCCCTCCCCTCTGCTGACTACATCCTCCTCGGGGACTTCAACTTCCACCTGGAGAACAACAACGACCGCAACACCACCTCCCTGCTTGACAACCTCGCCAACCTCGGACTCAAGCAGCTGGTGACCACCCCCACCCACCTCGCCGGACACACACTCAACGCCGTCTTCTCATCCAGCAGGGACATCGTCTTCAGCCACGCCACCGGACTCCACTGGACGGACCACAGCTGCGTCCACTTCAGCTTCAGAAGGACCACAATCCACCACCACCAGCAACAGGTTGCACGAAGAAGCTGGAACAAGATCACGGCCGACCAACTCGCCACATCCCTGAGCCAGCACCCTCCCACCAGCTCAGCGAACCCCAGCCAGGCCGCCGACAACCTCACGAAGTGGATCAACAGCTGCGCAGACGGCCTCGCCCCACTGAGGACCCCACCCAGCAGACCCGGCAGCAAGAAGGCCCCATGGTTCACCGATGAACTCAAGAGCTCCAAGAAGAACTGCCGAGCCCTCGAGAAAGCCTGGAGAAAAGACCCAACACCGGACAACATGACCACCCTCAAGCTTGCCACCCGAAAGCACCATCAACTGATTCACGCCACCAAGAAAACAGCATTCAAGGAACGACTGGACAACAATGCACACAACAGCAAGGAACTCTTCAACATCGTGAAAGAGAACTCCAACCCCAACGCCGGAAACAACGACATCACCCCTTCGCAAGACCTCTGCAACTCCCTCGCCTCCTACTTCCACACAAGATCGCGGACATACACAACAGCTTCAGCACTCAACTGACGAACACCACGACCGAACCACCGCCCCCCACCACCACCCTCCGCGCCTGGACTCCGATCAGCACCGAAGACACCGTCCTCACGATGAACTCCATCCACTCCGGATCGACGACCGACCCCTGCCCTCACCACGTCTTCAACAAGGCCGACGCTATCATCGCACCCCACCTGCGGGACATCATCAACACCTCCTTCGACACCGCTACCTTCCCGGAGAGCTGGAAGCACGCCGAACTCAGCGCTCTACTAAAGAAGCCATCAGCCGACCCCACCGACCTCAAGAACTACCGCCCCATCTCGCTGCTCCCGTTTCCTGCAAAAGTCATCGAGAAGATTGTCAACAAGCAGCTGGCCGCCTTCCTCGAGACGAACGGATCCCTCGACCCCTCGCAGTCTGGCTTCCGGGCCAACCACAGCACCGAGACCGCCCTGATCGCAGTCACCGATGACATCCGAGCGCTGCTCGACAACGGAGAAACAGCGGCCCTCATCCTCCTGGACCTCTCCGCGGCCTTCGACACTGTCTGCCATCGTACCCTAGTACAACGCCTCAGCAACGTCGGAGTCCAGGAGAAGGCACTGGAGTGGATCATCTCCTTCCTCGCCGGAAGGACACAGAGAGTCCGCCTCCCTCCGTTCAGATCTGAAGCCACCGAAGTCATCTGCGGAGTCCCTCAAGGCTCCTCGCTCAGTCCAACCCTCTTCAACATCTACATGAGCCCCCTCGCAGACATCGCACGCCAGCACAACCTCAACATCATCTCCTACGCCGACGACACCCAGCTGATCCTCTCCCTTACCAACGACCCCGCCACCGCCAGAGCCAACCTTCACGAAGGGATGAAAGAGGTAGCCAAATGGATGAAGAACAGCCGCCTGAAACTGAACTCAGATAAGACGGAAGTCCTCATCCTGGGATCCTCACCCGCCGCTTGGGACGACTCCTGGTGGCCCCCCGCCCTAGGCAGCGCACCCAAACCAACAGACCACGCACGCAACCTGGGCTTCATCCTGGACTCCTCCCTCTCCATGACCAGACAAGTCAACGCCCTCTCCTCGTCGTGCTTCAACATCCTGCGCATGCTACGTAAGATCTTCCGGTGGATCCCCACCGAGACCAGGAAGACGGTCACCCAGGCCCTCGTCACCAGCCGACTGGACTACGGCAACACCCTCTACGCCGGAACCACCGCCAAACTCCAGAAGAGACTCCAGCGGATCCAGAACGCCTCAGCACGACTCATCCTGGACATCCCCCGTCGCAGCCACATCTCCGGATACCTGAGAGATCTGCATTGGCTTCCGGTCAACAAGAGAATCACCTTCCGTCTCCTCACCCACGCACACAAAGCCCTACACAGCCAAGGCCCAGGATACCTCAACAGCCGCCTCAACTTCTACGCTCCCAAACGCCAGCTTCGATCGACCAGCCACGCCCTCGCCGCCATCCCCCACATCCGTAGAGCCACCACAGGGGGACGGTCCTTCTCCTACCTCGCCGCCAAGACATGGAACTCCCTCCCCACCCACCTCCGCCTGACCCAGGACCACCTCGCCTTCAGGAAGCAACTCAAGACCTGGTTGTTCGAGCAGTAGCAGATCCCCCTCCCCCAGCGCCTTGAGACCCTCTGGGTCAGTAGTGCGCTATATAAATGCGATGATTGATTGATTGATTGATTGATAAAGCAACGCACATCTCAACATGCCAGATAGATCACATTAGCCTACCAAGCATGCCTTAATCTGCCATTTACTCACCAACAAACAGCCTGCCCATGCACCTTGTAACACCCCAAGAAACACAGTTCAATAGGCCAAAGAGCCAAGCAACCATATTTCATGAACCGATGTACAGCATCTCCAATACTCATCTGACAACAAATTAGTACATCTCTACAATCGATAAAGCATCCTGACATATTAACACCCTAGCAATCACATTTGTGAGACCTACAAAGCACAACATGCATATGTGCCACCCAGGGGGCGTGGCTTGGACGCCGATGGCGATGGTCGCCTGAGAGCTCGGCTCCGGGACTGAGCCCGAGATTATCCTGAACATCGGAGGCTGAGGGGCGCCCCAGACCCCTCATTCGGTTGAGCGAGGCGACGACACCCTGCCGGGGACCTTGGTGGAGTTTGGCCGGGGGCGGCTACGAAGAACCGCCGAAGTTTGCGGAGTTGCGAGGTGCGACCCAACATGGCGCCCGGACTCCTTTGTCCCCTTGATCGAAACTACGAAGTTGAAGAGGCCTCGCGGGTGTCGACTGGCACCCGGCTTCACCATCCTCGCTTGTTTTAGACATTGGACATTGGCAGGCTCGGACCTTCTGCAACGGGTTCATACTCGATTGGACGACCGGGCGGGTGCCCACGCACTAGAGGGCACCGGGTGCGGGTGCTCTCTGATCCAGGCGGTGGTCTGCATCGCGACTCCGCAACTAGCTACGATTTCCTGGCCAGTCCAACCACATGGGAGGCGCGACACTCTGGCGCCACAGATCAACCGAGGGAGTTGGTGGCCCTCACCCCGGAGCTATAGTGGGTGAACGGGCCTGCCCGACCCGGCGACGGTTGTCTCCGCCCCCTCATCGGTGCCCTCGGACGCCATGGCGGTGGCGTGAGCCGAAGCGGCGGAGTCTCCACAGGCTCTGGAGAAGGAGATCGCCCATACCCGACGCGAGAACGAACTCCCGAGAAGGTCGTGCTGGACACCTATACACGAAGACGCCTACTCCGGGACCCTTACGGAGAGTCCCTGGCAGCATGGGGAAACCTAAAGGAGCCAAGGGTTCCAACCAGACCACCTCGGACTCTGAAGCCCAGGACAAGGAAGAGCATGGAGACCCAAAAAGACCTGGTGGCGCACCATTACAGCAACAATTTGACCGTGTACTGGAGGCGATAGAGGCAACTCGTCGGCCCTCCAACAGGACATTGCTCAGGTGGCGACGGGCCTGGGCCTCCTTAGGGCAGACCATGGTAAACTCTCAGACCGGGTCAAGGAGGTGGAGGGCACAGTGAAAACTTTAGAACCGGCGCAGAGAACCCTGGCTGCGACGATAAAGGATGCCTTATCTCGAATTGAGACCCTCGAACGGAGGGCGGAGGATGCGGAAGGCCGCAACAGGAGGAATAACATTCGAGTGGTGGGCCTGCCGGAAAAAATCGAGGATGGCGATATGGTGCGATACTTGGAGACCTGGCTCCGAGACACGGTGGTCCCGGAGGGTCTGTCCTCCTTTTACACTCTAGAACGGGCCCACAGAGTCCCAGCACGGCCCCCACAGCAGGGACGTACTCCAAGGCCGGTGGTGGCGCGGTTGCTACATTTTCGGGACAGAGACCTGATCCTAAATGCCGCCAGGCACAATGGCCCGTTCCAGGTTGCGAACAGTCAGGTGAACATCTTCCCTGACTACACCTACGAGACGCAGCGCAATCGGTTCTCCTTCCTGGCGGTTAAGCGTGAACTCAGGAGTGAGGGCATCCAATATTCACTCCTATTTCCCGCTAGGCTCCGCGTCATTGTCGACGACAAAACCCAGTTCTTCGACACCCCAGAGGAGGTCTGTGACTGGCTCGAACTGTATCGGACAGGGAAAGATGGTTTTGGCGCCTCGACCCATCAGGCGGATGAGCCGGAACAAAGGAGGCGATCCAAGAGGGTCAGGAATCGCCGCGGCCGCACGGGAGGGCCCTCGATTGCGGAGACATCATCGGAGCGGAGGGGAGTGTTGGAAGTTCTGTCGGAACTGTCGGGAGCAAGAGGCGAAGTCATCGAGGAGGAGGAAGAAAATCCGGGTGCTCAGGGGGCACCATCGGACTCGGAGGATTCAGTGGCAGACAGTACCCATACACCGGTGATCACACCGAAATCGGTGGAGGACCTTCTGGACGGACAAGGGTAACGGGGTATGCTGCCTTGTTTTGGGTGGGGGCCCGGCAGGGGGGAGGCGGTTGCCGTTCTTTCTTGCTGACAACGAAGGAGAGAGGGTTGGGGGGCTCCTGCTCTTGCCCCGGCAGGTTTTGACACCGGGGGGGGGCTTGCTATAGTCCTGGTAGCCTGGGCGACGAGGGCCCACTGCCTCCGCCCAGCCCGCACCTGGCCCATAAGGCCTTCCTACGGTGGCGACCGTAGGACTAGTGGGGTGTTGGGGTTGATATACATCGAGGTTTGGATGGGATCTAGGTGGTGCAGTTTGGGTCCTGTTCTGGGGTGGTTGGGGGGGGGGTCTTGTTGTTTTTTGGGCGGTTTGGTTCTGGTTGGGGAAAATGGCCGCCATCAGCGCTGGGAGGATTGATGCTTTTTCTTTGTGGGGACCCGAACGGGGAGACTGTGCAAGAACACTCTGGGACAATGGCTGATGTTGCTAACTTGAAATGTGTTACTTGGAACGTGAGGGGGCTTCACACTATGTCCAGGCGTCACAAGGTCCATGCTTATTTAGTGCGTAGGGGAGTGCAAATGGCGCTGCTGCAGGAAACGCATCTGAACAAGGCGGAAGGGGCGGCGCTTCAGCGCAGGTGGCGAGGGCAGGTCTTTTCCACGGCGTACTCTGCTTATGCCAGGGGGGCGCTAATATGGATTAGGGCAGGAGTCCCCTTCCAGGTCACGAGGACAGTGTTGGACCCAGAGGGGCGTCTCGTGGCCATCTCAGGCACTCTAGGAGGGAGGGACCTGAATGTTTGCTGTGTGTATGCTCCTAATGTGGACCAGACTGCCTTCCTTTCCAGGTTATCGGGCTCGCTGGCCCACTTTTTCGCCGGGCCCCTCCTGCTGGGGGGAGACTTTAACTCCGTAGTGGATGTGGACATAGACCGCTCGCATCCCCCGCTCCCCGATTCCCCGGTCCGGCGGACGGCTAAGGGTCGTCAAGATTGGCAGACCCGCTGGGGTTTGACGGACATTTGGAGGGCGCATCACCCCGCGTCTAGAGATTATTCATACTTCTCGAGCCTCCATGAGCTGCATGTCAGGCTAGATGGCTTTCTTGGTTCGTCCGAACTTGTTTCGGCAGCGGTCCGATCAGAGTATTTATCGCGGACCATCTCAGACCATAACCCCCTCCTGCTGGACATTCGCTGGTTCCCCGGGACGCCGGCAGTACCCACCTGGAAGATGCGCCCTGAGATCCTCGAGGACAGTGTCTTCAAGGCGGACCTAGGGGAGAGAATCACGGATTATTTTGCGGCCAACGGCGGCTCCGCGAGTACTAGGGCGTTCGAATGGGACGCTTTTAAGGTGGTGGTGAGGGGCTACTGTATCTCTAAGAAGGTGGGCATGCGGCGTGTTATCCTGGCTGATCTGGACGCAGGGGACCGGGCACTCCGCGAGCTCGAAGTTAGCCGCCCCGGACACCCGGAATTGCAAACACAAACGGTAGAGGCGAGGGAGAAGGTAGCGGTGGAGGTCGAACGGCTCCGCTGTTTCGATTATAAGGCCTATACGGTCCGGTCTATTGCGGAGGGAGACAGGTCGAGCGCGTTGCTGGCGTGGTTGGCCAACCCTACGCGCCAGTCCCAAACGACGACAAATATGCGTAGGGCAGATGGGACCGAGGTGTGCACCCAACCGGAGATTCTTAGTTGCTTCCGGCATTACTACGAAAGTTTATACCGCAGTCGCTCCGCACGTGACCCAGACCGGCTTGATAACTATCTTAGCCCACTGGAACTCCGCACAGTAGGACAGGAGGTGGCGGAAACCCTGGGTTCTGATATCGACTTGGGGGAGATCCGCGGGGCCATCAAACGGATGGCGAGGAACAAGACCCCGGGCCTAGATGGCCTTCCGGTGGAGTTCTATGCAGCTTACGCTGACCTCTTGGCCCCTCGATTACTGGTGGTCTACAGGGAGGCGAAGAGGTTGGGTCGTCTCCCTGGCTCGATGTGTGAGGCGTTGGTGGTTCCTCTCCTCAAACCAGGCCGAGACTCATCTGACCCGGGGTCCTACCGTCCCCTTTCAATGTTGACGGTGGACTACAAAATATTGAGCAGCATCTTGGCCTCGAGGCTGCTGGGACATATGAGTTCCCTAGTGCATGAGGACCAGGCCGGTTTCATCCCACGGCGGAATACGACTATGAACATCCGAAGGTTGTTCCGCTTGCTTGGGGAACCATTCGTGGATGCCCCGTCCCCGGTAGTCTTGTCGGTGGACCTGGAGAAGGCTTTTGATAGCCTAGAGTGGGACTACCTATGCACGGTATTACGGAAATTCGGCCTCGGGGAGGGATTTGTCAAATGGACTGCAGTCCTCTACGCTTCCGCTTCAGCCAGGGTTAGATCGGGCCCTTTGATTTCATCGCGATATCCGGTGGAGCGTGGCACGCGGCAGGGGTGCTCCTTATCCCCGCTTCTTTTTGCACTAGCGGTGGAGCCGCTGGCGATGCATCTTCGCTCGGGAGCCCACTATACGGGCTTATGGACAGCGGCGGGCCCACATTATGTCTCGCTCTATGCGGACGACCTGTTGCTCTTCCTGGAGGATCCGGTCGACGCTTTGCGGGGAGCGGAATTAGCGCTAACGGAGTTCGGAGCGGTCTCAGGCCTCCGAGTGAATTGGTCTAAGACCTGCCTCTTCCCGATGCGTAGGGGTACCCCCACTCCTGCGCTAAGTAAGGAGATCAGATGGGAGCCCGACTGCTTTAAATACCTTGGGGTATTTGTGTACCACGACCAACCCGACCTCCTGGATGGGAACATTGCCCGTTGCGTTCGAGCACTCCGAGGTTGCATGGACTTTTGGGCCACGCTGCCGCTCTCAGTGGCGGGACGCATCGCCCTACTCAAAATGGTGGCGCTCCCCCGACTATTGTATTACTTCCGAACTTTGCCGATCTGGGTCCCACCGGCCACGTTTCGCCGCCTGCGTTCTATGGTGATCGGGTTCCTCTGGGGAACGGGCCGGCGGCGGGTGGCCCTCAATACCCTGATGAGGCCGAAGGACGAAGGGGGGCTCGCGGTGCCGGACTTCGAGAAGTACTATCTGGCGGCGCAGCTCCAGACCTACACCCAGGAGATAGCCAGGGAATTCAGAGGCCCGGAAGACGGTAGAGGGACGGGTATGGCCAGGCACGTCCTCTCCTTTATCGCGCTGTGACAACGCTTGGTCCTACGGGACCTGTCGATGGAGGAGCGGACTATCCGACTATGTTGGAATCGGGCTCACAACAGAGGCCACCTACGGACGCCATATGCGCCTGAAATACCGTTGGGGATGCTGACGGCCCTCCCCCACGGAGGGGATTGGTCACGATTGGCGGACTGGGAGGATTCCGGATTACAGCTCGTCGGGGACCTGTACGAGGACGGAGCGCTCCTGTCCTTTCAAGATCTCATTGACCGCTTTGGGATTCCCCGGGGCGACTTTCTGCTGCACTCGGCCATTGTGCGAGCGATCCAGGCGCACTGGCAGAACGGGCTAGAGGAACCTCAATTGTCTCAGGTGTGCCAGTACGTAATGATGTCGGCGGGCACGGTGAAGGCGGTCACTTGCCTCTATGGCAGGCTGATTACCGAGGGGTTGGTTCCTCTCACCATACTGAAGTCCCGCTGGGAAGAAGACATTGGTAGGGAGATCCCGGAGACGACCTGGTCCCAGTTGGTGAGGCGCGCCTGGAAGGGTACACGTAGCGCCCGTTTCCAACTGGTCCATTATTATGTCCTCCATAGAGCGTACCTGACCCCGGTAAAGATCAGGCGTTATTTTGCCACGGCTTCAGCGGAATGCCCTAGGTGCCCGGCTCAGGAGGCGGACCTCCTACATATGCTATGGGCCTGTCCAGGACTGACGTCCTACTGGCAAGAGGTGGCGACGACTTTGGAGGAGGTGACAGGGAGGCACTTATCATTCGATGTGGCGGTAGGGCTCTTGCACTGGTTCCCCCATACCCCCCGGAATTAAAATCTCCAGTAAATTTATTGACCTGGGGCTCCTACTTGCTAAGCGAGAGGTGACCAGGAACTGGAAGGCACGAGCTGGTCCTGCAGGCAGCAGATGGCACAGTGAGCTTTTGAAATGGGCGGCGGGTGAGAGCGCGCTAAGATATCAGCTGGCTTGGAGGCAGGGTAATGAGAAGGCGCAGGAGGCCGCGTTAGAGTGGGAAACGCTGGTGCAGGCCCTCAGGGATTATTGTACCCCTAGCGACTCCGAAAGTGAAGAAGTAACTCGCCCCGAGTCCCATTAAACATTAGCATTGACAGCACTATTACCTTCCCCGTGGGTCAAGCAGTGGATCCTCGGTTGATGAGCTCCCTGGCGCTGATGGTGGGGGGGGCGGGGGGAGGGGGGGTTTCACAGTTATTGGGAATTTTGAGGGGGGGGTTTATTTTAGGGGTTTTGGGTTTGTTTAGAAAAGCAGATGACGGACAGTGTGTTATCCGGACCAGCTCCAGCATCCTACTGACCCCAACTTTATTTGCCGCCCAACCCCAGGGATATGGGCTGATTAGCTGCATACAAACGTTATGGAAGGGGGTCGGTGGGCTTTATTTTGCATATGTTGTTCATGATACAATGCTGGTCGTTACTGTATTGTTTTACTGATTCCTGCAATAAAAATATATTTAAAAAAAAAAAAAATGCATATGTGCCACCCATAGTCGACTAGGTTGGCAGGTGTAGCACAGCACCTTGTTAATCACACCCCAGAAACCAGCCTGCCAGGCACAATCCAGCAACCTGCCAAGCACTATCTAACAGCCTGATGAGTACAATTTAACAACCTGCCAAGTACAATGCATTAATTTACGAACCATATATCATCAGTTTACCAAGCAGATTCCAACATCCTGCCAAAACAACTATCAAGAATCACAAATCTTTGATCAATTACCCAGATTGGATGGGAACAAGTAACCATATTTTTTTTACCCGTGGAGCTAATGTCAAACATATGTGCCTAATCGTGTGTGGAAAGATGACAAAATGTTCTCTAAAGCCCACCTTATCTCCTTTGTTTCTCAATTAACAGCTTCACAAACAGGCACTCTTTTCCATGTCTTAGTTTCATCAGCTGTCTGTTCCATTAATAACCTTGTCTGTTTCCTCTTTCTATCCACCTGTCAATTACTTTTTGGATTAAAAATTACAGTTGCATTCGCTTTTTTGGCGCGCCCTCTAAGTAATGAAAACTTAGTAAAATCTGGTGACATAACACCTCTAGCTGGCTTGCACCCTAGGACAATCTCTTCATTGCCTAATGGGTTGGGCTGCCCTCCTCGCTTTAAGAGTTCTTTTCCCCTCGTTCCTACTTTCATGTTCTCTCTCCTTTTAACCCTCGTTCCCAGTTCACTTTCTGACACTCTTCTTTCTTGTCCTTTCTCTCACGACACTCTGGATTCCATGAGGCTTTTGAGGGTCTTCCTGTTTCGCATTAGCTCCCCTCCCCTTCTATTTTCTACGTCACCCCCACTCTCGTCTTGCCTCTCTCCCTTCTGTCATTCTCTCCTCTTTACAGCTTATGTATTCTGCTTACACCCCTCTGGGAAGCTGCATAAAATAGGTTTTTCCTAGTCTGACAGTAATAGGTTTTTCCGGCCTGGGCAGATTATGCGCCTCTGTAACAGCATGAAGTGAACGCGTTACATATTATTGATTTAATAACTAATGCGGCTGGCTTCATGCGTTACACTGCCACTTACGAGGAACGATTCTCCTGGGAAGAAATGGCTTTATGACGTGCAGTGCTGTATTTACTGCTCAGCTGCCTGCTCGTGGCACATTTTTTATTCAGCATGGTTGTTAAACGTCAAGCATATGATGCATGGTTGTGTTGGAAAGTTTAAATATTTCCTTAATTAGGCATTTATTGTGTTGTAATCCTGTATCTGCATGTGTCCTGGGTACGGGATGGGGTAAGGGAATGTGGATTGTGGATAACAGTCTGGTCTAAGGTGTAAGAAAGAACGTTCTAAGTAAGTCAGTTGCTTCAAGGCTGGTTGTGAAGGAGGCAGCGCTCTGCTTTGCAGGAAGTCTGGGGCTCAAATAAACGTCCTTTAATTTACCTCTGGTTTCGAGTCATTCTAAAAGAGGTAGCAAGAATTGTCAACGAGTTGGCCAGCCTTTTGCTGCAAACCCAGAGGCAGCGTCGAACCCATTGAGTCTGCACAGCGTTTCTCCGCATTGTTTCTCCAGATTTCGATGTCTTTCTGGCACTGGCACATCCTTTGGCCCGCTTTGGTGTCTTCAAGCTCAGTTTGGACTCACCATAGCCACAACGTTACGGTGTGACAATGGATGGAATAGGGTGACCAACTGGCATTGGTGCAAATTCAGAACGGTGAGTGTAAAAATTCAGGACAAAGGGTCAAAATTCAGGACACAAATTCAGGACAGGAGGTCAAAATTCAGGACAAAACTTCAGGACAATAGGTACGTTTTACAGACACATCGGAAGTCGCGCAATAGTATATAAGTAAGCCCAGCCATTTCCAAACATATTCAACCGTTTGCAAACCTATTCATCATGTATCCTTCATCTATCATTTCACTCATCCATCCCTTCATCCATCCCCTCATCCATCCTTTCACTCATCCTCCATTATCAAGCCATCCATCCTTTCACCCTATCCATTTGTACACTTATCCATCCACTCTTCATCCCATCCATCCATTCACTCATCCATTCAGCCATTTACCCTTTCACCAATCCAGCCATCCTTTCACTTACCTATCCTTCCACCCATCCACTATTTTAGTCATCCATCCATCCTCCCTTTCTCTCTCCATCGACCCTTTCACTTAGCCATCCTTCCTTCCATCCATCCACCCACCCACCCATCCCTCAATCTACACATCCACTCATGAATTCATCCATTGACCCTATCACTCATCCATCTATCATTTCACCCCTTCACACATCTATTCATCCTTTTGTCCATCTACCCTCCCTTTCACTCACTCATCCATCCTTACATCCACCCTTTCACTCATACGTCCAATTCATTCACCCTTGCACTTATCAATCCATCCATCATTTCACTCATCCACCTACCCACAAATCATCCACCCAACCATCCTAACCCATCCTTTCACCCACCCACCATCCAATCCACTGGTCCATCCTTTCACCCACCAACTCATCCATCCATCCATCCATCCTTTCACCCACCCACTCATCATCCATCCATCCTTTCACCCACCCACCCACTCATCATCCATCCATCCTTTCACCCACCCACTCATCATCCAGCCTTTCACCCACCGACTCTCCATCCACCCATCCTTTCACCCACCCATCATCCATCCACCCATCCTTCCCCTCATCATCCATCCATCCTTCCCCTCATCATCCATCCATCCTTTTCCCTTATCATTCATCCATCCTTTTCCCTCACCATCCATCCATCCATCCTTCTACCCACCTACTCATCATCCATCCAGCCTTCCCCTCATCATCCATCCATCCTTCCCCCTCATCATCCATCCATCCTTTCACCCACCCCCTCATCATCCATCCATTCCCTAATCATCCATCCATCCATCCTTTCACCCACCCCCTCATCATCCATCCATCCACCCTTCCCCTCATCATCCATCCATCCTTCCTTTCACCCACCCCCTCATCATCCATCCATCCACCCTTCCCCTCATCATCCATCCTTCCACCCTTCCCCTCATCATCCATCCTTTCACCCACCCCCCTCATCATCCATCCATCCATCCTCTCATCATCTATCCATCCTTCCCTTCATCATCCATCCATCCTTTCACCAACCCATCCATCCTTTCACCAACCCATCCATCCATCCTTCCATCCCCTCATCCATCCCCTCACCCATCCATCCCCTCACCCATCCATCCTTCCTTCCCCTCATCCATCCATCCCCTCATCCATCCCCTCATCCATCCATCCCTTCATCCATCCATTCTTCCCCTCATCCATCCATCCATCCTTCCCCTCATCCATCCATCCTTCCCCTCATCTGTCCTTCCTTTCATCCAGCATCCATCCTTCCCCTCACCCATCCATCCATCCCATCCATTTATCATTCCATTCATCCATCCATCCATCTCCTCATCCATCCATCCTTCCCCTCATCCATCCATCCTTCCCCTCATCTATCCTTCCTTTCATCCAGCATCCATTCTTCCCCTCACCCATCCATCCCATCCATTTATCCTTCCCATCCATTTATCCTTCCCATCCATTTATCCTTTCCATCCATCCATCCATCCTTCTCCTCATCCATCCATCCTTCCCCTCATCTATACTTCCTTTCATCCATCATCCATCCTTCCCCTCACCCATCCATCCTTCTCCTCATCCATCATCCTTCTCCTCATCCATCATCCTTCCCCTCATCCATCAACTAGCTACCCTACCACCCATACAGCCAGCTATTTAGATTTTCTCTCCATCCTTCCCCTCACTCATCAATCCATCCATCCTCTCTCATTATCCATTTATTCAATCTTTCATTCATCCATTCACCCTTTCACTAATTCATCCAGCCATTCACCCATCCCTTCACTTACTTACTCGCCGACCTTTCCATATTAATTTTGAGCTGAGCCCTTTTGAGAAGAGGCCCATCAAGAACTTCACCCTCGCTACAGGGGCCGTTCCAGGACTGGGACAGAAGCCACTCAGGGCAGAGGCAGGATCCACCACAGGAGGGGGACAGGAGCCTTCACAGGCGGGGGCAGGAGTCATCACTGGGGGGCAAGAACCATCAGTGGCGGGGGGCAGGAGCCACCACATGGGGGGACTGGAGCCATCACCGGGGTGGGGTGGGGGGTGGGGGGGGGCAGGAGGGGGAACAGGATCCACCAGGGTGGGAACAGGGGTGGGCATGCAGTATTTAAGTATCATCTTGGGCTCCTCGCCCCCTCCTGCACAAGACAACGAGAAGACAGGCTCTCTGTCCAAAATGCCATCCCCCACTGTGATGTACAGTACTTACAGGAGATACTCTAAGAGAACTGATTGTCCTCCATACTTTGTTAATGAGTGTGGGTGCGATTGTGCCATTTCTTTATTTTCTTACATTATAGACTGCATGTTTGAAGAACCGAGGTTTGCTTACAATTTAGTGACAGTAATTACGCTCTGTAAAGAGAACCACGTGCTGCCTCGGTGTAATCAGGGGTGTAATCTGGCCGGGTCTGGATGTTTGGGGCCCTGGGTAGAAATGGAATGTGTGAGCCCCCCTTTAAATAGCAGAGACATGATTCATTCAGGGCTGTTTGCATGTGAATAGATGTCGCTGCTCCTGAACCGGCAGCCCCTCCCTCTCAGTCACCTTCGAAGCACCTCTTAACAGGTCATCAAGGGCTGGAGGTGTGAGGGTTGCCATCCCGCTGTGCCTCTCCAATGCTGCTGAGTATCAGAGGAGCTTTGGTGCAGCATCGGAGTGAAGAAGGGAGGTGGGTGCAAGCTGTGCCGGCTTTAGGGTGGAGCAACCGGTGCCCTGTTAAAATGACGGACAAATGGCGTCCGTTAAAGATTCCTTCACGGACAACGGACAGACGGCCGAAATTATGGACTGTCCGTGAAATTTACGGACGGTTGGTCACCCTAGGATGGAGTGATCCCCAACAGGAGTCGGCTGTTGAGTGCGCATATGGGTACAGTGCATGCACATGCTAACGATCAGTGCGGGCGCAGTGACTGTGACGCGTCTTTCAGCGTGACTCAGCACTCTACATAACCCTATGTGCTGTACGTCCTCCATATTGAATGAAGGAACTCTGCGACTCCCATCTACTTTGGCAACTCAAGACGCTTGTAATGTCGGACCAACCCACCAAGCAGTGTTGCGAGGGGGTGGTCCTTGTTAACACCCCACAACGTCCCCAGTAAGGCTGGTCCAGCGTGCGCTCGGCCAGCACGTTAAATAAGTAATAAAAGCCCAGGGAACCTGGGAGTGGTTGAGTATCATACTGGCCACCAACTACAGAACATGTGTGAGCCTCATTTGTGTCGTGCTAGGCCTATAACCCGTGACACCAAACTGGCGACGAGAGTGGTCTGTCTACCACCCCGCTGTGCCTCATTGCCACCTCGGAACTCATTGCTGGCACAGTATCCGCGGGAGCGCCCCTGCCGCGCCTCCGCTCTGCCTATCTCGCCTGGGTGTCGGTGTCCCGTGCCCGCATCCCCTGTGGGTGTGGCTGTGCGTCGGTCTGCTGTCCCGCAGAGCTGGTGTCCCGCAGCTGCCTGGAAGTGCCCAGATCCATCTTCACACTCCCAGTGTGGAGCCCCAGCATTGCGCAGTCCGCGACGGCCTCCGCGCTAGAAATCCGTGCCGCGCATGTGCGTCCGGCACGTCAGCCTGCAGCCGCGGCCTTCCTCCTCTGAGCCCTCCCAGCAAGACCCGGTGAGTGCGCCCTGCACGCCAGGAGACCTGAAGATTCCAGGACGGTTCTTTCCCTGCATTTGGCCTCTACTGGTGCCTGGCAGTGCGCGGTGTGTCCCACACCTCCTATTGCGTGTCCAGTGCGCCTGCTGCCTCACGTGGTGCTGCGACCGCCTAGCCACACGCTAGTACAGTAGAACAGCGCTACTCTCAAATCGAAAAAAAGGCCTTTGCGATCTTGTGGCGTTGTTGCCACTTCCACATCTACCTGTATGGAAACCCGTTCATAGTAGTCACTGACCACAAACCTCTCCTCCCGCTATTCTGGGGGTCCTTTCACGGCCCTCTCCAAGAATTGAGAAGTGGGTGCTGCAACTTCAAAAGTTCCAATTCACAGTTGAATAACGGCCGGGCACCCGCAATCATGCCGATTTCTTGTCCCGACACGCTCGACCAGTCACCGAGCTGGACGCAGTGGAAGCCTCCGACACAGAAGAATACGTACGAATGATCATTGAAAGGTCCCGGCCTCTTCCCATCTTGCTAGACGAAGTCGTGCAATCTACCAAAGGGGACGACTGCCTCCAGCTGGCTATCGGGGCACTCTCCTCTGGAGATTGGAAGCCACTCCAAAGCCCATCATCATTCCGCACTACAGAAACCCAGGACACCCTAAGGGCCCTCTACAATGTGCGCAAAGAGCTGTCAGCATCCCCTGATGGCTGTCTCCTGAGAGGTCCTCGCTTGGTCCTACCCAAGTGCCTGACCCAACCAGCCGCCCTCCTCGGACATGGAGCCCATCAGGGAATCGTGAAATCGAAGTATCGCCTCAGGAGCAAGGTGTGGTTTCCGGGCCTGGACCAACAGGTGGAGTCCATCATCCAGCGCTGCCTGGTGTGCCTTGCAAACGGTCTCCCATCCTTTCCATGGGAAAAGGCTAGTGCAGACTTTGGCAGTCTCCCAGGAGGTATATACATGTTGGTTGTAGTAGATGACTTTTCACGTTACCCCGAAGTGGAGATTGTCTCGCCCATGGCGGCAGGAGAAGTTATTCCGAAATTAGAGAAGATAATGGCAACTCACGTCTGCTGAAAGAACTCAAGACAGACAACGGACCGTCTTCAACAAGCACAGACCTCTCTGAGTACCTTTCTTCTCAAGGGATCAAGCATCGCAGTGTAACTCCCAGGTGGCCACAGGCAAACAGAGAAGTCGAAAGATTGATGCGAACACTGAACAAGACCATCCAGATCGCCCTGTCTGATGATCGGAGTTTGGAACATGCAATCTACCAGTTCCTCCAGGAGTATTGCCTCACACCGCATTGCACCACGGGGATCTCTCCGAGCCGCCTCTGTTTCGGCAAAGCAGTAGCTGATATCATCCGAACCAGTCTATGACACGGCACACCAAAACCAACCAAGTGACTAGGCGAAGGCGTGTGGGAGGCAGCTCCATTGCTGTTGGAGACAGAGTAATGGTGAGTGATCGCCACCCGGGAGGAAAATTCAGGATGCCTTTTGAGGTGGACCCATGGACTGTGAACGAAGTCAAAGGCGCCATGATAGTAGCCTTGCGAGGTCCTGAAAAGGTAACCCGGAACATGTCATTCTTCAAAAAAATCCTTGCCAGCGACTTTGATGAGTTTGCGGCACCCAATGCGACTTACACCCCAGGACCCGACAGCCCTCAAGAACCACGAGAATGCAGCAGTCAGCCCACCGCCATGCCAGGAGGATGTAGTCAACCGTCTGTTGTTTCTGGAGAAGACAGAATTCAAGAAAACCGGAGCAGCCAGTCGACGCCCGTGGAAGATGACTCATTGAGTGCAGCCTTGACCCTCCCCCGAGTAGAGGCAGCCAAGATCGGTACAGCCTGCTGCCTCATCCCAGGCCATCCCAGAAATACCAGGACCTCATAGCCAATTGCCGACCCTGGTAAGACGGAAGCAGAACTAAAGATCCAGGCTGACCAAGTAAGACTGTTCCTAGGTGTTTTCACTGTCAGAGACTGATTATGTCTAGTTTGAAGTTTGAGATGTTCTTTTTTTGTTTATCTTTTATTCTGTGGGTGAAGGAGGATTGTAATGTCGGACCAACCCACCAAGCAGTGTTGCGAGGGGGTGGTCCTTGTAAACACCCCACAGCGTCCCCAGTTAGGCTGGCCCAGCGTGCGCTCAGCCAGCACGTTAAAGAAGTAATAAAAGCCCAGGGGACCTGGGCGTGGTTTAGTATCATACTGGCCACCAACTACAGAACGTGTGTGAGCCTCCCTTGTGTCCTGCTAGGCCTATAGCCTGCGACACCACAACGCTCATGTTACAGTGCGCTCAGCGACTGCATGCTTCTTCCTGTAAGTTACCATCGCTGCAATTCCTACACTTTCTTCTTTTTTTACGACACACACACTAATTTCAAGGTGTGTCCGGTGCACCCAGCGATGTGCATGCTTCTTCCTCTATGTTACAATCGCTGCAATTCCTACTTTTTCTAAGTTTTCAGCGACACACACTCTAATTTCAAGGTGTGTGGATTATAGTGGATAGTTCTTACCTAATGATGTTCTACACTGACTTTATTCTACAGTGTTTGTCACTATTGAAATACTGGTTATCATGTTTAATTTGCTGCTTCACTCATTTCTGTTCTTGTATTTCAATTTACTTTTTGCTTCAAGAAAAGTGCTGAAATTTGTCATGCAATCTCAAAGCACTATAATTACACCTACCCTATTTTTAATGCTGCCTGGTCCCCTGGATGTAGAATGGGAGGACTCGATAGAGATGTTTGAGACATAAATAGAGGCCCTGGATGGACAGAAATATTGTGCTGCATGAAAAAACGCTTTATTATTGAGTACCCTAGGCAAAGAGAGTCAACACATTTTTAAATTTCTTCATATTTGTTCATAAGCTAATGGAGATGCCATTACAGATGTGTATGATGAAGCAATGAAAAGGTTAGAGAACAGCTTCGCTAAGGAAGTTAATGTCGTCGTGAATAGGTTTAAATTTTACACTTCTCCCAAACAGAAAATGAAACCATAGATGAATTTGTGGCTAGGCTGAGAGAGATGGTATGCAGTCATGATATCGATTTTTTTAAATCGACCTACAGTAATATCGAGTTTTAAATATCGTAGAGACAGAATATCGAAGTCAAGAATATCGATGACCAGAATATCGACCTTACGGTAAGTAATATCATTTTTTTTTCATATCGAAGTAAGTAATATTGAAGTAATTATTACAGTTATCAAAAATATAGTTGTTAATAATATCGATATTTATATTAGTGTTATGCATTTTAGTATGTATTTTATATGTATGTGTTTAACATTTTTTTCAATGTTTTTATTTTAATTTAATTTTTTTAACATACTTTATTGCGCATTTATACAGATTACACAGCTTGCTTTGCCTACAACTCTGGGGCTGGCAGCATCAAATAACCACATCCATAGGAATAGTACACAGCTGTTGTGCCGACAGCCTTGAGGAACAGCTGCGAGTTTGTTACAATCAAGCATTTTTCATCAAAATGTGTGTGCAATCTCTACTGGTTCAATTATCCTTAACATACTTGAGGATTATCAGAAAACAGTTTTAACTTCTAACTTCCCCCCACCCTCGTCTCTGCCATTTCTACACCTACTTCAACTTGCCTCCAATACTACACCTAATTTTGTCTCGCTGGGTATTCGACCTGGACAACCTTCCCCACGCAATATCAAACATCTATTATCAATTCGATATGATTTCCGAAATTTCCTGAGTTCCTATTTCCCTTATAGGTTCTGCGCATCGGAATAACATACACAATAGGCTTGGCATAGGACTGAGGTCAGTTTGCCCCTATTATGTATATTAAACTTAATTACTGTGTACCAGCTAGCTCAGAGGCCACTAGAAACTTCTTGAAGACAAGAAGGGAATAGCTTCTGGCAACCACATAACATAAAACCCTGATCCCTCAGGATCGTGGAAACAATATACTACTTTTCATTCAGTCACTCCTCTCAGAGAAGTACTTTGAAGAAACATTTGGGTGTGTTTACAATAAAATTTATTGCACAGTGGTTATTCTAGTACTGGTTATATGTGCTGCGACAACTGTTGGACAGTAGCAGAGATTTATGGCCAGCAGTGCAGTTAAATAAAAACTCATTGTTCTACCATTTTTCAATAGTAATGAACACATGCATGAAATACAGAATGCATTAAGATAAAGCCTATACCCCTATGATGCCTAACTAGATGTACCTAAGGGTACCTAGCATGTGTGTAGGTCTTTAGAGAGACAAGAATCCCCCTAGGATTTAGTCTAACCCCATTACCTTAGTGGGGCTTCATCCTGATCTCGAGCTGAACACCCACAGATGGGTGATGGACCTCTGCCAGCTGGAAGTGTGGCATGACGCAGGTTGCAGCGCCTCCGGCATGGAAGCCTCGGTCTCCTCTGCTTTGTTTGGGCAAAGGGAGGTTTACTCATACCGGATAGGTGCCTTGGATTGACGCCAAGTTGGTCAGAGGAAGATGAGTTCTTGGAGAAAGGGCCTGTTTCCAAGAATTTGTGTTCTAGGAGAAAGGGCCTGTTTCCAAGAATTTGTTGTGACGTAGGTTAGTCACTGTTGGACATGGAGATTACGTATTCAGGATGGACCGTCTTCTGTGCCCAGAGCACTCATCAGATAAGGGACAGCCCACTGTTGCTCGTTATTGTAAAGGGAGGGCTAATCTAGGTCAAAGGGCCTGCCTGTGTGAAAAGGGCCCGCCTGTCTCTGTGACACGAATGATTTGTGCCTCTGAGACAGAGTACATATGTTAGGGCCTCAATTTCGTTTACAACACTATGTGCCGGTTCCACAAACCCTTCCCTTGCCATCCAGCCATGTAATTTACTCAATGCTATTTATGTGATGATCTGCACCTCCTGCTTCTAACCACTGAACGTAGGGACCCCAGATATCCACAGGCCTAGACCTGTTAGGCATCAATTCCCAGTAGCGGGTCAACTGATCCTTACAGTATGTGGCTGTATGTAGCCACCCGACCACAGTAGGGGGTTGCGTTCTCTTCCAATGTATGGCCACCTGATGCTTTACCAGTAATAATAGCATAGAAACAAGTTTGCGAGAACCCCTTGGGACCTCCAATACAAACCCCAGCGATGCAACCAATGGTGTGAGTGGTATCTGTACAGTTGTGATGCCCCCAATTTGTCCAACCACAACTATCCAAAACCATGCTACCAGTCTGCATGCCCACACTAGGTGCAGGAATGTGGCGTCCCGGGCTCCACACCTCCAGGATGCAATGTCTGGGTGTAGTCCCATGCGGTGTAATTTTATTGGTGTGCGGTATATTCTGTGTATAAAATTAAAATGTATCAACCTTAACCTGTAGTTCGGCGAGAGGTGCTCCAATTGTATACAGCAATATTCCCATTACTTGTCAGATATTTGGAGATTCAAGTACTGCTCCCAATCTGTCTTGGATGTGTACGACCCCACTGGGAATGTGGTTTGGGTGATGCAGTATATACGTGTTATCAATTTGCGGGGAGAGGGGTTAGACAATACATTCTCCAATGCTGGTAGGGTTGTCGGTTCCTGTGCGAAGTCAGTATACCTCGCTCTACAGGCCGCCATAAGTTGATAGTACAGCAATGTGTCTAAAGCCAAAGGTGTTTGCTGTTCACACATCTGCTGCAACAATAGGAACTTGGCCTCCGGATACAAGTCCCCCCCTTAACCAGACCATGCTCCTTTGGCCGTTGTATAGTCGCCTTGTCCATAAGTCGTGTCAGTAGTGGGTTACCCCCTAAAGGCATAGACGAGGCATATAACTCAAGTACGCCCGCTCTCCTGGCCATTCCCCGCCACGCCCATCGCGTTGCCTCGACCGTATCTATTTCCTGATGGGGACGTTTGTAAGGTTGGTATTCCGCCGTATTTAAGGGAGTCGGGGCAACCCTATCTATTTCTATCGCCACATGTGGCTGATATGGAGTCGGGTGCTGCCAGAAGTGTAAATATGTAAATACTGTGCCTGTGCACTATATGCGTAGAGCTCAAAGTCCGGAGCTCCCACCCCCCTCTGGCTAAAAGGCAATGTCAGGAGGCTCCATGCGAAACGAGGCAGCCTGCCTGCCCACAACAAGTCTAGTACGGCCGACTGTAGGTCATGGTATTTGGATATTTACAAACAAATATAACAGCTTCGCAACAATATCATTTTTGGTATTGCTATATGTTATATCTTAGCAATGATGTCACTGTCTCATGGCTACTGTGCTCACTGGATTCCAGAGTGTGGAATCCAGGGAGCAGACCTGAGATGTAGAGTTGCTGAAGAGTTGGTCCTTGAATGCTCCTGGGGTTGTTATACTGAATAAACTACTTTTCCTATTTTATCCACTGTACTTCAAGTCATTTCAGTGGCCACGAGGATGGGATTCGTTTGAAGAAATTGATGAAAGAATTTTGACTTGGATTGAAGATTTTCTACAAATTGAAGACTTTCTACACACAACCCCAGGTTAAGACTGAATTTTTCGTGAAGTTTTCAAGGTACCGGTTGAGTATGTATTTCATATACTTTCTTTAAAAAAAAAAACTCTTGTTTTGCGCTTAATTGGACTTCCTTAACAAATCCATCTAAATATAATAATTTTTTGGAACTATTGGAGCATATTATCACATCGCGCTTTGTTCTGATTTTAAATTCACCTTAATTGCGAAAAGTTTGTTTCACTTTTGTCCAATTTTTGATCGTAATAAACCTTCAGCGCGTTATGTTTAAAAAATGCCATCATTTGGACTTACATCGTTGATGTTTTAAAAAATGCTGCTTTGATCGCCATCTCCTTTGCGTGCACTGCTGTTTCTTCCTGTCACCGCGTCACTGTGAAATCATCGCGTTCAACGCTCCACCGCGTCATTGCATCTGTGTCATCACGTTTGACGCTTTCACGTTAAACACGTATTGTGACGGCCATTTTGGATTACCATAGCAACCGATGCTATTTCTCTCGTCGGATGTTCGTAAACACGGCAAGTAATATCGGAACCTGTTATTTCACTCGTAAACACGGCAAATATTATCGGATGTTGTACAAACACTGCAAGTAACAAGTTGGTATTATTGGAACCACCTCTCAGCATAAAATTAACGCGCAAACAACAAATTGATATTACTGAGACCACCTTACAGCATAAAAATAATGCACATTTCTAAACATTGATGTTAAATCAATTTTTGTTTACACATTCATCTCCTTGAAGTGAATTTTAAGCAACAAGTGTATACTTTATGAAATAAACTTTTGACAATCAACTTTTTGAGCAAACATCAACTACTGACAACGGTGACTACATTAATTATTTTAGTTTATTTATTTACAAAATATCCTGACAACGGTGACTACATTAATTATTTTAATTTATTATTTTTATTTCATTTACAAAGTGTTTTTCTGATATTTATAATTCTATGTAACCATTATGGATGTTTCATCTTCTGTAGTTGCTCCTCCCAAATTCTTGCAGTCTCCAGGTCCACCTTCTATGAATTGGGAAGATTGGTCAGAATCTTTTGAAACCTACTTAGAGGCCATTGGCGGTGATGTATTTTTACCTTCTAGAAAATTAGCATTACTTAAACACAATTTGGGTGTTGAAGGCAGAAAAGTTTAAAAAACTTTACCTGTAACAAATCGTGTTGTTTCAACAGTTATTGACAATGATGAAACAAGTGAAACTAGTGAAACCAGTTCTAATGACACATCTATTGATGTATATTCTGATGCTTTAAAAGCATTAGAAGAAAATTATGGGAAGAAAACAAGTATTGTAGTGGAAAGACACAAATTTTTCTCTAGAGCACAACTTGCTGGTGAAAATGTACAACAATATGTGGCATGTTTAAGAACCTTGGCCATTACATGTAAGTTCAAAGATTTACACGAAGAAATAATAAGAGATCAATTTATAAATAGAGTTAAAAATATCAAAATTCAAGAACGTTTACTTGAGCTAAAAAATCCATCTCTACAGAAAACTCTTGACACTGCTAGGAAAATGGAGAATACTTCCCATTATGTTAAAGAATTAAGTTCTAAAGATGAATCTGGTAATGTTAATGCTGTATCTACAGGATATAAAAAATCTGATTATAAAAATGATACCAAAGAAGTTAAGCCCAATGTTTCTAGAAATAAATCTAGTTTCACCAAAAGAGTATGTTATAGATGTGGAAGTCAGAAACACACTGCTGACTTTAATAAATGTCCTGCTAGCAAAGTTACGTGCATCAAATGCAAAAAAATTGGCCACTTCGCCAAATGTTGTAGAACTGGTGATTACAGTAATTGGAGGCGTTCAGTAAATCTTGTGGAATCTCATGTTGTCAGCGATGAGGAAGTATTTGATGGAGATGATAATGATATTGAAGTGATGATGTTGCAGGATGATTTTGTTAATGATATTTCTGAAGATTATTGTCCGCCTAAATGTGAAGTGCTAATAAATGATGTGTACATGATGCTTTGGGCGGATTCATGTTCGCCGTACACTATCATTGATAAAAATATGTGGGAAAATGGAAACAAATACACCTTAGTAACCTCTGATGCACGACCTAAAGGTTATTGTGGCGTTAGATTACCTGTTATAGGTTATTTTAATGCCAGTGTAACTTTCAAAGGTAGATCGTGTTCAACTAAAGTTTATGTTGTAGAACAGGGACGTGCCTTATTAAGTTGGAAAGATCTTAAAAAAATGGGGTTAGTATTAAATCCTAATCATCCTGACCAAGTGGTTTTGGCTAATGATTATCTTGAACATGTACTGTTAACTAATGAAGAATCTTCCTCAAAATGGGAATCTGGTTTTCCCAAATTATTTAGCAAAGAACTAGGATGTTTAATCAAGTTTGAACACAAGATCATTTTAAAAGCAGACAATATTCCATCTGTTCATAAAGTAAGGAATGTACCATTTGCCCTAAGGAATCCTTTAAAGGAAGAGTTAAACAGATTGTGTAATGCCAAGGTAATAGAGCCTATTGAAGCTTCAAATTGGCTTAGTCCCATCGTTTTGGCTCGCAAACCCAATGGAAAAATTAGGATGTGTGTGGACCTGAGGGATTTGAATAAAAATATTTGGGTTGATAGATATCCTCTGCCACACATCAATGAAATGATTTCAAGCATTAAAGATGCCATGTATTTCTCGTCGATTGATTTGTCAAATGCATACCACCAAATCAAATTACATTCTGACTCTAGGCATTTAACATCTTTCATTACACCTGAGGGTGCTTTTCAATATCTCAGAATGCCATTTGGATTGGCGTCTGCATCCTCAGTTTTTCAGAGAGTCATGTGCAGTATTTTGAAGGGTGAATTGAATGTGAGAATTTTTCAAGATGATGTTCTTATTTGGGGGAAAGACATACTTTCTCACGACCAAGCAATACACGGTGTGCTGCAGAAATTACAAGATGCTGGTCTAACTGTATGTGGTGAAAAGTGCAAGTTTGGAGTGAAAGAAATTGATTACCTGGGTCATACCATTTCCAACGAAGGGGTTAAACCTAAAATGAAACTATTGGAAGCTATTGAAAAAGCACCCCATCCCATTAACAAGGATCAGTTACGATCATTTTTGGGACTTGCGGAGTATTACTCTAAATTTGTCCCAAACTTTGCTGACAAAGTGTATAATTTAAGATTGTTAATGAAAAAAGGCGCTTCTTTTGCATGGTCAACCTTGTGTCAACAAGCTTTTGAAAACATCAAAAAAGATATCACAAAAGCTGTAGCTCTTAAACCTTATGATCCTGATCACGTCTCTATAATTGTTGTGGACTCCAGTGCTTATGGTTTAGGTGCTGTCCTTACGCAAAACACAATGGAGCAGAACGAATTATAGCGTTTGCCTCTCGCACACTTAAGGGTGCTGAACCTTCATACTCCGTAATTGAAAAGGAGGCTTTAGCATGTTGGTGGGGTGTAGACCATTTCAAAACTTTTATTTGGGGCACTTCTTTTGAATTAAGAACAGATCACCGACCTCTCATTGACATTTTCACAACTAAAGGTGCTTCAAGAGCCACTCCTAGAATAGCAAAATGGTTATATAGATTACAGGGTTATAATTTTCAAATAAATTATGTTCCCGGTCATAAAAACATTAATGCAGACTGTTTATCACGTCTTCCTTTGCCCTGTGACAAGGATGAAATATCTGAGGATAACGATGAGTGGTTAGTTGCCAGCATCGAGGAATCTTGTAATAATGCAATCAGTGAACAAGAATGGGTTCAAGCTGTGACTAGTGACACTTTATTACAACAAATCATTAACAACCTACATGTTGGTGCAGATCTGTCATCCTTGGACAAGTCTATTTTGGCTGATTATAAAATGATTTGGCCTGAATTATCTTTTTATGATGGCATTCTTAGGAGGGGCGATAGATTAGTTGTACCTGCAGTTTTGCGTGACAAATTATTGAATTTATTACATGAAGGACACAGTGGTATGACTAGCATGAAGAAGAGAGCCAGGAATGATTTTTGGTGGGCTGGAATGGACAAGGACATAGACAGGTGCGTTAGGAATTGCCTAGCATGTATGTCTAGTGACAAATCTCACAAATCCCAAGAAACTACTATTTCAGCAACTCCTTTTCCTGAAAAGCCTTGGGATAAAGTTGCTATTGATATTTGTGGTCCATTTCATGTCAAAGGCATCGAAAATAAGTTCGCAATTGTCTTGATGGATTTTCACTCTAAATGGCCTGAAGTCGGTTTTCTAAGGGATATCAAAGCCTCCAATATTGTTGAATTTTGCGAAGGTATTTTCCGAAGAGAGGGGTATCCTAGCACTATCTTATCAGATAATGGCCCGCAATTTATAGCCGAGGAATTTTCCGCTTATCTTAATAAAGTTGGAGTAAAACACATTACCACCTCTGTATATAATCCAAGAGAAAATGGTTTAATAGAAAGATTCAACCGAGTGTTGAAGGAATGCATCCAACTTGCCAGCAACAATGATGATGACTGTAAGGATGCTGTCAAGGAGATGTTATGGTGTTATAGAAATACTCCCCACACAGCTACGGGAATATCTCCGTTTTCTTTATTAAAAGGACGTGAGGCTGGATCTAAGGTCAAACCCGTATGGATGTCTAGGAATATTTCAAAAGTGACTGATGGTAAGAACTTAGCATTTAAGGTTCGACAATATCAAAATAAATATGTGCAAAATCCCAATTCTAAAATCAGCTGTAATGCTAAAGCATTTAGTGTTGGTGACTGGGTACGCTCACAATTAATGGGTAATCGGAAACCTGGTTCCTCTAAATGGTCTAAACCAAAACAAATTATTCTTGTAACTGGTAATATTGTGAAATTGGATGATGGTAAGCAATGGAATGTGAGAAGCATCACAAGGTGCAATGATCTAGAGTGCAAACAAATGAATGGTCTGGTTGACAATTCTCCAAAAACATCTGTTGAGAAAAGAGATGATGTACCCATTTCTGTGTCTTCATCCACTAGACCTAAGTGTAGACCAGTTTGGATGAAGGATTACATCTGTCCTTGATTGGGTACTTTCTATGTGTATCAATATGAAATTCAGTTGGTATCTATTTATATGCTCATCTCTTTTAGTCTTATTTTTCTCTTTGTTTTGTTGTTTGTTTTGTTATTTTATAGAAAGGGAGATATGTTATATCTTAGCAATGATGTCACTGTCTCATGGCTACTGTGCTCACTGGATTCCAGAGTGTGGAATCCAGGGAGCAGACCTGAGATGCAGAGTTGCTGAAGAGTTGGTCCTTAAATGCTCCTGGGGTTGTTATACTGAATAAACTACTTTTCCTATTTTATCCACTGTACTTCAAGTCATTTCACTATACGCCCTAGAAAAAAGAGGGCTAGATGTTTCCATCTGTGAACTTTTGTTTCTAGAGGAGTATCCCCGAGGGGCAACTCCAGCAGGAACCAAGTAGGTTTTCCGCTTGATGATCAGAAGTTGCAAGAGACGGACTCTTGCCGTCTTGGAAACGCTGGTGCCCATGAAGCGGTAGTGCCGCAACGAAGCGTTTTTTCTCAAATAAGAAAAACGCACTATTTTACATGAGTTCACAATTTGTGAACTCTGATTTGGACTAGGGCAGGACGCGCCTTAGCGTGTGCGGACCACCCAGTTCAATATAACACGGTCCTGACGAAAAACTATGAATATATACAATGGTTGAAACATGTATACCTTTTTAATCAATAGCTTTGTAAATTCCACATCTCACATAGCACACTTCGCTATTTTTAAAACACTACTTTTGACGCCAAATTCTACCTAATTAGGCACCGGTGCCACACTATTTTTTAACAAGGGTTCAAGCACTCAATAATAAATACTTGTAGTGAGTAGTTTTGGCCCTTTTTAAACTCACTTTTTGATAGTTATGCACACATAAAAGAAAATACTAACCAGCTCCACTGTAGTCAGGTGTCGCAGCACACCCTGTAGGCACTCGGCCTATGGGGTGGGACCCCGATGATGAAGCATGTCACCAACTAGGTTGGAAAGTGAGGGGTCTTCTATAAGGATATGCATTATCCATTAACAGGTTGGGGCATATTGTGCTGACTAGAGCACTTAAGCCTAGATCCAGAGAATTATTTCTCTGCCTACGAGGGGATACTCCTCTATTGTTTTTGTAATCTATCTCGGGGACCAGTAGTTCCCACCTCACATTGTACTTGTAAAATTTCCCTCACTCTCTCTTTTGTTATTTAAAACTTTTATTTCTACCCAATCAATGACTCTCCCATAATTCGCCGTCCATAAGTCCTGCAAAGACCTGCTTATCTGAATGCCCAGATATCGGGTTTCGTTTCCCGCCCATTGTATGGGATATTCCGTTTCAAAGGGAATGGTTCCGTCTGTTAGTGCCAGGAGTGTGGATTTTGCCCAGTTGATTTGCATACCCGTCAGGCCGCCGTATCTAATTAATTCCCTCACTAGTATTTCAAGATTGTCTTTGGGATCAGTTACATAAACTGTCATATCAACGGCATACATTGAGATCAGTAGTCCCCTAGATGTAAATCCTATGCTCCTGTGTGTGTGTTGTTGGCAGAGCCTAGCCGCCAGAGGCTCGGTGGCGATAGCAAAGAGTAACGGCGTTAGGGGACAGCCCTGTCGTGTCCCACGTGTGATGTCAAATGGTTCAGACACCTGCCCATTAATTCTTACCCTCGCCACTGGGTTTGTGTATAGAAGTTGGATCTGTTTAATAAATATGGGGAAAATAAGAGAAAAAGAAACTTCCGCTCCAGGAAATCGAAGGCCTTGGTGGCGTCCAACAATGCAGCCACGGCCTGTACATAAGGGGCCAGGTAGTACAAAAGTCCAAATGGGGTACGCAGATTTTGGGGGGTTGACCGGCCCGGGATAAACCCAGATTTATCTGGGAGTGCTATTTGCGGCAGCATCGGCTGCAGCCTATTAGCCAAGAGTTTGGCGTAGATTTTAGCATCAAGGTTGATTAAGGACAGCGGTCTGTATGAAGCAGGCAAGGTCGGGTCTTTATCTGGCTTAAGTAGAGCTATGATTATGGCCTCTCTTAAGGTGGGGGGGAGGATACCAGTTTCAATTGCCTCTCGGTACACAGCAAGTAATCTGGGGGCTAGGATATCCGTGTATTCTTTATAAAAAGCCACCGTCAGACCATCTGCTCTGGGGCCTTGTCGGCAGGCATGCTATTGATGACTTGTTGTACATCTTCCACTGTTAGTGGCATTTCCATATATTCTCGAGCTCCACTATTAAACCACGCCAGAGCTGCTGTGTCTAGGTAATCAGTCATGTCGGGCAGGGGCGGGTCTGTTTGGAACGTGTACAGTCTTTGATAATATTGTGTCATCAGGGCGAGTATGTCCTGTGGCGTCCTGGCAATTATACCCCCATCAGACTGCAGTTCAGTGATATAGTCAGGTCCTCTCGGAGCATGCAGCAGCCGTGCCAGCGTTTTCCCTGCCCTGCCACCCTCCCGTAACGTCTTGCTTGTGTATATTTATATAAATAGGCCGTTTCCCTCTCCGCCTCTTCCTGGTACGACGTCAAAGTGGACCTTATCCGCGCAGTAGTGGAAAGGGAGGGATTGATCCGGAAATCCAGTTGTAATTCCCCAATCTCGCGTTCCAGCCTCTCCAATGTGGAGCGAATATCTTTATGGACCCCGGCTTTCATCGCTATGCAGTTACCTCTGCTGATCACTTTGAATGCCTCGCATAGGACCCCTGGTGATTCTAAAGATCCCTCATTTAGCGTGAAGTATTTTTCTATTGTCTCCCTAAGTCCTTCCCGGAATACCTGGTCTAGTAAAGCTCCAGAGGGGAACCTCCATGCAAACGGTTCCCTATAAGACGGTGGTATTTAAATTGTCAACAAAGTGGGTGCATGGTCAGATAATGTGCGAGGGCAGTGGGCAGCTTCCACCACCCAGGATTGTATGTCCTTCGACACCAGTCAATAGTCTAGTCTGGACCATGCATTCCAATAGTGTGTCACACATGTGCCTTCTCTAGCCTTTGGATGGAGTGCCCTCCAGGAATCTATCAAATGCAAATCCACTATGATATCCGCTAATGTCTGTGCAGATTTAGGATGATGTTCTCGTGACACTTCCTGCCTGTCCATCACTGACGACAACACAACATTAAAATCCTCCCCCACAAAACCGCCATATATCCCATTGCCTGTATCTTCTGACAAACATGTTGGAAAAACTCTGGGGTGTCTGTATTTGGTCCACACTTGTTAACTATTACAGTCGGAGTATTGTATAGTGTACCCTGCAGGAGTATATACCTTCCCTCGCTGTCTTTGATTGAATGGTGTGTCTTCCACTGGAGCCCCCTACGTACCAGGATAGCCACCCCCCTGGCATATGTTGAATATCCTGCTTCCACAATTCACCCAATCTACTGTTTCTTAGTGTTCCCACCGCCGAGGTCGCTAAGTGTGTTTCTTGGAGCAGGCAGACAGACAATTCCATGTCTCAAAAGGTAGTGTTAGAAACAAGATCCCTGGTTGGCTGAGTCCTGCGCCAAAGCCAGGCAGAGACCACCACTCTAGTTAGGGCAAGGAAGTTACACTCCAAAGATAACCCCTGCTCACCCCCTTGGTAGCATGGCACGAGCAGTAAGGCTTATCCCGGAGGGAATGTGTAAAGCATTTGCACACGCAGCCACCAGCAACAACATCCCAGGCCCCCTACAAAAGGAACTCCACACAAGGTTATATCAAAAATAGCCTTTGTATTCTCAAACCACATTAATATAGTAAACGCATTATGTACACTGTGCCAACTGGCATCGGGCAATATTTACAAGGGATTATGTACACCTGACAGGGCCACATGGTATTACGCACAGTATCCCACGAGTCTAAATACATTAGACCCTAACCACCTAACCACCTAGGCAAAAATTACACTAGGGGCGTAAATCACACAGGGAAGTATAATCTGCCTAACACAAACCAAGATAGGTAAAACAACCTCATAGTCACAAACCATATTTTAGAGGTATCAAAATAGGGTGCCCAAAACATACAACACACAATACATTTCCTAGCACCCAAAAGGCAATAGCACATAAATCACATTAGGGCCTGGCGTCCTATAAATGTAACAATCCACCTGGCCAAATGGCCATCTAAAAAGGGGGCTCAAATGCCAAGTGACCCAATGTCAGGGCTGCTGCCTAGGCAGCGAGAGTTAAGGGTGCGCCACTGCGCAAAACCTAAACGTTGCAGCTGCCCCCCCGCCCCCTCCCCTTGACTCCCTTGGAAACTCACCGGCTGGGGTGGAGGTCTCTGGATTTCTCCCTGGCTGGGGAGACTCAGGTGGCAATCTCCTCACTTCGTCTGCGGTAGGGGCAGGCACCGGCATTGTGCCTCACACCCCTTCCGCCGTCGAGCTGTACCGGTTGTCGCCTGCGGAGCTCTCCCTTAACCATGGGAGCCCCGCACCGGCAGGTGCCATTCCTCTCCCGGGCAGCTTCTCTCTCTCTTGCGGCAGCGGGCGCAGGACTTCCCTTTTGAAACCGGAAGTCCCTCCCGCCATCAGGCACTAACTACGGTGTTTCGCCATGGGCTGCGGTGGTAATCTTTTCCCCGCAATTCCGAGGGGTAGGCACCCTCGTAAGTGCAACTAAAGGTGGAATGCAGGGTGGGCACCCGCTAGGACTTCCATAAGTAGAGTAGGCACCCTTGTAAATTGGAAATAAAACGAAGACGTAGGGTGGGCACCTGCGCATAAAAATAATTAAATAAGCAAGGCTGGCACCTGCAATGCATAAGAGGAGGGGGGAATCCCTACGAGGGGGATTCCCTCAGCCCGGGCTGCAGCTCAGCGCTGCTCAACCCCCAGGCTCTCCCTCGGTAATCAAAGAAAGCAAGCAAAGCTCTCCCAGGGCGCGAGGGCAGCCTAAAATCCATAAGGCTTAGCAAAAGGGGGCAAAAAGGATCCAAGAAGTCCTGGAGAATCCAGGTGGATCAAAACAGCTTCCAGCAAAGAAAGGTTCTCCTGGCATCCAGGGGCAGGGAAGGGCCCAGGGAGGCAAGCCTTCCCCTGGGCCCCAGCAGCAGCACGCCCCTGGTAGTTTCAAGTTAAAAACAAGAACAAATTCACGGGGTCACAGCCCCTTATTTATACAGCAAAATCCTTTGTCTACAACTGTAGAGCGAGGGGAGAACCAGATACCACTGGTTCTGAGGCACTTGAGCACTTTGTTTTGCTCAGCTCCTCTTCTCCTATTCACAGGATGGGTCAGGGTCATCAGACGCACCACAGGGGGTGGAACCAGCATTGTGGAGGGAAGGCCCAGCCTTAGTCAGGTCCCAGGTGCAACTCCTCCCTCCCATCTACATGCAGATCTCCCTATTCACCACCGGGCAGACCCATCCTGGCTCCTGGAGCCAAGCACACCAGCCAGCTCCTGTGACTCACAAGCCAGACAGTCAATTCACATTCATTGCACACGGAAATTGCAACTTCTAAAAGTGGCACTTCTACACTAGACCCATTAAGTCTGTGCACACCGTCGCGCAGCATTTAATCTCATGAGTCTGCACACACGAAACTCGCCCCTGCACTCCTCTTACCTCAGCAACTACCATGGACACTCATATCCTCCATGCATTCCTATGGGAAGGCAGGCCAATTTCACCACACACACTCCGATTGTGCACGCACTTTACACTGGGCCACAGTGTGCAGAGACCAGAAATCACTACCACTATGTCATATTGAAAGGCAAAAAGTTCAGGGTTGAACCTGCCAAAAGGGCAAAGTCCAACAGGTAGGAATGCACCAATCTAGTTTTTCTACGGTAATTCAACCCACGCACATTCCAGGAAATGCATTTAAGCGCGGTCATTTGCGTGCTACGTGTACCAGCCATTGCCCTAATATCGTGTATAAACAAGGACTGTGCTTTTTCCAGTGCAGCGTATGACAGAGCAATCAAAACAAATTGAACTCCCCCCCACCCACACCAGCAGCGTATGACAGAGCAAGCAAAACAAATTGAACTCCCCCCACGCACACCAACCCCCCCAATTAGATTGTGTCATGCCCCATCCCACCTCCGTTAACTGTAAGCAAAAGGTCCACAGTAGTGAATCCGAGGGAATCATCCCTTGTGGGTACATGAGGTCACCGGCGATACACCCCTGCACTCATGGCAGGGTGGCCTGGCTCACAATGTACCACAGAGGATGACAGACCCATCCACCCTCCTATGACCTTATCTATCTATTCATCTTGTTAGTAGCAACTAATGTTAAACCAACTGGGCCTTTACTTGTCCAGAGATAATACAGGTAAATAAAAAAACAAAATCCCCTCAAACCGCACCCCGTCGAGACCCATGTATCACTTATCTGACCATCCAGCGATCAAGTCTAGGAATGTCAATCATTATCGTCCAGGGTGTTCTCAGACTGTGAGTCGACAGCTGCCATCTTCTGTTTTTGCTCCTTTGCCAGCTGCCTTGCATAGGTCAATGCTGCTTTTGCGTCCGTGAAGAAGGTCGGCCTGCCAGGGCACTGAACCCTCAGTTTTGCAGGGTATATCATAGCGTATTTGGTGCCGATCTGCTGAAATTTTTTTTTTGCTGGAATGAACTCCCGGCGGGCTGCGTGAACCTGCAGAGTGAAGTCGGGGTACAGTAAAAATTTATTTCCCTTATACTGTATCTCCCCTCTCGCCCTAGCCAGCCGGAGTATCGTGTCACGGTCTCTGTAATTAAGCACTCTGGCGAGTATAGGTCATGCTGGTGCACCCGGCCTAGGCCCCAAGGTGCGGTGTGCGCGTTCTCACAGAAACATTGCAGAGAGGTCCTGTCCAAACAAGTACGTCATCATCATCATCTCCACATATTTTTCCATACTTTGAATGTCCGTCGTCTCTGCAATCCCCGTGATGCGTATATTATTCCTCCTCGACCTGGCTTCGAAATCCTCCCTATACTTTCCAACACTTTCCCTACTGTTGCCCTCACTGGAGTGGGAATAGTACTTTTTACTGCTACGCTATCCAACATTTTCACTACTGTTGCAATGTTTGGAGTTGGAATAGTATTTTTATTTCCTCCGCTATCTAATATTTTTAGAATTATTTTAGTTAATGTAGTATATAATTAATTTTTAAAATATTCAAAATAATTGTAATTTTTTAAATTTGTTATATGTATTTATTTAATTTTTATTGATAATATTGTTTTATGTGTCGAGATGTGTTTGTAATTCATAAAATATTTTTAAATAATTCATAAGTTAATAAAATAACTATAACAAATTAAGTAAGTATATATTATATGTTATATGTATATGTTTAATTTATTTTAAAATGATATATATTAGTTATCATTTTTAAAATTTTTAAAATATTTTAACTATGTTTATTTTAATTATATGTATTAATTACATTATTTTTGTAACCTTAAAAAAAACGATATTTTTAACAATATGTTTGACATCGATATCATTTTTTTGATATTTTTGATCTTACCATAATGTAGATTGGATGTCGATATTCTTGACTTCGATATTTTTGCGTCGATATTTCTGTTGGTTGATTTTTGGTCGGTCGATATTCTGTCATACAATCGAGAGTGTAAAGTGCATGTTTGGTGCGATGTCTGACTAGTTGATATGCGATCAGTTGATTGTTCATTGTAAAAGTAAGACAATCCAAGAGTGTCTATTGGCAACCATGAATCCGTTGCTGAAAGTGCCATAGACATGGCCAAAGTTGTTGAGCAATAACAGTTGTGCATGAAACAGATGGAGAGAAAGGAATTGTTGGTTGGGGAAGTGATGAATTTTACTAGAGAAGAGGTGGAAGTTGGTGCCTTGTCTAAACCTTCTACCACTTTCTCAAGACCAAAACAGTTTAACAGAGTATGTTACAGGTGTGGCAGTACTTATCACATGGCAGACTACAAAATATTTCAAGCCTTAAACAGGGACTGCAGGAAATGTGGTAGAAGACGCGACTTTGCTAGTGTATGCAGGCAAACCACTGCGTTTAAGGGGGTTGCGGTTATGAAGATTGCACCCTGGGTGTGAGTCAGGATCACATTCTCTGCATTGAGGGTGTGAGTGCTAAATTGGCTAGGCCCATGTGTGCTTTATTATCACTGGCAAGGAGGTTGATCTGATGGTAGACTGTGGATCAAGGTACATCATTATTCCTAAGATCATGTTTTTTGACGATTGTGATTTATTGCCCAGAGACATCCAACCATGTGGTTACCAAGGTTAAACTATAAACTTGATGGGCTATATGGAAATTATTATACAATGTGAAAACAGAGTGACAAAGGGTAAGGATTATGCTGCAGAAGATGGACCAGCAACATTAGCCTGGATGCACAACATGATATAAATATTATAATTTTTCCCAGGGCTTTTCATCGAGTAGTGGTGGATGATGACATATCCCTTACAGATATCTTGGGAGAAGCACTGAGGGTGTTCAAGGAGGGGTTGGGTCGCCTCAGAGGGTATGCTCACAAACTTGTATTGAAGCCGCATGCTATTCCGGTGCAGCACAAAGTAAGAAGGAATCCACTGGTTCCTCTGGATGCTGTGAAATAGTTACAAGATGAGATGCTGGCTAATGGTGTGATTGAGCCAGTGGAGGCCTCTAGCTGGGTTTCTCCAGTTGTTATTACAGAGAAATCAGATGACCAGTACAGATTCTGTGTAAACTTGAGGTTGCTCAACCAAAATGTAGCAATCAACACTTTTCCTCTGCCTAATACAAATTAGTTGATGTTTGACTTGGGTGGTGGTAGGTATTTCTTAAAGCTTAATCTGAAGAATTCCTTTCATCAGATCAAGTTGCATGAGGATTCAAAGCTGCTCATCACTATGCAGGGGACATTCAGGTTTGGCGGTTTGGCCTTTGCTCTGTGTAATGATTCATCAAGTCATTACTCGAGAGACGTTCTTCAAGTAAACGTAAGTATTTATTGATAAAGCTTCACCCACGACTTGGAGCGCGTCTCCAGCACGAAGCTCAATCGGCAACTGACACAGCCCATCAAACGTCAAACAGGTGTACACTCCTTGCGCACATTCAAAGTAAATACATTCCAAATTACATACCTAGTATTCTGAATAGCACATTTTCACTAAATATCTCTTGTTTCACCATCCTTTCCCATCCAGGAAAGCTGCTCCCTTACTAACTTTGTTAACCTGAACTGGGTTTGAACATACTGAATTCTTTTTTGAAACTTTAAGTGGCTTTTTAATCATCACCCAATCACCTACTGAAATTTCCAAGTTTCTTATCAATTTTTTTAATCAAAATTTTCTTTCATACGCCATTGCTTTTCTTCAACTTTGTTCTCAATCATTTCAGTATCAACACATTCCTTTGCAACATTGAACTTTTCTTGCCTAACCAGGAGGAAAATAAAGTAGAGTGTGCTTTTCTGCCCCTTAGAAGTTCAAAAGGAGCGACTTCTGTGGTACAACGTGGAGTTGTATTATAATTCCCCTTATAACAAAAATATCTTTTTCAGAAACGTGATGGTATTGTCTGAACCGGTGAGTCCACAAATGTATAGTACATCCATTTTGAATAATATTCTATTGCCAAAATGAGGTACCTTATCTCATTTGGCAAGACGTTATAAGGGCCTGAAAAGTTCAACCCCACTTTTTCCCATGCTGACCCATGAAACTGAGTAAGATGCAGGGGAGAGGATGATGTTTTCCAATGCTTGTCTGAAAGCAAGCACTCCTCACAATTATTTACCACTGCCATGACTTTTGAATCTATGCCGGGCCACCAATAATGCTGTTTGATTCTCATGCCTGTTTTAGTAACTCCCATGTGCCCCTTGTCATCAATTTTTCCTATAGTATTTCTCAGGTCTGTTGGAGGGACAAACGTATTGTCCCTTAAGACAATGTTGTCTTTTACTGAAAGTTCATCTGCCACTTGAGCAAAATTTCTTAACTCCCCAGACAGATTCTTCGCCCCAGGCAAGGTTTTGGATGAAAATTCCATCACTTTAGATAGAACCACATCTTTTGAACTAGACTCTTTCAATCCACTGTCAGAAATTGCCAAACTCCATTCATCAATTGCATCTACCACCACCACACATTCCACATCCTCTTCAATCAAATCATCCTCATCAACCTTTTCCATTAGCTTCCTAGATAAACAGTCTGCACGAAAATGTCTTCCTCCAGAGATATGCTTCATTTCAAAATTATTCTCCTGTAGTTTTGACACAAGTCTGGTTAATCTTGCTGACATATTAATTATTGCTAGCAACCTTACTGAAGACAAAAAAAGTCGCTTGTGGTCAGAATAAATTACAAGTTTGCGTCCCTAAATATACATTTAAAATTTCTGTGCTGCCCAAACGCATGCCAAAACCTCTTGTTCAATGGTACTATAGTGACGTTCAAACTGTTTGCGATACCTGGAGGCAAAGGCTACTGTTTATTCCATGCCGTTAACCTCCTGGCTTAAAACTGCCCCCAAACCATTCATACTTGCGTCCACAGTTATGATTGATGTGTAATCATCACAGAAGGCATGGAGAGCTTGAACTGAAATACTTAGATCTTTCACCTTTGCAAAGACTTCATCCAGCTCTCTCGGCCACATACATTTCTGACCCTTCTTCAGTAAAGCACAAAGAGGTTCAACAAAATGAGGATAATTGACCACAAATTCTTGTGTAATACTCTGCTATCCCCAAGAAGGAGCGTAGGGAATCTTTATTGCAAGGTGCACTCGCTCCCTTCAAAGCGCTGATCACTGAAATGTTCTGTTTGATAGCAGACTCAGATACCGTGTGACCTAAGTACTCCAATTCTTTCAACCAAAATTTACATTTATCTTGTCTTACTGTCATGCCACATTCACCCAAAATAGATAGAACTTTTTTTTAACTAACTGATTATGTTCTTCTTTGTTTTCAGCAAATATAAAATTATTGTGTAAGTACGCTTGTACCCCTTTTAGATTTTTAAACATTGTATCCATATGTCTTTGAATGACGCTGGCTGCCGATGCTAGACCGAAAGGGAGTCTCAGGAACTTGTATGCCCCAAATGGTGTAACAAGGGTTGTCAACTCCTGAGACTCTTTGGACAAAGGGACCTGGTGATAGGCTGACTTTAAATTGATCAAGGAGAACCATTTGAATTCCCTCAAATTTGCCAAAAGCTCATGAATCCTGGGTAGGGGTGACAGTCCACCTTGATGTTTATATTCAGACCCCTGAGGTCTGCACACAACCTGATATCACCCGTTTTTTTTTCGAGCGACTACAATGGGGGTGACTCATTGGGATGACTCTGTGGGTTGAATTATACCTGGAGCACATAAATCTTCCAGCATTGTTTTTAACTCTCCTCTCGTACTTAAAGGTACAGGGCGAACCTTATGTGCGACAGGGCAAGCCCCAGGCAATAATCTAATGTTGTGTTCTGCACCTTCCACTAAATCCACCTTATCAAAAAATACATTTCTGAATTCAGCCAACAGATCCTTGCGATCAATTTTAGATTGATACACATTGCATAATGACATTTCTCTTGCCCTTGTAGGATTCTCATCCCCTGGTACCAAGAACAGTCCCATTCTTGCCAGGTCATTCCACCCCACAATCTTTTTCCCTTTGACTGCCACATAGATTTTAGTACATATTCTCCTGTTCAAAATTTGCAAATTGCCCATGAAAAATCCCATCATATCAATATCCTTTTCCCCAAAGGCTTTGGGATTCACATCTGTTTTAGACAAGTTAACTTCTTTACCCCATTTTTCATAAAAAGAGTTACAAAGTATTGTTATGGGCGAACCAAAGTCTGCCATGACTCTCAGTTCTGTTCCATCGATGGTTCCCTCACACAAAGGACTCTTTATTTCTACTGGATCATCCACAAAATCCAGAGTTAACAACAGATTGTCAAGAGACTCTGAGCACATTTCGACATCCACGCTGCTTACTTTCACAGGTTTCTCTGGATTTCTACAGACTTTCTGAAAATGACAAACTTTTTTGCAAATGTAGCAGTGTTTACCTAAAGCTGGATAGCCTTTAAAATGACTAATGTGGAATTTAGAGCTGCATCTGTAGCAAAAATATTGACCTTTTCGATTGTAAAGGTTTCTGGATTTTGTCTTTTGAGACTACAGCATATAATCCATCTTCATTAAACTCCTCCATCACCATGTTTATTTTTGGAATTGACTCAGTCAGCATCGCTTTAGTTGAAATGACAGATCTTTCAATACTTAATGCCAAGTTGATTACTTCAGAAAGTGAAGGATTTTTACAACTAGGTATTCTCTCTTTAATTTTGTGGGAAGAACAATTAAATACAAATTGGTCTCTGATGTAATCATCCAGCAGAGGACGGAAACCACAGGAAGTTTCCAAAACCCTCTAAGCAGGAATATATTCCTCAACCTTTTCATCATCCCTCTGTTTACTCTTACAGAAATTGTGTCTTTCTAGCATAATATTTGGGGATTCTTCAAATTGCTTTTTTAACCTAGCAATTGCTCCTAAATAAACATTCGAATGTCTGTCCCCTGATTGACTATCGGGAGGCGATATTGGAGTCAAGCTATTAAAAATACATTGAGCAGCTAGACCCAGACTCCCAAACAGTAAAGCAAATTTCCGAGGAGGGGAATATTCTGTTGCATCGATGGCCACAAGGTGGTTCTCGAATAAGGCAAACAACTCTGCCCATAGCATAACTGATGTGGCAGGTTTCTCTAAAAATGGAGGAGGTTGCATGATTTCACGAGCTGTAGACATGTTTTTTTTAAAATAACACCAGAGTTTTACATTTCTTGCAAAGCATTATAGCTAAACTAAAAGTGGTGAGTGTATCACCGTGACACGCTTGTTATGTTTCAAACAAATCAAAATGATCTTGTAGATACTTGAAATGGTCAGTGTATCACCGAAACACTCAATATTTTGCTGAAAGAGTAATTGTAATGAGGTGTGCGCATCACCGCGACACGCTTGTTGCCTGTTATGTATCCTCTTTATTATGGAGAATTAGGAGAAGGTGTGCGTGTCACCGTGTCACACTGGATTTTTATCTTGAATCAGAACAAAACAAAGTCAATTGAAAATGTGGATGTACAGTACTAATAGCGTGTATTGCTGAAGAAGTAACTACAAAAATGGCTGTAATGTGTACAGAGTGTCAAACGTTGCCCTGGAAACAGGAACGTGTTGTGCGAAGGCTCTGTTTATCCAAAGCATGAGCATGGGCGCGTGCCACAATCCAAGGACAACCAGCAGCGCGAGTCAGCACGAGCCGAAAGAAATTAGCTTAGTGAGAGAGTCTCTGGCTCCAAAGGTGCTTCAAAATTCAGAGAACCCGTGTAAAATCAAGAACCAAGCGGAGCGCCACAGTCACGGAAATCTGCCAGTTACGCGCAAAGTCAATGAAAGATGTGTGAAGCGCTCGCTAAAAGCAGGAAAGGGTCCTAAAACACAATCTCGCCAGTCATCCGCAATTGCCAGTCTTAACGTAAACTCAGGGAACAGCACTGATGTGGTTTTGGACAGCGTCAAGAATTGAGTCTCAGAAGAAAGTGAGGGACTTGGCCGTATCGCTGTAGATCCGTACTTTGTGGGTCGGTGGGTGAAGCGAGCGAAAAATCCCAATTGTCGCCAAATGTAATGATTCATCGAGTCATTACTCTAGAGACGTTATTCACGACATGGAGCACGTCTCCGGTACGAAGCTCGATCGGCAACTGACACAGCCCATCGAACCTCGAACCGGAGTACACTCCATGCGCACATTCAAAGTAATACAGAGGTAAACCATTCATGTGTAACCTATTTCTCATGTTTAGTGAAACAGATTAGGTAGAATAAACTGGTACATCTTAAATTATACCTGTGGTGTTAATATGACAGGCCTTGAAAGACAAGATTCCTAGACTATATACCTGGTGCGAATAAAATAGGACCATACATATGTTAATCATGCTAACAAAATAAGTGACTTGGCTTACTTAATCATAAACTTTCGGGTTAACCATTGAAACCCTGAGAGCAAAAAGAGGAGAATGAAATTGTTTGAGGTATTCTTTGTATGGATAACATCACATTGTGGGTGAAATTAGAGATTGTCTGCTATGTGTTCACATGTATTGTGTTAATATTCATTGTTGTGGCTCACAGCAGGGTTCAGATTTTAGAGTTTCTAGACCATGTGGATAGGTTGTAGTCTGTACATTGGCACACTTATGTTATTGTTGTAATTTGCACTTAGGCTTTAGACCACAAATGTATTTTAAATAAAACAAAACTATTTTTCATTCTAGTAAACCACTGGTATGAAAACCCTAAAGAAGGCTTTGCCGAAACGCGTTGGTAGTTAACAACTACTACTACTACAATTGTGTCTTGTTTGACAGAGATCAGACAGACCTTTGCAGATTGGTTTTGATTGTTCTCTTTATACCAACTGAAGATACTTAAGCTTTTCTGGTTATATTATACAATGCAATAATCTGTAGTTTAAATATGTATAAGAGTATCTAGAATGGATGTTTTATGAAAAGAATAACTTATCATGTAATAGATGTATCTATATATGTTTTTCTAATCTGAAATACTTTAAACGAAAAAAAGAAGTAAAATAAAAATATATTTTTTTACATATCAGTTGAATTGCCTGTATAATTTGGTTTGTGGGTCTAAGGTTTAATTGTTTTACTTAATATTATCCAGCACTGTGCCCGGTGCAAACTATTTTTCCAAAAAGTTTAACGGCATGAAGAACATCTTGTTCTTTCAAGATGACATTTTAATCTTTGGATGCACCATGCAGCAACATAACTTGGCACTCAGGCAGGCACTAAATAAGCTGAAGGATGCTGGTTTGATCCTTTGTCTAGATAAATATAAATCCTTAGTCAAACATGTGGATTACTTGGGATACAGCATCACTGTGGAAGGAGTTAATCCTAAGGATGATCTATTGAAAGCTATTGAGATGGCTCCAGCTCCCACAGATAAGGATAGGTTGAGATCGTTCTTGGGCCTCATTGAGTACTATGCCAAGTTCGTTGAAGGGTTCTCAGATAAAACAGCACGTATAAGGGCATTATTGAAAAAAGGTGTTGCTTATAGTTGGGTTTGGAGCAAAAACATTGTTGTGAGTCCATCAAAAATAGCTCCTTTTAATACAAAATTGAAATCAGAACTTACGGTGGATGCTAGTGCTACAGGGATAGGGGAGTACTGTCACAGGTATATACTAAGGGTGAGAAGACTGTGACCTTTGCTTCCCCACTCTGACCACTTCTGAAAGGAACTATTCTGTTATTGAGCATGAGGCGCTGGCTGCAGCTTGGGGAGCGGAGTATTTTAGAACCAATCTGTAGGGTACTAACTTTCTCATTGCACGAACCACAAGAGATTGGCTGCTAGACCTCAAGAGTTTTGCTATGTTGTGGAGCACATGCCAGGGTGGAAGAATTTTTCAAGCTGATTGTTTTCAAGGTTGTCCTTGGATTGGAGAAAGGTTGATGGTCCGGCTGTCTTATCCAAGGAAAAGGAGGGTGCTGTTGCAACTGTGCATGATGTCTTGGAGTTGGATAACGTACATGCTATTACCAAATCAGAATGTGTGGAAGCTAAGACTGTGGATCCAGTGCTTGGTGAGGTCAAACAGATGTTGAGGCTTGGTGGGAGGAGACAAAGCACTGTATCACTCACTATCAGACCTTAACAGAAAATTCTTGATGATTTGTCATTTAGTGATATGTGGTGTTGATGAGAGAGTAGAAATGTGTACCACCCATGGGTCTTTGTCTCAGGTTGTTATGCCTGGCAAATGAGGAGCATCTGGGATAGTCTAAAACCAAGACAAGGTTGAGAGAGAGTTGGTGGTGGCCTGGCATGGACGAGCAAGTGGTTACGTGGGTTGATAAATGTGTGGTGTGCAAGGAGGGAGAAAAAAGACTGAAGGTGGGTGTCAAATGAGATATAGGACACATAACTGATCCTGCTAGTCCTTGGCACACTTTGAGTCTAGACTTTATTGGACCGATGCATGAGTTAAGACATGACATGAAGTATGCCATGGTCATTGTAGATATTTACTCTAAGTGGTTTATTGTCAGATTTCTGGAGAGATCACCACTAGAACCACTATTCAAACGTTGAAGGAGATTTTTGGGGATGAGGGTGTACCCTGTGTTATTGTGACGGACGACGGTACTCATTTGGTCTCTGCAGAGATGCGTGTTTTTTTTAGAATCTTTTGTGATCGTCCTTTAACAATCCACAAGGAAATGGTGATGTGGGCAGAGCGAATAGATTGGTAAAGGGCTCCATCCAAATGGCTGTTGCAGAGTAGCATGATGTTAGTAGTATGGTGCTGGACATGGTCTCCGCGTATCGCACAAGTATTCATGAGGCAACCCAGAGGTATTCTTTTGACTTGATGAGAAGAAGGGTAGAGGCTCTAAATTGTTACCAGCTTGGATGAAGGATAGGGCATGGCTTAATGCTGTTGTGAAGGGATGCATGGGGTCGAACAGCATGAATTTAAACCCTTTGCCTCTCCTTGTTGGTGATTGGGTCGAAATTTGGTGCCCTCGGCGAGGAGGTGGTTTGTCCAAATTTGAGGGGCCATTTAGGATCAAGGAATTGCGGCGCTTCTCTGTTTTGTTGGAGATTGGAGAAAATTGGAATAAGAGGCATGTGACCTTGTATCAAAGAGGTAGTCAGAGTTGTGGTGGAAAGGAGCAGGAGGACAGCACCTTCATGCTTGTGAGTGACGATGACCCGAGCATTTCTCAAGGGAAAACCAGTTGTTCTCCCTCATTGGGCACGGGTGAAGTGGGGGTTGGAGTTTCGAGAGATGTAGGGAATGCGGCTCCTAGGAATCCCAGATTGCGTAGACTACCTATGTACTTGAGGGATTTTATTCAGTTCAGTTCAATAACTTTATTCGGTTATTATGCGGAAAAAAATAACCATAAAAGTACAATTAATGAATCACAGTTTAAAAAGATATAAAAACAATCATGGTACATTAAAAGTAGCTGATTACATTTCATACATAAATTGATTTTCGTGATCTAAAAACATTTTTTTTAAACGCAGAGACAGATGCAACAGTAAATATATTGTCTAGTTTCTGGAAGGCTAAAAAAGCAGGGCGACATTGCCTGAATTCCATACTCTTCAATATTGGTACGATCCATCTTGTCCTTGGAATAGAGTAAAATTTACAGAATAACAAGATATGCAGATCTGATTGGTTGGACATGTCATCACATGGGCATTTACTAAGTTGTCTAGTCCAGTCATTCATCTTGGGGAAACTTAAAAATCTAAATAGAATATTTAATCTAAGCCTCGTTACTAGAAATCTTTCAAAATCACTCATGTGTAGCTTAAGATACGGTTGGATTTTAACACTGCTCAGTGTTATGTGGTGAGCCACCACTGTATTCTTTGTCATTTCTGTGTTGGTTCTAAAAGCCCAGGGGACCTGGGCGTGGTTGAGTATCATACTGGCCACCAACTACAGAACATGTGTGAGCCTCATTTGTGTCCTGCTCGGCCTATAACCCGTGACACCACACTGGCGACGAGAGTGGTCTGTCTACCACCCCGCTGTGCCTCATTGCCACTTCGGAACTCATTGCTGGCACAGTATCCGCGGGAGCGCCCCTGCCGCGCCTCCCGCTCCGCCTACCTCACCTGGGTGTCGGTGTCCCGCGCCCGTATCCCCTGTGGGTGTGGCTGCGCGTCGGTCTACTGTCCCGCAGAGCTGGTGTCCCGCAGCTGCCTGGAAGTGCCCAGATCCATCTTCACCCTCCCAGTGTGGAGCCCCAGCAGTGCGCAGTCCGCGACGGCCTCTGCGCTAGAAATCCGTGCCGCGCATGTGCGTCCGGCATGTCAGCCTGCAGCCGCGGCCTTCCTCCTCTGAGCCCTCCCAGCAAGACCCGGTGAGTGCGCCCTGTATGCCAGGAGACCTGAAGATTCCAGGACGGTTCTTTCCCTGCATTTGGCCTCTACTGGTGCCAGGCAGTGCGCGGTGTGTCCCACACCGCCTATTGCGTGTCCAGTGCGCCTGCTGCCTCACGTGGTGCTGCGACCGCCTAGCCACACGCCCCAGCCATTAGCTGTGCCTCCACTCGTCCTGTCTGCCCTGGACAAGTACAACTGGAAGCCTGCTCCTCGCTCCACGCAGTGTGCATGACTAGCACCGACAGGATCCCCAGAACACGCTAATCAGTAGCAGCTCTACCTGCCACCACATCCTGCCTCGCCCCAGTGCACGCTCATTTACAGTTCGAAAGTCTGTTTGAAGGGATCGGATGCCTGAGAGGCCCAGCGACCTGCTTGCACATTGACAGGTCAGTTGCAACTGTTGCACTCCGCCACCGAAGGATCGCATTTCACCTTCATCCCAAGGTTGAAGCGGAGCTACACATGCTAAAGAGAGCCGGGATCATAGAACGGGTGTGAGGCCCCACTCCTTGGGTGTCACCCAGCGTCCGAAGCAACCTGATGCGGTCCGCATCTGTGTGGACATGCGAGTCCCCAACCTCGCCATCAAGCGCGAACGCCACCTGACCCCAACGATTGACGACATCATTGAAGTGCTGTCAGGCTCCAAGTGGTTTTCAAAAATGGACCTCCGCTCCTGGTACCACCAAATCCTGCTCCACCTGCACTCTCGCCCCATTACGACCCTCTCCACCCACGCGGGGCTGTGGCGATACACACAAATCAATTTTGGGATCTCCAGTGCTGCGGAGGTATTTCAAAACATTAGAATGTCCTCCAAGGGCTGGACGGAGTTCTGAACGTCAGTGATGACATACTCGTGCACGCTCCTACCCTGGAGGAACACATCCAACGCCTCCATGCAGTGTTCACCCGCCTCCGGGACAGTGGTCTCACCCTCCACTGCGAAAAGTGCGAGTTCTTACAAAGAGACATCAGTTTCTTTGGGTACCGGTTTTCAGACAAAGGCATTGGTCCCGATTCGGACAAAGTGAAGGACATTCAAAACGCTCCTGCCCCGACGTCCGTGTCCGGAGTCCGCAGCTTCCTGGGCATGGTGACGTACTGCGGACGCTTCATTAAGGATCTGTCAGACCTGACAGGCCCTCTGCGGGACCTCACCAAAGCCTCCAGCCACTGGACATGGGAGGCCGTACAAGACGAGGCTTTCAAAAGGACGAAGGCAGCCCTGTCCGCCGATACCACCTTGGTGTATTTTGACCCACAGCATCAGTCCCAACTAGTGGCGGATGCCAGTCCCACAGGCCTCGGAGCGTTGTTGGCCTAAAAGCAGCCGTGTGGAGAATGTGCCCCTGTTGCCTACGCCAGCAGAACTCTTACTCCAGTAGAACAGCGCTACTCTCAAATCGAAAAAAAGGCCTTTGCGATCTTGTGGCGTTGTCGCCACTTCCACATCTACCTGTATGGAAACCCGTTCATAGTAGTCACTGACCACAAACCTCTCCTCCCGCTATTCCGGGGGTCCTTTCACGGCCCCCTCCAAGAAATGAGAAGTGGGTGCTGCAACTTCAAAAGTTCCAATTCACAGTTAAATAACGGCCGGGCACCCGCAATCCTGCCGATTTCTTGTCCTGACGCGCTCGACCAGTCACCGAGCTGGACGCAGCGGAAGCCTCCGATACAGAAGAATACGTACGAATGATTATTGAAAGGTCCCGGCCTCTTCCCATCTTGTTAGACGAAGTCGTGCAAGCTACCAAAGGGGACGACTGCCTCCAGCTGGCTATCGGGGCACTCTCCTCCGGAGATTGGAAGCCACTCCAAAGCCCATCATCATTCCACACTACAGAAACCCAGGACACCCTAAGGGCCCTCTACAATGTGCGCAAAGAGCTGTCAGCGTCCCCTGATGGCTGTCTCCTGAGAGGTCCTCGCCTGGTCCTACCCAAGTGCCTGACCCAACAAGCCGCCCTCCTCGGACATGGAGCCCATCAGGGAATCGTGAAATCGAAGTATCGCCTCAGGAGCAAGGTGTGGTTTCCGGGCCTGGACCAACAGGTGGAGTCCATCATCCAGCGCTGTCTGGTGTGCCTTGCAAACGGTCTCCCATCCTTTCCATGGGAAAAGGCTAGTGCAGACTTTGGCAGCCTCCCAGGAGGTATATACATGTTGGTTGTAGTAAATGACTTTTCACGTTACCCCGAAGTGGAGATTGTCTCGCCCATGGCGGCAGTAGAAGTTATTCCGAAATTAGAGAAGATAATGGCAACTCACGTCTGCTGAAAGAACTCAAGACAGACAACGTACCGCCTTCAACAAGCTCAGACCTCTCTGAGTACCTTTCATCTCAAGGGATCAAGCATCGCAGTGTAACTTCCAGGTGGCCACAGGCAAACAGAGAAGTCGAAAGGTTGATGCGAACACTGAACAAGACTATCCAGATCGCCCTGTCTGATGATCGGAGTTTGGAACATGCAATCTACCAGTTCCTCCAGGAGTATTGCCTCACACCGCACTGCACCACGGGGATCTCCCCGAGCCGTCTCTTTTTCGGCAAAGCAGTAGCTGATACCATCCGAACCAGTCTATGACACGGCACATCAAAACCAACCAAAGTGACTAGGCGAAGGCGTGCGGAAGGCAGCTCCATTGCTGTTGGAGACAGAGTAATGGTGAGTGATCGCCACCCGGGAGGAAAATTCAGGATGCCTTTTGAGGTGGACCCATGGACTGTGACCGAAGTCAAAGGGACCATGATAGTAGCCTCGCGAGGTCCTGAAAAGGTAACCCGGAACGTGTCATTCTTCAAAAAAATCCTTGCCAGCGACTTTGATGAGTTTGCGGCACCCAATGCGACTTACACCCCAGGACCCGACAGCCCTGAAGAACCACGAGAATGCAGCAGTCAGCCCACTGCCATGCCAGGAGGATGTAGCCAACCGTCTGTTGTTTCTGGAGAAGACAGAATTCAAGAAAACCCGAGCAGCCAGTCGACGCCCCTGGAAGATGCCTCACTGAGTGCAGCCTTGACCCTCCCCCGAGTAGAGGCAGCCAAGATCGGTACAGCCTGCTGCCTCATCCCAGGCCATCCCAGAAGTACCATGACTTCATAGCCAATTGCCGACCCTGGTAAGACGGAAGCAGAACTAAAGATCCGGGCTGACCAAGTAAGACTGTTCCTAGGTGTTTTCACTGTCAGAGACTGATTATGTCTAGTTTAAAGTTTGAGATGTTCTTTTTGTGTTTATCTTTTATTCTGTAGGTGAAGGAGGATTGTAATGTCGGACCAACCCACCAAGCAGTGTTGCGAGGGGGTGGTCCTTGTAAACACCCCACAACGTCCCCAGTTAGGCTGGCCCAGCGTGCGCTCAGCCAGCACGTTAAAGAAGTAATAAAAGCCCAGGGGCCCTGGGTGTGGTTTAGTATCATACTGGCCACCAACTACAGAACGTGTGTGAGCCTCCCTTGTGTCCTGCTAGGCCTATAGCCCACGAGACCACAACGCTCATGTTACAGTGCGCTCAGCGACTGCATGCTTCTTCCTGTAAGTTACCATCGCTGCAATTCCTACACTTTCTACTTTTTTTACGACACACACACTAATTTCAAGGTGTGTCTGGTGCACCCAGCGATGTGCATGCTTCTTCCTCTATGTTACAATCGCTGCGATTCCTACTTTTTCTAAGTTTTCAGCGACACACACTCTAATTTCAAGGTGTGTGGATTATAGTGGATAGTTCTTACCTAAAGATGTTCTACACTGACTTTATTCTACAGTGTTTGTCACTATTGAAATACTGGTTATCATGTTTATTTTGCTGCTTCACTCATTTCTGTTCTTGTATTTCAATTTACTTTTTGCTTCAAGAAAAGTGCTGAAATTTGTCATGCAATCTCAAAGCACTATAATTACACCTACCCTATTTTTAATGCTGCCTGGTCCCCTGGATGTAGAATGGGAGGACTGGATAGAGATGTTTGAGACATAAATAGAGGCCCTGGATGGACAGAAATATTGTGCTGCATGAAAGAACGCTTTATTATTGAGTACCCTAGGCAAAGAGAGTCAACACATTTTTAAATTTCTTCATATTTGTTCATAAGCTAATGGAGATGCCATTACAGATGTGTATGATGAAGCAATGAAAAGGTTAGAGAACAGCTTCGCTAAGGAAGTTAATGTCGTTGTGAATAGGTTTAAATTTTACACTTCTCCCAAACAGAAAATGAAACCATAGATGAATTTGTGGCTAGGCTGAGAGAGATGGTATGCAGTCATGATATCGATTTTTTTAAATCGACCTACAGTAATATCGAGTTTTAAATATCGTAGAGACAGAATATCGAAGTCAAGAATATCGATGACCAGAATATCGCCCTTACGGTAAGTAATATCATTTTTTTTCTCATATCGAAGTAAGTAATATTGAAGTAATTATTACAGTTATCAAAAATATAGTTGTTAATAATATCGATATTTATATTAGTGTTATGCATTTTAGTATGTATTTTATATGTATGTGTTTAACATTTTTTTCAATGTTTTTATTTTAATTTAAATTTTTTAACATACTTTATTGCGCATTTATACAGATTACACAGCTTGCTTTGCCTACAACTCTGGGGCTGGCAGCATCAAATAACCACATCCATAGGAATAGTACACAGCTGTTGTGCCGACAGCCCTGAGGAACAGCTGCGAGTTTGTTACAATCAAGCATTTTTCATCAAAATGTGTGTGCAATCTCTACTGGTTCAATTATCCTTAACATACTTGAGGATTATCAGAAAACAGTTTTAACTTCTAACTTCCCCCCACCCTCGTCTCTGCCATTTCTACACCTACTTCAACTTGCCTCCAATACTACACCTAATTTTGTCTCGCTGGGTATTCGACCTGGACAACCTTCCCCACGCAATATCAAACATCTATTATCAATTCGATATGATTTCCGAAATTTCCTGAGTTCCTATTTCCCTTATAGGTTCTGTGCATCGGAATAACATACACAATAGGCTTGGCATAGGACTGAGGTCAGTTTGCCCCTATTATGTATATTAAACTTAATTACTGTGTACCAGCTAGCTCAGAGGCCACTAGAAACTTCTTGAAGACAAGAAGGGAATAGCTTCTGGCAACCACATAACATAAAACCCTGATCCCTCAGGATCGTGGAAACAATATACTACTTTTCATTCAGTCACTCGTCTCAGAGAAGTACTTTGAAGAAACATTTGGGTGTGTTTACAATAAAATTTATTGCACAGTGGTTATTCTAGTACTGGTTATATGTGCTGCGACAACTGTTGGACAGTAGCAGAGATTTATGGCCAGCAGTGCAGTTAAATAAAAACTCATTGTTCTACCATTTTTCAATAGTAATGAACACATGCATGAAATACAGAATGCATTAAGATAAAGCCTATACCCCTATGATGCCTAACTAGATGTACCTAAGGGTACCTAGCATGTGTGTAGGTCTTTAGAGAGACAAGAATCCCCCTAGGATTTAGTCTAACCCCATTACCTTAGTGGGGCTTCATCCTGATCTCGAGCTGAACACCCACAGATGGGTGATGGACCTCTGCCAGCTGGAAGTGTGGCATGACGCAGGTTGCAGCGCCTCCGGCATGGAAGCCTCGGTCTCCTCTGCTTTGCTTGGGCAAAGGGAGGTTTACTCATACCGGATAGGTGCCTTGGATTGACGCCAAGTTGGTCAGAGGAAGATGAGTTCTTGGAGAAAGGGCCTGTTTCCAAGAATTTGTGTTCTTGGAGAAAGAGCCTGTTTCCAAGAATTTGTTGTGACGTAGGTTAGTCACTGTTGGACATGGAGATTACGTATTCAGGATGGACCGTCTTCTGTGCCCAGAGCACTCATCAGATAAGGGACAGCCCACTGTTGCTCGTTATTGTAAAGGGAGGGCTAATCTAGGTCAAAGGGCCTGCCTGTGTGAAAAGGGCCCGCCTGTCTCTGTGACACGAATGATTTGTGCCTCTGAGACAGAGTACATATGTTAGGTCCTCAATTTCGTTTACAACACTATGTGCCGGTTCCACACACCCTTCCCTTGCCATCCAGCCATGTAATTTACTCAATGCTATTTATGTGATGATCTGCACCTCCTGCTTCTAACCACTGAACGTAGGGACCCCAGATATCCACAGGCCTAGACCTGTTAGGCATCAATTCCCAGTAGCGGGTCAACTGATCCTTACAGTATGTGGCTGTATGTAGCCACCCGACCACAGTAGGGGGTTGCGTTCTCTTCCAATGTATGGCCACCTGATGCTTTACCAGTAATAATAGCATAGAAACAAGTTTGCGAGAACCCCTTGGGACCTCCAATACAAACCCCAGCGATGCAACCAATGGTGTGAGTGGTATCTGTACAGTTGTGATGCCCCCAATTTGTCCAACCACAACTATCCAAAACCGTGCTACCAGTCTGCATGCCCACACTAGGTGCAGGAATGTGGCGTCCCGGGCTCCACACCTCCAGGATGCAATGTCTGGGTGTAGTCCCATGCGGTGTTATTTTATTGGTGTGCGGTATATTCTGTGTATAAAATTATAATGTATCAACCTTAACCTGTAGTTCGGCGAGAGGTGCTCCAATTGTATACAGCAATATTCCCATTACTTGTCAGATATTTGGAGATTCAAGTACTGCTCCCAATCTGTCTTGGATGTGTACGACCCCACTGGGAATGTGGTTTGGGTGATGCAGTATATACGTGTTATCAATTTGCGGGGAGAGGGGTTAGACAATACATTCTCCAATGCTGGTAGGGTTGTCGGTTCCTGTGCGAAGTCAGTATACCTCGCTCTACAGGCCGCCATAAGTTGATAGTACAGCAATGTGTCTAAAGCCAAAGGTGTTTGCTGTTCACACATCTGCTGCAACTATAGGAACTTGGCCTCCGGATACAAGTCCCCCCCTTAACCAGACCATGCTCCTTTGGCCGTTGTATAGTCGCCTTGTCCATAAGTCGTGTCAGTAGTGGGTTACCCCCTAAAGGCATAGACGAGGCATATAACTCAAGTACGCCCGCTCTCCTGGCCATTCCCCGCCACGCCCATCGCGTTGCCTCGACCGTATCTATTTCCTGATGGGGACGTTTGTAAGGTTGGTATTCCGCCGTATTTAAGGGAGTCGGGGCAACCCTATCTATTTCTATCGCCACATGTGGCTGATATGGAGTCGGGTGCTGCCAGAAGTGTAAATATGTAAATACTGTGCCTGTGCACTATATGCGTAGAGCTCAAAGTCCGGAGCTCCCACCCCCCTCTGGCTAAAAGGCAATGTCAGGAGGCTCCATGCGAAACGAGGCAGCCTGCCTGCCCACAACAAGTCTAGTACGGCCGACTGTAGGTCGTGGCATTTGGATATTTACAAACAAATATAACAGCTTCGCAACAATATCATTTTTGGTATTGCTATATGTTATATCTTAGCAATGATGTCACTGTCTCATGGCTACTGTGCTCACTGGATTCCAGAGTGTGGAATCCAGGGAGCAGACCTGAGATGCAGAGTTGCTGAAGAGTTGGTCCTTGAATGCTCCTGGGGTTGTTACACTGAATAAACTACTTTTCCTATTTTATCCACTGTACTTCAAGTCATTTCAGTGGCCACGAGGATGGGATTTGTTTGAAGAAATTGATGAAAGAATTTTGACTTGGATTGAAGATTTTCTACAAATTGAAGACTTTCTACACACAACCCCAGGTTAAGACTGAATTTTTCGTGAAGTTTCAAGGTACCTGTTGAGTATGTATTTCATATACTTTCTTTAAAAAAAAAAACTCTTGTTTTGCGCTTAATTGGACTTCCTTAACAAATCCATCTAAATATAATAATTTTTTGGAACTATTGGAGCATATTATCACATCGCGCTTTGTTCTGATTTTAAATTCACCTTAATTGCGAAAAGTTTGTTTCACTTTTGTCCAATTTTTGATCGTAATAAACCTTCAGCGCGTTATGTTTAAAAAATGCCATCATTTGGACTTACATCGTTGATGTTTTAAAAAATGCTGCTTTGATCGCCATCTCCTTCGCGTGCACTGCTGTTTCTTCCTGTCACCGCGTCACTGTGAAATAATCGCGTTCAACGCTCCACCGCGTCATTGCATCTGTGTCATCACGTTTGACGCTTTCACGTTAAACACGTATTGTGACGGCCATTTTGGATTACCATAGCAACCGATGCTATTTCTCTCGTCGGATGTTCGTAAACACGGCAAGTAATATCGGAACCTGTTATTTCACTCGTAAACACGGCAAATATTATCGGATGTTGTACAAACACTGCAAGTAACAAGTTGGTATTATTGGAACCACCTCTCAGCATAAAATTAACGCGCAAACAACAAATTGATATTACTGAGACCACCTTACAGCATAAAAATTAATGCACATATCTGAAAATGTACGCGCATTTCTAAACATTGATGTTAAATCAATTTTTGTTTACACATTCATCTCCTTGAAGTGAATTTTAAGGCACAAGTCTATACTTTATGAAATAAACTTTTGACAATCAACTTTTTGAGCAAACATCAACTACTGACAACGGTGACTACATTAATTATTTTAGTTTATTTATTTACAAAATATCCTGACAACGGTGACTACATTAATTATTTTAATTTATTATTTTTATTTCATTTACAAAGTGTTTTTCTGATATTTATAATTCTATTTAACCATTATGGATGTTTCATCTTCTGTAGTTGCTCCTCCCAAATTCTTGCAGTCTCCAGGTCCACCTTCTATGAATTGGGAAGATTGGTCAGAATCTTTTGAAACCTACTTAGAGGCCATAGGCGGTGATGTATTTTTTCCTTCTAGAAAATTAGCATTACTTAAACACAATTTGGGTGTTGAAGGCAGAAAAGTTTTAAAAACTTTACCTGTAAGAAATCGTGTTGTTTCAACAGTTATTGACAATGATGAAACAAGTGAAACTAGTGAAACCAGTTCTAATGACACATCTATTGATGTATATTCTGATGCTTTAAAAGCATTAGAAGAAAATTATGGGAAGAAAACAAGTATTGTAGTTGAAAGACACAAATTTTTCTCTAGAGCACAACTTGCTGGTGAAAATGTACAACAATATGTGGCATGTTTAAGAACCTTGGCCATTACATGTAAGTTCAAAGATTTACACGAAGAAATAATAAGAGATCAATTTATAAATAGAGTTAAAAATATCAAAATTCAAGAACGTTTACTTGAGCTAAAAAATCCATCTCTACAGAAAACTCTTGACACTGCTAGGAAAATGGAGAATACTTCCCATTATGTTAAAGAATTAAGTTCTAAAGATGAATCTGGTAATGTTAATGCTGTATCTACAGGATATAAAAAATCTGATTATAAAAATGATAACAAAGAAGTTAAGCCCAATGTTTCTAGAAATAAATCTAGTTTCACCAAAAGAGTATGTTATAGATGTGGAAGTCAGAAACACACTGCTGACTTTAATAAATGTCCTGCTAGCAAAGTTACGTGCATCAAATGCAAAAAAATTGGCCACTTTGCCAAATGTTGTAGAACTGGTGATTACAGTAATTGGAGGCGTTCAGTAAATCTTGTGGAATCTCATGTTGTCAGCGATGAGGAAGTATTTGATGGAGATGATAATGATATTGAAGTGATGATGTTGCAGGATGATTTTGTTAATGATATTTCTGAAGATTATTGTCCGCCTAAATGTGAAGTGCTAATAAATGATGTGTACATGATGCTTTGGGCGGATTCATGTTCGCCGTACACTATCATTGATAAAAATATGTGGGAAAATGGAAACAAATACACCTTAGTAACCTCTGATGCACGACCTAAAGGTTATTGTGGCGTTAGATTACCTGTTATAGGTTATTTTAATGCCAGTGTAACTTTCAAAGGTAGATCGTGTTCAACTAAAGTTTATGTTGTAGAACAGGGACGTGCCTTATTAAGTTGGAAAGATCTTAAAAAAATGGGGTTAGTATTAAATCCTAATCATCCTGACCAAGTGGTTTTGGCTAATGATTATCTTGAACATGTACTGTTAACTAATGAAGAATCTTCCTCAAAATGGGAATCTGTTTTTCCCAAATTATTTAGCAAAGAACTAGGATGTTTAATCAAGTTTGAACACAAGATCATTTTAAAAGCAGACAATATTCCATCTGTTCATAAATTAAGGAATGTACCATTTGCCCTAAGGAATCCTTTAAAGGAAGAGTTAAACAGATTGTGTAATGCCAAGGTAATAGAGCCTATTGAAGCTTCAAATTGGCTTAGTCCCATCGTTTTGGCTCGCAAACCCAATGGAAAAATTAGGATGTGTGTGGACCTGAGGGATTTGAATAAAAATATTTGGGTTGATAGATATCCTCTGCCACACATCAATGAAATGATTTCAAGCATTAAAGATGCCATGTATTTCTCGTCGATTGATTTGTCAAATGCATACCACCAAATCAAATTACATTCTGACTCTAGGCATTTAACATCTTTCATTACACCTGAGGGTGCTTTTCAATATCTCAGAATGCCATTTGGATTGGCGTCTGCAGCCTCAGTTTTTCAGAGAGTCATGTGCAGTATTTTGAAGGGTGAATTGAATGTGAGAATTTTTCAAGATGATGTTCTTATTTGGGGGAAAGACATACTTTCTCACGACCAAGCAGTACACGGTGTGCTGCAGAAATTACAAGATGCTGGTCTAACTGTATGTGGTGAAAAGTGCAAGTTTGGAGTGAAAGAAATTGATTACCTGGGTCATACCATTTCCAACGAAGGGGTTAAACCTAAAATGAAACTATTGGAAGCTATTGAAAAAGCACCGCATCCCATTAACAAGGATCAGTTACGATCATTTTTGGGACTTGCGGAGTATTACTCTAAATTTGTCCCAAACTTTGCTGACAAAGTGTATAATTTAAGATTGTTAATGAAAAAAGGCGCTTCTTTTGCATGGCCAACCTTGTGTCAACAAGCTTTTGAAAATATCAAAAAAGATATCACAAAAGCTGTAGCTCTTAAACCTTATGATCCGGATCACGTCTCTATAATTGTTGTGGACTCCAGTGCTTATGGTTTAGGTGCTGTCCTTATGCAAAAACACAATGGAGCAGAACGAATTATAGCGTTTGCCTCTCGCACACTTAAGGGTGCTGAACCTTCATACTCCGTAATTGAAAAGGAGGCTTTAGCATGTTGGTGGGGTGTAGACCATTTCAAAACTTTTATTTGGGGCACTTCTTTTGAATTAAGAACAGATCACCGACCTCTCATTGACATTTTCACAACTAAAGGTGCTTCAAGAGCCACTCCTAGAATAGCAAAATGGTTATATAGATTACAGGGTTATAATTTTCAAATAAATTATGTTCCCGGTCATAAAAACATTAATGCAGACTGTTTATCACGTCTTCCTTTGCCCTGTGACAAGGATGAAACATCTGAGGATAACGATGAGTGGTTAGTTGCCAGCATCGAGGAATCTTGTAATAATGCAATCAGTGACAAGAATGGGTTCAAGCTGTGACTAGTGACACTTTATTACAACAAATCATTAACAACCTACATGTTGGTGCAGATCTGTCATCCTTGGACAAGTCTATTTTGGCTGATTATAAAATGATTTGGCCTGAATTATCTTTTTATGATGGCATTCTTAGGAGGGGCGATAGATTAGTTGTACCTGCAGTTTTGCGTGACAAATTATTGAATTTATTACATGAAGGACACAGTGGTATGACTAGCATGAAGAAGAGAGCCAGGAATGATTTTTGGTGGGCTGGAATGGACAAGGACATAGACAGGTGCGTTAGGAATTGCCTAGCATGTATGTCTAGTGACAAATCTCACAAATCCCAAGAAACTACTATTTCAGCAACTCCTTTTCCTGGAAAGCCTTGGGATAAAGTTGCTATTGATATTTGTGGTCCATTTCATGTCAAAGGCATCGAAAATAAGTTCGCAATTGTCTTGATGGATTTTCACTCTAAATGGCCTGAAGTCGCTTTTGTAAGGGATATCAAAGCCTCCAATATTGTTGAATTTTGCGAAGGTATTTTCCGAAGAGAGGGGTATCCTAGCACTATCTTATCAGATAATGGCCCGCAATTTATAGCCGAGGAATTTTCCGCTTATCTTAATAAAGTTGGAGTAAAACACATTACCACCTCTGTATATAATCCAAGAGAAAATGGTTTAATAGAAAGATTCAACCGAGTGTTGAAGGAATGCATCCAACTTGCCAGCAACAATGATGATGACTGTAAGGATGCTGTCAAGGAGATTTTATGGTGTTATAGAAATACTCCCCACACAGCTACGGGAATATCTCCGTTTTCTTTATTAAAAGGACGTGAGGCTGGATCTAAGGTCAAACCCTAATGGATGTCTAGGAATATTTCAAAAGTGACTGATGGTAAGAACTTAGCATTTAAGGTTCGACAATATCAAAATAAATATGTGCAAAATCACAATTCTAAAATCAGCTGTAATGCTAAAGCATTTAGTGTTGGTGACTGGGTACGCTCACAATTAATGGGTAATCGGAAACCTGGTTTCTCTAAATGGTCTAAACCAAAACAAATTATTCTTGTAACTGGTAATATTGTGAAATTGGATGATGGTAAGCAATGGAATGTGAGAAGCATCACAAGGTGCAATGATCTAGAGTGCAAACAAATGAATGGTCTGGTTGACAATTCTCCAAAAACATCTGTTGAGAAAAGAGATGATGTACCCATTTCTGTGTCTTCATCCACTAGACCTAAGTGTAGACCAGTTTGGATGAAGGATTACATCTGTCCTTGATTGGGTACTTTCTATGTGTATCAATATGAAATTCAGTTGGTATCTATTTATATGCTCATCTCTTTTAGTCTTATTTTTCTCTTTGTTTTGTTGTTTGTTTTGTTATTTTATAGAAAGGGAGATATGTTATATCTTAGCAATGATGTCACTGTCTCATGGCTACTGTGCTCACTGGATTCCAGAGTGTGGAATCCAGGGAGCAGACCTGAGATGCAGAGTTGCTGAAGAGTTGGTCCTTGAATGCTCCTGGGGTTGTTATACTGAATAAACTACTTTTCCTATTTTATCCACTGTACTTCAAGTCATTTCACTATACGCCCTAGCAAAGAGAGGGCTAGATGTTTCCATCTGTGAACTTTTGTTTCTAGAGGAGTATCCCCGAGGGGCAACTCCAGCAGGAACCAAGTAGGTTTTCCGCTTGATGATCAGAAGTTGCAAGAGACGGACTCTTGCCGTCTTGGAAACGCTGGTGCCCATGAAGCGGTAGTGCCGCAACAAAGCGTTTTTTCTCAAATAAGAAAAACGTACTATTTTACATGAGTTCACAATTTGTGAACTCTGATTTGGACTAGGGCAGGACGCGCCTTAGCGTGTGCGGACCACCCAGTTCAATATAACACGGTCCTGACGAAAAACTATGAATATATACAATGGTTGAAACATGTATACCTTTTTAATCAATAGCTTTGTAAATTCCACATCTCACATAGCACACTCCGCTATTTTTAAAACACTACTTTTGACGCCAAAGCCTACCTAATTAGGCACAGGTGCCACACTATTTTTTAACAAGGGTTCAAGCACTCAATAATAAATACTTGTAGTGAGTAGTTTTGGCCCTTTTTAAACTCACTTATTGATAGTTATGCACACATAAAAGAAAATACTAACCAGCTCCACTGTAGTCAGGTGTCGCAGCACACCCTGTAGGCACTCGGCCTATGGGGTGGGACCCCGATGATGAAGCATGTCACCAACTAGGTTGGTGAGTGAGGGGTCTTCTATAAGGATATGCATTATCCATTAACAGGTTGGGGCATATTGTGCTGACTAGAGCACTTAAGCCTAGATCCAGAGAATTATTTCTCTGCCTACGAGGGTATACTCCTCTATTGTTTTTGTAATCTATCTCGGGGACCAGGAGTTCCCACCTCACATAGTACTTGTAAAATTTCCCTCACTCTCTCTTTTGTTATTTAAAACTTTTATTTCTACCCAATCAATGACTCTCCCATAATTTGCCGTCCATAAGTCCTGCAAAGACCTGCTTAACTGAATGCCCAGATATCGGGTTTCGTTTCCCGCCCATTGTATGGGATATTCCGTTTCAAAGGGAATGGTTCCGTCTGTTAGTGCCAGGAGTGTGGATTTTGCCCAGTTGATTTGCATACCCGTCAGGCCGCCGTATCTAATTAATTCCCTCACTAGTATTTCAAGATTGTCTTTGGGATCAGTTACATAAACTGTCATATCAACGGCATACATTGAGATCAGTAGTCCCCTAGATGTAAATCCTATGCTCCTGTGTGTGTGTTGTTGGCAGAGCCTAGCCGCCAGAGGCTCGGTGGCGATAGCAAAGAGTAACGGCGTTAGGGGACAGCCCTGTCGTGTCCCACGTGTGATGTCAAATGGTTCCGACACCTGCCCATTAATTCTTACCCTCGCCACTGGGTTTGTGTATAGAAGTTGGATCTGTTTAATAAATATGGGGAAAATAAGAGAAAAAGAAACTTCCGCTCCAGGAAATCGAAGGCCTTGGTGGCGTCCAACAATGCAGCCACGGCCTGTACATAAGGGGCCAGGTAGTACAAAAGTCCAAATAGGGTACGCAGATTTTGGGGGGTTGACCGTCCCGGGATAAACCCAGATTTATCTGGGAGTGCTATTTGCGGCAGCATCGGCTGCAGCCTATTAGCCAAGAGTTTGGCGTAGATTTTAGCATCATGGTTGATTAAGGACAGCGGTCTGTATGAATCAGGCAAGGTCGGGTCTTTATCTGGCTTAAGTAGAGCTATGATTATGGCCTCTCTTAAGGTGGGGGGGAGGATACCAGTTTCAATTGCCTCTCGGATATCCGTGTATTCTTTATAAAAAGCCACCGTCAGACCATCTGCTCTGGGGCCTTGTCGGCAGGCATGCTATTGATGACTTGTTGTACATCTTCCACTGTTAGTGGCATTTCCATATATTCTCGAGCTCCACTATTAAACCACACCAGAGCTGCTGTGTCTAGGTAATCAGTCATGTCGGCCAAGGGCGGGTCTGTTTGGAACGTGTACAGTCTTTGATAATATTGTGTCATCAGGGCGAGTATGTCCTGTGGCGTCCTGGCAATTATACCCCCATCAGACTGCAGTTCAGTGATATAGTCAGGTCCTCTCGGAGCATGCAGCAGCCGTGCCAGCGTTTTCCCGGCCCTGCCACCCTCCCGTAATGTCTTGCTTGTGTATATTTATATAAATAGGCCGTTTCCCTCTCCGCCTCTTCCTGGTACGACGTCAAAGTGGACCTTATCCGCGCAGTAGTGGAAAGGGAGGGATTGATCTGGAAATCCAGCTGTAATTCCCCAATCTCGCGTTCCAGCCTCTCCAATGTGGAGCGAATATCTTTATGGACCCCGGCTTTCATCGCTATGCAGTTACCTCTGCTGATCACTTTGAATGCCTCGCATAGGACCCCTGGTGATTCTAAAGATCCCTCATTTAGCGTGAAGTATTTTTCTATTGTCTCCCTAAGTCCTTCCCGGAATACCTGGTCTAGTAAAGCTCCAGAGGGGAACCTCCATGCAAACGGTTCCCTATAAGACGGTGGTATTTAAATTGTCAACCAAGTGGGTGCATGGTCAGATAATGTGCGAGGGCAGTGGGCAGCTTCCACCACCCAGGATTGTATGTCCTTCGACACCAGTCAATAGTCTAGTCTGGACCATGCATTCCAATAGTGTGTCACACATGTGCCTTCTCTAGCCTTTGGATGGAGTGCCCTCCAGGAATCTATCAAATGCAAATCCACTATGATATCCGCTAATGTCTGTGCAGATTTAGGATGATGTTCTCGTGACACTTCCTGCCTGTCCATCACTGACGACAACACAACATTAAAATCCTCCCCCACAAAACCGCCATATATCCCATTGCCTGTATCTTCTGACAAACATGTTGGAAAAACTCTGGGGTATCTGTATTTGGTCCACACTTGTTAACTATTACAGTCGGAGTATTGTATAGTGTACCCTGCAGGAGTATATACCTTCCCTCGCCGTCTTTGATTGAATGGTGTGTCTTCCACTGGAGCCCCCTACGTACCAGGATAGCCACCCCCCTGGCATATGTTGAATATCCTGCTTCCACAATTCACCCAATCTACTGTTTCTTAGTGTTCCCACCGCCGAGGTCGCTAAGTGTGTTTCTTGGAGCAGGCAGACAGACAATTCCATGTCTCAAAAGGTAGTGTTAGAAACAAGATCCCTGGTTGGCTGAGTCCTGCGCCAAAGCCAGGCAGAGACCACCACTCTAGTTAGGGCAAGGAAGTTACACTCCAAAGATAACCCCTGCTCACCCCCTTGGTAGCATGGCACGAGCAGTAAGGCTTATCCCGGAGGCAATGTGTAAAGCATTTGCACACGCAGCCACCAGCAACAACATCCCAGGCCCCTTACAAAAGGAGCTCCACACAAGGTTATATCAAAAATAGCCTTTGTATTCTCAAACCACATTAATATAGTAAACGCATTATGTACACTGTGCCAACTGGCATCGGGCAATATTTACAAGGGATTATGTACACCTGACAGGGCCACACGGTATTACGCACAGTATCCCACGAGTCTAAATACATTAGACCCTAACCACCTAACCACCTAGGCAAAAATTACACTAGGGGCGTAAATCACACAGGGAAGTATAATCTGCCTAACACAAACCAAGCTAGGTAAAACAACCTCATAGTCACAAACCATATTTTAGAGGTATCAAAATAGGGTGCCCAAAACATACAGCACACAATACATTTCCTAGCACCCAAAAAGCAATAGCACATAAATCACATTAGGGCCTGGCGCCCTATAAATGTAACAATCCACCTGGCCAAATGGCCATCTAAAAAGGGGGCTCAAATGCCAAGTGACCCAATGTCAGGGCTGCTGCCTAGGCAGCGAGAGTTAAGGGTGCGCCACTGCGCAAAACCTAAACGTTGCAGCTGCCCCCCCGGACTCCCTTGGAAACTCACCGGCTGGGGTGGAGGTCTCTGGATTTCTCCCTGGCTGGGGAGACTCAGGTGGCAATCTCCTCACTTCGTCTGCGGTAGGGGCAGGCACCGGCATTGTGCCTCACACCCCTTCCGCCGTCGAGCTGTACCGGTTGTCGCCTGCGGAGCTCTCCCTTAACCATGGGAGCCCCGCACCGGCAGGCGCCATTCCTCTCCCGGGCAGCTTCTCTCTCTCTTGCGGCAGCGGGCGCAGGACTTCCCTTTTGAAACCGGAAGTCCCGCCCGCCATCAGGCACTAACTACGATGTTTCGCCATGGGCTGCGGTGGTAATCTTTTCCCCGCAATTCCGAGGGGTAGGCACCCTCGTAAGTGCAACTAAAGGTGGAATGCAGGGTGGGCACCCGCTAGGACTTCCATAAGTAGAGTAGGCACCCGTGTAAATTGGAAATAAAACGAAGACGTAGGGTGGGCACCTGCGCATGAAAATAATTAAATAAGCAAGGCTGGCACCTGCAATGCATAAGAGGAGGGGGGAATCCCTACGAGGGGGATTCCCTCAGCCCGGACTGCAGCTCAGCGCTGCTCAACCCCCAGGCTCTCCCTCGGTAATCAAAGAAAGCAAGCAAAGCTCTCCCAGGGCGCGAGGGCAGCCTAAAATCCATAAGGCTTAGCAAAAGGGGGCAAAAAGGATCCAAGAAGTCCTGGAGAATACAGGTGGATCAAAACAGCTTCCAGCAAAGAAAGGTTCTCCTGGCATCCAGGGGCAGGGAAGGGCCCAGGGAGGCAAGCCTTCCCCTGGGCCCCAGCAGCAGCACGCCCCTGGTAGTTTCAAGTTAAAAACAAGAACAAATTCACGGGGTCACAGCCCCTTATTTATACAGCAAAATCCTTTGTCTACAACTGTAGGGCGAGGGGAGAACCAGATACCACTGGTTCTGAGGCACTTGAGCACTTTGTTTTGCTCAGCTCCTCTTCTCCTATTCACAGGATGGGTCAGGGTCATCAGACGCACCACAGGGGGTGGAACCAGCATTGTGGAGGGAAGGCCCAGCCTTAGTCAGGTCCCAGGTGCAACTCCTCCCTCCCATCTACATGCAGATCTCCCTATTCACCACCGGGCAGACCCATCCTGGCTCCTGGAGCCAAGCACACCAGCCAGCTCCTGTGACTCACAAGCCAGACAGTCAATTCACATTCATTGCACACGGAAATTGCAACTTCTAAAAGTGGCACTTCTACACTAGACCCATTAAGTCTGTGCACACCGTCGCGCAGCATTTAATCTCATTAGTCTGCACACACCAAACTCGCCCCTGCACTCCTCTTACCTCAGCAACTACCATGGACACTCATATCCTCCATGCATTCCTATGGGAAGGCAGGCCAATTTCACCACACACACTCCGATTGTGCACGCACTTTACAATGGGCCACAGTGTGCAGAGACCAGAAATCACTACCACTATGTCATATTGAAAGGCAAAAAGTTCAGGGTTGAACCTGCCAAAAGGGCAAAGTCCAACAGGTAGGAATGCACCAATCTAGTTTTTCTACGGTAATTCAACCCACGCACATTCCAGGAAATGCATTTAAGCGCGGTCATTTGCGTGCTACGTGTACCAGCCATTGCCCTAATATCGTGTATAAACAAGGACTGTGCTTTTTCCAGTGCAGCGTATGACAGAGCAATCAAAACAAATTGAACTCCCCCCACCCACACCAGCAGCGTATGACAGAGCAAGCAAAACAAATTGAACTCCCCCCACGCACACCAACCCCCCCAATTAGATTGTGTCATGCCCCATCCCACCTCCGTTAACTGTAAGCAAAAGGTCCACAGTAGTGAATCCGAGGGAATCATCCCTTGTGGGTACATGAGGTCACCGGCGATACACCCCTGCACTCATGGCAGGGTGGCCTGGCTCACAATGTACCACAGAGGATGACAGACCCATCCACCCTCCTATGACCTTATCTATCTATTCATCTTGTTAGTAGCAACTAATGTTAAACCAACTGGGCCTTTACTTGTCCAGAGATAATACAGGTAAATAAAAAAACAAAATCCCCTCAAACCGCACCCCGTCGAGACCCATGTATCACTTATCTGACCATCCAGCGATCAAGTCTAGGAATGTCAATCATTATCGTCCAGGGTGTTCTCAGACTGTGAGTCGACAGCTGCCATCTTCTGTTTTTGCTCCTTTGCCAGCTGCCTTGCATAGGTCAATGCTGCTTTTGCGTCCGTGAAGAAGGTCGGCCTGCCAGGGAACTGAACCCTCAGTTTTGCAGGGTATATCATAGCGTATTTGGTGCCGATCTGCTGAAAAATCTTTTTTGCTGGAATGAACTCCCAGCGGGCCGCGTGAACCTGCAGAGTGAAGTCGGGGTACTGTAAAAATGTATTTCCCTTATACTGTATCTCCCCTCTCGCCCTAGCTAGCCGGAGTATCGTGTCACGGTCTCTGTAATTAAGCACTCTGGCGAGTATAGGTCATGCTGGTGCACCCGGCCTAGGCCCCAAGGTGCGGTGTGCGCGTTCTCACAGAAACATTGCAGAGAGGTCCTGTCCAAACAAGTACGTCATCATCATCATCTCCACATATTTTTCCATACTTTGAATGTCCGTCGCCTCTGCAATCCCCGTGATGCGTATATTATTCCTCCTCGACCTGGCTTCGAAATCCTCCCTATACTTTCCAACACTTTCCCTACTGTTGCCCTTACTGGAGTGGGAATAGTACTTTTTACTGCTACGCTATCCAACATTTTCACTACTGTTGCAATGTTTGGAGTTGGAATAGTATTTTTATTCCCTCCGCTATCTAATATTTTTAGAATTATTTTAGTTAATGTAGTATATAATTAATTTTTAAAATATTCAAAATAATTGTAATTTTTTTAATTTGTTATATGTATTTATTTAATTTTTATTGATAATATTGTTTTATGTGTCGAGATGTGTTTGTAATTCATAAAATATTTTTAAATAATTCATAAGTTAATAAAATAACTATAACAAATTAAGTAAGTATATATTATATGTTATATGTATATGTTTAATTTATTTTAAAATGATATATATTAGTTATCATTTTTAAAAATTTTAAAATATTTTAACTATGTTTATTTTAATTATATGTATTAATTACATTATTTTTGTTACCTTAAAAAAACGATATTTTTAACAATATGTTTGACATCGATATAATTTTTTTGATATTTTTGATCTTACCATAATGTAGATTGGATGTCGATATTCTTGACTTCGATATTTTTGCGTCGATATCTCTGTTGGTTGATTTTTGGTCTGTCGATATTCTGTCATACAATCGAGAGTGTAAAGTGCATGTTTGGTGCGATGTCTGACTAGTTGATATGCGATCAGTTGATTGTTCATTGTAAAAGTAAGACAATCCAAGAGTGTCTATTGGCAACCAAGAATCCGTTGCTGAAAGTGCCATAGACATGGCCAAAGTTGTTGAGCAATAACAGTTGTGCATGAAACAGATGGAGAGAAAGGAATTGTTGGTTGGGGAAGTGATGAATTTTACTAGAGAAGAGGTGGAAGTTGGTGCCTTGTCTAAACCTTCTACCACTTTCTCAAGACCAAAACAGTTTAACAGAGTATGTTACAGGTGTGGCAGTACTTATCACATGGCAGACTACAAAATATTTCAAGCCTTAAACAGGGACTGCAGGAAATGTGGTAGAAGACGCGACTTTGCTAGTGTATGCAGGCAAACCACTGCGTTTAAGGGGGTTGCGGTTATGAAGATTGCACCCTGGGTGTGAGTCAGGATCACATTCTCTGCATTGAGGGTGTGAGTGCTAAATTGGCTAGGCCCATGTGTGCTTTATTATCACTGGCAAGGAGGTCGATCTGATGGTAGACTGTGGATCAAGGTACATCATTATTCCTAAGATCATGTCTTTTGACAATTGTGATTTATTGCCCAGAGACATCCAACCATGTGGTTACCAAGGTTAAACTATAAACTTGATGGGCTATATGGAAATTAATATACAATGTGAAAACAGAGTGACAAAGGGTAAGGATTATGCTGCAGAAGATGGACCAGCAACCTTAGCCTGGATGCACAACATGATATAAATATTATAATTTTTCCCAGGGCTGTTCATCGAGTAGTGGTGGATGATGACATATCCCTTACAGATATCTTGGGAGAAGCACTGAGGGTGTTCAAGGAGGGGTTGGGTCGCCTCAGAGGGTATGCTCACAAACTTGTATTGAAGCTGCATGCTATTCCGGTGCAGCACAAAGTAAGAAGGAATCCACTGGTTCCTCTGGATGCTGTGAAATAGTTACAAGATGAGATGCTGGCTAATGGTGTGATTGAGCCAGTGGAGGCCTCTAGCTGGGTTTCTCCAGTTGTTATTACAGAGAAATCAGATGACCAGTACAGATTCTGTGTAAACTTGAGGTTGCTCAACCAAAATGTAGCAATCAACACTTTTCCTCTGCCTAATACAAATTAGTTGATGTTTGACTTGGGTGGTGGTAGGTATTTCTTAAAGCTTAATCTGAAGAATTCCTTTCATCAGATCAAGTTGCATGAGGATTCAAAGCTGCTCATCACTATGCAGGGGACATTCAGGTTTGGCGGTTTGGCCTTTGCTCTGTGTAATGATTCATCAAGTCATTACTCGAGAGACGTTCTTCAAGTAAACGTAAGTATTTATTGATAAAGCTTCACCCACGACTTGGAGCGCGTCTCCAGCACGAAGCTCAATCGGCAACTGACACAGCCCATCAAACGTCAAACAGGTGTACACTCCTTGCGCACATTCAAAGTAAATACATTCCAAATTACATACCTAGTATTCTGAATAGCACATTTTCACTAAATATCTCTTGTTTCACCATCCTTTCCCATCCAGGAAAGCTGCTCCCTTACTAACTTTGTTAACCTGAACTGGGTTTGAACATACTGAATTCTTTTTTGAAACTTTAAGTGGCTTTTTAATCATCACCCAATCACCTACTGAAATTTCCAGTAGGTGATTGGGTGATGATTAAAAAGCCACTTAGATACCGTGTGACCTAAGTACTCCAATTCTTTCAACCAAAATTTACATTTATCTTGTCTTACTGTCATGCCACATTCACCCAAAATAGATAGAACTTTTTTTTAACTAACTGATTATGTTCTTCTTTGTTTTCAGCAAATATAAAATTATTGTGTAAGTACGCTTGTACCCCTTTTAGATTTTTAAACATTGTATCCATATGTCTTTGAATGACGCTGGCTGCCGATGCTAGACCGAAAGGGAGTCTCAGGAACTTGTATGCCCCAAATGGTGTAACAAGGGTTGTCAACTCCTGAGACTCTTTGGACAAAGGGACCTGGTGATAGGCTGACTTTAAATTGATCAAGGAGAACCATTTGAATCCCCTCAAATTTGCCAAAAGCTCATGAATCCTGGGTAGGGGTGACAGTCCACCTTGATGTTTATATTCAGACCCCTGAGGTCTGCACACAACCTGATATCACCCGTTTTTTTTCGAGCGACTACAATGGGGGTGACTCATTGGGATGACTCTGTGGGTTGAATTATACCTGGAGCACATAAATCTTCCAGCATTGTTTTTAACTCTCCTCTCGTACTTAAAGGTACAGGGCGAACCTTATGTGCGACAGGGCAAGCCCCAGGCAATAATCTAATGTCGTGTTCTGCACCTTCCACTAAATCCACCCTATCAAAAAATACATTTCTGAATTCAGCCAACAGATCCTTGCGATCAATTTTAGATTGATACACATTGCATAATGACATTTCTCTTGCCCTTGTAGGATTCTCATCCCCTGGTACCAAGAACAGTCCCATTCTTGCCAGGTCATTCCACCCCACAATCTTTTTCCCTTTGACTGCCACATAGATTTTAGTACATATTCTCCTGTTCAAAATTTGCAAATTGCCCATGAAAAATCCCATCATATCAATATCCTTTTCCCCAAAGGCTTTGGGATTCACATCTGTTTTAGACAAGTTAACTTCTTTACCCCATTTTTCATAAAAAGAGTTACGAAGTATTGTTATGGGCGAACCAAAGTCTGCCATGACTCTCAGTTCTGTTCCATCGATGGTTCCCTCACACAAAGGACTCTTTATTTCTACTGGATCATCCACAAAATCCAGAGTTAACAACAGATTGTCAAGAGACTCTGAGCACATTTCGACATCCACGCTGCTTACTTTCACAGGTTTCTCTGGATTTCTACAGACTTTCTGAAAATGACAAACTTTTTTGCAAATGTAGCAGTGTTTACCTAAAGCTGGATAGCCTTTAAAATTACTAATGTGGAATTTAGAGCTGCATCTGTAGCAAAAATATTGACCTTTTCGATTGTAAAGGTTTCTGGATTTTGTCTTTTGAGACTACAGCATATAATCCATCTTCATTAAACTCCTCCATCACCATGTTTATTTTTGGAATTGACTCAGTCAGCATCGCTTTAGTTGAAATGACAGATCTTTCAATACTTAATGCCAAGTTGATTACTTCAGAAAGTGAAGGATTTTTACAACTAGGTATTCTCTCTTTAATTTTGTGGGAAGAACAATTAAATACAAATTGGTCTCTGATGTAATCATCCAGCAGAGGACGGAAACCACAGGAAGTTTCCAAAACCCTCTAAGCAGGAATATATTCCTCAACCTTTTCATCATCCCTCTGTTTACTCTTACAGAAATTGTGTCTTTCTAGCATAATATTTGGGGATTCTTCAAATTGCTTCTTTAACCTAGCAATTGCTCCTAAATAAACATTCGAATGTCTGTCCCCTGATTGACTAGCGGGAGGCGATATTGGAGTCAAGCTATTAAAAATACATTGAGCAGCTAGACCCAGACTCCCAAACAGTAAAGCAAATTTCCGAGGAGGGGAATATTCTGTTGCATCGATGGCCACAAGGTGGTTCTCGAATAAGGCAAACAACTCTGCCCATAGCATAACTGATGTGGCAGGTTTCTCTAAAAATGGAGGAGGTTGCATGATTTCACGAGCTGTAGACATGTTTTTTTTAAAATAACACCAGAGTTTTACATTTCTTGCAAAGCATTATAGCTAAACTAAAAGTGGTGAGTGTATCACCGTGACACGCTTGTTGTGTTTCAAACAAATCAAAATGATCTTGTAGATACTTGAAATGGTCAGTGTATCACCGAAACACTCAATATTTTGCTGAAAGAGTAATTGTAATGAGGTGTGCGCATCACCGCGACACGCTTGTTGCCTGTTATGTATCCTCTTTATTATAGAGAATTAGGAGAAGGTGTGCGTGTCACCGTTTATCTTGAATCAGAACAAAACAAAGTCAATTGAAAATGTGGATGTACAGTACTAATAGCGTGTATTGCTGAAGAAGTAACAACAAAAATGGCTGTAATGTGTACAGAGTGTCAAACGTTGCCCTGGAAACAGGAACGTGTTGTGCGAAGGCTCTGTTTATCCAAAAGCATGAGCATGGGCGCGTGCCACAATCCAAGGACAACCAGCAGCGCGAGTCAGCACGAGCCGAAAGAAATTAGCTTAGTGAGAGAGTCTCTGGCTCCAAAGGTGCTTCAAAATTCAGAGAACCCGTGTAAAATCAAGAACCAAGCGGAGCGCCACAGTCACGGAAATCTGCCAGTTACGCGCAAAGTCAATGAAAGATGTGTGAATCGCTCGCTAAAAGCAGTAAAGGGTCCTAAAACACAATCTCGCCAGTCATCCGCAATTGCCAGTCTTAACGTAAACTCAGGGAACAGCACTGATGTGGTTTTGGACAGCGTCAAGAATTGAGTCTCAGAAGAAAGTGAGGGACTTGGCCGTATCGCTGTAGATCCGTACTTTGTGGGTCGGTGGGTGAAGCGAGCGAAAAATCCCAATCGTCGCCAAATGTAATGATTCATCGAGTCATTACTCTAGAGACGTTATTCACGACATGGAGCACGTCTCCGGCACGAAGCTCGATCGGCAACTGACACAGCCCATCGAACCTCGAACCGGAGTACACTCCATGCGCACATTCAAAGTAATACAGAGGTAAACCATTCATGTGTAACCTATTTCTCATGTTTAGTGAAACAGATTAGGTAGAATAAACTGGTACATCTTAAATTATACCTGTGGTGTTAATATGACAGGCCTTGAAAGACAAGATTCCTAGACTATATACCTGGTGCGAATAAAATAGGACCATACACATGTTAATCATGCTAACAAAATAAGTGACTTGGCTTACTTAATCATAAACTTTCGGGTTAACCATTGAAACCCTGATAGCAAAAAGAGGAGAATGAAATTGTTTGAGGTATTCTTTGTATGGATAACATCACATTGTGGGTTAAATTAGAGATTGTGTGCTATATGTTCACATGTATTGTGTTAATATTCATTGTTGTGGCTCACAGCAGGGTTCAGATTTTAGAGTTTCTAGACCATGTGGATAGGTTGTAGTCTGTACATTGGCACACTTATGTTATTGTTGTAATTTGCACTTAGGCTTTAGACCACAAATGTATTTTAAATAAAAAAACTATTTTTCATTCTAGTAAACCACTGGTATGAAAACCCTAAAGAAGGCTTTGCCGAAACGTGTTGGTAGTTAACAACTACTACTACTACAATTGTGTCTTGTTTGACAGAGATCAGACAGACCTTTGCAGATTGGTTTTGATTGTTCTCTTTATACCAACTGAAGATACTTAAGCTTTTCTGGTTATATTATACAATGCAATAATCTGTAGTTTAAATATGTATAAGAGTATCTAGAATGGATGTTTTATGAAAAGAATAACTTATCATGTAATAGATGTATCTATATATGTTTTTCTAATCTGAAATACTTTAAACGAAAAAAAGAAGCAAAATAAAAATATATTTTTTTACATATCAGTTGAATTGCCTGTATAATTTGGTTTGTGGGTCTAAGGTTTAATTGTTTTACTTAATATTATCCAGCACTGTGCCCGGTGCAAACTATTTTTCCAAAAAGTTTAACGGCATGAAGAACATCTTGTTCTTTCAAGATGACATTTTAATCTTTGGATGCACCATGCAGCAACATAACTTGGCACTCAGGCAGGCACTAAATAAGCTGAAGGATGCTGGTTTGATCCTTTGTCTAGATAAATATAAATCCTTAGTCAAACATGTGGATTACTTGGGATACAGCATCACTGTGGAAGGAGTTAATCCTAAGGATGATCTATTGAAAGCTATTGAGATGGCTCCAGCTCCCACAGATAAGGATAGGTTGAGATCGTTCTTGGGCCTCATTGAGTACTAAGCCAAGTTCGTTGAAGGGTTCTCAGATAAAACAGCACGTATAAGGGCATTATTGAAAAAAGGTGTTGCTTATAGTTGGGGGTGGAGCAAAAACATTGTTGTGAGTCCATCAAAAATAGCTCCTTTTAATACAAAATTGAAATCAGAACTTACGGTGGATGCTAGTGCTACAGGGATAGGGGAGTACTGTCACAGGTATATACTAAGGGTGAGAAGACTGTGACCTTTGCTTCCCCACTCTGACCACTTCTGAAAGGAACTATTCTGTTATTGAGCATGAGGCGCTGGCTGCAGCTTGGGGAGCGGAGTATTTTAGAACCAATCTGTAGGGCACTAACTTTCTCATTGCACGAACCACAAGCCTTTGATCAAGGTTCTGCTGAAAGGTGGGCAAGTAACAGTTCAGCAGGGTTGGGGAGATTGGCTGCTAGACCTCAAGAGTTTTGCTATGTTGTGGAGCACATGCCAGGGTGGAAGAATTGCCAAGCTGATTGTTTTCAAGGTTGTCCTTGGATTGGAGAAAGGTTGATGGTCCGGCTGTCTTATCCAAGGAAAAGGAGGGTGCTGTTGCAACTGTGCATGATGTCTTGGAGTTGGATAACGTACATGCTATTACCAAATCAGAATGTGTGGAAGCTAAGACTGTGGATCCAGTGCTTGGTGAGGTCAAACAGATGTTGAGGCTTGGTGGGAGGAGACAAAGCACTGTATCACTCACTATCAGACCTTAACAGAAAATTCTTGATGATTTGTCATTTAGTGATATGTGGTGTTGATGAGAGAGTAGAAATGTGTACCACCCATGGGTCTTTGTCTCAGGTTGTTATGCCTGGCAAATGAGGAGCATCTGGGATAGTCTAAAACCAAGACAAGGTTGAGAGAAGGTTGGTGGTGGCCTGGCATGGACGAGCAAGTGGTTACGTGGGTTGATAAATGTGTGGTGTGCAAGGAGGGAGAAAAAAGACTGAAGGTGGGTGTCGAATGAGATATAGGACACATAACTGATCCTGCTAGTCCTTGGCACACTTTGAGTCTAGACTTTATTGGACCGATGCATGAGTTAAGACATGACATGAAGTATGCCATGGTCATTGTAGATATTTACTCTAAGTGGTTTATTGTCAGATTTCTGGAGAGATCACCACTAGAACCACTATTCAAACGTTGAAGGAGATTTTTGGGGATGAGGGTGTACCCTGTGTTATTGTGACGGACGACGGTACTCATTTGGTCTCTGCAGAGATGCGTGTTTTTTTTAGAATCTTTTGGGATCGTCCTTTAACAATCCGCAAGGAAATGGTGATGTGGGCAGAGCGAATAGATTGGTAAAGGGCTCCATCCAAATGGCTGTTGCAGAGTAGCATGATGTTAGTAGTATGGTGCTGGACATGGTCTCCGCGTATCGCACAAGTATTCATGAGGCAACCCAGAGGTATTCTTTTGACTTGATGAGAAGAAGGGTAGAGGCTCTAAATTGTTACCAGCTTGTATGAAGGATAGGGCATGGCTTAATGCTGTTGTGAAGGGATGCATGGGGTCGAACAGCATGAATTTAAACCCTTTGCCTCTCCTTGTTGGTGATTGGGTCGAAATTTGGTGCCCTCGGCGAGGAGGTGGTTTGTCCAAATTTGAGGGGCCATTTAGGATCAAGGAATTGCGGCGCTTCTCTGTTTTGTTGGAGATTGGAGAAAATTGGAATAAGAGGCATGTGGCCTTGTATCAAAGAGGTAGTCAGAGTTGTGGTGGAAAGGAGCAGGAGGACAGCACCTTCATGCTTGTGAGTGACGATGACCCGAGCATTTCTCAAGGGAAAACCAGTTGTTCTCCGTCATTGGGCACGGGTGAAGTGGGGGTTGGAGTTTCGAGAGATGTAGGGAATGCGGCTCCTAGGAATCCCAGATTGCGTAGACTACCTATGTACTTGAGGGATTTTATTCAGTTCAGTTCAATAACTTTATTCGGTTATTATGCGGAAAAAAATAACCATAAAAGTACAATTAATGAATCACAGTTTAAAAAGATATAAAAACAATCATGGTACATTAAAAGTAGCTGATTACATTTCATACATAAATTGATTTTCGTGATCTAAAAACATTTTTTTTAAACGCAGAGACAGATGCAACAGTAAATATATTGTCTAGTTTCTGGAAGGCTAAAAAAGCAGGACGACATTGCCTGAATTCCATACTCTTCAATATTGGTACGATCCATCTTGTCCTTGGAATAGAGTAAAATTTACAGAATAACAAGATATGCAGATCTGATTGGTTGGACATGTCATCACATGGGCATTTACTAAGTTGTCTAGTCCAGTCATTCATCTTGGGGAAACTTAAAAATCTAAATAGAATATTTAATCTAAGCCTCGTTACTAGAAATCTTTCAAAATCACTCATGTGTAGCTTAAGATACGGTTGGATTTTAACACTGCTCAGTGTTATGTGGTGAGCCACCACTGTATTCTTTGTCATTTCTGTGTTGGTTCTAAGATCTCCCAAGTGCATCATGCAAAGATTTTTGAGTTCTTTCCTAGAGACCTGAGTCATCGATAAAGGATCACTATAGTAATCTCAGTGACCTATTTGTGTGAGAAACCTATTTACGTAGCATAACAATCTTAAGTTACTGACATTATCGAGGCTCAGTGCATCCTTCAGATTAGAACGGTTAAAAACACACTCCTCGGTGGTCCATACCCTGTGCCATAGAAGAACTGGTTGTACCTTAATAACATCCTCTAGGTATGGTTGTCCAAGTTCAGCGTGGCAAGTAAATGTGGAAACACTATCAAGAACTGCTAAAAGGTATCTCATAAAACAATTTTCTGCCACCTGTAATGATTTCACATTTGCATTGCCCTATATTCCTACACCATAGCTCGCAGTTGCTACACAAGTTGCTCTATAAACACATAAAAGTTCTCCAATCGGTCTTCTGCCCATTTTTCTGCTAAAATTTGTCAAAGCCATTATAGATTTACAAAACGATAACCTTCTTGTTTTTATCGCGATTTTCCATAAGCCAGATTGATTAAACAATATTCCTAGATAGGGAAGAGTGGGGGTAAAATCCAACGGTTTCGAATTAATGTACATTACTTTTTTCTTTTTATCTGCCCCAGAGCCACAATTCATACAGAATGTTTTCGTACAATTAATTCTCAAATCCAAATTAGTCATGAATTGGGAAAAGAAGTAACCATCCTTTGCATGGCCAAGGGTGTCTGGGCCATCAGAACCGCGTCATCAGAGTATAATAGTGCTGGGACAGATCTGTTTGCTATCATAGGCATGTCCCTGCACTCCCGCAACAATGTTTTTTCTAGGTCATTGATATAAATTGTAAATAAGAAGGGGGCGAGAAAGAAAGGCCTAGTGCACTCCCCATTCTTGCCAAATCTCACTTTTGCCCGTGCCCCCGAATAAAGCTCCCTTAGAAAAAGAATAATATTTTTATCCACCCCTAATTTTTCCAAAATCAACCAAAGCTTACTGTGGGTGACGCAATCAAAGGCTGACGTTAAGTTGACAAAGGTTACAAATATGCGACCTCCCTTGGCTTTGGAGTATTTTTCTAAAAGAATGTGTAGATTAAGGCCCTGATCAATAGTCCCAAGGCGCTTCCTGAATCCATACTGAAGATCACTAATTATCGAGTGTTCGTCAGCCCATAATTGTAGTCTATTTAAAATCACGCGACCGAAAATCTTAAAGGTTGAGTCTCATAATGATATCGGGCGATAGCACGAGCAACTTGTTCTATCCCCCTTTTTAAATATGGGTTCAATAATAGACTCATACCATGATGGTGACAATCCGATCGAACAGCATGCATTAAACAGTTGTGTGAGGAGTGGACCCCATAAAACCACATTATTTTTATACAAATCAACCGGCACCCCATCTGGGCCTGAGGCCTTTCCTCCCATACTAGCTTTTATACCCAAATTAACTTCGTTCAGGGTGATGCCCAGATCCACTCTCTTGGTAGTATGTGAGGGCTCCTCATCCACTACATTCACAATTGGTAGCTGCTCCGATGCAATCGAAGCGCTATATGAGTCTGCGTAATGTATTACCCATTCACTCTCTGACTTGGCTATCTCTACTCTTGCCTTTGCTTTGTCATTTAAAAAAGGGGAATTAACCGCTTTCCAGAAGGCTACAGTACCTCTTTTCAAAGAAGCCTCACACAAAGAATCCCATGCTTCCTTTTTCAATGCATCCTTTCTCTTCTTCAGGGTCTTCTTATAGATCTTTCTCAAATCCCTAATTAAAATCTGATCTTTATCAGGGGCATTTAGGGCACGCTTAAGATTAGAATAAGCCTTGGTGCAAGCTGTGTCGAACAAGCTTGCTGTATCTTCTCTAGGGTTATTTGTTTCTACCCACAGGCTTTTTCTAATATGTGAGGCAAATACTGTAAAGTTTTTAATAATTACAGAATTGTCTGAGATTTCATCCAGGCAGGCATAGATACTTGATTCACATTTCTTTACTAGATTATAAAGAAAGTCCTCTGGAATCACTTTTGTCCATTTTAGGGGGTACCCATTTTGTCTGTTCAAGACAATATTCCCTTTGAGCTGCCTTAGTGTGCTATCTCTATCATATTCATTGTGAGGTGTTGTAATTTCAACAGTTAGAGGAAAATGATCGCTTAAGGTGATATCCAAGGTGTTAAAATTCTTAACTTGTCCTCTGTATCTAGCGGATATCAATATATAATCGATTATTGAAAAGACACCTCTGCAATTGAATGTGGGACAAAAAGGGACCTCTGGTTGACACATTCTGTTGGCAAAGCCCATGTCACAGGTAAACATAATTTCATTCATGAGGTCCCCACATACAGTGTGTTCGAAATGCGTTAGACTGGTCTCTTTGTTCATCATTATACCACATGTCCCTATCTCTCCTCTTTTACATAGTGAACAATTAAAATCCCCTCCCCAAATAACAAACATTTCTTTAGTCTTCCATCCTAGAAAACTTTTAATATATGTCCTCAATGCTTTCAACATCACTCCCAATGCCTCAGATGGAGCATTATTATAAAAATTTACAATGATCAAACAGAGCACTTTATAAATATGTATCCTGACCGTGTGGTAATATCTATTGTTATGGGGCATCTCTATTTTCTCATATTTAAGTAAGTAAGTAAGTACACAGCCCCCCTTTAGCCTTGCCATGTGATGAGCCTTTCGCTGGTGTGAATAATGTTTTAAAATCGCTTAGATGATTGGCCTCTTTGACCCAAGTTTCTTGTAAACTCAGTATGTCATACTCATTTACAAGGTCAATCCAAATTTGATTAGACACTTTAGTTTTAAGGCCTGCTACATTCCAGAACATAATCAACCATTTACCCTTTTTAATTATACTATTTGCCCGGCCGGTACAACCAAAATTATCATTAACATTGGTGTTATTTTCAATCGTGATGTTCGCTGCTATACCATTTCCCTCCATTACACCAATCTCTTTAGTATTAGTTCCTCCAAGTCTTGCCCATGGATCTAATTGAAAATAATTTACTCCCTCAAGGGCATCACCATTCAAGTGTTTTACGTTTGGTAAATTAAACGTCGCTTTAACAGTAGGGTTCCCAGATCTCAGTCAGTCTACTCCTTCAAGCCCATAAAGCATGTCAAAGCTATTAAACGTTGGGATGTTAAATTGATTTTTATGCACAATCATGGGACCTCTTTGCTGTACACCAGAAGGATACGAATTTAGTGCCACAGTAAAAGAGGGGGGATAGAAGTAACTTAAATCAAAAGTTTGCATACCACTTAACCCCTCTTCGGTAGTACCAGTCACAAATGTGACGAACCACCCGTCTATCCCTAAAGTTAACAATGATACAATCACCAACTAGGTCCTTTGATCTATGACCCACCCAACTTACTCTTAGAGCATACAAAATTCCGCTATGTATATAAGAAGGGAGGGGTCTATTATTGTTTAACCAAAAGGTTACCTTATTTTTTAGTTCGGGATAAGTTTCTATTTTATCATTGTCCAACTCAGGAACCTCAGTCAATACAACCACATATGGGAAGGAATCTGGTGGTAAATCAATGCATGAAAAAATGCTCTTTGGTTTTACGGGATTTGTTGTTTCCTTAACTACACATGTAGGGTTTTGGGCCTGTCCCGAATCCCGAGATTCCTGTACCAATGCCCCTCCCCCTACCCCTTGTCGGCCCTCTCTTCCTAACATCAATGTCCTACTTTCAGTACTTATGTCAGCTTGGCTAGTTCCATTTAATGATAAGGAAGGTGTATTAATTGCAGTTGGAATGAACAATGGGGTAATTATGGTTGTGGATTCTCGTGTTGTTATTTTCCACTACACTTTGCTTGGATATGCTCTCAACTGATTTTTTCAGTATGTCAAAGTTAACTGTAGTTGACTGTTCAAATTTTCCCAATCTTTCGCTAATCATTTTTAACCTCTCTAACAGGGGTAACATTAGAGACTTAATCAGTTGCTCTACTTTCTCCATAAATCCCTCAGCGATTTGAAGCGGAGGCAGGGGAGGATCAGCCGGCTCTATTGACAAAGCCTTTAACGAAGGAGTAGATGTCGGTGAAAGTGTGATAGCTGATGGAACCGGGGTCACAGTGTTGCCATTCTTAGTTACTCTAGATGTTTTTATTATCTTTGGGCATCTTACCTTGTGGGAATCCCCTCCACGCTTCCTCTTAGCAGTGGATCCTGATGCTTGTTTTAAAAGTTGAGGGTTATGGTTGGGTTTGGATGTAGCCCTTGTAGGTAAGCGTGAAGCAGTTTCACTGGATGTATCATCCAAAACAGAATCATTAGTTAAAGCAATGAGACTAGGCTCTTTTGTCACAGATAGATTAAACAACTCCTGTGACTGATGGTCATTACTTTCTCAGCATTGGTATAGTTAATATGCGTTTGTTGTTCTGGCAAAATAGCCTACTTTGGACCACCTATGGATGATTGTTTGGAATACATGGGGTCTAGTGAGAGGCGACGTACAGTCAAAGCTATTTCATGCCCTAATACTGATGTGGCCCTAGTTATAAACTGGTCTAATGTCCCAGTAACATTCCCACCCGTCACTACTTTCTTTCCTTTCCCTGCACATGCCGCCATTAATCCTCTGTGCTGCACTATATTACGTTTACCAAACTTTCCTGCCCCGCAAAGTAAGACAAATTTCAAATCTAGATTAATGATGTCCTTACAATGGTAACGTTTTTCGAGGGGTGGCCCAGCCCAGCCCCTCTAGTCTCCGACGGGCTTAGATGGGCACGCCCTTGGCCGGGGCTTCACCCAGCGCTGCCCAAGCGCAGCCTGCAACGCAGGATTCCTGTGCCCCTTATGAGCGCCTCCTGGCGCTTGCTGTTTGCGTTGGCGGCGTGCGCACCGCAAGTGCTGCCGGCAAATGTAGTCCTGGTGGCAGCGGCGGTGACGGCAAGGTTGGTGAAGGACTCCACTGGCTCCACTGGCGGTCAAACAAGAAAGTGTCCCCACAATTTCGGCAGGGCTCCCCCGGAGTCCTGTGCCCCTTATGAGCGCCTCCTTTTGCTTGCTGATTGCGTTGGCAGCGTGCCCGCCGCAAGTGCTGCTGGGAAATGTAGTCATGGCGGCAGCGGCGGTGATGGCAAGGTTGGGGAAGAGCTCCACTGGCTCCACTGGTGGTCGAACAAGTAAGTGTCCCCACTGGTAGGGCTCCCGCTCCCCCGGAGTCCTGTGCCCCTTATGAGTGCCTCCTGGCGCTTGCTGATCGCGTTGGCGGCGTGTGGGCCGCAAGTGCTGCTGGGAAATGTAGTCCTGGCGGCAGCTGCGGTGACGGCAAGGTTGGTGAAGGGCTCCACTGGTGGTCGAACAAGTAAGTGTCCCCACAGTTTTGGCAGGGCTCCCGCTCCCCCGGAGTCCTGTGCCCCTTATGAGCACCTCCTGGCGCTTGTTGATCGCGTTGGCGGCGTGCGCGCCGCAAGTGCTGCCAAGAAATGTAGTCCTGGAGACAGTGGCGGTGGCGGCAAGGTTGGTAAAGGGCTCCACTGGTAGTCGAACAAGTAATTGTCCCCACAATTTCGGCAGGGCTTCCGCTCCCCCGAAGTCCTGTGCCCCTTATGAGCGTCTCCTGGCGCTTGCTGATCGCGTTGGCAGCGTGCTCGCCGCAAGTGCTGCCAGGAAATGTAGTCCTGGCGGCAGCTGCGGTGACGGCAAGGTTGGTGAAGGGCTCCACTGGCGGTCGAACAAGTAAGTGTCCCCGCAATTTCGGCAGGGCTCCCACTCCCCCAGAGTCCTGTGCCCCTTATTTGCGCCTCCTGGCGCTTTCTGATCGTGTTGGAGGTGTGCGTGCCGCACGTGCTGCCTGGAAATGTAGTCCTGGAGGCAGCGGCAGTGACTGCAAGGTTGGTGAAAGGCTCCACTGGCGGTCGAAAAAGTAAGTGTCCCCACAATTTCGGCAATGCTCCCCCAATAATGTTATTGCGTGGTAGTTGTTTCAAAGCAGCATTTTACTCTTGTGCTATTTTTGGTTTTTGATGTTTTGTCTCATGTGTTTGTTTTAAGAGGGGAGATGTGTTGTAATCCTGTATCTGCATGTGTCCTGGGAATGGGGTAAGGGAATGTGGAATGTGGACAGTAGTCTACGTTCAGGATACTTGGTTTAAGAAGGAATGTTCCAAGTAAGTCAGTTGCTGCATGGCAGGCTGAAAGGGGATCTTCGCTCTGGTTTGCAGGAAGTCTCTGTACTCAAATAAACTTCCATCAACTTACCTCTGGCTTCTAGTCATTCCATAAGAGGTCACAAGATATTGCCCACTTCAAATCACTGCATTCAGTGTATTGTTCCTCAGTGTTGTGTCATCAACATCTATGTAGTGGAGATATTCGTCTAGGGATTTATTTGTGAACAATTCTATGTTTTCTGATATCTGTAGTTAATGAGGCGTTTGATCTACAGTTCCAGGGCAATGTGAAGGCTCCTCTAGATTAATATTTTGGATTGCCCTAGAGCAGAGGTCTTCAAACTTTTTTACTCTGAGCCCCCCCTAAGCAAAATGTTTTGAGGTTGGGCCCCCCTCCAAAACTTTATGGCAAGGATTGGGGGAGCGGGAGGGACATGGCTGCGTGCAGGGAGCGGGGCTTATGAGATGATTTCAGGAATACTTTTTCTATAGCTTATGAACCACACCAAACATGAGACTTATAAAACCGCAAATGCATCAAACAAAGACAGATATCCCAAACAAACTGCTCCCCATAATTGGGGTGTTGTGAGCCCCTCACACTCTTTGACCCCAATGGAACTATACTAGCTGCACTAATGATAACTGACGTCCTGAGTAGCAGGCTACCTCCTCTGCCTCTTTTACCTCTTCCCCACCATGATGGATCATCACCTCTGTCCTATGCTTGAAAGGACAATACGCTCGGATGCCCCTTTTTTTAAAGGTAGACAGTCATTATTGTGATGGAGTGGGCCCCCCAAATTCATGGGCCCAAATCCTTCTGCATCTGCATCTACTACTTTATGATAACCAGCAGTGGCCACTTACACACTTGGCAGCAGTACCAGCTTCACTAATGTCCCTTTAAAAACACCAACCTTAATTGTCCCCTTCTTTGGGGTATCTCTCTAAAGAAGCGGTCTCTGGCCATTTGTAAACATTTACATAGAGTGCTCACTATTCTGGGCCTTCTGTTTGACAATATCTATGAATCTCGATCCTTTCCTCTGTCTCCTAGACCATATCCGTGAGGCCCCAAGGATCGAGAGGATTAGGGCTCTGCATCTAATGCAACCCTGCTGGCCTTCTACCAGCGACCCCATGGACTCAGCTTTCACACAAAAAAATTCCCCTGAATGGTTAATACTGACTTTAACATGTCTGTGCCTGAAATTGAAGTGGGTGGTGGTAGTGCAGAAAGTTAAAAAAGATACCGGCCTTCTTACCAGCCATTAATTGATTGAGTCACTGAAAGATAGGGCCACTGGAATTATGAGTTTCTGCTGCAGCAGCGCTTTTCCACATAATGATCAGTTTACCGCATTTGCTACATAATCTCCAGATTTCAATGACAAAAAACTTGATTCCAGCTCAAACGGAACAAAAGTTACTTAAAGCGTGACAAAGTGTTCTGGAGCAGTGGAAGGCCCTTTGCAAAGACTGGTAATCTTGTAGTTGCTTACTGCTGTATTTGGGTGTTAAACTGCTACTAATGAGGTGAAATATATCCCTTGACAGCGTTACCGTGAGTTAAAATGACAAAATATTGAAGGTATGCTAACTACAAAATGTGGCGTATTGTGCCGCATAATTTACCTTTTCTTGCTGGATAATTTAGTCAAACCTGCCGGATAATTGTGTTCTCTTCTGCTGAATAATTCCAGTGGATCTGCTTAAAGCTTTATGGTGGCAAAGATCTATTCTTTTTAAGATGTAATGTAACAGAGTTATCAGCTGGGATCTGGAATAGTGGAGACACTTACAAAAATGTCTGCATTAGATACAGTTTGATTACTTACTACTACAAAGTATATTTTGTAAGAACTTGTTTTATCTCAATCACTGCATCATTTTGCAGCAGTCTAGCTTAGAGTATGTAAATACTGTTTTAAAATAATGACTTACATATTCACAGTGCTTTCTGCCACAGGCTGGGACTTCTTAGCACTATAAACAGGGCCATTGGAATTATGCGGCAGGAGAAGGCCAAATTATACAGCATGGTTGACTAAATTCTGCAGCAAGCAAAGGTGAATTATGCTGCATATTTTCTGATAGCAAGCAAAGGCGAATTATGCTGCATATTTTCTGATAGCATTACTGCACTATTTTGCTATTTTTACACTTGTTAACATTGTGCTGGCCTTTATTACCTCTCATAAGTACCACATTAACACCCGCATATAGCAATAAACAACAGAAAGGTGACCAGTCAACCTTTAGAAAGGGCCTTCCACTGTGAGGTAACATGTTTTGCTGCATTTTTTATTCTGCATATCATGCAGCAGACGATGGATTATATGGCAAATGCAGGAAAACCATAATTATGCGCTGTAAGTTCAGGGTGAGTGTGAAAGTGAAGGGTGAGAATGAGGACTGAGTTGTCTGAATGCAGGGTGAATTCCCAGACACTTGAAGTTAATCAGCATGTTATTGGCGGGGCGAAGGGTTTCAGATATAAGTTAAACTATTGCATTTTTTTTGGAATTAATCAGGGAATCGAGGGTGAAGGAAATAAATAATGTGCTGATCCTGCAACAAACTTCCAGTCTTATGATTAGGGTTGCCATCTCATTATTTTGATGTTGCATACGGCACAAAAATAAACAGTCACCTAAACCCCTATTTTCAGCACTTATCTGTGCGTTCTTCGAAAAGCAAATATAAAGTACTTTTAAATGTGTTCTAGGGCTGCCTGAATGGAAAGGGGCGACCATTCGGTCCCCCCGAACGTATGGCAGAGTACCACGATCCCCCCGGGAAGCCATCTTGGGCGGGAGGCGAGTCTCGGCTGGTATGCCCGAAGCGGCGTAGCCGGGGCGCGCCTTTTTCCCGCCCTAGAGTGGGTTGGCCTAGACACGAACGCGGCTGGCCACGCCCTTGGGCAGGCAGGGGCGGGTTTATGCCTGCCCTGAAGACGGATAAAAGGAGAAGTAAGACCAGAAGGCATCCTCTTGTTCCTGTGCTCTGAAGCTGCACCTCCTCGCTGCACGTGAGCTCGAGACGGAACGAAGAGCCAATTTTGAGCGTTGTAATCGTTCTTGTTTGTTTTTCAGATACTCTGTCGGAGAATGCCGAAGAAGGCGGGAAAGCGAATGACTACCGACCAGATGCTGCGCGTTCTCATGAAAGAGATGACCGACCTAAAGAGGCGAATGGATAAAAACGAGGAAGGGGGGCCGAAACGTCCTTTGGCGGGAGCAGCCCCGGGAAGAAAAGGCAAGAGGCCCAGGAGGGGAGCAACTGGGGGAGACATCGTGGGTCCCAGTACCCCGCTCGAAGCACCCACCCCCGTGCCGGAAGAAGGGAACCCGATTCCCGTAGTGGTCACTCCCGTGTCCGGGGAAGATATGCCGCCCGAACTGGCAGCACAATTAGCAGCGTGGTTGGGTAAAGGTAGCGAGGGCGCCACGGCTGCCGACGCGCAGGTCTTGATGAAGCAACTGCGTGAAACTCGGGAAGCAGCGAAGGTATCCACGCCGGCTGCGGCAGTAGAGAAGTCACAGGGGACTGGTTCGGTCGCAGAGACAGTGTCCGGCTCAGGTAAGCGGCCATTGCCGATTGCGAGGGATGAGTCAGCACCCTCTCGAAGGGAAAAGTTGGGTCAGCATGTCCCTGTAGCTATTAAGGAAAAGATATGGGCAGGGGAGTATGTAAACATCTTCTCGTTGCTTACGGATCATTATGAGATGGAGCATGTTAAGGGCCAGAAAGACCTCATGCATCCGAGTGTTTGGCGCGCAAAGATGGCCGCCTTTAAGGTAAATGAAAACATTGGCAATTGGGGCAAAGCGTGGGGGATATTTGCATCGATCTTGGGGGAACGAAGGCCCGAATTGCTACCCGAATTGCCGATTTATCAGTCACGGATCATGGGGTACTCTGTATCACACGAGGGTAATCATTGGTTCTGCTATGATAATCTGTTCAGAAAGGCAAAAGAACACGATAAGAATTTAACTTGGGATTGTTATGATTCTGTGTCCTGGTCCAAAATGGAGGATACTGGTATGTTGAAATTGCCATTGGTAGGGAGTAGCGTTGGCGAACCCTCCCGCCAATATGCGGGGACGCCCTTTCGATCAGGTACGGGTACCGACAGTCACTCGAGGCCTACCGGCAATACAGGTAAAAGGGGGGTCTGTTGGAACTTTAACAGAGGTAAATGTACTAGGCCCCAGGGGTCGTGCAAATTTAGACACGAATGTAGTGGGTGTGGGCAATCATCCCATCCTGAGTCCACGTGCAGAGCCAAAACGGGTGATAACGGGGGTAGAGGAAGCGCCAAACAGGTCTAACATAGTCCGAGGGGCGCCTTTACCTACCCCGATTGATACCTTGGCAATGATTCCCTGGCTCAGTGAATACCCGGATCGTACTTCCGCTGGGGTGTTACGAAACGGTTTTGCATATGGTTTCCGCATCCCAGTGGGGGACTTTCAAGGAATAGAGAAATGTAAAAATCAGATATCGGTCTTGCAGCATGCGACCGTGGTACAGGAAAAGATCCGGAAGGAGGTTACTCGAGGTCGAGTCGCCGGTCCGTTTAGTGTACCCCCGGTGGCTAACTTTGTTTGTTCTCCTTTAGGGGTGGTCCCCAAGAAGGACCCGGGGGAGTTTCGGCTGATACATAATTTATCAGCCCCACGTGGTGCTTCCGTAAACGAAGCGATAGACCCGGAAGTGTGTTCGGTGCGGTACGCATCCTTCGATGAGGCCGTGGCCATTTTGAATCGCCTGGGGCCCGGTGCGCTGATGGCAAAATCTGATATCGAGTCAGCGTTCCGGTTGCTCCCGGTACACCTAGACGATCAGCGTCTCCTAGGTTTCATGTTTCAGGGTCTTTATTACATGGATAGGTGTATGCCGATGGGGTGCTCTATATCTTGTGCCTATTTCGAGAAATTCAGTAGTTTCCTACAATGGGTCTTCACAAAGAAGACGGGTTTCCAACATGTGATGCATTATCTCGATGATTTTTTGTTCTTGGGGGCAGCGGGGGATCCGGAATGTGGGCAGGCTTTGTCTGCATTTTGTGTCTTAATGAATCAGTTTGGTGTGCCATTGGCACCAGGTAAGACTGTTGGTCCTTCGACTTGCCTCGAGTTTCTGGGGATCGAGTTGGACTCCGGAGAAGGTTGTTTCCGTTTACCAGGGGACAAAGTGTTAAGGTTCAGGTCATCCCTGCAAATGTGTTTAAGTGAATCTAAGGTTAAGCTGCATCAATTACAGCAGTTAGTGGGACAGTTGAATTTTGCCCTGAGAGTTATACCAATGGCCTGCCCCTTTTCCCGCTCGATCGCTCAAGCCATGGTCGGCCTGAAAGAGGGCCATCATCGCACAAGGCTCTCGGCAGAGGTCCGCCAGGACATGCGCATTTGGTTGGCATTTCTGGCGGATTTCAATGGTTGAGTCGTCTGGAGCAAACCGGCCGTGTCCTCTGAAGAGCTGGGGCTGTGGACAGATTCGGCTGGGAGCATAGGTTTTGGTGCCATTTTTGGCACTCGTTGGTCTGCACAAAAGTGGCCGGCATGGTGGCATGACAGTGGATTGACAAGTAACATTGCTTTCCTGGAACTTTTCCCCATTTTGGTGGCCCTGAGAACATGGCCTGAAGGGTTCAGAGATCACTCTGTGGTATTCTGGTCTGACAATATGACCGTGGTTGAGTGTATCAATAGCCAGGCAGCACGATGCAAATGGATTTTGAGGCTGCTCAAGGAAATCGTATTACTGTGTATGCAATTGAATGTGCTATTCAAAGCAAAACATGTCCCTGGGGTAATGAACCAGGCGGCTGATGCCCTTTCTCGTTTTCGTATGCAGGCCTTCTGGGGTTTTCTTCCCACAGCGGACACGGAGCCGGCACCCTTTCCCGAAGCTCTCTGGTCTCTCGGTGCCCCGAACTTCGTAACCTCGTGGGAGAGAGTTTAGCACCCAGGGCGAGGAAGGCATATGAAGGGGCGTTCCGGTCCTATTTTGCCTTCTTGGGGATTGCTAGAGAGGAGCTTTGGGGTCAGGAGGAATGGGTAGTGAACTTTCTGATGTCTTTACATCTGGCTGGGAAATCGGTGGCCACGGCCCAGAGGCATCGGGCGGCCATTTCCTTTGTTGCTAGGGCTCATGGGATCCAGGACCCGACAGCGTCTTTCGTTGTACAAAAAGCGCTACGTGGGTGGCAACGCCTTGAGGGTCGCAGAGTAGACGAAAGGCGCCCGATAGGTTTGGATAGGTTGGCCCTGTTATTATCCAGACTCCCTGCAACTTGTTCATCTCAGTTTGAGACAGTGTTATTCCGGGCCGCTTTTACGCTGGCATTTCATGGGGCTATGCGGGTAAGCGAATTAGTGGCGAGGAACAAGCAGGATGTGACGGGAGGGCTGTGCGCAGAACACGTACAGATCAGAGGGGAGACAATGACTGTCTCGTTTGTGAGGTCCAAGACCGATCAGAGTGGGATGGGTGACTGCATAATCATACGTAGGATTCCCGGGTCCTCCATGTGCCCGGTGAAGTGTTTACAGGATTATTTAACACGAAGGGTGGCATCATGGGGGGGGACCTTGTTGAGACACGCTGACGCCACCCCACTGACAAGGTTTCAGTTTCAGCGGGTGCTTGCAATGTCGATTACAGCTGCGGGCTTGAACCCGGGCGAGTTTGGGACCCATTCCTTTCGGATAGGGGCTGCTACAGAGGCTACAGCCAGGGGTCTGAATGTGGAACAAGTTAAACGGGTGGGGCGTTGGTCCTCCAATTGTTATAAGAGGTATGTGCGTTTGCACATGTTGTGAAGCTGTAATGATGTACTCATGCTTCTTGTTTGTTTGGTTTTCAGTTACGCAAGCCTACGAGGCGGGGCGGACTATGCAGTCGACCCAACACCGGGCCAGCGGTCAGACATCACCGGCTGTGAAAAGGGAGGTGTGGGTCGTGGGCCACTCATACGTGAGGCGTGCCGCGGACGTATTCAAGACAAGTGACATGATTCACATGGCTGGGGAATACGGGTACAGTGTGTCCTTCTACGGAAGGGGCGGTCTCTGTATTGACCAGTTTCAATCGTTTTTCGAGGGTTTGCTAGGGCGGATGAGGTCACCGCCGTCTGTAGTCATAGTTCATCTTGGGGGCAATGATTTGGTCACCACTGGTAGACGACTTCTCCTTGAGGCAATGCTTTCCACTGTAAGTTGGTTAGCAAGGAGAGTTCCAGGGTGCACGATTGCGTGGTCCCATATGATCCCACGGAAAGTGTGGCGGGGGGCGTTTTCTGTTTCAGCTTTGAATCATTCTGTAAGGAAAATTAATAACAAAGTGAGTAGGTTGTTCCGTTCCAGTACACTGCATTCTATTTCGCATGGTTGTATTAATGGGGACAGTATGTATTTGAGTGATGGTGTGCATCTGTCTCGGGTGGGGAATGAGTTACTCATAGGTGACTTCATAGCTTGGTTAAAAACGTTAAAACATGACCTTTAGGTAGGAGTGTTGTGGGGGGTCCGGATAGCCGGTCAACTATCCGGTCCTGTGGCGGTAAGGTCATGATCGGTGAGCACTAATTGGAAGATCCCTATGAGTGGGCGTCACCCATTACGGATGGGAGCGCGCGGGGGAGGTGGCCATTGGCCCCTCAACGGGGAGGCGGTCCCTTCTAAGGATGGGTCGCCGAAAGGAAAGGAAAGGCGGTCAAGACCCCTTCCTGGGTAGGAGGGGTTACAGCCCCCTCCTGGGGAATTTCCCGGGGCCAGGACGTCTGCGACGGCAGATGTGGTAAGTTGTGTGGGGTTTGGGGGGGGGGTCTACGCTACCTTCTAGATACCTCACACGAGTCCTCGTACGACCTTTAAGTGGCGTCGAGTTTTATTGGGGCCCCCGTCAAGTCAAGGGAAATTGGTAAGTTGCACTTGAGGTACGCCTCTGTGTCGCCCCTCACAAGTGAGGGGGATATTTCTGGGTTAGGGATCTTGACACCGGTTACGACCTTGCCGTTGGCCCTTAAACGTTAGGATGTACAATTTCAAAATTTCAAGTAAATGTTTTGTAGGATGTTAGTTCGGCTAGGAGGACCTTTGTATTAGAGAATATGTTAAGGTTAGCCAAACATCGCAATGTGGTTATGAAATTGTACATAATATGAAACTGTTAATTTTGTTTTAATTTTGTTTCATATTTTAATAAATACGGCCGGGAGGGTCACTCCCTCCCGACTTCCAAAAACTTCAGAATTGTTTCCGGTTTCCCATCCTTGGGGATTTGTGTTGAGAGGGGGTGGCGGGTATCTCAGCCATATGGAAAGGGGCGACCATTCGGTCCCCCCGAACGTATGGCAGAGTACCACGATCCCCCCGGGAAGCCATCTTGGGCGGGAGGCGAGTCTCGGCTGGTATGCCCGAAGCGGCGTAGCCGGGGCGCGCCTTTTTCCCGCCCTAGAGTGGGTTGGCCTAGACACGAACGCGGCTGGCCACGCCCTTGGGCAGGCAGGGGCGGGTTTACGCCCGCCCTGAAGACGGATAAAAGGAGAAGTAAGACCAGAAGGCATCCTCTTGTTCCTGTGCTCTGAAGCTGCACCTCCTCGCTGCACGTGAGCTCGAGACGGAACGAAGAGCCAATTTTGACCCACCCACCAGCCCCTGAAGACAGCGATTGGTTTGGGATAAAGTTTGATGTTAATTCGGAATTTTTCGTTTACAGGTTGTCGTATTATCGTGATGACTTTGAGTATGCAATAAAGAATGGTCGATTGGTATTATGTTTTGCAAATGAAGTAATTCTGCTTTAGTGTCCCTGAGTAAGCATGCATTTAATAAAGTTGTTTGCTACTGTCTTTTAGAATTAGTCATTTGTAATTTAGTTAGCATTGTCGTATTTATTTTGGTCGGGCGGTAAGGTCATGATCGGTGAGCACTAATTGGAAGATCCCTATGAGTGGGCGTCACCCATTACGGATGGGAGCGCGCGGGGGAGGTGGCCATTGGCCCCTCAACGGGGAGGCGGTCCCTTCTAAGGATGGGTCGCCGAAAGGAAAGGAAAGGCGGTCAAGACCCCTTCCTGGGTAGGAGGGGTTACAGCCCCCTCCTGGGGAATTTCCCGGGGCCAGGACGTCTGCGACGGCAGATGTGGTAAGTTGTGTGGGGTTTGGGGGGGGGTCTACGCTACCTTCTAGATACCTCACACGAGTCCTCGTACGACCTTTAAGTGGCGTCGAGTTTTATTGGGGCCCCCGTCAAGTCAAGGGAAATTGGTAAGTTGCACTTGAGGTACGCCTCTGTGCCGCCCCTCACAAGTGAGGGGGATATTTCTGGGTTAGGGATCTTGACACCGGTTACGACCTTGCCGTTGGCCCTTAAACGTTAGGATGTACAATTTCAAAATTTCAAGTAAATGTTTTGTAGGATGTTAGTTCGGCTAGGAGGACCTTTGTATTAGAGAATATGTTAAGGTTAGCCAAACATCGCAATGTGGTTATGAAATTGTACATAATATGAAACTGTTAATTTTGTTTTAATTTTGTTTCATATTTTAATAAATACGGCCGGGAGGGTCACTCCCTCCCGACTTCCAAAAACTTCAGAATTGTTTCCGGTTTCCCATCCTTGGGGATTTGTGTTGAGAGGGGGTGGCGGGTATCTCAGCCATATGATTCATGACTGAAAATAAAAGGGACAGAGAGTCACTTTACAAATGAATACATACTTTTTTATTTAAGACCCTATTTAGTGTCAAAGCAAGGTCTTTGCAGGCTCTTTAAACATACATGGCTGGCATTTTTTCTATTGGCAACCCTTTTTTGTATTACTTTTCATGAAATGCATTTTCACACTACAGCAGTAGGTTTAAAATGCAAATGTAAGGAATAGGCAGAGTCGGGGCCCAGGGGGTACTGGAAAAAGAGAAATAAACTAAGCTTAGGTAACCAATTTCCAAATGTATGGAAATGGTCTTTAAAGACCCGTGATCCGGCTGTGCTGGAGTCTTAATAAGACACCAGACACTGCCCAGCCGAGCCCCCAGCAGCACACCCACTGATCTCTGGCCCCGGGCACTCTGAGGCCTCCAGAGTAAATGAAGACAGCCTGGAAATGCAGCAAATAAACATCACTGCACTTACAGGCTGTGCCCTAGAGTTACTATATCTCACACCCCTGACATGCACAGTGTTGTCATGAGTTTGTCATTTCAGATGTTGCAGAGTTGTTCTCAAAGATGTTATAGAACGTGTCATGAAAATGTGAGGTAAATAGCAATGCATGGCTAGCACAAGAGTTATAATTACTTTAGGGCACAAGTTACAGTTCCTTGAGATAACTGGAGCTGGTTAATTTCAGTGGTTGTGTTAGTTTAAAACAGTATGTTTTAACTGACCTTTTCACAGCACTATAACCTCGTTCTAACCTTTGTCTTTTTCCAGTGCATTTCTCAAGTATAAAACAAATGTAAAGTAACTTATTAATACAGTTCCTAACCAAAACGTCACTTTAACCTTCGTTTGATTCACCAAATTTCAATTACTTTTAACACAAGCATTTACAATGCAACGGTCTCGGCATTGCAAAAGTTAGAGCTATTAGCATTGTAAATGACAATGTCATTTATTTATGTTTTAAAAACAAAAACATAAATAAAAATAATGTCATGAGCAATGCCATTGGCTCTAACTTTAACAATGCCGAGACCATTGCATTGTAAATGCTTGTTTTTCTACAGCACTCGTCAGTAAGCTGTGGGGAAAATATAAGATTAAAGTTGGTTTACCTGTTGCAACTCTTGTTTTAGTTGGAACAGTCTGCGATTGCATCCCCTAGTCGTGAGCGGGGGCTCGCCTCTTGATAAGGCATCCCTTACTAGTTTGCCGTCCAGGCTCTGTCACCGGGCTGCCCACGAGCAGGGTGTGAAGGCTATTAGGTAGCTGCTTCCGGCAGATGCATTAGTACTGACAGAAGTTATGTATAGAAATTGGTTGTGACTGAGCACTCTCACGGATGCTCGCTCCTTTTATGTTATCACGTTGACAGAGCAGATGTTTTGGTTGGCACTATGTAAGGTTAGTAATTGCATGTGCAATGCAGTCTTCCCTTAAATGTATTATTTAAATGTATTGCTCCTTTTGAGAAGAGCCACCTATCAACAAATATGCTAAAACTTTCTTGAAGATTAAACGCAAATTAAAAGTCCTTAACCCCATCGCAGTCCTTTGCACCCATAAATCCCCAAAATATTCACATGGAATGTTGTCTAAAAAAGGAACCCCCACATTCTGCTCATGAGTGGTTCTATATTTCAGTGGGCCACCCACCGGCCCCAAAATGAATCCTCTGTTTTAGCCTTTCTTTTAGCCAATTTCTTTTAGCCAAGAGAGCCAAGAGAGTCTTTTAGCCAAGAGAGTCCCCCATAAAGCAGTGGCATGACAAAACTTGAGCGGACCCCCTGCAAAGTCCAAGGGGCGTGGTTTAAAAACAAAACATGTCAACAAAAAAAAACTGAGTTTAGCACAGTGTGCTGCCCGACTTGGATTTTGCTGTTCCTGTCATTGCTCCAGGTATATGATACAACAAGTAACATCATACCTACAAGTCAAGACTATTGGCTTTGACAATGGTTGCTAGTTGCATAACCTAAATAAGCAGCAACTATGGCTTGTATATAATATTTAAAAAAAACTTCCACTTAAAGACCTGGTGACACCACGACGATGTTGCTGCTCCTGAGTTTCAAACAGAGAAGGGAAATCCAGAGAGAAAATGACTCTCTTTAAAAGATTTCCCTTCCTCTACAACTCTCACCTCGCGCACATCGACGTGCCTGCTGTCACTGCAGTCTGGTAAAAAAAAACGGACTGCCTGTGTCAGGGCACAAAACAGAGCCCGATAGAGACCCGTTTCAAGGCCCCCTTTAAAAAATACCGGTGCTCAGACCAGGTGAGACCCGGCCCACTTAAAGCCCTGCCCGTGCGTGAATATGTAACGTAAGGGGTGCTCATGTAAAGCGCTCCAATACCTTTGGGTTGAGTTCGCGCTATCCAAATCTGGTAAAAAGGCCGCATTTGAGCGCTTTTCTTCAGCTCTAGTTACCATACACGAGTGCAGGTCCTAACTGCCACTGTGTGCAGAGCCACCCTCTGCTACGATAGTGCCCTGGCCGGAGTGAAAATTGGCGACCTTGCTGACGGTAGTGTGATAGGGAATAGAATGAGGCAGCGGAGGGGTGGGGGTTGGGCTTTTGTGTTCACAGGTCTGTCTCTGTCAGCCCAGTGAACGGCCCTAAACACAGATATCTTCGGACCTCACCCAAAGTTTACATTGCGTCACGCTGCGGCGAGGAAGGTGGTGGTGGTGTATGTCAGCAAGGGTAAGAGGGTGAAGGGGGCAAGGAAGGGGGCTAATGGGCTGTTAAAAATATCCTCTACGGAAAGAAACGAGAGCGGAGAGGCACCGAGGTTGGAGAAAGGTTTGCTGCTGTTTGCATAACCTGAATACATACAGCTCCGTCCACCCATCTGAAGATTGGCGCCCTGGGCCTGAGCCCAGTTCGCCCATGCCAAAAGCCGGTGCTGTCTGCGCTGCTGGCCGCGGCTGCAGCCCTCTCACAAGGTAAGAGAGCACCCGAATCGACCTCACATGCCATTTATACATTAAGAACAGCCGTGTCTAAAACCAACCGGGCGTTCCTTAATACCAGTTCCACAGCTGCCCCTGTGCCAGCAGCTGGATTGAGTTGAAAACATGTGTATGTGGTCTGCAGGCGTTTGCAACGTGTGTTGGGCATCCAATAGTTATGAGCCTGAATCCTGACAAGAATGCTGCCAGGCTTCGGTAACAAACTACTTATGTCGTTAGCCCTTTAATATTTGTCAAGAGCCAAGTCTGCCGCGGCCGGTCCTGCAGTAAGGGGCAAGGCGCATGCGTAAGCCCGAAACCTTCCATTGGGCACGGCGCATGCGCAGGCAGCGGGAGGTATAGCTAGCGTCTCAGCTTCCGAGGAGGACAGCGCGTTCGCGCGCGCGTGGCCGGCGCAAATCGCCTTGCGCGCGGCCGGGACTGTCCTCCTCGGAAGCTGAGCCGCTAACAATAGATCTCTGGCGAGAGCGAGCTTCGCTCGCTTCTAGCCGAGACCTAATAAAGGAAGCAGGCGATTGCTTTGTGCAGTGTGGGGTTACGATTTACTCCCTGCAATGCATGTCCTTCGGACCTTCTCTTTTATAGTAATATTTGGTTATTCTGGTGGTACCGCTAGAAGGGGCACAGGCACAATCAAGCATTTGTTTTAATGTTCCGTAGGGCTGCTGGATACACAGCAGGTCCCACAGCAGCATTAAAAAAACGTAAGTCTTCTGTGTCATCAAATCCATGACCCCAGAAGAGCTTGCCATATTGTTTTAAAGCACTCCGAGCTGGAGTTGTATGCCCCTTGATAAAGCCAATAATCCTGCTGCTTTTTATATTTTGGAGTTCTGACCCTTTGACAAAGCCAGGAGGTCTGCCTTACTTAAAATAACAAAGGTTAAATGCTACCTAACATAGTCAGACATGCGCACCAGCGGGGGATTGGGTGCAATGCCTGGCAGCATGCCATGCATTCAAACCTGCATGCATGGTTGAAGCCCACGCACTGTGGCCACAAGGATTTGGGTGCAGGGCCTGGCCACCCAGTGCCCATCTCCATGCCGCACGCAGTGATGGACATCTAACTTTACATTAAAAAATCCATATACAAATACCAAATACAACTTTCCAGGAGGCAAGAAGAGGGTTACAGGCAGTGTCAATAGAGATTGTGAGAGAGATTACTAGGCTCCTCCCCCCGTGACATGATGCGACGCTGCGACTCACATTTCCTCCTCTTACCTGGGCTAAAACATCGTCTGTCTTGGCCGGATTTCTAATGACCCTGCTTCAGCCTGTCTCTGCCTAAGATTTGGGTCGAGGGCAGGCAGCTAAAGTGCAATGATCGGGAGAGCTGCACCAGCAAAAGTGGAGGCGGGTGATGAGCATGGCCTAAAGGCTTGTGTGGGGTTCAGGGGCACTTGTGCCGGGGGAAGTGGTTGAGGAGGGCCTGGTGTTGGGGCCTGGTGTGGGGTGTTGAGGTAGTTTGAAGGCAGTCCTGGTGCAGCTTGCGGGGTAGAGTTGAGTGGGTGAGTTCAATCAGCGGAGGGTGAGGGTGCTTCTTTCACCTGGTGACTCTCTCAGTTCCCTTTTTGGGTACAAGCTTGGTTGTGGCGGAACCACAGGCATTCCTATGTATTCCTAGGTGGTTCTCGTTTTGATATCAGCTGCTCGTTTTTCACAAGTTACACTACTGTCGTAGATTGGCGCTGCCCTGCAACATGTTTGGTGCATAATTAAGCAAATTGAACTGTTGCGCCATTGAGCATTTGAACTAGTGCAAGAACTCAGCATAAGAATTATAAATTGGCTTGGACTGTGCTGATTTGCACTGTGATTTAGTTGATTTATTTGGAGAATGTATTTGGCACTATTTCAGGTGCTGAACTTTTGCAATCTGATTAATTTACCTTCATGGAATACGGTACCCAGGTGACTGTATCTGAAGATGTGAATCTTTTGGGGACTTTATGGTAAAGCATAATAAAATAAGTCTGTCGTACTTAGATCATTTTATTGGTAACCATGGAGCACCCTTAGGATAATGCGTCTAAGAGCCACAGAACTAATGTTCAGCCAAGTGTTCTCCAAATTACTCATCCAACCTGGTGTTCATTGTGTGTTTTGAATTCCTGAGTTGTGAAGTGAAGGGAGTTAATGAAAAGACCATGTACTATGAAGTCATCTAACTATTTGATAATGGCCAATATGCAACTCATATTGAAAGGGGGTTCATTACCAGTGAACAGAAGCCTGGAGGAGGTGGGTGCGTTTGACACTAGGGCAACTAAGGATCTACCACCCCCAAAACCAATCCCCTTTCATGCAAGAAACAGTAACCTTGGGGAGAAGACTGGAACCATATTACTAGCCGTTAGGCCAAGGAAAACAGGTGAAATTAAAGCGCATGCAGAAGTGCATACTAGTGTGTTAATTGAATCAGTTATCCAATTGATGTCTTTGGGGCAGGAGTCTGAAAAGGACGTATTTGAAACATTGTCACCAATCAGCTCCAACTCTAGTCCTAGTAAAAGTACTATAACAAGGGGTATAAAACATCGGTATCATGTTTGTCAAGGTGATACAGATCCTAGAGTAGTAGAGCATCTGGCTGTTGAACAAAATTAATTAAATCAACTAAGTGATACGTCGATTTTAGACAATTTAGAAAGGGAGGGGGATCCAGTGGATGAGACAGAAATGCCTTTATGCCCCATACTATCTGGTAAGACATAAATCGGTCTTTAAGACCCTGTGCTGTATCCGAAGAAAAGTTACAAATAACTATTCAGGACCCAGATAGAGCAAGGACTTTCTCTAGTCCATATTCAATTGACATCATCTACACATAAGTTAAAACACAGTTGTTGAACCCTGAACTATTGCCAGATAGTGGCCCACTAGCCCAAAAAATCAGTTCTTTTTGGAGCATGTCTTAAATAATTAAATCTGGATGGCATCAAAGAAAAATATGTTATAGTCTGTTCTCCATCTATTCTCTAAACTATTTGAATGATACACAGCATAATGTGGGACACAAATCTATTGAGTCTGCACCTTTTATCGGAACTAAGAATGAAAGACCCAAGAATGAAATACCTAAGAAAAACTCAGTCCTTCTGACAAATACAGATGAAGTTTAAGGGTCCCTCGCTCCAATCAGAGGATGATGACACAATCTGCTAGCCATAATTAGACTCAGACGGACTCTATGGAAGTTATGTATCCCAGTGTGATAGTAAGGGAAGGAGTGCAGTCTTAAAGTGGGGTCTCTGAAATTGGCATGCAAAAAGATCTGTCCGAAATACGCTCTGTTTGAAATGTAAAAGAATTGAGGATGAAGAGGCCAAGGAAAGTGTGTGAATGAGATAAAAAGAACAGCTAATGTCTTCCCGCTATTCCAGAAAGAGACGAAAGAAGTATGGCCCTCTGTAAATTTAAAATCTAAGAAAAACCAGAAACGTAGAAGCACTGAAAAAAAAGGCAAACGAGTGCTGCACCTTGAGACTACTTCAGTAAAGGAACCAGAGCGCTATGGGATTGTAAAGCAGCATGTCAGACAGGGAGCTCCTTTTATCAGGGAAACAAGTGATATTGCTTTCAAGGACCATATCAAAGCTACTAAGATGGTAGGTTTGGGTACAGTCAAATTTATCATAGCACCCTGAAAAGGCATTTGATACTCACAGCAAGGCAGGATTGAATGCTTAGGGTGGAGCACTGGCACTTCGGAAAGATAGATTTCCTTCATGGGGTAGGGGAATACCAGTAGATGCCAACAATATTGTAGAATGGCTTCTTCATCTGGTGGACTTTTTTGCTGATCATGACTCAGAATGTTTCCTAAATAGATCTAGGATAATATCTCTTTTTAATATGCTGCTAACGCTGTCCAAAATAGTGTCCAAGGATATTGCCTTAGTTTCCCCCCTAAGGCCATTGATTCTTCATCATCCTGGCCATATGTAACTGTTCATTTTCATTCCAGGATTGTCACTGATGAAGATCTCAATTCAATTAATGAGCTGCGATGAGCTTGCTAATATGTTTATGAGAAATTCTCTTCTAATTCATTTGTAAATAAGTGGGAGATTAATACTGTTCAACTGAGTTCTCAAGACGCATGGATTGGGGCCCAGCTAAACTACTAATTAAGCCATGTGGGGAATGGTAGCTATGGAGGCTGGGGGGCAGAAAGGATTTTAATAAAATCAGAGAATGGAAGACAAATCAAAATAAAACATGAAAAAATGCTTGCAAAGTGTGAACCTGACTGGAACTGGGCCACAGGAGCAATCAATCTGGGAAATGTGGCCATAAAATCCCAACTTTGCAGGTCCTAATTAGGGGTGGGCGGAATTTACATAGTCGCGCTACGCAAAGCTCCGCAAAACATTAAAAAATCTTCGTGAGCACGCAGAGTTTAGCGAACACACGGAATTTGTTGTTCCGCCCGTTAGCGATGCCTTTTTTCTGTTCGGGAATGCTGTTTGCATGCTCAGGGGGAAATATCTCACGAACTTGCCAATGCGGTCGGCAAATTGCCAAGGCCATCATCTTCAACTTGTCCCGCCTGCTCGCAATGCGTGTTTCCTGTTCACGAATGCGGGCGCGTCCGAATAACATGTTCGCAATCGCACACTCTCACGGGATCGTGCTGCTGGCTACCAAAATCTCGTGGCGCACGCAAACGGATAGGAAAACTCAGTGAACACAGGGATCCCGGTAAATCACTTCCATGTGCGCAAACACGCATTTTGAAAGAGCGAACAAGGAAAGAATCTGCGCCATCGCGGATTGCGGAATTTTTGGCAATTCCGCGTTCTCCGCGGAATTGCCCAAATTCTGAAAATTCCGCAAGCGGAACGAAATTTACTGCCCAGGCCTAGTCCTAATGACGATAGTGTTTCTTCATACTATGGAATGTAGTCGATATAAAAAGGAATTAGAAATCATTATCATGCACTTTAGAAAAGAAAGATTTTATGATAATTCCATTGCAAGAAATTTGGGAAACTGAGGAAGCTGCAATGAATGATTATATGGTTTATGTTGTGAATGCAGTTAAGGGACAATATGGTCGCCTGGCAGGGGGATTACCACTCCTGCTTTCAGTAAAAAATTAAACAAGGAGTAAAAACATATTTAGCAAATTCTCCGATTTTTTTTAGCCATTACAAAATCTGGTTTCAAGACAAATAAACGAGTATAGGTGAAGAACTTTTGTTTAGATTTAATAGTAGTAAATACGTTCCCCCTTAAAAACAGTCAGGACAAACAGTTAAAAAACGTCTCATTGTTAATGGATAAAATCACTTTGAAATTTCTGAAAGTGCCAATCCTACTGGTAGAAGACCCCCTACCCCCACCCAATCCACGGAGGATTACTTGCAGATGGAAATAGATAATGTCTTTGGATTCCATGCCAGTTCCTTGCTAAGCAGCCAGGGAATGGGAAAGACAGGAAATTGGCTGCAATATTAGATAGCCTGAGCATGACTAATATAAATGGAAGGGAAAAACACCCTTGATAATGGGAAGTTGGCTGCTCTTATAGATTTTGCTATAGTTTCCTCTGAAGAGTTCAGTTCAGTAAAGGATTTTGAAAATCGAGAGTTAATAGAAGGTGACCGTAAGCGTCTTCTGCTCTCTTTGTATCGTTTTTGCATGTTTTAGGGATCGCTCTCTAATACGCTATACGAATGAGCATAGGATAGTATGGACTGTAAAATATCCATACTGTCAATAAGATTAATAAACTGACAGACCATTCTAATAAGAAGCCCCAAGCCAGTTTGAAAGAATATGATAATCTGATATCTGCAATAAGAAAGGTTGCATCTGTGGCTCTAAAATGTGGAAAGGGGCATAAGGGGAATCAAAGATCCCCCAAGAAGTAGACAAAGATTGATCTCAACAAGAACACAGGGAAGGTCTATATAGTGGGTAGTGCTAATAAGGACACCTTAATTAGACAATATAGGAAGGAGTTTAGAAAGAAATAAGAACATTTATTTGGAAAGAGAATGATGTAGCTCAGATGAAGGTTGTTATGGCTCCCCCCCCCCCACAGGAAGAACAAAGGGCTTTATTCTCTGGAATTCTCTTCCACTTGCCTTGAAAACCAATTTAAATTTTCAATCCTTTAGGAAGGGCCTAAAAACCTATCTTTATTCGACTTCATAGTTCTCTGGTAGCTCTACATCTCTACTATTAGTCTAGCATTTGCACCCAGGCGCAAGCGCGGAAATATCCCCTTGGGGATCGAATCCTGCGCTATATAAGAAAATAAATAAATACATAAGTAAATATGATTGATGAGTAAAACAGTACCAACTCATTGGCTGAAGAGGATCAAGTTAAGTACATAACAGAGGTATACTAGCTAAAAGGTGATAATAAGCACATTATAGAGAGTTTTAAAAATCTAAAGACAAATATTTCAGGGGTGGAGCAGCTCTCTCTAACTCCAGCAGTAAGCAGAATTGAGGAATTGATAAAATAGCTAAAACGTTAATGGGCCCAAAGAATAGATGGTTTATCTGCTAACATAAAACTCAGACCCAGCTGGTGGGCTCAAGTTGTAACCCCTGTGTTCGCAACTGTAAGTGCTCAAGGTATACTAGAATCCTGGAAAGAAAGTATAAGGTGTCTGCTGAATAAAAAGGGGTCTTGTGAGTCTCCCAAGAGAAGAGTTATTGTATTATCAACCTGCTGAATTATTTGAGCTACATTTACGCTACATTTCTTCTACAAGCACTGGAGGATTGCAACTGGTTAGACATCCATCAACTAGCTACTCAACAGTTGATGGATGTCTAATACTGAAAATGTTGGCTGAGGATTATGCCTGTAATGTAAAAGAAAACAATCCCTTCATGTCTCATATATAGACCTGTGTATTGCATTCAACACATTAATCGGGCTCATCTCTGGAAAAAAATGTCTAAATAGAAATTAGCAGTATTACCCAGGAAAATAAAAAATACAAATGATTTATGGCTAGAGTGTATATTGCCCCCTTCTTTTTCCATTTATACTGCTGATGCACCCACAGCCTTAAGCCAAGTTCATTATTTTCCACCAAAACTGGGGGTGGATACAATGACGTCATTTTACTATGCAGATGATACAGTGTTACTAAATCTCACTCTGGTAGGTCTCAGAGGCATTTAGATCAAGTTTCAGAATACTGTTGGGTACATGACTTGATGATAAGTGTCCCCAAAACAAACATGATGATATTTTCCGAAGGAATTGTTCAGAAAATAAATCAGAAATGTTGAAGTAGAGGTGGTTAAAGAGTATAGGTATTTGGGCCACCTTTTTAAATATAATTTTAATTGTAAAGCACATATTCAATAACAGGACCTAAGGTCAAAGGCCAATACAGAGAATGGACTTTGATTTGGGCCATAACTCTGTAACAGGTCTCAAAGAGATCTCTAAGGGACCTATAATGCAAAAATATTACATTTGCCTTTGTATGTCTTCGAAGTCCTCTTGAAGATAAACATTGCTCGTCCTCTGATTATAGAAACAAATGTTTGGAAAAGATGGTTAGACAGTTAATACTGCATTGAGGTTCAAGTTTTATAGCACTTAAGTACCAGCAAATGATCCTCAATTACTTGGCCTGTTTTAATAAAGCAGCTGGTGAATTGTTTAGCCAATTGTATAACTCACATGTACAGTGAAACATTATGGGAAGCTTGCATATACTAATATCATCAGACTTACAAAACATGTCAGTGATCCAATGTAAAACAGTGTTAAAATGTGTGCTTAAAGAAAAAGCCAGACATTGTGATTTAGAAGATGTGGGTAGAAGAAACAAACTGCTTCATCTATTGAACACAGATTATGGAGGTGATCTGCAATCCTACTTACATGATATTAAAAGCACCAGTATTAGAAGGTGGACATTGAATGTTTGTCTTGGGCAAGTGCTCTTTTTATACTGTAAGATGATCAACCAGGATGGTGTTGATACCCCTTTGTCCTTTCTGAAAACACATTCCTTTGGCGCTGCCTCATTTAATTGTTTTTGTATGCCTTTTGTGATAGAAAGGAAGAAAGGAAAAGTTTGCTACTCCCAGATTTTAGAGGTTTACAGCAGCGCTAACTATAACTTGCGCCCCAACCATGCACTGTTTATGATCTCACATATGTCATCACTCATGACATGTTCTATGACATTGTTCATGACATCACTGTTGACCTCTCAAATGACTAACTGTAACTGGTGAATTTCTGTGTTTTTTTAGTTCAAAATATTAATGTTGTGACTGACAAATTCACCTAACTATAACGTTACTTTAACCTTTGATTTTGTCAGTGAATTTCTAAGGTTTTATTTTTTTTAAAGAGATCTTGTTATCACACTCTATATAAATACATGATGCAGTTATGGAGATATGGTTTTGAACGCACAAAACACACAGTTATGGTATGTGTTAAGTGCATGCTCACTCCCAATTTTTTTATATTTATATTTTTAGAAATGTATTGTATTTCATTTGAGGGGATTGTTCAGAGATAAGCTTCAGAGTGTGCCATTAGGTTGGCAACTGCTCCAGACTCTTAAGACCAGCTAGTATCTTTCAAAGGTCTGTGTGAGTACTGTAACAACTATCTGGAGGATTTTGCTTGTGAGATGTAACCTTTGGGTAAGCTTATGTGTAAGGGTCAAAATGTTGTCTTTGGTGAAAGTCAGAAGGCAGCTTTTGAAACTATCAAGAATTCCATTGTTAATCTGCTTACATTGAAACCATTCATAGTTAGTAAAGATTTTTTTCTTTATGATGGATGCCAGTTCACACGTCTTGTTGCTGTTCTTTCACAGTGTTAAGAGAGTCAGAAATGCAACGTTTCATTTGGGTCCAAGACTTTGTCTACCACAGAACGTGAATATGCTGTTACTGGGCAAAAATGTTAGCTTGTGTGTGTTTGGAGCATTATTTATGGGAAAGCAATTTTGATCTCAGAAAAGACTTCAAGCCCCTGGTGGACATTTTATCATCAGGAGGTGGGGAAATCAGCATCTGCCAGCAGAACCAAGTTCTTATCTCAGCTGCAAGAATATCGTTTTGAAGTGAAATATGTACCTGGTAAAAAACAAAGGGGCATATTACCAACAAGTAGCGATATTTATCGCTAAATAGGCTTAGCGACAATTTTTTTATCGCTGGATATGTTAGTGGAGAAAACATGCTATTAGCAACGTTTTTCTCCATTGTGCTAAAATATCCAGCGATAGCGGCGAGATGCATGAATATCGCTGAGAATACTACGATATTCACACATTAGTGATAAAATGCTTTTATCCATGTTATCCACCTCCTATTGGATAACATGGCTAAGAACTGGTCTGGGCAGGTGTTAGTATTTGGAGATATTCGCGCTTAGCGCAAATATTTCCAATGCTACGCCTGCCTTGCTAATAGGCTATAGCGACGTTAGCGACTGCTTTCAGTCGCTAACTGGTTGGGTACGCCCACTTTGCATGTCATTATTGATAAATATCGCTGACATGCAAAGCGGGCCCCAAACCGCTCGCTATCGCCTAAAAGCTGTCGCTAACATCAGTTAGCAACAGCTTGCTAATAGGGCGCTAGAAGTATCGCCGCTTAGCGGCCGAAAACGGTCGCTAAATCGGCGATAATTGCCTATCGCCCCCCCTTGGTAATATGCCCCAAAGTGTACAACCACATTAGCTGTAACACTTACACATTTTTTCTAGCTAGTACACAGGTCAAGAGAATGATGATGACATTTATATTTCAGCAGTGAATTAAGTTGTTAATCAGCAGTTTTGGGACACAAGCGAACATGATTTTAATGCTGAGTATTTGAAAGATATGACACTTAAAATAGTTTTTGTTGATTGGCCTTCCATTAAATCATTACGCAGATATTTATGGTCCTTTAATTATATGACACACAAACAGTGCAGGGTAAATAAAACCTTCACGAGAGGTGACAAGCTTGACTCCTGAAAGAATCCACTTGTTATTCTAAAAGTGGACACCAAAGGTATCTCGGCATGTCTGCTCTAAAGAACTTGTTAAAAACATATTTTTGATGTCCTGGAATGCATGCTGAAACTGATGCTTGGCTTATCCAATGTGAAGTTTATGCCATGAAGGACAAGAATACAAATTCCTCCCAATTGCTCATGCATCCTTTTCCATGGCCAGATGGTGAATGGCAGAAGTTCACACTTGATATTGTTGTACTGGTCAACATTTTGCCTAGTAACATGAAGTTTGCTTTGGTCTTAATAGACTCTCATTCCCAATTGCCAGGGGTCACATTTGTGGATAATGTTGCCACTAGGACTGTTTTGAAAATTGTAATTTGCACTATTTTAAAAATACTCTTTTAATCAATTTTAGATTTAGCATATTTGCACACTCTCACCTCTGCTTTGCATCTCCAGCCGGCAGCCTCTCACCGCCTGCTCCCCGGTCCACCATGGGTTGTCCCGTTTGAGTGGAGGGAGCAGGGGCAACTAGAAGCGGTATCACCGGTAGAGCTGTGGGGCGAAGTTTAGGGTTAGCAGTCTATCTGCTTAATCCTATTAAAATCAATGTCTTCGGCAATGCGAAGCGGATGCGTGACCTAGACAGGTAGCACAAAGCTAATCTTCGTTGTCTGAAGCTTGGTAACGGTAAAAGTCTAATTGCACTATTTTAAAAATACTCTTTTAATCAATTTTAGATTTAGCATATTTGCACAATCTCACCTCTACTTTGCAACTCCAACCGGCAGCCTCTCACCGCCCACTCCCCGGTCCACCACTGGTTGTCCCGTTTGAGTGGAGGGAGCAGGGGCAACCAGAAGCACCATCACCAGTGAAGCTGAGGGGGCGGAGTTTAGGGTTAGCAGTCTAGCTGCTTAATCTTATAAAAATCAACTTCCGCTAAGCGCAGTAGGCACGCCAAAGGCAAGCCCGCCTGCGCCCGTCCGTGCCCGGACAGGACCAGGGGCCAGAGACTCTGCACCTTCCTCTACAGGTATACGCATATACACACCTGACTATCTCCGTTTCCTTAGAGGACAGACACATGAAAATTGCTCTCATTCTTTAAATCCATCTAATAGTGAGAAGTCCTGTCGACAGTGTTCATTCACATTGACACCATTGCTTTAAAGACATTCAGTAGATAAGGAACAGGCTTCTTATAAGATGTTCCTTTTAAATTGTAGGTCCCTGACAAAACATGGAACTGAAATCGCCATGCTTTTAAAAGATGAGCTCCCTGACGCATTATTTCTAACAGAGACCTGGCTGTCTAGTGACTCTTACCCAGCTCTGATGTAAACTCTTCCCGCCGACTATCTTATTCAGAGATTAGATCTTAAAAGCGGTAAAGGGAGAGGTATTGCGGTTATATACAAAGAGCGTTTCTCCTGTTGCGTCACACCTGACCTACTACCTAACTGTGAGAGCCTCATGTTTTCCATTAGCTTCTCACCTACACAAACATTTTCGGGATTATTGATTTACCGTACCCCAGGAGCACCGGGACTGTATCTCAAATCCTTCAGCGAAACGGTCACCAACTTAGCTAGCACCCCCTCTAATTTCACAGTTGTGGGAGACCTTAACTTGCACTTAGACGATGTTGACAACTCAGTTATCTCAGAATTACTTGAGAATCTCTCACCACTTCAAGTCAATCAGAAATTGTCCGGACGTACTCACATCAAAGGTCAACTCCTGGACCCAATTTTTACCAACATCGAGGATCTCTGGGTAGGGGCCTCAACTCAACTCTCAGGGTCGGATCATTTTTTGATCCCCTTCTCATGGGCCACTATGGGACCACCAACCCTATTTATTAGGACTATTACTCAGGATCGTCTATGGTCTAAACTTTCCCTTGAACAGTGGATCTCAGTTTTGGACGCCACCATGCCTCCTAAAAATGCCAACCCGGATGTGGCCAATGATATGTTTAATCAATGGCTTAAACTTTCACTGGGCCAATCTCTCCCTAAACAATCATGCCCCAAAAAGAATAGATCTAAGATATCACCATGGTATTCTTCGAGCCTTCGTGAACTTAAACAAGCATGTAAAAAGTTAGAGACAGCATGGAGAAGAGATTATGCATTATCTAGCAAACAAAAATATAGGGCAAGCATAAAAATCTACCAAAACGAAATAAAAAAAGCATAAGCCACATATTATGGGAAAAGAATCGCTCTTGCTGCCAATGCACCATGGGAAAATTTCAGTATTGTTAAAACCCTCACCAAACTTCCCGCACTACCAGTTAGCACAGATGGCACCCTCATTTGCTGCAATAACCTAGCTGAATTCTTCTATAAGAAGATTCACAACATATACCTAACATTCCCGGTATCATCAGTTCACATCGACTCATATCTGATAGATACGCAACTCCCGGATGCACAAGTAAAGCTAGTGCATATTCCCCTTTTGGACACTTGTTCACTCAAATCTATTCTCCCCCAGGTTAAATCAGGAGGACCCTGGGATCCAGCCCCCCCACATGTTTTGAAATTAGTAGACTACCACTCTTCCTGTGATTCAAGAACTTATCAACAGTTCCATATCCTCTGGAGTGGTCCCCTCACCATGGAAAAATGCCATTGTAAAAGCATTGCTCTAAAAGCCCAACCTTGACCCAAGGACAATGGGGAACTACCGGACGATTTCCCTACTCCCAGTAGTTAGTAAAATCTTAGAAAGGCATGTTAATTTGGTGCTATCTGGATTTCTAAAATCAAACTCCTTGCTCCACCGCTCACAAACTGGGTTCCGGCCCTGTCATGGCACAGAAACAGCACTCCTAGCACTGGTAGAAGAGTCCAGGAGGATCCTGGATCAGGGAGGCATTGCAGCCATCATCCTTCTTGACCTCAGCGCCGCATTTGATACCGTCAACCATGCTATCCTAATGCGTATACTCAGGAGTTTGGGAGTGTCAGGGGATGTAGCCACATGGCTAGACTCCTTCTTAGAAGATAGATATTTTCAGGTCTTCGAAGGAAAAGTGGTGTCTAAGCGTATGGCCCTCAGCTGCGGAGTGCCTCAGGGATCTTTCCTGAGCCCCACCCTATTAAATATATACATGAGGCCGCTGGCCGACAAAGTACAACCATTTGGTATAAAGATTGACAAAGCGACATCAACATATTTAATTTTTTTGCTTAGATCAAAGAGGATTGACTTGATCTACTGGAATGCTTGGTCTGGTATGCTGGCCCATTGCAATTTTTTGTAGTCATTGTAAAATTATCCCATGGTTCACCGTGTTGCACGCCAATAGCACATCTGTTAGAATTATGACACCAGAGTGGCTTCTGACCAGTGATGAAAGATTTTATTCTCTGATTTGAGCCAATGGGAGCTTTATGCCCTCTCAGGTTCTGATGCTATATTGTTAAAAGACTTTTCTGCATTGTAAAGTAATTTCGGCTTCAGACTTTTGTAATGAAGTGTAAATTTTGAAATGAATCAAAAATCACCAGACTTATTGTTATGGTCATATCATTATTTTTTACGTGGATGTGGTTGTTTTTTTAACTCTTTAGTGACAATTCAATGATTCCTTAGTTCAGTAATGTCATAAGCTAAAATGTTGATCCAGACTTTGCTGCATGCTGAACAGCAGAGGCAAGTGGAAATAAGAAGCCCTCATTTTCGCTAACACTAAGATGACTTGTTGGCTCCCAAAGGTGAACAAATTAAGTGCAGCTAGGGTATTGGTTTAATATGGTTAACTGGGTATTTTGGTTGGGAGTAGCCAAAAGTAGCCTTGGTTTTCTCAATGTTAAACTCAACAAGTCAAGGAGATTTTCGTAGAGCATGTGTGTCAAGTATTTAAGCATTACTAAATCGACAATAAAGTTAAGAAAAAACCAACAACATTATAGAACCAATTTATTAAAAAGGCAAACGTTTTAAAAAGAAAATTGGCACAAGAATTGTCAAACTTGGATTTGGACGCCAGAGATATGAATATTTAAACTTTTAAAGTAAAAACACACACCAATAAACTGCACAGCATCTATGGTAGATGAATGGCCATGTCACCCTTAGGGCGACCCTAAAGGGGACAGCCTCTTAGTGTTTCCTCACAGTCCAGGGATAGTATTTTATCAGTGGCCATCTGACTTATTAGGGTAGCAATGGCCAATGCAAGACTCCTAACACCACCCTTTGGCACCAGGTAGATGTCGTCACATCCAGCCCGGGTGTGTTGGCAAGGGTATTTAGGTGGGCTCGCCACCTAGATCTTCCTCTTTCAGTGTGCCAGCAGTAGAGGAATTTGCTTACTTGCGAGCTGAGCAACAGGTTCGAGTTTTTACGAAACCGTTGAAGGTTGATGTAAGGTTTATTGAGTTGGTAGGAACAATCCCTGATAATGTCCACTCTTCTCAGCAACTCTCCGCACTCTGCACTGGAAACTCCATTCTCGAATCCAGTGTAGTTAGCATCCCAGTTGCTATGACATAACACCAGTGTCGTTCAATGCTTCTCAATTCGAAGTAAATCAGTCAGGTGTGGCAGGAGTCAATATCTCCTGATGCACATTTGTGGTGATTGCCACAAGCCAGTGTGGTTAATTGAGGGTGAGGCCCATGATCGAGTAGGGACCCTCGGCAATCTGGCGAGTCTGCTTGAAGATGTGCTGGGCTGGGGTCTGATGCTTCCACACACCAGTTTTCCAATACGTGCCAGTAAACGGCTGGGCAAATCATTTGGGGGATCATGTTTTCTGCCTTTTTGGTGGGCATTTCGGTGAATTCAGGGCACCGGGTTGCCCCGTGGAGCCGCTTGCCTCACGACCTGAGGTGCACTTACAGGTGGCTGACAGCATGAAAAGTCTGCTCCAATATATAAGCTTCCAATTTTTTGAACTTAACAAATATCAAGGTTGGAAAATTACTCCAGGCGCAATAATCTTCGTTTCCTAAACATACCGGAAGGAAGAGAAGGGGTTGACCTTAAATCCTATGTTATCTCTCTCATTAAGGATTCAATACAAATTTATGTAACAGAGGAAGAGCTCAAAAAAGATATTCAGAGAATCCATCGAGATCCATTTAGAAGACAGCCTAACAGAACGAAGCCCAGGAAAGTCCTGGTTAATTTTTTGTCTTTCTCTATTAAAGAAGAAATCTTAACAGCGGCTCTCAAGCTGAAGTCTTTGAAGGCAAGAGACGCCTCCTTCTCGTATGAAATCAGATCCGACCTCTCTCGCTCGACCTTAGACAGGCAATGGGAGCTGGGGAAAAGAATGGATGAGTTTAGAAAGCTGGGGGCAACAGTGCAACTAAAGTTCCCTGCTCAATTGAAAGTTCTGTTAAATAATAAAATGCACTTCATCAAAACACCGCAAGAAGGTGACAAGATGTTAGGGAATCTAAAACCTTAAGTTTATTGGTTTTGTATCTAAACTCTCTAGCTCTGTAGCTCTCTTTTCCCCTGGTGGAGCAAGTTCCTCTTTCCTTTTTTTTTTTGTGCTCATTTATACTGTATCTGATTCACCGCTCATGATACTAGTGATAGTAGTTTGCAGACCAGGAAAATGAGGAATCTAGTAAAAGAGAAGGGTAAAATGTAGAGATACGTAGAGATAGTGATTGATATATGGAGCAGACCGAGTAAAGCAGCAGTCAGGCAAACCAGGGAGGGGGGCGGGTGCAGAGGGGGGAACACATGGATGAGGGAGCAGAAGGGAAAAAATATTCAAAAAAAGCATTCGCCTCACAATTTAGTCAAAGTCTCTAATGCTTCATTTTTGGTTTGGTGTCGGAACAGGATAGGTCCGAATGGGTTCTGGGGCATCAAACCCTTTATGTATCTACCATGAAAACATTAAAATGTCTGTCTTGGAATATTAACGATTTACGAGTCAAAAGTAGGAGGGAAAAAAATCTACAATATTTAAAAGACTCATCAGCACAGATATTTATTCTTCAAGAAACCCATCTAGTAAAAAAAGGAAATGAGGATATTTGTGGGAAGCTTAGGTGGGTGGAACACTGCGTATGTTCATGCCAGACCGCTAATATTAGGGGTGTGGCCATTATTATAAAAAAACAAGCCAACATAGTTCTTCAGGAAACTAGAACTGATTCGAGTGGCAGGTGGGTCGTAGTGAAAATTCGGATAGAAGATGTTCCCCTGACAATTATTGAGTACTAGGGGCCCAATCAGGACGATCCATCAATGCTTAAAACCATTTTTTTGAATCTTTTGGAGTTTCCAGATTCAACTATTCTAGCTGGAGATTTTAATATTGTTCTAAATCCAAAATTAGATAAATCAACAAAGAGAAGGGCAATAATTCCCTTCAAAATCTAGAGTTTTACTAAAAAGAATGATGGAACAATATGATCTCAGTGATATATGGAGAGAGAGATCAGGTTCAAAGCTGGGGGTATCTTTCTATAATAAAAAATATAGTCATAGGTCTCGAATAGACTATATTCTGATTAGTAACGGTTTGAGAGACCGCACATTGAACGTTGACTATATAACTCCTCACTTGTCAGACCACGTGGCTGTCTGGATAGACTTGAATCTAGATGGACGTCAACAACCAAGGGTATGGACGTTTGTCCGTACACTTCTCCTAGACGCAGCAGTTACTGGCTTTCTTATCCAAGAGGCGAAAGCCTTTTTAGATATTAACATTGGCTCAACTGACATCATGGTCGTAAGGGATGCCTTAAAATCTTTCTTGAGAGGTCTGATTACAAACAAAACAGTCTATAAAAATAGACAATATAGACAAGGGATTACCTCTGTGGAGTCCCAAATCAAGTTATTGGAGGAAAATATTATTCGGGTATCTGAGCAGGAACAAGAACTCCAAGAGACTTTAAGTGTAGAATTAGAGACCCTAAAGGCTGAATTGGAAAACAGAATTCAAACAAAAATCTCTGATAGATGAGAGGTTAGTAAGCTCGCCCAATTCGAATATGGAGAGGGGGCAGGAAAGTTATTAGCCTGGAAAGTCAGAATGGACAGAGTTAAGAATCATATTAAAGAAATTGAGGATGAAGCTTCCAAGGTACTAACAAGTAATGAAGAGGAGATGGGAGAGATATTTCATGCCTATTTTGAGAAGTTATATAAAGATGATAGGGATTTAGATCTAAGATCGGCTCAAGACTGGTTAAATTCCATCAACTTACCCGTACTGAGTGTAATCCATCAGGAAAGTATGGAGGCAGGAATTTCGCATCAAGAGGTAATGGAGGCTGCTTTGTCTCCTATGATTAAGCCTCGAGGAAGCTCTTAAGCAGTGTCTAAGCCTGTTAAGACCAATGACACTAGTCCAGGTTAAGCCCTGAAGAAGAGTACAATCACCTTTCCCTTTGAAGGGGGTGTGTTGCTGGTGGAGCTGTGGGGCAAGATCGAATTGTGGATCCTAACTCTCCAACTGGAGAAGCAGCAGCCTATGGATTTCAAGAGAGCTATGGTTGGAGGCGAATGAGGAAAAAAAATAAAAATAAAAAATAAAAATATCAAGGTTATATTAATACTTAATATTTTCATAACATTTACTGGCGGCACACAAGCAGGGCACGCATAGCCTGCTTCACATGCGCAGTTTGCCAAGGCGAGTGAGGGACTATATAGTTTGGGGCACGTCAGTCAGGTGAGCACAGGAGGCCATACCTCACAAAGCACATTTGTAGTGCCCTCCCCTAGCCAGTGTGCTGTGATGGAGCAGGCACCCTGGGCGAGCTGCCTGGGTTCTGGGGGACATGCTGTGTCGGATGCTCCTGTGCACTATTTTACGAAGCCACGTTGTGGACTGCTGGGAAGAGAATGTTTTCTGCCTTTTTGGTGGGCATTGCTGTGTGTTCTGGGCCCAGGTGTTGACCTGGTGGAGCCACCTGCCTCGTTGTATGGGATGCTCTCATGGACTGCCAGTGGCATGGAGGGTCTGCTCAGATGTGTTGTCCTCCAAGGTTTGAAGGCTGATAGTGTTGATAAGAGGGGTTTGGGGGGCAGCCGAGCATCGCGAGGTCTGCCCCCCTGGCAGATTGGGAGGGGGTGGAGCCAGACGGGCGCGGCCATTTTGTGGCCTTGGGCTACTTTGGGACTAGCCCAAATGTAGCCCAAAGTTTAAATAGTAGCCCAAGTTACTTAGAGGGTTTGCGCGTTCGCCCAGCCACCATTTTAGGTTCTAGTGACCTGGTAGGTGGGAGCGCAGTAGTGTAGGTTTTTGTCTGAGGCCTAGTTGGGTGTGTTTCACTAGTTGTCAGGTTTAGCGATTTTGTCAGGTTTAGCAAAATTTGGGTGGGATCGTCGTCATGGCTGGAGAAGATGTTTGTGTGTTTAAGGCCATCTGCCTGCATAGTGAGGCAGGCTGCATGGATCTTTTGGTGGGCCCGACAGGGGGCGTGCGCCCCATGTGGCGCTGGTCGGCAGGTGTGGCAGCTGCCGTCATGGCCTGCTCGCCGCCCCGCAAGACCTCCAAGAGGCAGGTGAGCGAACAGGGCAGCGCGTATGTCAGGAGCATTGGGCATTTGTCGGGGCCCGGGGGTGCGAGGGAGGGGGATACCTGGGGGCCAGGCATGAAGAAGCCTCGGCGGGGAAGTGCTCCTTGCGTCTTCCCGCTAGGTCTGAACTTGCAGCTCGGCTGCTCCGGTAAAGCGGGAGCGGACACGGAGTGCAGGAGGTCGGGCGGGGGCCCGGGGATCTGCATGTGGAGGCCCGGGCCCACATGGAAGGGGAGAAGGAGGCTGGAAAGAAGGGGCTGAAGAGGAGAGAGGAGAGCCTCTCCCCGGCCCATGCTCGAGCCGACAGGGGCCGCCCACGAGGGAAGAGGGCGACCCCTGCTAAATATAGTGGGGCTGAGGGCACAAGCCAGGCCCGTCTAAGCGAGGTAGAAGGGAGCTGGGGGCCCAGTGGTAGTTCGAATCGGGGGCCTGCGGCGCTAGGGCCCAGGCAGGTTAGCGAGGCCTGTGGTGGTGGAGCAAGAGGGGGGGCAGAGGGACTGGGGCATGAGCAGGGGGGGTGCCAGGGGGAGGCCCTGGAAGTTGACAGGTCTGGGGGGAGTGGGGGATGGCGTGCAGAAGTGGGGGGCATGTCCGCACTGCTGATGGACTCGGATGGTAGCGAAAGGGACTGGGGGGGCTGGACATATTTGAGTCATGGGCGAAGGGGGTTAAGGATGCCCAGGGGGAAGGTGGGTGGGCAGGGGGCTGGGAGGGGAAGCTTTCTACTTCCCCTCATTTTGGGGAAGAGGGATTGCGGCTACAGGAATGAGCGAGGGGGAGGCAGGCAAGGGGGGCTGGGTGAGGAGGGGGTTCCTCAGATGAGGGGGGGTTGGGATGGGAGGTCTAGCATGGAGTGAGGAGGAGGGGGATGGGGAGGACGTGGTGGGGGTTGATCTTAGCATGGTAGGCAGGGCATGGGGGCTAGCACGGTGGGGGTAGGGGCGAGGCGGAGGGGGATAGGCTTGGGAAGTTAGTGGGGCCCAGCACACCAGACCTTCAGTTTGTTTTTTAGGAGGCGGAGCGTCGAGGGGCACCAGACTTGGCAGGGCTGGGGACGTCCCACTGGCGCCAAGGAGAAGGGAGGGTTTCAGCCTAGGGAGGGGTGCCCGGTATCGGCGGGGGATCCCATTGAGGCCAGCACAAGTTGGCCCACATCGGGCTTGCCGGCCCCTACACCCACAGGGCCGCCACGGCTTGGGGACCAACATTGGAGGAGGAGCGACGTGAAAGTTGTTTTTAATGTTGCTAAGAGGGTGCAGTCGGCGGCGCCGGCCGGGAGACCTGGTTGTTCTAAGGATGTTGATTTAGTTTATGATGAAGATAGTATGGAGGAAGGAGAGTTGAGAGACGGAGAGGGAGAGGGGGGCCGAGTAATGCTGTCAATAGTGTATTTCAGGTGTCATTGTGCCAGGCGGAGCCCACGGGTCGGACATCACGCTGGGAGGACAGGTCGGCCCCCCCGGTGGGGAGAATCAGAGATCGGTGTGCGGCTTCCTTGGCTCCAGGTAAATGGGCGGCCGGTGTGGCCACTTTTATGGTATCGGTGGGCAGTGGGGGACATGGGGGGGCAGGTTACAGAAGGGGACTATGTGGCTGATGTGGTAGGAACTGACGAAGCCCTGGAAGGGGCGCTGGGGGGTTGCAGGTAAGGTATCTGGAGGCAAGGATGGCGCAGGTGCGGGGTCTTTGGCTAAAGGGGACGGACCGGGTAAGGAGGTTATGCCTGGGCCCAATATGACGAGGAGTTTAGGGCCCGCATGGCATGGGATCCTGAGACCAAATGAGGCGAGCTGGACACGGATTTGTGGCAGCATACCATGGGGTTAGCAGGGTCGGGGAAGACCATATTAACAGCCAGCGGGCTACCCATAGTTTATCAGCCCTTTCAGGGCCGCCCCACATGAGGAGGGGTGGGGGGCGTGGGTAGGGGACAGTCACGATCCAAAGGGACCTGTTGGGAAAACAATAAAGGGTTGTGCACTCGAGAATACTGCAGGTTCCGACATGAGTGCTCAGGCTTTGGGAAGAGTGGGCATGCCCTGGTTAAATGCTGGGGAGCACAAGGTCAGCAGCAGGGGAACCATCAGGGACAGTCGGGAGGGTTTAGGTCCCCGAATCAACAACAGCCCGCGGGTGGGAGAGGGGCCTCGGCAAAAGGGCTCGTTCTCTGGTTAGAGTCGACAGGTTGGTTGCAGCCCTCCAGGGATTTCCAGATGGGGGCCTGCAGAAAAGCTGTGGGTGGGGTTTCTGGAAGGGTTTAGACTAGGTTATGATGGACCAAGGACGAGGTGTTGGGCTGACAATTTGAAGTCAGCAAAAGAGCACCCCGAGGTGGTGCAAGGAAAAATGGACAAGGAAGTCAGTGAGGGCCGCATTGATCCGACCCGTTGAGGATTGGCCTCTGGTTGATTTGATAGTGTCCCCCATTGGGGTAGTGCCAAAAAAGGAGACGGGTCAGTTTCACCTCATACAACATTTGTCGTGCCGGAAGGTGGCTCTGTAAATGATTTTATTGATGAGCGTGAGGCCACAGTGTCATATTCATTAGTTGACAAAGCCATGTCCCTTGTGACCGTGGGCACAACGGCGATGATGGCAAAGTGCGACATCAAGTCGGCTTTCCGGTTGCTTCCAGGTTCCAAGAGATCATGGGCGAGTTGGATGTGCCGTTGGCACTGGAAAAGACAGTGGGGCTAAGTGAGGCACTGTCATATCTAGGAATTGAATTGGACTCCAGAGCTATGAAGGCCCGCTTATCAGTTGATAAACTGCAGCAAATGTTGGGGCTGCTGGCAGCCATGTTGGCGCGACACAAAGTCACGTTAACAGAAATACAGGTTCTTCTGGGTCACCTGAACATTGCATGCAGGATGGTGAGAGTGGGGAGGACTTTCTGTAGGCGACTGGGCAGGGCATTGGCGGGGCGGAAGCTATTGCCTCATCACATGTGGCTGTCAGCAGGAGTGAGGGAGGACTTGAGGATGTTGCAGTTTTTTTTGCAGAACTTGAATGGTGTGCCAATGATGCGGGGTGACGACATGGTCTGGGATGTACAGATCTTTTCAGACGCAGCAGGGAGTGAGGGATTTGGACTGTATTGGCAGGACAAATGGTGCGCGGAAATGTGGCCCCCGAATGGGTGGCGGGTGGTCAAAGCATAGCTTTCCTGGAATTTTTCCCGCTGGTGGTGGCGATCTCGCTTTGGGGGGACTTGCTGGCCCACAGGAGGCTGACTTTCAGGATAGACAATATGGCAGTGGTAGAAATTGTGAATCGGCAGTCTGCAAGGGATGCGCAAGTTCTGAAGTTGCTGAGAGTGTTTGTGCTGGGCTGTTTGCGGCCTGATATTGCCTTTCACACAGTACATGTGCCAGGGGTGGACAATGACGTAGCTGATGCTTTGTCTCATTCACAGTGAGGGAGAATCCGTGGGTTAGCCAAGGACGCAGACAAGACCCCGACCAGCATGCCGCTGCATTTGTGGTACGTAGGCAACACAGGATGTTGCAACTGGTTGTAGTGTTCCTGGCGCAATCAACCATTAATGTGGCTTACACGTCAGCATGGGAGGAGTTTGTGGCTTCAGGGGCAAGGCGGCGGTTTTCGGCAGCAGGGAGGCAGAAAGATTTAATACAGTTTATCCTGTCCTTAATCGAGAAAGGGCTCACTAAAGTCACGATAGCGGGTAAATTGGCGGGGATCGCTTTCATGGGCAAGCTCCTGTGGGGTTATGCGCCGTTGGCGGGGGAACTCGGTTCACGCATGTCGGAAGGATGAGCTCGGGAGTGTGAGCGGGGCGACTCGAGTCAGGAACCCCCTGTTTTAGGATCTTTTGGAGAAGGGGATGCAGACATTACCACGGGTATGCAGGGACGACTGGGAACTTTGCCTATTTTCCACATTGATGTGGATATTTGTGGGGGCTTTCCAGGTTTCACAGTTATTGGGGTCCAAATGGGGCGACGGTTTGTTGTGTCCCGAGGTTTCCCACCGGGAGAACATGATATGTCTGTGGCTGAGGAAATCTAAAACGGATCAGAGGAGTGGGGGCAATGGGTCTCGTTACAGGCAGCTGAATCGAGCTTGACCTTTCCCTTTGGGTGGGGATTGAGATGGAGGGCCTTGGCTTCAGACGCAGCAGGTGTGGTGTTCAGACATGCGGATGGGCAGGTGGCAAAAGGGTCGCAGCTCTTGGTCATAATGAGGAAGGCCTTGTCCCTGCTGGGTTTAGTTGCAAAATGTTTTGGCACACATTCATTCAGGATTGGCGCTGCGTCGGAGGCGAACAACCGGGGTGAGGGCGAGGGGACATTTTGAGATTGGGCAGGTGGTCGTCTGACTGTTACCACCATTACTTGTGCAGTGCACCTAGCCAATTGTAGCACAGTTGTGTATTTTCCCTGTGTTCATTAATGTTTCTCGTTTCAGGTTCGTTGATGGGTCTCCTTGCCCAGGAAATGTCTATTTGGATCGTGTGTCATTCTTTTGTGAAATGGGCTCAAGTCCAGGCCCGCTCCACCTATTTTGGGGAGAATCTTGCATTCAATAAAGAACTGTTTAGTGTTGGTTGGAAAGGGGGAATGCTCTGGAGAAAGCTTTTAGAAGTACTGAATATGATGTTGGTGGCTGGTAGGTGCCCCGATGTCCTGGTTATTCACCTGGGGGAAAACGACATGGTTCAGGAGACGGGATTGGCACTGATGAGGTGCATAAAGCATGATTTGGAGGTGATTAAGCGGCAACGGGCAGGGTGCGCGGTAGTGTGGACAGAGTTTGTACCGCGTAGGGTTTGGAGGGTTGCTGTGAACCCTGGTGCGGTGGACAAGGCAGGGAGAAAGGTGAATGTGGAGATGGTGCGTTTTTGCGGCCATTTGTGTTTTACTAGGATCAGGCACAAAGAAAAAATCTGATATGACACGCCAGAATTTTTCAGGGGGGACAGGGTCCATCTTTGACGGCTCGGCATGGACTTGTATTTGTTGGAGTTGAGGGAAGTACTGGCCAGGATGTTGGGTGTGCGCAGAGGCTTAACAGGACACCTTTTGGAGGGGTTTTAAGGGGGCTAGGTTTTCGGCAGGGGTGCAGGGGGCAGGGAGTTAGGGCTAGGGGGCAGGGGGAGGGCAGAAAAAGGTGGAGGCGGCATATACGCCTACTCTCCCGCCTTTTCCTGGAAGGCGGTGGTGTTTGAAAGTTGCCCAAGTTTAGCTGGAGTTTTGTTGTTTCTTGTTACGTTTGGGGAGTTTGTGAACAGGAGCAGGGAAAGGTTAAGCATGCTGGAACATTACATTAGAGGTTTGTTAGTTATAGTGGCAGGAAGGCAGGTAGGATTTTAGGTCATGGGAGGTTAGGAGTTATAAATGCTATATTGTAAGCTTGTGTAATATTATTGTTATTGAAAGGTATTTATTGTATGTTGCAGGGTGGGGGTTTATGATGTGGGGATCGTAAGGGTAGGGGGAAACAAGGGGTCAGGTAATTTGATGTATAGAGAGGTTTTAGTTTTGTAAGGCAAAGTGCCAGTGTTAATAAAATTGTGATATGCACCTGTTTCAATCAAGTGGCCTTTTACACACACAAATGGTTGTCGGTGTGGCTTGGCCCCCTTCCCTCCCAAGGGGGGCTTGGGGGGCAGCCGAGCATCGCGAGGTCTGCCCCCGGGCAGATTGGGAGGGGGTGGGGCCAGACAGGCGCTGCCATTTTGTGGCTTTGGGCTACTTTGGGACTAGCCCAAATGTAGCCCAAAGTTGAAATAGTAACCCAAGCTACTTAGGGGGTTTGCATGCTCGCCCAGCCACAATTTTAGGTTCTGGTGATCTGGTGTCTGGGAGCACGGTAGTGTAGGTTTTTGTCCCCGCCCACCCTCCCTGGGCTTAGGAGTTTTTTGTGGGAGGCTGTTAGGGCAGGTTTTTTCCAGCCGGGGCCTTATTGAAAAAGGTACATAGGGGTTGAATTGTTGTGGAGTTGTCGCTTGGAACAGGTGCTGGCGGGGTTGTTTGAAAGTTGGCCAGGTTTGGCTAGAGTTTTGTAGTTTCTGGCTAAGTTTGGGGGGTTTGTGAACAGGAGCAGGAAAAGGTTAAGCATGCTGGAAGTTTACATTAGAGGTTCGTTCGTTACAGTTGCAGGAAGGCAGGTAGGATTTTAGGTCATGGGAGGTTAGGAGTTATAAATGCTATATTGTAAGATTGTGTTATAATATTGTTATTAAAAGTTATTTATTGTATGTTGCAAAGTGGGGGTTTATGATGTGGGAATCGTAGGAGTGAGGGGGGAAACAAGGCGTCAGGTAATTTGATGTATAGAGAGGATTTAGTTGGGTAAGGCAAAGTGCCAGTGTGAATAAAATTGTGATATACACCTGTTTCAATAACGCAGCCTTTTCCACACGCAAATGGTTGTCGGTGTGGCTTGCCCCCTTCCCTCCCAAACGCCAGCTTATATCGATGTTTGGTTTGTGCATGCCACTTGCTGGCGGTGAGTGGGCGGGACGCACGTGGCCTGCTTCACACATGACATTTGGGGAGAGTGAGAGGCTCTGTAGTTCCAGCGCACTCGCTCATCTCAAAATCTTGAATTAGCACTAACCAGAGACGTGCAAGCAGGACCAATGAGTGCGTGCACATGCACCAGCCCTCGGCAAACGATGTTCATTTAGTGCCTACTTATTGCAGAAGGCAGTGCAAGTTTGTTTCTTGCACAAGACATTTACTATGATGTTTATTAATGCTGCGAAAAAATGCACTTGGGACGCGGCATGTGAACCGGGCCGGGCAGATGGGGAAGTAGAGATATTTCAGCAGAGTAAATGCGAGGTTGGGCGCGGCCCTCTTTCCCCTGACCTAGTAGAACTTGACCAGCCTGTGGGCACAGTGTGGGGTAACCTCATACCATACTGGGCACTGTCTTTCAGGTGGGAGTGTTTTCAGCGTCCCCCAACACCTCTGTTTAGGGGCCACTTCTGTTAAAGAATCCCTGTTTATTAGCCCAAAATAGTACTGCGTTACCCACTCAAGGTCGCTGCATTGGTGCAGTATCAGGTGAATCGAGAAACCACTTAATACCAGTAAACAATGCGTAGGACCATGGGTGACATAACTTGTGCTCTAGCGAATCACTTCGAGACAAACGGGGTACTTTCATAATGCGATGTGTCTGTGTTTGCCAAAGAAACAGTCCCATGTGTTCTAGCAATTTTTATGGGTTCACAACGAGTTATGCCAACTAGTGGCACTCTCTCACCTCTTTACTGTGAACAGACATGAAGCCTATGGTAAAGGTTCATGCTATTTTATTTCAATGGCACACAATGCTCTTTGGGCTCGATCTGTACCGAATATGATTTAATTTCAAAATCATCCTGCTTCAGTGGAAGGAAACGTTTTGGTCAAGATATGATACGCCCATTTGAATGGTACTTTTGTTTGATACTCTTCTCATGTCCATCTTGTTTCAGTAGAGGGTTCGAGCTGCCCAATATATGATAATGTATCATGTAAATTTATAGGTTTCAAGGTAACAGGTGGTTATGCATGTCTGCCGCCTTTTTATCAAAAGTACAGTTAATTTCCTTGTATTTAATGCAGCACGCTATATATTCTTGGTGTTAATGGTGCACATAATTTGTTCGCGGGTTTCGTATTATTTTCTCAGGGTTTGCACTGGGCCTGGGATGGCTTGGGCCAACGGACCGCACTGGGCAGGGGAGCATAAGAAAGCGGACCACGGGGGCATGAATGTTTATGTACACATGTTATTGCTCAATAATTGACCCAAGTGGCCTGCACTAAATAGAGTGGGGGCAGGTCCTGCCACACTGTGTTTCCATGCACCATGCACAATGTCCTGAGCTGGGCAAGCAGGCAGGTTGACTTGTGGCGAAAGGTGGAACATTCTGTGAGGCAGGTGCATTTGTGCCAGGCGTTTAATGGTTTCTATTTATTTTCTAAGGTATTTCTGAATGAAGTTAGAGAATCCTCAAGAGCCACACAGCCTTTAAGCAACCACGGCTGAGCAATAGGAGTCGAAGGGTAAGTGGTTAAATCATGTTAGGAGAAGATTACATAGTCATGGCGGGCTGGAGCATGGTGTGCTGGGAGAGTGACCGCTCACGCGGGGTCTATCTAAGGTTGGGTAGCGCGACAATGGTTCATAGGCACTGATATATTGCTAAGAAGCATTGCAGGTCAGTGGCTTGGAAGCCCACCCCACCATTTCACTACAGGAGTGTGCAAGGCATGACAGAGGGGCAAGGCGGTGCAGCAACGTGGGCATAAAGCAAGCACAGTCATAACAAATTATCTCTCAGTTTCAGAATCAACATGCACACAGATACAGCACAGAAACAAACGGGAGCAACCACGAGACAAGACACCTTGGGTAACAGTAACGTTTGCGCCTCCGCAGACCAAATGCTGCATGGCCATTCATCGAATTGACCGCAAACTTAGTAATGAGGAGATGCGACTGGTTACACGAGGGGAGGACTCTGGATTTCATGACCAGCAAAGGACTTTCCTTAGGTCGGGACAGCTTTATGATTTGCTTTCTCATCCTGGACAAAAATGCTCACATCTTGGTGGGTAATGGCAGCCCCTCGAGAGATATTGCAGCTCGCCTCAAGCGCCATCCAAGGAGTAGGTAACTGAGAATAGGAAGTTGACAAAGGTGACGCAAAACAAGGGTAGGGACCTCCATGGGCACTTGGCCAGTGGCCAGATAACGGAACAGCTACTGAAACCACCAATGAACATGTGGTGCAGAGCTAGAACAAAAGTATACGAAATACATATGACTTGTACATTGTTTATTCCAGACAAGGGCACCAAAGTGAAAGGATCCTCCACCCATTGCGACACAGAGCCATGGCAGGAATGGAGGACCAAAGCTCGCCGGCACTATTCTCCATGTAAGAGACCCTGTACCTGGGGGCAGAGACAAGCAAAGTGGCTGACATAGGCTTCTGGGTGGAATTTAGCACAGGTAATGGGGTGCCAACTGGGCCATATGTGCTATGGCGGATCAAGGATCCGCAGCGTTCATGGCCCCCTAAAACATGACCTCAGCTGATGACTCTTCTATGCTGTGGCATGAAGACTAAGGTTTGGCCTCCCTGATTCAGGACAACCCCACCACCCTCAAGAGAAAAAAGGTTACTGAAAAAAGAGAATTTTTAAGCACTTCCTCCGGTAATACAATATTCCCAAGTTTCGGGTTGATGAGTTAGCTTCAGATCGCAAATATAAGTGTGTCCCTTAGACAATGCTACTGCTTAATGAAGATCATTCAATGTTCCAAGTTACACAAGATATACAGAGTCCACACTGTTCAGTTTCTTTAATTTGATGTAATTTTATTTCTCGTAGTTGATACATCCATCACGATAGACTGCCACTATGCCAACACGTGTTTCATCTCCCGTTAGACTTTATCAAGGCGATTGGCAAAACGCTTGTTGTCCCACTGTTCATCAAAGAACCAGAGCTGTATTACACTTCTGATTACGCAAACATCCACAGCTTTGTTGTGTGTTCGTTATTCATCAAAGGGTACCTCCACCCACTTCTGTAAACCATGGCGCACCCAGAATAAAAATGATACTTGGAACAAGCCTAACTGGTAGAGGCTTGTTCAATCCTATCAACAATAATCGTGGAAAAGATGACACAGTACAGCAAGAATGTAGAGTTGTAGATGAAGCACATGGGGGCCAGACATGCACCTACACTCGGGGATTGGTGCTAAAAGTCTCACGCACCAAGACAAGGATGTGACCGTGGCACATACTATAGGTTGTGCCACGGTCCATAAAAGCTGTGCGCCCTCATGACGCCCAGCGATGGTTCACTGACCAGCTAAAACTTGATAAACTGGCTCTCCGCCAGGCTGAACGCCGATGGCGCCACAACTATGATCCCCTTCTCAAAATCGAATTCACGACCCTTTTAAAAAATTATAAATCCTCTATTTTAGAGGCTAAAACATCCTATTTTTCCCGAAAAATCATGGAGTCTGCTTCCAAAGCAAAAGATATATTTTCGATTGTCAATGAGCTCTCTCTTCCCGATCGTGTCACTCTTCCCTCCGTGCCCACCCAGGCTCTGTGTGATGCGCTTAACACTTACTTTCAGGATAAAATCTCCACTATTAAAAATAATATTTCTCCGCCCACTTCGTCCCATTCATTCTTATTACCCCCCAACAATCCCCAGCAACTGGATGCCTTCCCCCCTATCTCCATTACTGAGTTCCAGAGACTCCTGCACAAAGTCAGTTCCGGGTCTCCCAACGACTGTTGCCCCCCCCATATCCTCAAAGAAATCTTCTTGGCCTGCCCTGTCCCTGCCTTGGCACTTCTTAACACCTCGCTGGCCACAGGAGTAGTTCCAGACTCCTTCAAACAGGCAGTGGTGCTACCGATTTTAAAGAAAGCCAACGCAGACCCCTTGGTTCTGAGTAATTATAGGCCTATTTCTCTACTCCCCTACCTGGGAAAGATCTTGGAGACCCACGTGACTCGGTGTTTGAGCACCTTCATTGAGAGTTCATCTTTTTTGGACCCTCAACAGGCTGGTTTCCGCTCCCTTCACTCCATTGAGGCGGTCATTGCGGCCGTCATGGATACGCTAAGAACTGGGGCGGATAATAACATCTCTCAAGCCCTCGTCCTGTTAGATCTGTCGGCGGCTTTTGACACGGTCGATCACTCTATATTGATCGACCGTGTCACCAATGCCGGCATTCAGGGCGTTGCCCTTGATTGGGTCCGATCTTTCCTCGACAGGCGCTCTCAAGCAGTTCATCTTTCCACCTTCTCTGCTCCCCTTTCCTCCCTTTCCTGCGGAGTCCCTCAGGGCTCGGCTCTATCCCCCCTTCTTTTTAATTTATATATGCAACCCCTTATGGTTTCTCTCCGTCACTCCTCTGCAACAATCTATAATTACGCAGATGATCTGCAGTTGATTTTCCCCCTTGATACCGCTCCCTCTTCCCTCACCAATTTCCAAACCACCATGCTTTACATCTCTGATTGGATGGCCCACAGCCAGCTCAAGCTAAATCCTACTAAGACGGAACTTGTCCTGGTTGGCGGACCGGCCAATCCGTGGAATGATAACTACTGGCCCCTCTCTCTTGGCGCCCCCCCCGTCCTGTCAGCTCTGTGAAAAGTCTCGGAGTAGTCATCTCTGGTGATCTGTCCATGAAGTCGCAGATCTCGGCAGTTACATCATCCTGCTTCTTCCATCTGCGCAGGATACGCAAGATCTGTAGATTTCTCACCAGAGAGGCACTCATTTTAGTCATCTTGGCCCTAGTCATCTCCAGGGTTGACTTTGCTAACATCTTATACGTGGGGATTCCTGCTTACCAGCTCCAGAGGCTCCAACTGATACAAAATCAGGCTGCCCGCTTGGTGTTCCACCAGCCCAAGCACCAGCACGTTTCTCCACTACTGCGGAGCCTCCACTGGCTTCCAGTGGCCAAACGGTGCACCTTTAAACTCGGATGCACTATTTTTAAAGCTCTTTACAATTTGGCACCTGCTTTTATCTCTTCCAATCTAAAGCGGTATTTACCAACACGAAATGTACGCTCTTCCGCCGACAATCTCCTGTGCATCCCTCAAATCCATCGCAAGAAACATGGTGGTCTCCGCTTTTCTTTCCTGGCCCCTTACTTTTGGAACTCCCTCCCCTCCTCCTTCCGTCACTGCCCTTCCTATGAATGTTTTCGCCAGACATTAAAGACGCTCCTTTTCAAAGCTGCCTTCGAGGAACCATTGGCCCTTGCCCGTTGTGTTTGTTATGAGCGCCAAGAAACCGTTCCGGTGAACGTGCGCGGTATAAGAATTTTTAACATAACATAACATAACAGGTTGTGACAGGTGCGCAAAATATAGGAGGAACTTCACAGCACCAGCCCTTTTGAGGACCATGTGCGGTCGACCAAACACTACTCCCTCTTCCGCAAGGGCCTGAAAACCTTTTTGTTCAATCAAGCTTTCCCGCAGTAATCCATCCACTGTTTCGCTCCCGCCTACTATGCCTTCTAAGCGCCAAGAAACCGTTTGGTGAACGCTGCGCTATACAAGTATTTTAAATTCAAATTCAAATTCAAAGGGTTTTTCGATACTAGGGCCAACACACACGGAGCCAGGGCAACTCAGTGTGCCACCTCTTCAACAGCAGGGCATGCACATGGGGGACAGCATGTAGGTTCATTCACACATGTGCTAAGTGCTCCGATGCCCACACCGTATCAGCATGTGGGAGAGAGGGCCAATGCAGGACAAACACAGGGATGCAGGGCCCGGCACCAGTGCAAAGCAGACATAAGGTTGACGACACATAAACTCCCTTGCCTATCAAATTTGACACGTTAGGAGAATTACTAGAAGATTATCCCTAGCAAAAAGCATGTTAAGTGCTGTTGCCGGGTTTCAGAGATGGCTTTGTAATCCTTTACATAGGTCCACAAGTAGTGAGAACAGATAAAAATGTAAAGTTCGCCAGGGATCTGCCACTAGTGATGGTCAGTAAATTAGGGAAGGAATGCAACTAGGGAAAGTACTTGGTCCATTTGAATCTCCTCCACTAGCTAAATTGATTATTTCCCCAATAAGCGCTGTCCCCAAGAAAGATCAGGGTAAATTCCAGCTCATCCACTATCTGCCCTACCCCAGTGGCATATCAGTAAATCTTTGCCTGTCAGAAGGCCCATGCTCGGTGACATACGCATCCTTCGATGATGTGGTGGCACTAGTCTGTCAGGCAAGACCACATGCAAAGCTGGCGAAAGCAGATATAAAATCTGCCTTTAGGCAATTACCAGTCAATCCCAGCAATTTCTACCTGCTCAGCATGCAGTGGTGTGGCTATTTTTTATTTTGATAAGTGCCTGCCAATGGGCTGTTCAGTTTCATGCCCGTGCTATGAACAGTTCAGCTCCTTCCTGGAGTGGGCCCTCAAGACGAAAAAAAAACAGAACGTGCCATGCACTACCTGGATGACTTCTTGCTCATTAGGAAGGCGGACACAAATGACTGCCAGCAGACCTTCATAGCCCTTTAGGTATTTTGCAGTGGATTAGGAAGGGCACTGGCCCCTGAAAATACCCAGGGCCCCAGCCATGCCCTCATGTTCTTGGGAACAGAAATGGACACATGAAAGGGGATGCGTTTTCGGCAGCAGGCTCTCTGCACAGAAATACAAAACATTCTGACTAGGGAAAAGGGGACACTGGGTAATATCTAGAGCCTATCAGGCAGGCTGAACTTTGCTGCTAGAGTAATCCCTGTAGGGAAGCCATTGGAACTCAGATTGGCAAGGGCTTCTGCCAAGGTAGTCAAGAAGCATTACTTGATTTGGCTGAACCAGGGGTACGGCCAAGGTAGTCAGGAAGCATTACTTGATTTGGCTGAACCAGGGGTACAAAAAAGATCTGGCCACGTGGGCCACCTTCCTGAGCCTGTTGAATGAGGAATTGACCTGGCGAGCCCCACGGGCTACCAACTAACAACTTAGGCTAATTATGGATGCATCAGGGTGCGAAGAATTCAGAGCCATACTAGGAACTCATGATGTGAAGCAAAGTGGCCCAACGCTTGACGCAATTGGGGCATCGCAAAGAACCTGACAATCCTGGAGCTCTTCCCAATAGCATTGGCACTCAGGCTGTGACCCAGGGAACTAAAGGATAGAGAGAGACAACATAGCGGTAGCGCATACGGTTAATGCCCAGACAGCAAAATGCCCAGTCCTGCAGGGAATGATCAGAGAGATGGTCAAGGCTTACCTGTACGGCAAAGTCGACTTCTGCACGCGCCACGTGTAAGGCATAAAGAGCCCCGCAGCTGATGCACTTTCTCATTTCCAGTAGGATAGGTTCTGATTGGCATGCCTAAAGGCAGATCAGAAGATAAGGCCATTTTGAGAGGATTGGTAGAGACTAGTGCAGTGGACCCCAAATAAATTGCCCTAGGTGAGCAAGCATTGGTCACTAGGAACTCTGGATTCAACTTTGTGAGGCATGGCCTGCTTTGCATCAGGACACCCGACTACGTTGCGCAAGATGGGGTGCATCTATCACACTTGGGCTATGAGGTGTTTGTGAGGAACATTTGGTAGGCCCTGAAATAATTTGGTTGAGGCAATGAACCTTAGAGCTACGCAGGTGGGGGACCCAGGGTTGTGGTAGGTCACCCTGAAATATGGCGGGTCTTACGAGTGATCCTAGTACAAAAAGCGAATGATACCCCACCAGGTGGAGACTGGGCTGCTAAATGTGATATCCTCACGCCATAGGGGGCAATGAGAAGAATGCAATGGCACCCGCATCATCACGCAAGGGATAGTTGGTATCCTGATAGCTGGGGTTGACCTTACCTTGCTTCATGGTCGCACGGGCGCACCAACTATTAAAAACCTTGGACAGCAGCCCCAGAGCAAAATACACTGCACCGGATGGATAATAACCCCGTACTGTGATGCTCGGTAGCTGGAGATATTTTCAGGATGGGTGTTAACCCTACCTATGTACTGCAGAACATAATATGAATACATTTGCAACAGTTTTTCCCACAAACAGCATGTGGTATGTTTTATTATTGGTAATGCAACTGTATGTTTGTCACATAAATTATTGTGTTAGACGTCAGATGACAGAAGGGCTAGGGGTGGAAACGCTAGTTCAGTGGCCACGCCTCCCGCAGCTGTTCATCCTTCTGAGGTCGAAGAAATGAATATCATTGAGTTGGGTAATACTAAACATCTGGGGCCTCATTTATGAAAAGTGACGCATCTCTGCATGAAAACAGCGTGAGTCACTTTTCACTGCGGCCTCCTTGCAACACCAATGATGTGTCATATTTACAGTATGACGCATCATTGCGCAAGGAGTTACATATACATCAGTATTTCTGATGTATCTATATGACGCAAAAGTGGCGCATTGCTGGAGTGTGTCACAAAAGTGAAGCAACTCCAGCAATGTATCCTTTCACATGGAGCAAGCCCCATGTGAAAGGGCCAGCGTCAGTCTTATGCCTGCTGTAAGGCAGGCGTAAGAAATTGACGCATTTGTGTCCTATAAGTGGCGCAGTGAAATCACATTGATTTCACTAGTCACTTCTACGACCCTTTCTTGCGTCAATACGCCCCCGTGCATACATTATACCTGGCGCAGGTATAATGTGGCGCAGGGGTTTACAAAGTGACGCATCTACCTAGATGCGTCACTTTGTAAATATGGCGCAACAAGGCGCATTTTTTACGCCACTGGTGCGTCACAAAAAGTGACACAACAGCGGCGTAAAAGTGAAGCATAGACTCATAAATGAGGCCCCTGTTATACAGAGCCATGATACCCTTGGGTGAGCGTGCTCTTTACAAATACACATGGAAGCTGAACTTTTTGTTAAAATTGACGTAAAAGTGGCGCACGGGCCTTGTAAATAAGCCCCTTGGTTTTCAGGGTCCCTTTCTGAAGCCTTGAGTTTGATGCCAAAATAACTTAAAAAAATTAGCAAAAGAAAAAATATATACACAATAAAAATGACAACGATTATAGCACGACCCTTGTTTTGAGCTCAAGAGGAATGTAAATATCACCAAGAAAAAACCATGTATGTTGCTGGAGAGCGCAGCTTTCAGTACTCAAATTGAAAAACACGGGCTTTTTTTGTTAGAATTTTGACTTCGGTTTGCTGCACAGTCATTATAACCAGCAGCGTTCCGTCCTTTGCAATTAGCAGTGAGTGTTACGCAACAGAACGCATCCCCGCGGGACGAGAGCCCGCTAGAGTTCCAACTGCTCACCGTTAACGCGCCATTCGGCGAGAGACGCGCAGATGCCCCCTCAGCACATGGCGCTCCTATTCTGGGCACAGAAGCCCTTGGGTGACAGCAGCCGAAGCCGACCCCCTCGGCACAGCCGCGACTATCAGTGAGCAGGAAGAGGCTGCTAACGGAATGCAAATGTTATTGACGTATTTCCTGCAGTCATCTACTTTCCTTAGCTGTATTATGTGGCGATTCAAAACCCCATACAACTGTTCAGTAGCCCAGGTGCATTGAGAGACTCTTTGCTGAATATTGTTGTTGGTTTGTTTATAAATTAGCCGTTTGCTAGGTTCAATTTTCATGTAATTTGAAAACATAAGCCATTTTGAAATGAAACATTGTGTTAATGAGAAATAAGCTACTTAATGCTACTTAAATAAACATATGTCTCTAAAGACCTTATCACTTGATCCAGTGTGCTTTTTGGCATGTCCTAATCTGTACCTAGTGGCCTTGCCTCTATTCTTTGTTTTCTAGATATCTGACTGGAGAGGCATATTTTGCAGCCATTAGAATATTAATGCCATTGATAATGATGATAAAGATCGCTGTTTTGGTGCTCATCACAGGTGCAAACAAGATTGGATTAGCCAAGCAGCAGATGAGGCAATCACTTCAGCAGATTCAACCATGCGCAGGGAAAGGGATACAATTCACAACCAATCGTGTCTTGCTCAGGTCAACTTGACCCCTATCGTGGAACCTGAAAATGAATGAGTCTTGGGGTGGAGTTTCAGCTCTGGTCAGGGTCTGGACTGGCATTATGCCTTCTGGGTGGCTGTGTGCAGCTCAGCGTCACACACTAGGGGCCTAAACTATGCAGGATTTCACCAAAGACCATCACCATTAAGGATAAACCTTAAGTACTATATTGATAGAGATACACAATGTGTTTTTTTGTCTTCCCTGACAGACACGGATTGAATCACATTTATTCGGATATTGTGAGTGATGGTTGTGGCTGGGTCTGTTGTGCTGGCCGTGGGCTGTATAGGCCAAACCCCATGCAACTTTCAGATGTACATCACCACTGGCCAGTGATTAGGAAAGCGATATCCTCTCCCATGACACATTCAGGCCTATCCTGATGTAGCATTTGATTGCACTCAGATGCACAACCCTGACCGCATGTACCAAAGCAGACTGCTACCTTTGGACTTTGTAGCTTGAACTTTACTCCTAGTCTAATGTTATCCTAATCGACTATAATATGAAGTGGAGGGATACCTGGAGGCCTCAGGTGGTGCTGAGACTCCACCTCCATCTATGGTTAGAACTGAGCTAAGTGGAGCTGGGAAATCCAAAATCACATCTGTAGCTAAAGTGGTGCTGCCATTTTCCATGCCCAATTCCTGTTTGGCCTCAGTACCAGCAGAGAACCTGGGTTGGTCTCCTTGAGCCAGGCTAGGTTCAAACAAGCGGCTGTCATTGCAGCACACGCCGGGCCACATGCCAAGGCACCAGGTAGCCCTGTACCAGACCACACAACTGGAGCCTTACATCTGTACTAATGCAATTACCCTCATTGGGTCTGAGTTAGGGGGATCCTGCTGCATGGTTGATGTATACTGATCTCCGCTTTCCCTTGTTTTTGGTGTGGACCTGGAGGCACTTAGTTAACCTCCACCCTACCCCTGGCTCCACTGAACCGTGTTATCTCATAGTGCTGCACCACGCCCAGGCAATGGGTAGTGAGGCTCAATCAGGAAAGGCTGTGTTGGAGCTACAGCCCCGCTCTATGTTGCCAGTTGTGCATCACCAGGGAATGTCATTATTGATCCTCTCTAGTCCTCATTTATCAGTCTTGAGCCTGGAGGACGAGTTTAATCTAGACTTAACAAACACCTGTGTGTGAGGGACACACTGACAGAGTCCTGCAGATCCATCCAGCACTCATTCCTTGGTTCCTTCTGCTAACAGGTGCCCTGGGGAGGCTAGCGCACTGCTGCCTCTGTGATCAGTTGGCTCGTCACTGCGCTGACATTTCATTTGTGTCTCTTCTTCGAAATATGCTATAACTGCACTCAGCAGTGGAGTATTTGTGTTCCCTTATCTTGATCCCTGTTAATAAATTGCCAGTTCTGTTCCTCAGGAGAAAGTATTCAATGATTCCTGGACCTTTGCATGTGAACATGATGTAGCCTTTTTAGCATGTTATGGAGAGTGCTAGGCTCAAGGTATAGTGATGGATTTAAATATAACGTTTTATCAATTTGAGATCGAGGTATCCAACTATGTGCAACTGGCATGCTCTCAAGCCAATGCAGATGGCCCTCCTTCTAGGCAAAACTGGACTCCATTCCTTTTTGACCCCCCTCTAATTTCTTCCCTGGGTAGATCATAGGGAGAGGGGGAGGTAGATTTCTTGCAGGGTTCCCTGGCTCCTGCACTGTCAGTGGGCGGGCTAGTCCTCTGCAGAAATGGTGGAACCATGAAATGGATTACTATCACCGGGCACCTGCGGAGAGTTACCACCGCTCTTTCCCCGAGGATTCTGCTGATGAAAGATGGCTGCAACAGTCAGCGAGATTTGTTTTTTTAATCTAGCCATGGACTCTTCATGTCCCCTGCTGGAGTGCATCACTCCCACCACAGTGAGGATCTGAGGAGTGAGTACAGAGGTGAGAAAGGCATACACCAATAGCTCACACATAATACATAAACAGGACATCTAAACAAGAGACAACTAATAAGAGTTGTTGGGAAGTCGGCCTGATCATGGATAGTTTGAAATCAATAATTATACCTATATGTTTCAATCTGGGATAGCTAAACACTCTGAGATCACATCCAGTATATGCATATTTCTTCACTGTATGCAGGTGTACTTCTAGTACATATTGTGACCCAGAGAAGATGATTTTTTTAAGTTACTCTAAAGTATTTCTGCCACATACTATAGGGAATCATTGTACAATGGTTTCTTGATGATATTAAGCATGGATACCTACTGTGAAGAAGTCTCCTGTGGGTGGCCCTTGCTTCCCTTTGGTACTACATCTGCCACAGGTAAGTGTTAGTTCATTGTCACTCTTAAAATGATCCAGTAACACTGACACCATCACACACAATGCATTATCTGGCTAATTAAAACGTAACAAAATTGTATGGCTTTTCAAATCACTAATACATTTTGGAAAATGCACAACCAACTCCATCCTTGTTTGCTGTAAATTCAGGCACTACCCTTCTTAAAATTAAACAGCAGATAGTTAGTAAAGACCGGTAAGAGGATGAAACAGATACTCCAGTAGCCCACACTTTACGATATAGAAATTAGGTTTGTTGTGCCTAACCACAACTACCACTAATATTAATGCCCATCTTCCTTGTAATGGACGTCTTACTTCCATCATGGCTTGGGGACAGTGTGCTTTCACCAATGAAGAGGAAACCCCTATGAATGAGGATAGAATCAATTGCATAAGCTGAATGTAAAGGGGTGGTAGGCTTGGCCTGCCCAACATTTCATGAGATTACTGTGCATTGACGGTGAGTCTCTGTAAGTGATGTGTTTCTAATATGGCAGAGGTAGGACAGGACAATCTGCCTTTTTATAGGAAACCTGCTTCCACTCACGTTCCATGGTAGAAGACAGGGAAGTGATTCTAAGGATGATCAAGTGGGAGCGGATGCCAATAGGAAAGACCCATGAATACATACTCCTACCCCTCCCAACAACATTAAGCCCTCTACTAATGAACAATGCACTATACAGGGCCCTGGGTCAAGAACAACGAATGAGGTGAAACAAACAGAACCAAATAGGAACGAATAAATGCAGTGCTACATGAAAGCAAAGCTGGGGTCTATAGCCGACCAGAGAGTAGTGAACACAGCCAGATTTGAGCGAGTGTTGCACAGCGTTGATCTGCCTCAAAAGAAAATAACTTAGGGGCATATTACCAACAAGTAGCGATATTTATCGCTAAATAGGCTTAGCGACAATTTTTTTATCGCTGCCATTTGCTGGATATGTTAGCGGAGAAAACATGCTATTAGCAACGTTTTTCGCCATTGTGCTAAAATATCCAGCGATAGTGGCAAAATGCGTGAATATCACAGAGAATACAGCGATATTCACGCATTAGCGACAAAATGCTCTTAGCCATGTTATCCACCTCCCATTGAATAACATGGCTAAGAACTGGTCTGGGCAGGTGTTAGTATTTGGAGATATTCGCGCTTAGCACGAATATTTCCAATGCTACGCCTGCCTTGCTAATAGGCGATAGCGACGTTAGCGACTGCTTTCAGTCGCTAACTAGTTGGGTACGCCCACTTTGCATGTCATTAGCGATAAACATCGCTGACATGCAAAGCGGGCCACAAACCGTTCGCTATCACCTAAAAGCTGTCGCTAACTTCAGTTAGCGACAGCTTGCTAATAGGGTGATAGGATTATCGGCCGCTAAATTGGCGATACTTGCCTATCGCCCCCCTTGGTAATATGCCCCTAAATCTTTATTGTTCCTTTTTGGCAGTGTCCTTGAGAGTGCAGGTAGCAGGGACCCCCTGAGGTTAGTGTCCATAAATAAAGATCAGAGGCAATGGTGAACAAATGGATCTAGGAGCACAACTAGGACCACTGAGAGTGGTAAGGAGCATCATGACGTATTCGATGTTGTACTTGTTGGATTCTTTTCCTGGTCCACACATTTTCTGGAGCATAGCAGAATTATATGTGACCTCTATCAACATCTAGCTGCCTGAAGCACCCAATCCCTATTTATGTAATCACCGAATGTACGAGGATTATGCATTGTTCTGCACTCTCTGCTTGGTTGATGATGAAGTAGGTAGGCCAGACTTAGTCAGAGGAAAACCTCCTGAATTAGTTGCAGTAAGAAGCCTGCTAGCATAAGCGATTCATCTTTCTCAGAGACTCCAGCAACGCTTAAGTTATGACCATCGAGGCCATTCTTCAAGCTGTCTCTATTGTAAACTGTTGTTTTTTCCTCAGGGTCTTTAAACACTTTGAAGTGTGCCAGTGTTAATTATCCACCTTCCCAATAGGTTGCTTCACCTCTGCCATGTTGTTGGCTTTCCAGTTTACTAACATATCATAGGCAGGACTAGGCACACACCTACTCAGCGCCAGGATACCCTCACCGGTAATAGTGCTCCATATACATACACATAATATAACTTAACGTATTAAGCACTATATAGTATACCCACATTATACACTTACACAGATATACATGTGGCTATCAGTTGTCATAGGGGGTCTCATTGAACAAACCTAGGTAGCAAAGCCCTAGAAGCACAAACAGCAGATGCCATACATTAGAGGCTGTTTCAGGTAGAATTGGCATGTTTACATTTTTATCACGCTTCATTTGAATATATAACTGTACAGTAAGAGCAACACCCACATCCACCTCAACCCAAAGAATCTGGGCTATCAGGAAACTGATGAACATCTAACAAAAGTTCAAAGATGGATACACCATACGTCTGCCTCTGCTTACCTTCTGTCAAGGCTGACGCCCTGCGCATTGTGCTTTCTAAGCCTGCCGTCATATCTATTGACGACCCATCCATAGGGGGCGGACACTCTACTACACAGACTATTCGTAGCTTCTGTGTCCCATCCTCCTATTTAACTTCTATCCTGAATGTAGCTCTGTGACAAAGAATGCTTTCACCTGCGTGTGCCCCCACAAGGAATCCTGCCTCTGGCGCCAACACCAGAGTTAATGCCTCTGGTCCCAGCAACAGTCCTGTACCTGTCCTGGACTATTGCAATACTTGTGCAATTAACTGCTAGGCAAGGCCATGCCGAATATGCAGAGAGATCAAAACTGTGCAACTGGTGTAATATTTGTGATAAAGTGATGCCGCAGCTTGATTAACCAAACATTATTTACACAGTCATGAATGATTGAGCTACAAGGCCATCTGCCTAGTACGGGTGCTTGAATGGTCATGCAGCCGATTACCTAGGTAGACTTTCCACATCTTACCTGTCAACCTGACGCCTGATATCAGGGTTCCAAACCAAACAGTATCTCTATTCCACAGGGATCAAATGATTACGGGGGAGAGAGCTCCACACACATGGCCCAATGTACTGAACCCCCGCCCCACACTTCTATGTGTGTGGCAAGACTTCATGAAGTTCAGAAAGGTACAGAGTTTCTACCTTTTCCACACTGCATGCCACCTGTGAATGTGCCCATGTACAATATATATACCTTATGAAATGTGTATTAATATGGCAATGAACTGTAACTGCAGTGATCATTGCATCCAATATTACGCCTGTAACCAGTGCTTTAACTGGGCAGACATTTCTAATGGGGAGTACCACTAGCCCACAATAGAAATGTCTGTCCATTTAAAGCATCGTCTGTATCCTGGCTCTAGATTTCTCTACACACACTTGGAAAGAGGTTCAGAGCTGTTTAATCATGTTATAAAACCAACTCATAGACAGTGCTAAGCGGGGCGCCATGACATGACTGCCTACTGGGCATACACTTCGATGACAGTTACCCCGTCAGGATGGCAGGCACACTTTTGCAACAAAAAAAAACCACCACCATAGTAGTATGGGGAAGCCTTAACACAGTGGGTGGGTCAGGTAGAGGTGTGGCTTCTGCCAGCCTGGAGGCATGGCTGCCCACCCACCTTACTATAAACACCTTTTCAGTTATTTAGTCAGTGCTTTTAGTCAGTGTTGAAAGGATTCTTAGGTGTTTGTGTGTATGGTATAATCTAAGAGATGTTGGTAGTTGGGATGGACTTAGCTTTTAAATCTTCTGGAATCATCTGGTCCTTTGAAGCAGGGTTACATTTTTGTGACTACAAAGTATGGCTAAACATCTTGGCACAAGTACAAGCGTAGCTTTTTACAACTTCAGAAAATAATTTATAACCACCATACGAGGGACATGCAGCATGCTTGTGACTTTCAAAGTGCCACATTCAGGGAAGTCCTGATTTCTCCCAGGTCCAGCCCTCCTAGCACACTCACTTTCTTCGATGTCTGTCCTTGGTAGGTCAGGCATGGCCCACAGTGGTAGAAGATCGGAGGAAATTTCGCGTAGCACGACATGAGAGATAAGCGAAACCAAGATCGATTATGTCAGAAGGATTGACCAAGAGAAACTTGGGGGCAGCTTTACAATAACTGGCGCATCCCTGCAGATTAGCAGGGATGCGCCTGTTATGTTGCGTGATGTTAGGAACCCCTTACGCACCATGGATGCGCCCCATTTACAATGCATGACGCATCTGTCAGCGTATAGGTGGCGCAGTGCTGGAATCGTGTCGCGCCAGGGCCAGCCTATACTTTCTGTGCTGCGTCACCCCTTATGCCTGTTACACGCATGCGTAAGGTTTTGACGCAGCAGGAATGTAAAAGTGACTCAGTGAAATCTTGTAGATATCACTGCGTCTCTTTTGAGGTGCTTCCTTGCAACGGAACGCCCACCCTCCATACATTATACCTGACGCAGGTATAATGTAGCTCAGGGCTTTACAACGTGACGCATCTCACTAGATGCGTCACGTTGTAAATCTGTTGCATAGTGGCGCATGGTTTAGGACGCCGCTGCGTCACAGAAGGCATGCAACTGTGTCGTACAAAATGTTGCAAGGGGCTTGTAAATCTGCCCCTTGGTGTAGAAGTATGCACTCAAGAAAAAGAGAGCTGATATCACTAAGAGAAGGCATTACAGTTGCATTTTGTTGTTACCACATACTCTTCAATCAAGTCACTTTAAATGGCACCATACCACACAGTTATTTGTTCTGCTTTTTGTATGTTTTTGCTTGGTCTGTTGTTTTCTTAAACCAACATTTAAATAAATTGCACTTTTCAATAGAATTTCTGAACCCTCCCCTCCTACACTATTGATTAATTATCATCAAACTGCTCCTTGAAAGGCAAAACGGTACTTCCCTGGTGAATGTATTTAACAATATGTGTCATTCGACTTTCCCCAGGGTACACTGGACGGTTTCTTGTTTCCTTTTTTGGGTGATTTTGCTGAAGTGAAGTTGTACTTTCTAACAAGCTTCAGATCCTACTTGAGAGTTGCTGCATCTATCAAGCGTTATAGTCACAATTAAGGGATTAAGGAGGGAAGAAAGTTTCTGGCTGTGAAACTGCCTGTGTTATTTAAAACCTCAAAATAGGATTAAAAGATTAAGTTACAAATAGGAACAGCTTGTAAAACCGGAATCAAAAACACAGCCCCAGGGTATAGGGAGCACTTCCGTAAAACCACGGCGCTGATAGGTGACATTTGTCTGCTAATTCGTTTGGTGATGAGCACTATGAAGAGGTCTTGCGGCTTCTAGATTATTCTTCCTGGCCCCATGCAGATCAGCGCCACCCAGGAGTGCGGGGGGCAAGTGTCTCAAAACAATGTCTCTGAAAACGAACAATGGGTGATCAGTTGGAAAAATGTTACTTGCAATAATAAAAAGTTTTAGAAAAAGATAAAATATGGCAAAGGATTGGGGTGAGAGTAAGTGAGAGAGTAGCACTAATGGTGGTTGGAAGTCATTTTCAGGTTATCATTTTATTAGAAAAAGTGCATTCCGTACCAAATGATTGTAGCTGTTAAGGTAGTTTCCTGATAATTCACTGTGCACACATAAGTCCCCAGTACCATAAAACTTGCTGTTTTTCTGCCGGAGTGCACTAAACACCCGTTCTGACAAGCAAATGAGGGGGTTAAAATCACTGTCGGTGACTCCCCTGCCCAGCAACTCACCATAGACATACTTGCTGGTGTCTGGAGTCAGCTCACAGCAGATGGGTGTAAATAGGCTACGTTGGGCGCAACATCAGCATTCCCACAGCAAACCCCCGGGCTGTGTTCACTACATGGATGCCCAGCAGCCATGATAGGATGAGCGGAAGATTGCTCCAAAGATGCTCCACTCATGCCCCTGAGCCAAATCTTATCCGAAATATGTTGACCCATCAACTTCTGTAGTTAGTACAAACACCTTCCTGCAGATTTTTGGTGGATGCTCAATACTTTTATCTTACTGAACTTGTTTGGTCTATATAACTTCCTCACTTAAATGCTTACCTTCAGCCTGCATTCAATGGGATCTTCCTCATCACAAGCATTGCTTTCAGATATATGGAGATTATGAAAGAGTCGGATATTTCTGTCAGTCCTCATGATGTGGCTATTGCCACCCGTTTCCTCGGATCAGTGATGTGAATGCTTTTGTTTATTGCAGAGCCATTTTTCTTGGCTTCCTGAATCAGTATTTTGCCTGTAGAGGATCCAAAGATAGGCAGTGCATACTCTGAACAAATTTGATCAGAGGGACCCTGCCTAGAGGCAATTTAACTGGAGCCCAATAGGAAAGGTTTAGTGGCGTGTGAGTATCTTTTCTTTAAATCAGTTCAACCCTTGACTTACAAAAAAGGTCTCCAACTCCTCACCTTATTCTTCCTTAGGTCACTGGATCTTTGCCACCGTTTAAGAATGGAGCAAAAAGTCAATATCAACTTTATAACAACACTTATTATGTTCAGTCAATAATGAGAGTTTAGATGAATTTAAATTCTTTTTTTATTATTTAAAATTTAGCAATTTGGTTTGGAATTTCTTTATTCAAATTAGAAATGTAGATACATCTGTTTACTGAAAAATCAAGAAAGATAATAATTAGCAACAACCAGAAAATTTTCTAGTATGTGCCATGAAGGAAAAGTACCTAATGCCCCAATTCTACTCTAATTGATCCTAACCTACCAGAACCCATGAAGAATCCTTTTCAGAAAAGAGCGAGAATTTTAAGGTGCATTTAGAATAGAATTTAGACTTTAGCTCAACTCCTCATGAAGAGCAATTCTGGACACTCGCCCAAGTCTCCTCTCTCAATTAGAAGTTAGTCACAGCAATAGCAGTATTCTTAAAATTATTTAGAAAACCTCATCAGTAATGCTCACAGTGTAAAAGGCAAAAGCCAGTGAAAGGATACTTACAAAAAATTAGTTTGGACCAGTCTGAACAGAATAAAGCTCTCAGTATGTGCTGTAAGGAAAGGGTAGTGGAAGAGCTCTGAAGTCTCCTAACTAGAAACATATATATTAAACATAAAAATGTATGTATCCATCTTCTTCGGTGTTAGGTCATCTTAGCCCAATGTGAAAGGATTGTTCGATAGTCTGCTACATCCTTTTTCCTTCCCATGGTAACATAAGACGATGGCAAAACATCTGCAAGCGGTCTCCTAAGCTGCAAATGTCATGTACGTTAGTTTCATATTGAGTTCCCATGAGAACCCTGTAGCTTACTCTATTAATTATTCAGAACTCCACCACATGACAATGAACTAGTCTATAGCAGAAACATTCTAGTTTTAACTTCTACCGAATTATATATTACATTTCGAACTTTCCTGCATGCTCTATTGTTTTAATATGCTGATTTTGTTCATTATAGTGAAGTAGGGACAGCTAAAGTCTTACCAAGTGTGATGAGAACATGTAGCTTAGGGAGGAAAGATAACATGTATTGAAATCAGCGCATTTTATGAGGATGACATGTCTAATGAAGTTAACATGAATTATTTATTTTATACTGCACCGTGTAACAGCTTACTAAAACGTGTATTTATTTAAGAAAAGTTAAAATAAAGGCAATGAAGAAAATATGGAATAAATGATGCCTAGCTTACCATGACAATGTAAATACGATAGAAATGGATACTTACTGCAAAAAAAAACTCATGCTAATCTTGCTACATGTTAATTTGCCCTTTTAATGAAAGGCACTTTTTCCCATTTCTTTGGTTATTGCTTATGTTAATATTTTTACAGTCTAATCACATATTGTTTGCTAATTTTACTTGTTTCATTCCCATGTGAGTTTGATTTCAGAGGGCTCTCTCATCATCAGTTGAATCTTGTCATTTTAAACCTCTAAATTTCAGTGACTTTTTGTAATGATCATTCATTATCCCTGACAAACCTAAATCCCTATCATGTATCATTCTTTGCATCTTGTCTTATCTTTTGCGTAAAATATATCCACAACTCATGAATAAAATGTAAAGAAACATTACGTTCAGCATTATTGTTATTATTGGCATTAGTAGCCTTCAGAATTCCTTTAGCTGCTGTTTAAATCAAATTTCCAATCATTTGTACGCCTTTCCCAGAATTCTGTAAAACACTTGGGGGGATATGTACAACAGAAGTAGGGGAGTGGGGCATTAGCTGTCACTGCTTAACGCATCACTCTGCCACTTCAGAACCGCAAGGCTTCATCATATTTACAACAATGTGGTGCAACCTTGAGCTTCCCTCTGCGCTGGCACTACACTTAACAGTGTAGCGCCAACACAGGCACCCTTGTACCATAGTGCAAGGGTGTCTGCGTGCAGGGGAAAGATTTTTTCAGTACAGGAAGGTTCCACTTCCTGGACATAAACAATCTTGAAATGCCATTTTGTGACTTTTATGTATCCTACTTAATGCAGCACACATGGATGTAACACAATGTAATTTTTCAAAAAGACTGTTTATGTGCAGGAAGGGGGACCTTCCTGTACATAAACTATACACAGCTTTTTGCTTTTTCAATGTGTGCTGCACAAGCACAAGCAGCACACATGGAAAAAGTAAAAATTAGGAGAAATATAGCATTTTTCCTTGTTTCACCAACTTAAGACCAGGTTTTCCCTGGTCTTAATTTTGGTGCTGCATCCTATTTATGCTGCCCTGGTAAATAGGGGGCAGAGTCAAAATCAATGGGTTTCGCCCACCACAACAGCCCCTGCCCACCCTTTTCAAGCTAAGCATAGCATGAAAGGGGGCCTTATTTATAAGGCAGCGTGAAGCCACATTATGTGGCTTAACGCTGCCTTGTAAATAATGCAAAGCCCCTATCGCCACTGAAACGTCACAAAAAGTGACATTCCCGAGGCGATAGGGGCTTGTATATATGCCCCTTGGTGTTTCCAATTAGAGTAAATCTGGTTCTAAACCTGAAATGATCTTTGCATAGTCTTCTATTCCCTTACTTTCATCAGGTATATATTTGCCGCAATGGGTTAATTTAAGCATTTTGCAGACTCCGCCCTCCTTGGTGAGTAAGGCGTCAGGTGCAAGTCAGTCTTAATTATAAGCAAAGCTCTGGATGTGCTTGTTGCCAATTTGAAAACAACAGTAGCTATTTTTGTAATCTTTTTTGTCATTTACAAGGATGCTTACAGGTGGAATGATTGCTTCAAATATGCCTCCTTTTAATCTTGCTCCAGTCTCAGCATTTCACTTTTGGCTATGTGATGGTGTCATTGTTAGTGGATCTAAGCTTTCCACATGATACATTTTAGGAATTAGTATGATTAGGTAACAAATACCTTCCAAGTAGAGAAGAATGGAAAACTCCATGGTGGTGTGGAGCCACACCCACCCAGGAGAATGTACTGCCCCTTAAAGATAGGTTGAGGAGTCATGCAAACACTGATTGGCAGACTGAGCCTTCTCTATTAGTGTGTGCTCAAGGCTGCACAAAAAAGGACAACATCTATTACTACAGCTGCCATTTTGACGACTCCCAAAGCCTATGGCAAGGGTAGGGACAGTGGAGTTTAAAGTTTGCCAGCAAAGCTGGGCAAAGTAAAAAACTTTACACTTTGAGATTGTGGGTGAAATTTCATGACTTCAACTGGGCTAAAGTGCAGTTCACCCATCTTGTGAGTGATGAGTTACTGCTATAGGATATCCCACCCACAAGTCAAAGGTCTCTGATTTAAATTTTTTATCAACATAATTTACCTTAGTTCCCATCTGCCATTCATTCCACAATTTTTTTACATTGGTTGGAAATTTACTACGTTTCCTAGCTTAATTTACATTACCCTGGTTATTAAAAGAGGCATGCTAACATTCATCTATCCTGGTTTGCTGGGTAGGTAAAAGGTGCCCATCTGTCCCTCCCGTCAGAACGGAATACCCCAGAAGCTGTACTAAAGTTAGTTGGCTGAGCGCATTGTAGTGCGCCTTTGTTTTTTTGTGTTGTTGAGATGTCTAAAGTTAATCTATTTAGCTTGGAATTTCTCTGAGTAAATGTTTGATCTTTGCACAACACAAGCTGGAAATGTAGAGAAGCAGTCCCTGCTCACTTTGTCAGACATGTACTGTGTGCATTTCTTTTATACCAGTATATATATATATATATATATATGGGAAACTGAAGGAATGGGATATGATGTAACCCCCAATACCAGTGAAACTAACAAGGGGGTAGACGGGAGTGGTAACAGAATATCAACGGCCACACAATTCAGAGCTCCGTCAACATTCTATCCTATCCTATTAAGAGAAAATATAGATATTTTCCAGGAAAATGTTGTCGCTGATTTAAAGAAATTGCAAATCCAGACGGGGGGTACTAAGCGTAGATATTCAGCTCAGCTACAGCAATATAAGGCATTGACTGATAAACTGAATAAAGAAAAAAATGTGATAATCAGAAGCAGTGACAAAGGGGGAAATGTTGTCCTCATGACGAAAACAAACTATGACAAAGAGGCTTACAGCCAATTAAATGACCACGCATGCTACGAGAAGATTAACAACCGTGAGCTCTTGACCATCAAAGAAGAATATCACCGTAAACTATGTAAGTGGCGGTCAGCCAAACTCATCACTGACACTGAATTTGACTATTTAAAGGTTGAATACCCTGTTACCTCTATCCTGTATTTCATACCTAAAATACACAAGGACCCTATCCATCCACCTGGGAAGCCAATAATATCAGCACGGGGGAGCCTTCTTGAACATACCTCAATCTATATTGATTATTTTTTGCAAGGTTATGTCCAGCAACTGGGGTCATACATACGCGATACAGGAGATTTTCTAGTAAAAATCAAGGAAGTACAGATTCGGGAGGGAGATTGGCTGATAGTACTGGATGTAACAGCATTATACACCAGTATCTCACATAGTGATGGTCTTGAAGCAATACGCTATTATCTATCCAGAAGGGAACCAGGCAATGAAAAACACACCAAAATGCTGTTAGACATGTTACATTTTTGTCTTACTAATAATGTGTTTCTATTTAATCAGCAGTTGTACCGCCAAAAACAGGGGGTAGCAATGGGGGCCAGCTTCTCTCCAAGCTACGCATGTTTTCACATGGGAGCTTGGGAGGAGCTGGTCCTCGGCTTGGGGTACCAGCACATCATTAGGAACAATCTTGTGGCATGGTTCCGCTTTATAGACGACTTGTTCGTCATATGGAGAGGAAATCATGAAGAGGCCCTTAAATTTATTGAGGATATTAATGACAATCCCCTCAATCTCAGATTCACTGCGACACTCAGTCAGGAAAAAGTCACCTTTCTAGATGCTGAGCTCTACACCAAGGGGGGTCGTTTGGAATCTAGGGTCTACAGAAAAGAGACAGCTGGCAACAGCATTTTACATGCTGCTAGCGCTCACCCAGTACATCTTATCTCCAGTATCCCATATGGGGAAATGCTGCGATTAAGACGCATATGCAGCAACCCCATGGATCTGGAGCAGGCACAAAATGAGAGCAGGGACAGATTCCTTGAGAGAGGATACTCCAAAAAATTGATCGACAAAGCTGTACAGAAATCCATGAATATGAGTAGAGAGGAGCTCCTTATCAGGAAAGCAGACAGGGAGCCTACCAGGCAAGACACATCCAAGCCTGGTAAAGTTGAGCCTGAGTGCTTCAGACTAATAACAGGATTCACAAAGCAACACCATCAGATAAGAAAAATAGTGAATAAACACTGGCCCATTGTACTGAGGGACAATGTGATAGGCAAAAGTTTGCCAAAGTCTATTTCTTTAACTTTCAGCAGAGCCCCCTCTTTGAGGGATCACATTGTTAAAACTAACCCAGATCCCTTTTCCAAAACAGAGTGGTGGCAAAGAAATAGAGGATTTTATAACTGTAAAGTCTGTAAAGCTTGCACCCATGGTGAAAACACAAAAACATACAAGGATGGATTTACAGGGAAAGAGCATTTGATAACCCAAGTACTAACATGCAAGACAGAATACGCAATATATGTTTTGCGCTGTCCTTGCAGTTTGCAATATGTAGGCAGCACTAGGAATGCTGTCCACAAACGCATTTTACAACATCTGCGAGCGATAACTAATATGGACAGCACATATCCAGTAGCACGCCATTTCAAGGACCATCACCAAAGTAACAACAGTGGTCTTAGATACTGGGTTATCGATTCGGTCATCAATACTAAAAGGGGTGGGGATAGGGAAACCAGACTTAGAAAGCTGGAAACGAAATACATTCTCCTGCTCAATACTAAGGTGCCCCATGGGCTGAATGTGACAGAGGACCTCCACACCTGCTTACTCTAGAAGACTTAATTTATCAGAAGTGCACGCTCTCCCCCCGAGGATAATGTCCATGGCAATCACCCGGCTGGGAGAAGGCTGGGACAGATCCCGAGGGGGGTGCGAGCTTACACCAATTATTATAAATTCAATTGGAAATGTTATGCTGCTTAGAGAACAATTTATGTTTTAGTCATTATTTTTCACTGTGCACTGTTTTTTAACCTGGTTAAGAACCAACAAGATGAAGTATACTGTAAGGATTTCTTAACATAGGGTTTTTCTTTATTATTTTAAAATTTTTTTAGGTTTTGGGTTTTTGGGCCCTTTTGGACCCGTATTATAATTTTCACTCGTTCCATAACAAATAGCATTGAGACACGGCAACTATGGCACCCATTTAGTACTCTATACAACTAATTCATGTGATTAATTAGAACTGTGACACAATTTGAAATCCGTCTATGATTAGAAACTGCAATGTGTATTGTTGGATGTTAACAAAAATTGATAAATTAATTTTCCTCCTTTTTTGGGATCATTATATTTGTAAATAAGCACTGTCTTTAAGTGACACTTATTAGGACCGAGGAATATTGTAACATGCATATTTGCACAAATATTGCTAAATTTGCACATTCTGTCTAAATAAGGCACTTTAAAGCACATTTTGCACTTTAAAATATCAGCACATAGCACTTTATATGGATTTAGCCATTAATCCGAGGTTCCTATGTTTAGAATCAAAACTCGAATCTAAATTTACAAATATTTAAAAACATGTGGAAGGAGGTGAATATACTTGTAAATAAGGTTTCTTTTAGACGGATCTTTTCAATAGATATATGTATTTTACAATGATTTTTTAAATGATTCATATTTAAAAATCAAGTCACAGCAAACATTGAATCTGTACAGAATATTGAACAGATGGATTTTTTATAAATGTATTTTACATCTATTTAGAAAATTGAAGTGTAAATAGAATTGGGTGCAATACATAGTATGTCTTCTATGTCTACTTGTAAGTTTGCACAGGTGATTTGAGTTGACCACTTGCTTTCACTTTAAAAGGTGTACCTTGCATTGAAAACGCTGTCATGTGATCAAGGCTCCGCTGAGCCGAAACGTCTGTGACTCTTTCTGCTGAATAAAGATCTGTGAAGCACCTCGAGGTCCGTGTCCGGAGTCTGCTTGCTGGCTGTGCGAGCTGCGCGAGCTTGTAGTCGAACGGAGTACAGGATATATATATATATATATATATATATACTATATATATACAACAATTCCTCCGACTGGAGGAAAACTTGGAGTCGCAGTAAATCAATCGTAGTCCACACAACTTTGTGTTAATTTATTCTTAAATCCATTGGGGTGTCAAAACAAAGCAATAACCAACGCGTTTCGACAGCCTCCGCTGTCTTGGCCAACTGTGACCAAGACAGCGGAGGCTGTCGAAACGCGTGGGTTATTGCTTTGTTTTGATACCCCAATGGATTTAAGAATAAATTAACACAAACTTGTGTGGACTACGATTGATTTACTGCGACTCCAAGTTTTCCTCCAGTCGGAGGAATCGTTGTTGTGAGGTATAGCGGTTGGGCTCAACCGCAGGAGTAACGCGGCCACGTTTGGCAGCGCCTACCGGGAGAGAAAGTGAGCCATATGGTTGGATATATATATATATATATATATATATATATATATATATATATATATATATATATATATATATATATATATATATATATATATATGTGTATATATATATATATATATATATATTCAGAATAGGAATCCAGATTTCGCAGTTTCGGCAACTGAAAGCATCCAGGCACTCACGAACAGGGTTTGTCAAAAAGCTTATTTATTAAGCATATATCATCAACGCGTTTCGGGAGTCACGCTCCCTTGCTCACGATGTTTATGCGTTGGTCTGAGTTTCCCTTTTACACAAATGCAGAGTGGTAAAAACAGAAAAGGGGACTCAGAGGGAGGGACTGTTTAGTAAAAACACAGCGGCCATCTTAACACTATATCAAATACATAGATATTCAAGTGAATAACCTGTTTCTGGATTTCTCACAACAGAACATTAACGCAAAGGAAATTCGAGAAATGCTCAAAAATAGAAGAGATATATATATATATATATATATATATACATATATATATATGTGTATATATATATATATATATATATATATATATATATATATATTCAGAATAGGAATCCAGATTTCGCAGTTTCGGCAACTGAAAGCATCCAGGCACTCACGAACAGGGTTTGTCAAAAAGCTTATTTATTAAGCATATATCATCAACGCGTTTCGGGAGTCACGCTCCCTTGCTCACGATGTTTATGCGTTGGTCTGAGTTTCCCTTTTACACAAATGCAGAGTGGTAAAAACAGAAAAGGGGACTCAGAGGGAGGGACTGTTTAGTAAAAACACAGCGGCCATCTTAACACTATATCAAATACATAGATATTCAAGTGAATAACCTGTTTCTGGACTTCTCACAACAGAACATTAACGCAAAGGAAATTCGAGAAATGCTCAAAAATAGAAGAGATATATATATATATATATATATATATATATATATACATATATATATATGTGTATATATATATATATATATATATATATATATATATATTCAGAATAGGAATCCAGATTTCGCAGTTTCGGCAACTGAAAGCATCCAGGCACTCACGAACAGGGTTTGTCAAAAAGCTTATTTATTAAGCATATATCATCAACGCGTTTCGGGAGTCACGCTCCCTTGCTCACGATGTTTATGCGTTGGTCTGAGTTTCCCTTTTACACAAATGCAGAGTGGTAAAAACAGAAAAGGGGACTCAGAGGGAGGGACTGTTTAGTAAAAACACAGCGGCCCTCTTAACACTATATCAAATACATAGATATTCAAGTGAATAACCTGTTTCTGGACTTCTCACAACAGAACATTAACGCAAAGGAAATTCGAGAAATGCTCAAAAATAGAAGAGATATATAAATATGTATATCTCTATCTAATAAATATCACATATAATTCTCAAAGTGCAAGTGCATACGTTATTAAATGTAAACAAGTTAATTCCCTTGTACAAAAAGAGTTCTTGAATTAAAATCTGGCAAGTGCCAGTTTTACTGAAGCATAACTCATCTTTATGTGTGAGAGATAATTCACTGTCCTAAATTCTGTATACTGTCCACAAGGTCGCTGTCTTCAATTTGACACAGTCAATTCCCTAAGAGTTAGTCCTGGCTCTTATAATCAAAATTCCATTTCTACATTGTGAGGGAGTTATATCTATGGTAATGCTGCCCAACAGATCTACCTTATTATAAACATAAAGTGCAAGTGCATTGGTTCACAGATAAAATAAATACTGTAAACGATTCGACTGGATATTGCACATGGAAAGTGACAAAGTGCTAGTGCTTGAGAGGTAAACAATGTCCCACAAGGGGTGTAGATATTTCTGTGTTTTTTACAGAATTCCATTTCTCCACATTACCCTCCTATGGCTTAAAATTAAAATGCATAGGAGGAATTCCTAAGTTCTATTATAAAGTGACAGGTGCTGTTGCAGCAATAATACAGTACTTCATAAATGTAAACATTCTACTCAAATTGCACAATCAAAAAAACATTAATCCAAAATCACAGTGCAAATCGCAAGATAAAAGACAGCATAACTACATTAAAGGTAAAGAATTTTCTCCCAGAGCCTTCATTCACGCATGAAACCACCTCTGCATTTGAGAGTACAGGCAAGGAAAACTTCAGATTTAAACCATTAAAATCGACAAGAGATTTTCACAATAAAAGAATTCATAATGAGAAAATCTTAAAAAATGCAGTATCCGGGTCCTCGAGGTTTCAGAAATAAATCATCATGTATGTATAGTCAACCCAGGCACGTATACAGGTCTTCATCAACGTTCAAACCCTGTGGTTCCTTACAATTAAATTCCAAAATAAAGTAAGTTTCCAATCTCCTTAAATCCCCCTTTCTATCTCCCCCTCTCTTCTTTTTGGGGACCTCTGCAATACAGGAGTATAACAGACCTTCGGGGTTACTTTGATGATGGAGTTCAAAGTGACGGGCCACAGGGTAAGACCTATCCTGGTTCACTATAGCTCTTCTATGTTGTAACACTCGTTGGTGTACTGGTAAGGTTGTACTTCCGATATAAATCTTTGGACAGGGACATTGTAAGAGGTATACAACAAATTCGCTCTTGCAGGTGATGGCACTCCTAATTGTTACAGTTTTGTTGAAAGATGTTTTAAATTCAGTACGATTCATGCCATGTAGGCACGCCTTACATTTAAAGCACTTCTTAAACCCTGGTTTTGCCTTCATCCAATCTGCACCACTCTTACGCTTGTCCTCAAACTCACTACGGACAATTAGATCTTTAAGTGATTTGGACTTCCGATAAGTGATCTCTGGGTTTTTCTTCACCTTGGAGCCCAACACTGGATCATTCTTTATCAGATACCAGTGTTTTCTTAATATCGATCTAATTTGTTTGTGCTGAGTATTATACGTAGTGATAAATCTAGAACTGATTTGATCCTGTTGGTTAGACTTTGACTTATAAGTTCTGGATGGTTCAAAAAGTAAAGTTTGCCTAGTTAGTTTTCTAGCTTTGCTAGCGGCACCCTGAAGGACTTTCTTGCTATATCCTCTCTCAAGGAATCTCTGGGTCATTTCTCCTTCTATGGTGTCGAACTGCTCATCGCTGCTACATGTCCGTCTGGCCCTATAGTATTCCCCAAACGGAATGCTCCTTATTAAAGCGGTTGGATGTGCACTTCCAGCGTGCAGTATCGAATTCCCTGCTGTCTGTTTGCGGAACACAGTTGTTTCAAGCTTATTATTGGAGGGGGTGACCCTGATATCTAAAAAATCAATCGAGTCCTTACTAAAGTTCCCCACAAATTCCAGATTCAAAGAGTTTTGATTAATCTCCCCAATAAAGGTGCCGATTGATGTCTCCGTGCCCTGCCACAGCACGAAGACATCATCGATATAGCGCACCCATAAAAGAATGTGCTCCGACCAATGATCCAACGGGCCCCCTCTCAGCACCTGCTCTTCCCAGTAGTCAAGGTGTAGGTTGGCATAACTAGGGGCAAAGCAGGTGCCCATTGCAGTACCCCTTTCCTGAATGTAAAGATCATTACCAAACAGAAAAATATTCTTTGATAGACACCACTCCATGATCTCAAGAATCATCCTGTTTTGGGATGCAAGACGAATAGGTCTTCTATTCAAATAGTGGGCACACGCTTTTAGGCCATCATTGTGTCTTATACTCGTGTACAGAGTAGAAATGTCTAATGTCAACAGGATCATAGTATTTGGATCCCAACAAATATCGAAAATACATTTTAAAAAGTCAGTTGAGTCTTTAATGTACGAAGGAAGTGTTCTGACCATGGGATTAAGGAAATAGTCTATATAACGTGAAGCTTTCTCAAAGAGACTCCCACATGAAGAGATAATAGGTCTCCCTGGTGGACTAGTGGCGTTTTTATGTATTTTAGGTAACATATAAAAGACTGGAGTCACTGGATTGTCTTGTTTGATGTATTTATGTTCATCCCAGCTAAGTAGGCCGGTTTCTTTCCAGTGATCCAGTCTTCCATGAAATTCTCTGATGACATCCTCATATTCTCTGTTACTAATTCTTTTATAGCAGCTGTGGTCCAATAGTTGGTTCATAGCCTCTTTCTTATACTGTTCTTTTCCCCAGAGAACCACGTTTCCTCCTTTGTCGGAGGGTTTTACCAGGAGACCATCTTCCGTTTGTAGTTTCTTCACAGTTTTGTGGAAGTTAGCTTTCCTCAGATTCAACTTGCATTTTTTCTGATTTTCCTGCAAGTATAGACTTTTCAGATCTCTAGTTACATTTTCCCCAAATAAGTCTACATTATCTTTCATTGTTTGAGGAAGAAATTTTGATGTAGCTCTAAAGGGTGTATGGTCTTCAGGTAACAGATCATTTCCAAAGTCAGAATTCTCAATATTTTCTTCCTCAGAGGTGTCATCCATGAGCGCTATCATATCTTGTAATGCTGGTAATTCATGGACTGTGAGGGAGGGCAATGTAGTACTTGATTCCATAGCTGAGCTCAGTCCGGCATTGCTCTTTTTAGTTGCATGCATTTTACTCAGTTTGAGCTTCCTGATATATTTGTACAGGTCCATCCTACTGTTAGGATAATTAAAATCATTTGAATCACAGTAGGAGAGACCTAACTTCAGGGTTTTCTCGTCGTCACTGGTTAACTGAACTGAGCTCAGATTAATAATTGTTGTGTCCTCTTTGGCAATATTCACAATATCTACTGCTTCTTGGTGTTGGACTGCAGAGATCTTTTTGTTTGCCAACCTTGTACTCCTCCTGTAGCCTTCCCCCCCTCGTCTTTGTCTTCTTTTCCGCGGCCTCTCCCCCCGCCTCTTCCTCTCCCCATGCGATGGTCCGACTGTTGCTCTATGATCATAAAACGGACCTCATCCGTGACCGGCAGCCGTACATCATTCGGACCTCTCCGGTTACCGTCATCTGATTCTTGTTCTGAGCCTGTTCCTGAGCTTGCATCACTCTGCATCGGTGTTTGCTGGGCATTTTGGCCACTGAAGATCTTCTGGCGACGGACCATGTCGAATTTCTTTGCGAATGTATAAATTCGCCCGGTCTCGTAATCAATTCGATCCCTTATAAATTTCGTCGCCTTCCTGTCTTTGATGCGTTTCTCGTATTTTTCAAGTTTTGGCTTCAGATCAGTTTTAAATTTTTCAATCCGCGTTTTGTCATCATGTTTATCTAACATATCAGTCAGATCTTTGATTTTATCAATTACTTCTAAATGCTCTTTCTCTGCGTACTTCAGAAGTATTTGCATCATGTTCTTAGAGCTTCCAGCACTGTTTTCAGCCCATTCTTCTAACATTCCAATATCCGGGTTTTCGGATGAGGGGGAAATCATTATGCGGAGCCCTCGCGGAATCCTGTTTACATCAAGGTAACGCCTCAGTGATGCCACTTCCCACCAACGGGATATTTCTCTTTTCTTTAATTTTTCCAGAGACTGCAAATTCTTTGTCAAATCCGAATTACTGGCAGATGCAGCCGCACCCGCTTTCTCCGGTATTGACTGTGCAGAATCCTCAAATAGTTTCACTGCCTCGAGTTCCCTCGCTGCATATTCTTCTTCGCTCATTTTTTTGCTTTTACCCTGTTCGTCTGGTGATTAATACTGTGAAAGTAGTCCCTCGAATTCTTCAAGGAAAGCGGGCTCTTTTTTGATCGTGAACCCACACAGCAAAAATAATCCACCAAAGACCGGCTCCCGATATTGCAGATACGGACCCAAAACGACGCGTTTATCAGTAAAAGCGAGTCCGGCTGACTTACCAGAACCGCCGAGATCCTCCGATCCCTGGGTTGCAGGAAGCCGCCTTCCTCAGCTCCACCACTTGCGTACTCTTCGCCGGTCCACTGGATCTTAGCGGGGGGCGCGCCTGTCTCCGTTTTACTTCGTTTGTTTGGCGATTCAAACTGGCGTGCTGCCAAACCGCCGGCGGTGCCTGGTTCTGCGACTATCGACCAAGTCGCTCTATATTCAGAATAGGAATCCAGATTTCGCAGTTTCGGCAACTGAAAGCATCCAGGCACTCACGAACAGGGTTTGTCAAAAAGCTTATTTATTAAGCATATATCATCAACGCGTTTCGGGAGTCACGCTCCCTTGCTCACGATGTTTATGCGTTGGTCTGAGTTTCCCTTTTACACAAATGCAGAGTGGTAAAAACAGAAAAGGGGACTCAGAGGGAGGGACTGTTTAGTAAAAACACAGCGGCCATCTTAACACTATATCAAATACATAGATATTCAAGTGAATAACCTGTTTCTGGACTTCTCACAACAGAACATTAACGCAAAGGAAATTCGAGAAATGCTCAAAAATAGAAGAGACAGAGATATACATATATAAATATGTATATCTCTATCTAATAAATATCACATATAATTCTCAAAGTGCAAGTGCATACGTTATTAAATGTAAACAAGTTAATTCCCTTGTACAAAAAGAGTTCTTGAATTAAAATCTGGCAAGTGCCAGTTTTACTGAAGCATAACTCATCTTTATGTGTGAGAGATAATTCACTGTCCTAAATTCTGTATACTGTCCACAAGGTCGCTGTCTTCAATTTGGCACAGTCAATTCCCTAAGAGTTAGTCCTGGCTCTTATAATCAAAATTCCATTTCTACATTGTGAGGGAGTTATATCTATGGTAATGCTGCCCAACAGATCTACCTTATTATAAACATAAAGTGCAAGTGCATTGGTTCACAGATAAAATAAATACTGTAAACGATTCGACTGGATATTGCACATGGAAAGTGACAAAGTGCTAGTGCTTGAGAGGTAAACAATGTCCCACAAGGGGTGTAGATATTTCTGTGTTTTTTACAGAATTCCATATCTCCACATTACCCTCCTATGGCTTAAAATTAAAATGCATAGGAGGAATTCCTAAGTTCTATTATAAAGTGACAGGTGCTGTTGCAGCAATAATACAGTACTTCATAAATGTAAACATTCTACTCAAATTGCACAATCAAAAAAACATTAATCCAAAATCACAGTGCAAATCGCAAGATAAAAGACAGCATAACTACATTAACGGTAAAGAATTTTCTCCCAGAGCCTTCATTCACGCATGAAACCACCTCTGCATTTGAGAGTACAGGCAAGGAAAACTTCAGATTTAAACCATTAAAATCGACAAGAGATTTTCACAATAAAAGAATTCATAATGAGAAAATCTTAAAAAATGCAGTATCCGGGTCCTCGAGGTTTCAGAAATAAATCATCATGTATGTATAGTCAACCCAGGCACGTATACAGGTCTTCATCAACGTTCAAACCCTGTGGTTCCTTACAATTAAATTCCAAAATAAAGTAAGTTTCCAATCTCCTTAAATCCCCCTTTCTATCTCCCCCTCTCTTCTTATATATATATATATATCTTGGCAGCCATCAGGAAAGCCAACGCCATACCCCGTTCTGAAGCTCTAGCACATAGGGGGACACGTAATTCCACCAAAACCCCAATACAACAACCAGTTAGACTTATTTGGGCCTTTAACAACCAGCATGGGGCTTTACGCAAAATTGTTAATAAGCATTGGGGCCTGGTCAAATGCGATCCCACTATAGGCAATGATATGCCCGCAAAACCGGCAATCACATACAGAAGAGCCTTTTCCTTACAGGACGCATTAGTTAAATCAAGCCCTGAGTTACCAACCACACAAGATTGGCTAGCTGGGAGTAGAGGCTTCAGAAAATGTGCTTCGTGCAAGGCCTGTTCTCAAGGGGTTAATAAGACAGAGTATTGCATTCCTTTCTCAGATACCCCATGTAAGATCAAGAAAAAAATCACGTGTAAAAGTGAATTCTCTGTTTATGTTTTGGAATGCCCATGTGGCCTCCGGTACATGGGCAGTTCCAAATTACAGGTGCACAAAAGGGTCCCCCAACACCTACGGGCCATAAAGTCCAATGACCCAGCATATCCAGTGGCTAGGCACTTCAGGGAGAAGCATAATAGTAACAGTGCGCTTCTGAAGTACTATGCCATAGACACTGTTGCACCGTTGAGAAGGGGCGGAAACAGAGAAGCTGCACTGAGAAAGTTAGAAACACGCTACATTCTCATGTTAGACAGCAAATCCCCTAATGGGTTGAATGCATCGGAAGATTTCTATACCTGTCTGTAGATTTATTTTCTGTACAGTTTATCTCCATGTTTTGTTCCTCAGGGCACCATATCAGGTCTATCTTTAGAGATTCCACAATATGGTTATGTTATGTATTTCCAGCTTGGCCAGTGGTTTGTCTACATTTATGGTTTGCCCACATGTCATGATAGTATACCCAGTGATCCTAACGCTCTGTTCGACAGACTTGATTATAATTAATTTAACATCATGATCATGTTTATAATCAATATAGTGGGTCTGTCTGACATTTTAATTATATTCACTTGCACTTTATGTTCACAATTTGGTAATCCAACCATTGTGTTTTTCAAGTTTGCCTTTTTGTCAAATAGATCTAAATGTATCGCATGATTAAGTTCCTCGGTACAACAGTGTATTAATTTGACTATTGGTCCAGACCGGTATCGGTGTTTATTTAGTGACAATGTCCTAAAAAAGATGGTATATGGATTTATCCAGACACAGACAGCAGCTCAGATACTTACACCATCTGGTTGCACTCAAGGACAGTTAAACGCATCACCGGTTTGCTCTTACTCGGGTGAACTTGACTACGTTAACGGATTTATCCGGACATTGTGTAAATTAAGATGTATATACATTTATTCTGTTGTGCACACAGATACACTTATTATGTGGTTTGTTTGGGGATTTATCCCAATACTGGCGAACTTTTATCATTGATAAAATTGCTGAGTGCGTGCTTTATGTTAATAATGTATTTACGTAGTATTTCCACTATGTCTATTGCACTATAGCACTTTCCGCGATTCTGGTTGGTTACCACCTTTTGCACTTGCACTTTAAAATCTGCCATTCGAATGTATAACACCATGTGATCAAGGCCTGTGAGAGGCCGAAACGTTATGCTGTCGTCTGTTGCTGAATAAAAAATAACAACTCACGGAATACCTGGTCCTGCTGTTTTCTTAAGGTAGCGTGGCTGTATGCTGCTCCGAGTGCCTTGCCGAGATATATATATATATATATATCTACAGTGCCAGGGCCTTCATTGAGAACTTAAATGTAAATGAGTTGAATTTACAATTTAATTCATCCATCAGTGACGTGTCTGTGAACTTCCTAGATGTTGAAGTATATATTGAGCATGGACATATTCAGACAAAACTGCACAGAAAGTCAACAGCAGGCAATACCGTGCTACATGCTTCTAGTCACCACCCCTGCCACCTCATACGTAGCATCCCCTATGGGGAAATGCTACGCCTCAAACGAATCTGTAGCACAGAAATGGAGTGCATTCTTGCGCAGAACCTCAGCAAGAAGTGATTCCTAGAGAGGGGATATGGTAACAGAGTAATTGATGAAGCAATTAAGAAAACTGCTAAACTTAGACGACAGCAAACATTAGAGCATCAGCCATTCACAACTAAAGAGAAAGGAGAAATACAATGTAGGGCAATTATCACGTATAGCCAACAGCATGCTGAAATTCGGAAAATATTTACGAAGAACTGGAACTTGGTACAGGGGGACCCTGTCATAGGCGGGTTGGTACAAGGGAGACCTGAAATAACCTTTAGAAAATCGCCCTCACTAGGCAGTGCACTGGTGAGCAACACTCTTGAGGTCCCGAAAAAGTGGTGGGAAAGAATTACAGGCTTCAAAAAATGTCAGACGTGCAAAGCCTGTAAACATGCCATCAATAAAACCCACTACCAAAGTCCTTTTCAGGATAAGCCAACAGCCATTAGACAGAAGCTAGGATGCAAAACAGAGTTTGTAGTCTACATTTTGTTATGCCCGTGTGGTCTGCAATATGTCGGCAGTACTCGGCTGCCGGCACACAAACGCATCCTACAACACCTAAGGGCCATTGCAGGGAAGGACCAATCATATCCGGTCGCAAGACACTTTGAGAGTTCACATAACAGCAATCCAGACTTATTACAATACTATCTGGTAGACTCAGTCTTGCCCCTAAAAAAAGGGGGAGACAGGGATGGCAAGTTGCGCCTTCTGGAAACGCGCTATATATTAGAGCTTAATAGCAAACAGCCAGGAGGGCTAAACAGTAGCGAAGACCTTTATACTTGTCTGTGATATATTATATAAAGACCGCTACTAGTTCTGATAATTAGATGCAAGTCTCACACAAACCGATTCGGCAGCCTGAAGTTTTAATATTTCTTAATTATGATTCTAATTTTTCTTAGCACTGTCGCTTTAATATTTACTTTCTAAATACAACCCTATAGGAGAACACATATATTTGACACAGTTCACATAACAACATATATAAGATTCTAAACATCTTTACCCACTTTGGGTGCGATGTTGAACCGCGTTAAAGCACAGAAATTCTACTCCAATCCCTGTCATATGTACAGCATTAACAAATAATGAAATCCACATTGGTTTTTAAGCAAAAATGTAATTGTTTTTGAAATTAAGTGGTTTTTATGACGGTTTTCCTTTTTAATCTTTTAAGGAAATCTATAATATTTATATTTTGTACATATATTAATTTTGTACAATGATATGTATATATATATACTTTTTTAGAGAACGATTTTTCTAAAGAAAAGTTATAATGTACTGTATCTAGACTGTTTGCGTATTTGCACATCTATACTTTGCTGCTATGAAGAATTTTCACACTGCCAACTCAGTGTGGGAAACAGGGATTTTTATGTGTGGAAATAGGGCACTACGCCCAGTACCCTTAATGAACTGGTAACTGTGACTTTAAAAACTGTGAAATGCTGCACTGGTCACATGACCACCTATACTATATATGTTGCCTCCTACTCTCCTTGCATGACATGTGATCAAGCCTCGGCTGAGGTGAAACGCGTCATGACGACTGGTGGGCTGTTCATCCACGAATAAATGCACTGAAATTGGAATGCGCTTACTTGGTGGCTTTATTCTCTTTTCCGTGTTTGCTGTGTATGCTCTGGACAAACGCTGGGAACTCGAAGGAATATATATATATATATATATATATATATATATATATATATATATATATATATATATATATATATATATATATATATATATATATATATATATATATATATATATATATATATATATTACATATATTGTACAACAAAAGCCCAGAGCTTGAAATTGTACTTGCATGCTAATTCTGCCTAAACAGTTCATTTACAGGAAAGCCTGCCTCTGCATACCAGGCAAAGCTTATTCTCCATTGCCAATGCGTTTCTTCTTCCTAGGCAGCTGAAAAAATGTGACACGAATTTGCATGCGCTTTTGTATCCTGCCGTCAGTGGGCCTTCGTGATGCATGCAGGGACTTGTGGTCCTTATTAAAATTATTGTCATCCTCAGTGGATTCCGTGTAACAATTTATTTATTTACAGCATTGTTCTTACATTTGAAAAACCCTCCAGTGGGCCCCTCGATGCCAGGCAGGCTCAGTGATTCCATATTGTCAGCCGATTCCATAGAGGTAAACCATTGCGAGGGACCAAGAATTGGAGCATGCTTTTATCATGACTGTCATCACTCCACTGGGATGTTAATTTTAAGTAAATGAGGCACAGCAGATGGACTCACTGGAGTAATAAAGTAACAGACGACTTCAAATACCAGAAGGCCACAGGAGAGGCAACACCCACACCCACAATCCCCCAGGGGTGCGTATTCCTGGGACATAGCTATTTGCTGTCACATGATACACTCAACAAGTGAGAGTAACCAGTACCTCTGGTCCCAGCATGCAGAAGCAGGAGCGGAGTTTTCTGGTGAAAACTGCTCACGCTCAGTAGGAGCGAAGTTTTCATCTGTTTTGGGCAGGAAAACAGATGAAAGGATTGCTCCCACATGCAGAGAACAGTCTTTTTTGGTTGCTCCCTGCGTGCAGGAGCAATACAGGCTCACGCTGGAGGTGGGGAGCTGGCAGGAACAGTGGGGGCATTGAGGCTCTGCAGCGTCTCATACTGGGCGACCTGAGTGGGCTCCAGGGCTCCCAGCATAAAGAGTCTGTGCTTCGTGAAATGGGGTCCCCAGGGCTATTACGTTTTTGTCAGGCCCCGGAGGTGGGATCCACAGGGCCGAAATCAGCCCAGGGAGAGGGGATGCGTGGCCCCACTCCCCTTCAAAATATACATTATATTAGGATGAGCAGCTTCCCACTGATCTTGGAGATGCTTTCTTAATGCCAAAGAATGTAAGGACATCTCCAACAAACAAAGAAGCACCTACTTTATTTAGCTATGAGGAAGTATCCTTGTTTGGTGGAGATTCACCTCTTTGTAGTCTTGTCGTCTTCTGTTGATGAGAATTCATGTTAATACAGATTTGTGGGTGAAGATCCTGCAGGAACAATCACTATGCTGAAAATGCTGAAATTACAATGCACACAAAGTCACTGGGAACATTACCTTGTGGTCCTTTACACAACTGTAGTGTAATATATGCACTAGACATTAATCCAACAAGGTAGCTTACTGATTAACTAGTAGAAAGTACTCCAGTTGGGTAGACAGTTTCAGCAAACTATGGACTCTTCTAAGAAAAAATGAGGTTCCATTATGGCCCCAAGGCAGTTTCACAGAATAAAACCTAAACGGGAAGCACTTGTAGATAGAAACACAGCAGGTGGCCCAGTTGAAGCTCCACTTCTGTAAAGAACACATGATTCAAACTTCTTAGGCTTAGTGAAGGTGGAGCAAGTCTGTTTCCTCTCATATTCCACGTTGAAAAGAAATCTGAAATCCTTAATGGAGGTGAATGCATAGTAGATCTATTGGAGCGTAATCTAATCTGTAGTGACTCTGACAAGTGGTTTCTTTCTTGTCTTGAGAACAGAGTTCATGGTTCGCCTTTTTGATTACCTTGAGTATGCAAATGCTAAAAGTCATCTGCAGGAGCCACCCATTTGGCCCCACCCCATTTTACTTAGTAGTATGCAATTGTGTTCCTGCCTTTTCTCATGCTGATGGACAGCTTACCAAACTACCATCTGTAGATGAGGAATCATAGATGATTGGATGAAGACGCTTGAGGAACAATCACATTGCTGGAATTATATGCGTACAAGGCCTCTGGAGACATTTCCTCATCGTCCATTATGCATCTGTAATGTAGAATATGCATTAGTTACTACCCAATGACGTAACACTTCTTATTAACCTCTAGAAAGTGCTATGGCAGGATAGGCTTCTTCTGCAAAACGGTGGGCGTTTGTTCAACAAGGAGCAGGTGAAGTTCTGTTCTTGTCCAGTCAGTCACAGAGCTACTGACACACCCACACAAGTACTCACACACCCATTGACACATCCATGCAACCACTAACACACCCACTTACCGACCCACACAGCCACTCACACAGCCACTCATAAACCCACTCACATACCCATATAACCACTTATTCACCTATCTAGCCACTCACACACCCACTCACATATCGGTACAGCCACCTTCACAACCACTCACAGGCTCATATAACAACAATCCTGTGCACTCATACAGTATAACAATACATCATGTAGACATGATTTGAAAGCAAATGGAACCAATCCAACTATGAGGTCTTTGATTTCTTTAATTGGTCATCAAACACACAACAAACAGCCAGCCGACAAGTGTTTCATCAGAGAAACAGTGTTCTCCGACTCTTCATGGCTTTATGGCTGAATCCAAATTCCGTAAAATCCCTTTGCCGGTGATAATTCCTACCGGGTAGGGTATGATAAGTCTCAGCGGAACGATACAGTTTCAAGAATAAGAAATATAAGTGCTATTCAAAGATTACAGTGGGTCCTGATGCCAGTAATGGTAGAAAAAGGGAAATTCTCCCACTGTAGTTTTTACGTCTAAATAAGGTGCTAGACCCCTAAATGGTCCGGTGTAGTTTTGCTCTGATAAGGTGCCTGCGTCCTGGGGTCTTCAATTCAATTCAATTCAAACCCGGTTATAAGTGTTAATTATCCAGAACAATATCCTTGGGGCAACAACATCACCTGTTGGATGGCTAAACACTTATAAGGTCCCAAATGCGGGACCTAGTTGCTATTCCAATGCCTGTTTTAAAATTACCCCTACCTCCACACCTGCTAGCCTCTCTGGGCCATGTATGATTTAAACACATTTTTACAGTTTTACTTAATGATTGTTTTAAACTTGTTTTCCTATACAGAAATCTAATGTCCATGAGCTAGGTTTATGCGAAATAAAACCACAAAAATCAATAAAATCAATAAATAAAATAAAAATACTGGATCTTGCTAAAAAGGAAAGAAAGGAATGCACACCAGGGACACTCATATTAGTGATGTTGATTGCGTTGAGAAGCCTAGTTGATGTTGATTGGACGATTTTGCAAGATAACATGATCCTGAGGTACAACAGGCCAGTGGAAACTAAATAAGCCAATGAATAAATGAGAGACTGATGCAAGTGTATGCATCATGACGCAATGTTAAACAAGATGTGCAAAATTAGTTTTGAGAAAGGCGGAAGGATATGTATTTTAGCCTCTTACCTACGGCCTATATACAAGAATGATGGTATTAAAAAGCCACCCGTCTGCACCAGAATCATGCCCTGGGTGTGGGGGCTCACAGCTTGAGTGCTGCAATGTGATATGGACTTGCAATGTGGGGTAGTGTTTGCGGACTGGTACATTCAGGGTCTTAAGGCAATTGCCTGCTGTATAAATGGAGTGGGAAGGGCCGCTACACCCTCCAGACCCTGAGAGAGACAGAGGGAACATTTATTTTAACATTAAGCAACGCTTCATCTACAAAATAGCCAAGAGGAATTAAATATGTACAGTTGCATTAAAGGAGACGATCAAGAAAACAATTTGCTCAAGTAGAGCCGCCATTGGCACTATAAGAGAACTGAGAGACCGCCTAGAATGTGGATATGGGCACTAATGTAAAACTCATGGTTAGGCGCAAGACTGTAGGGATCATTTGTTTAAAAAATAAAATTAATTTCTAGCAAACTGTACTGTTCACTCCATTCAGCCATTTCTTTAGTCTCTTATAAGTTTATTCAACTAGCAATTGGAAAACGTTTGGACAATGCTACGGCAGACTTTCAAAAAGCGATTGACATACCAACTCAAAATACTGATCTGGCAAAAACAAATGGCGCCCCAATACGGGGAGCTAGTTGCGTTTGTGTTCAGTTTGGACATTTATCACACACTGTAAGGGAGTCTGGCTGAGGTGGTTGTGCTTTCCTTCTGGTGAAATGTTTCTTGTACTGAGAAGACGGGAAGTTGAACTAGGAGCTCCTCTCAGGGAAGTGTATGAAGCAAATGCAACATTCATAGAAAATCAATCCGCTCACGAAAGAAATGTAAGGCAAAGTGGTTGGTGTATGCATGTTTTTTCCATGCATAATGTACTGAGGCATGCAGCACTGTAATGTCCTTAATAGATTAGTGAAAGCTTTACGGCGCTGCTCCCAGGTATCACCCGTAATGCAGACTGTCCATACATGTTATGCAGACAAACTCTCCTCCAGTCTCACACTGCACAACAATCCCCCACACAGGATTCTGTTTTAAATGTTAATTATTCTCTGTATCTATACACATTCCGTACTCCTCAATAGTATTCATGTCGCAATAAGAAGCTCACACGCCTTTCAGAAAATAGCAGCGCATCCGGTTTTAAGCAAGAGATACAGAACAGGTGCCACCGGATGATAATAAGGGGCGCATTGCGAAGAGCTTCATGAATATGAAGAGACCTAAAACAACAAGCAATGGCTGCACGGTCGCGTGCAGCCGTGAAAGTGATGCAGCTGTGAAAGTGAAACTGATCAGGATCACGATCGGGCGGTTGCCGTCCCTTTTAGCACGCGAAAGTGAAAGCAGCTGCAGCCTCATGTCTGGCGAGTGGTGTGCGATGTGCGCGCACGATGACGAGAGAGGAAAGCCAGATGGCACCTCTGCTCGTCATTGTGCGCGTAACCGCAGGCTCTATGCCAGCATAAGCTGTGGTAGGACTTTTAAAAATCCACTTACTAAAAGTTTCGCCAGAGCAGCACATGCACTGGCTCAGGCGAGATCTAATGAGTGTGTTTTGGTGTCAGGGCTGCCTGGCCTGTCCCTTATTTTTTAACATTCTCCTTTTATAGTGTGCCTATTATTTATTTGCTTCTCCTCTTTTTATTGTAATATTTCTTGATAGGATACTATAGCTCTCTATGCTGCACTAACAGGTCTCTTTCTTGCCCTTTGTTTCATCTGCATTATGTTAAATCCCATTTGTTTCATCTGAAGTATGTTGAATCCCATTTGTTCACTTTCTGTAAACCAGGAGATCTGTATGGAATTGCCTTTCCATAAAGTATCATTGTTTTACCATTTCAACATGGCCAACATTTTGGCTGTATATGTGGCAACCATGTTGGAACTTTGAAACAACGATAAACTAGTTACTATAGCTCTCCAGTACATACACCCACTGCTATCTCAAGTTTTGTTACAGCAAGAATGGCAGCATGTTTTGACTTTTCTATGTGTATTCTTTTAATTTATCATGCATATGTTAGTGACTCAGGGGCATATTATCAAGGACCGGTGTTAAAATTATCGCCGTTTTATCGTCAGGAAACTGCCGATAAAACGGCGATAATGGGCTTGATAATACGCCCTTGTTAATTCCCATAGAAGCCCATGTTCTGGTGGGAACATGGGCTTCTAAGGGAATTAACAAGGGCTTATTATCAAGCCCATTATCGCCGTTTTATTGGCAGTTTCCTGCCGATAAAACGGTGATAATTTTAACACCGGTCCTTGATAATATGCCCCTTTGTATGTGTTTTATTGCAATTGTGTCAGAGGGATAATGCAAGTCTGAGTCAGTGGATGGATGAATAGATGCACAAGTCTAAAGATGAGTGAGAAGGTGCATGTATGATGACTTATTGAGTGCTTAAAGCCATCAATGACACAAATTGCACATTCATTCATAAGCCAGACCTATTGGCATGCCCAATGCTTCTTTAAACCAAGTGGTATAAAAACAGCTCCTTGGTTTGCTGTTTCCTTTACTATGCAAGAGCGAACTTGGTTTGCTTCACAGAAAAGGACAGGAAAAAAGATATTTAGAAAGAAGGTGACTCAGAACTGCATGCAAGAGGAAGATTGCTTTAATCAGTCAGGCATCTTGAAATCATGAATGCGGCTTAGTTTGTCGTACCAGCGAAGATATATTTGTTCAGCTGAATCTAATTTTTCTATAATGAGGTTATAAATTAATTCTCAGTAATAGTGATCTGCTATTTTAGTGCGCCTCCTAAGGGCCTATTTGCGTCTGTGCCCTTGTCCGTAACAGGGCATGGGCACAGAGGCAAAGAGGTCCATGCCTCCATACAAATGAAGGAGCACCCTCTAAAGATAGCATTGGCGCTACGTGTGCACTAGCACCAGCTTTGGTGGCACCTTCAGTAAGACCATGTGTTGTATTCCTATTTTATGTCTTTCTTAGAACTTTGTAGGTGTGTTATATCCCTGTATCAGATCATTCCTAGAATGATCATAGGTCATATAGAGTGTTTAAGATGTCACGTAGAATGTGAGTAAGCAGGAGGATCAGTTGGAGATTACCTGCTGCTGTGGATGTATAAGCTGTCTTATCTCTGCAATAAATCTACTTGGAACTTCCTTATGTGTGGACTCACTGGTGTGATTACCACATAATTACTGGCGACGATCGGGAGAACAAAACCACCGATAGCAGAAGAGTTCAAGACAGCGCTCACTATTGGAAAAATTTATTTCAAGTCAGGAGTTTTCTTTTTTCCCTTATAGAAACTTGTTTACCTACATCTCTTACGCGGTAAAATCATTGCCGCGCTAGACGATTATACAGCAACATTTATTCTTCTAAGCTTATAAATCAAAATTTAAAGAGCAACAAGAACAGCAATAACAACGTTTCAGAAAAGCTACTGCCGACGGGAATGCTTCAGAGGAGGAAGCTTATAACGAGGCTACAACCGTGAGTGAAAATTTTTTTTTTTTTCGTACAAATTACTCTTTTCAGCCGCACATTGTGCATCTCACCGTTGTATGGTGCATCTTTTGAACGTCAGCATAAGCGCACCCGCCACAGTACTGAATCTTCGTGTGTCTTAGCAACACACCAAAGACTCCATCGCGCTGCCAACAATCCCGCGACTGTGAGCATCTCTCCGGCGGACGAACGAAGTGCACCCTGGGTAGTACCCTTTCACCTTACTGACGTCTGACGTCAGCAACGTGCCGCCATTTTGTGAATTTTCTTCATTTTTTTTTCACAGAGAGCTCTATTACGGAGCGTTTCTTCAAAACAAAACAGCTTGATCAGCGCAATCAATTGAAAACTACTTTTAGCAGGTATCGACTACTTTTATCAACATTCAACAAGGTAACAGTTTTTAAAAAAAAATAATAATATTAACGACAATTTTAAATTTCATCTGCAATAATTACAATGTCCAATATTGCTGCCCCACCTCATTTTTTACAAACTGCTGGTGAACCTAGTATTGAGTGGGATCTATGGTACCCAATGTTCTTAGCCTATGTCGATGTACTGGAAAAGGATGGGTGTTCAGCAAAGCGCAAGTTAGCACTCCTTAGACACTGCCTTGGTGGAGCAGGGATCAAAGAATTTGATAATCTCCCGCCCATTGATGATGCTGGAGATATTGACGTATTTGAAAAAGCCTCTAGACAAATGAAAATCCGTTTTGGCAGGAAAATAAATACAGTTATGGAACGTTTTAGGTTTTATTCCCGCGTCCAGAAACTGGATGAATCGATTGAAGACTATGTTTCTGCTTAACGTTCGTTAGCTTGTTCTTGTGCATTTGAGACTATTTCTTACGAACAAGTTCTACGAGATCAAATAATGATGCGTACAAAAAGTAAGAAAATTCAGGAGCGACTTTGGTTAGGCACTGAATCTTCCTTAAGTGCTGTCATTAACATTGCGAAGGGAATTGAACAATCCGAATTGTTTGTTTCGGAAATCAGAGGTCAAGCCTCCAAACCTCAAGTTCCCGAAACTGAAGTTTCTTTAGTGAAGAGCCAAAACACGTCTTCTAATTTCAATAGGTTACCTCCTAGAAAAGACAATGAAAAGAAAGTTCCTGAAAATAAGAATATTGTTGAAAACAAGTTTTCCTACAGGAAAAATGTTTATTGTTATAGATGTGGTAGCTCTAATCACTTGGGAAATTATAAAGGGTGTCCAGCTTGGGATAGAGTTTGTGTTAAATGTAAAAGGAAAGGACATTTTGCCAATGTTTGTCGTTCTTCCCAAAGGGTCAATTACATTTCACAGGAAGAAGAGGAAGTTTTACAAAGCTTCAATTGTATTCTATCTGTGGATGATTCTGAACAGAAAGAGTTTCCATCTTACACCATTTTAGTGGATAACCAGCCCATTCTCCTAATGATGGATTCATGTTCATGGTATTCCATCATTGGTTTGAATCTTTTCAAAAACCTCTGGGGTGACAGAGAGCTTCTTACCTCTGACATTTCTCCAGGTGGTTACACTGGAAAAAAAATAAACATGGAAGGTTTCTTTTGGGCTGATATTCAGGTTGCCGATAGATTCGCCAAGGGGAAAGTTTATGTTGCCACCAAAGGTGTCGCTATCTTAAGTTGGCCACATCAACGTTTACTTGGTATTAAACTTGATCCCAATGCCAATCCCCCTGTTTATTTAGGCGAACCTTATGTTTTGAGTATTTGTGATGTGGAAGACAATTCTCTATTTGTAGAGTACACTAAGAAAATGTTCCCTGATGTTTTCAAGGACACCTTAGGTAAATTTGTTGATTTTCAACACAAGATTATCCTGAATGATAATGCCATTCCAGTCAGGCACAGGGTCAGGAATGTTCCATTGGCCTATCGTGAGAAGCTAAAGGACATTTTGAGCGATCTTGTATCTAAACAAATCATTGAGCCCATAGAATCCTCCCCTTGGGTTTCTCCCATTGTTTTATCGCTCAAAAGTTCTGGGGAACTCCGTCTGTGTGTAGATCTCCGCAGTTTAAACAAGGAGATTTGGGTAGATAAACATCCTCTCCCTAACATCCATGAATTAATTTCTTCTCTTACAGGTGCTACTGTTTTTTCAACCATTGATTTGGCTAGCGCCTATCATCAGGTTGAGCTGCACGGAGATTCCAAAAGACTTACAGCTTTTGTGACTCCTGAAGGCATGTTCCAGTATTTGCGAATGCCTTTTGGACTCGCTAGTGCTGCTTCAGTGTTCCAACGCCTGATGAAAGAGGTTCTTCTTGATTGCAAAGGAGCCATCGCGTTCCAAGATGACATCCTGATTTTTGGAGCAGATGTCAATGAACATGATCAAAATTTACATTGTGTGTTGTCTAATGTACAAAAAAAGGGTCTTACCTTAAAGTTTAACAAATGCAAATTTAGGCAACCCAAAGTTGAATATTTGGGACATGAGATCTCTAAAGATGGCATAAAACCAAAACTTAATCATGTAAAAAGTATTACAGATGCTCCCATTCCCTCCTCAAAGGAACAACTGTTGTCTTTCCTAGGACTCACCGAATTTTATGGGAAATTTGTAAAAGACTATTCTACTATTGGACACCCTTTGCGGTCTTTGCTTAAAAAACAGGCTAAATTTGTTTGGGGTACAGAACAACAAACCTCTTTTGATTCTTTAAAAAACAAAATTGTTAATGCTCCCTTTCTTAAACCTTTCTCTGTCCACAAAAGCTGCATTGTTTGTATAGATGCCAGTAACGTAGGGCTTGGTGCCGTACTTATGCAAAAAGACCGTTTTGGTGAATATGTTGTGTCCTATGCTTCTCGGACTTTACGGGACGCCGAGTTTAATTATTCTACTATAGAGAAGGAGCTTCTTGCTTGCACTTGGGCTACTCAACATTTTCGACAATTCCTCTGGGGCACGAAGTTTATTTTGAGGACCGACCATAAGCCTCTTGTCAACATGTTGTCTGCTGGTGGTGGTCGAACTCTCACTGCTCGCCTGGCTCGTCTTGCTGCTAAGTTGCAAGAGTACCGGTGTGAAGTTGTTTATGTCCCTGGACGACTAAATGTACATGCTGACTGTATGTCACGTCTTCCTGTTGGTGATACTTCTAACACGTTTCCTTCTGACGAATGTGATGTCGCTTTCTCTCTTAGTGATGTTAATCTAATTTGTGGTAAGGATGTAGGAAATTCTATTACTGAAAGCGCTTGGTCTGATGCTATGTGTCACGATGAGGTTCTTGCTAAGGTCAAAACCTTCTTGTGCTCTGGTTGGCCTGAAGAGAGGAAGTTGTGTGGTGATTTAGCCTCTTTCTTCAAAGTTAAAGACGAATTGTCAGTAATTGATGATATGGTTTACAGAGATGACAAAATTGTCCCTCCCCTCAATGTCCGTGAATCCATTTGCATGCTAGCTCATGAAGGCCACATGGGGATGTCCACGACTAAAAGGAGGATCCGAGAGTACTATTGGTGGCCTAGTATGGACGCTATGGTTGACAGGTGGGTAAGGAACTGCTCTCCTTGTTCTTTGAGCGACAAATCTGTCAAACCTATTTCTTCTGGGTTTTCTCCTATCGAATTTGTGTGTGGACCTTGGAGGAAGTTAGGTCCCCCAGGCACTACACGATCTATTAGTACCAAAAGAAATCTTGAACAACCATTGAGAAAAACATTTCCTTTAGCTTCTTTCATCTAGATGTTTTTGACTTAAAGCATCATTTTACATGGATTTCAGTTATCCAATGAAGCTGTTCCTCCCATTGTACACAGGCACAGAAAAGGTGACTTAGTGGATATTTATTGGTCTAGTGCAAAGTATTAAAATAAGACATAAATACATAGTACTTGAAAGTGTAGCCTTCGTTGACTGATATTTGTATTCACAAATAAATCTCCCTTTACTGCTGTCATTCTTGCTGCAACAGAGGAAATAAAATCAATATAATGATGATTTTCACCAGTGCATTCAGTGGCTTTTCTCTTTTTTAGTCTTCCTTGGCATTGCCCCTCTATTTTTCATTCTCTAGCTAGAGTATTACTGTTGGAAATGGCCCTTTTTGCAGGGTTATCCCCAAGCTTTTTGCTTCTTCCTCCTATTTTTTTTACATCAAGTAACTGTGTTTGAAACATATTTTGATAACTGCATATTTATAAGTATAGTATTGGGGATTTTTATAGTAATTGGTCTTGCCTCAAAGTATATAAAAATATTGGCTATTTTCTTTAACTGGTGTTTTGTCCTTTTGTAATGCATACACTGTATTTTAGAAGTGTAACTCCCTTAACCCCTTCGATGCTCATGACGGAACGGTTCCGTCATGAGCATCGGTCGCGCTGTGATCATGACGGAACCGTTCCGTCATGACCACACCCATTTACATTAGGGCCCAACACCTGGGATAAATCGGCACCGTACGGATGAGGTTAACCTGACTAGAGTGGTCGTTTCTGCCTCGCTTTGTCTCAGCTAGGCAGAATTCCCATTTCTAACACTGGATGTCAGCGGTGAAGATAGGACTTGTGTTTGCACTTGACTTACAGTGATTGGTGTGTACTACTATCTTATCTCAGATCATCACGTGCCACATACTGGTTCTTTTTGGCCTATTTTTTATCTTACCAGTTTGAACTTGCTACTTCATCATGCCTGAATCAATTACATCATATGTTGCATTCTTGGAAGTGGCCTTTGAGGAAGAGAGGTTAGAAAGCTACAATTTGAAGGAATTGCAGGCGATCTGCAAAAACCTCAAAATCCAAATCAGGGGCCTCACCAGAAAAGAGGAGCTACAAAAGGCACTGAGGGCCTGGGTAGAAGCCAGACATGCTAGTGAGCTCTCTGGAGATCTTGGCATGGAGGCAGAGGGGCCTATTCCAAGGGTGGTGTGCTCTTGGGAGGGGGGAACCCTTCCAGCAAGGCAGCAGTAGCCTGTCCCCAGAGAAGCTGGAGGACAGGCGGGAAGCAAGGAAGTTCGAGTTGGAAAAACTCAGTATAGCCATGGAGGAAAGGAGGGAGTTTAAAATGAGAGAGCTGGACTGGGAAGCCAGTAGGGCTAGGCCAAGCCCAGATGGTGGCAGCAAAAATGTTAGGTCCAGTACTGAGGATGAGGTACACACACACACCCACACAGGTTTGAGGCCCTGCTTCAAGTCTGAAATTGACTCCATTACTCCGGTTCCCTTCATCATGGATTTGGCTACCATGGCTATGAAGGAGAACTTCTTCAAATTTGAGGAGACCTTATACCTACAGATCTCGGGGACCAGCATGGGCAGTATTTTTGCCCCATCGCTGGCGAATCTATATGTCCATAAATTTGAAGAACAAACTGTGTTGCCAACATCTAACCCTTTCCTCGCATCAATATTGTGGTGGAAACGCTATATTGATGATGTTTTACTAATCTGGAGAGGTAGCACTGACACTTTGCTTCAATTCCATGAGTGGCTGAATGCACAAAATGCATTCTTACGGTTCACCATCGAGACCAGCAAGGACAGAATTGCTTTCCTGGACCTCTCTATCTATACCACACAAACTGGCTTAGAAACTGAACTCTACCGGAAGCCCATGGCAAGGAATTCTCTCCTTCTATACGAAAGACAACATCCTAAGTCCTTGCGAGACAACCTGCCTGTTGGTCAATTTTTGCGCCTCAGGCGTAACTGTTCCACCACAGAAACTTTCAATAGCCATGCAAATGCTTTATCACAGCAACTGACACACAGACATTACCCCAAGAAGTTAATTAAGCGATCATGGAAACGGGCGGCGAACAATTACAGGGAGGCATTACTTGAAGGCTCCACTAAGGAACCCCCGCAAGATCGATTAACTCTGGTCAGCACCTTTAACACCAAGTCCAATAGTGTGCAGAAAATCATAAGACGACATTGGCGGATACTCAACAGTGGAAAAGAGAAGATTGAATATCCCCTGTTTGCATTCAAGAGAGCGAGCAGTTTGAGAGACTGTCTAGTACATACTCGCCCCCGAGAACAAGTCAAGAGACAACTAGGGACCCTGTGGGACCTACCCGCAGTCAAAGGGCACCACCCGTGTGGTACTTGTTCGATGTGTGCTTTGACTGGCAGTGTCACTAGCATAGACATCGGTACCACCAAACCATGGGAACTACGTCAATTCTCCAATTGTAATAGTGAGAACTTAATCTACCAAATCACATGCCCCTGCAATGAAAAATACATTGGGATGACAACAAGGAAAGTAAAGACACGCATGTTAGAGCACAAAAGCACTTTCCGATGTAAGAAGAACATCTCAAAATTGGCACGACATTTCTTGGAGAAGAACCATGGAGAAACAGACTTCACATGGACTGTACTTGAGAAACCTTTCATACCATCACATGTCACAGACGTGACAAGCTTTCTTTTCCAAAAAGAACAAAAATGGGTGTTCAAACTACGTACAGATATACAAGGGCTGAATGATGACATCCCCTGGCTGAGTCTGAAGTGATCCTGGTGATTACTCTAAAATTCCAAAACCAACAACTGCATATAGACATTTAGATACTATCGGCACTGTACATAAGTAGGTTCAGTACTTCCACTTTATTCAATTGAGTAAACTTTTGGTCTTCTGAGTGGGGAATGCACTATACATAGTATCTAAGGTCTCCGGTGCAATACAATTTGAGGTCACTATGGTGTGACATACAGCATCCACACTTGGGACACATGAAGAGGTGATGATATGAGAGGCTATTAGAATGCTCTGCACTGTCCTCACTGATTTATCAGTCCTCAATAATAACAGAGGACAAATAAAATAAAGGAACTAGGTATTTTCCCCTCGAGGGGTAATTTATTAATTAATTTTTTCAAGAGGTCATATGCCTGTATCTACCTCAGGCCTCTATCCATGTGTATAGATTTGATTACACCTCATCGTATTCCCTCTAGAACTACAGGATAGACAATGATGACATCATCCTGTAGTCCTAACTACTCTCGCGATATCTCCGCGACTCAACCTCCCAGTGTTCCAGGGGCTTAGACAAGGGCGATCCGATCTCTAGGCTCTGTGACACAAGGTTTTTTATCATCATAAGCACTGTTGAAATGTGCAAGAATTTGGGCACGACCACAGTTTCTACTGCTGAATATTTGCAGAAGGGTAATGAAAATACTCGTTATCGGACTACAAAAATGGACACCACGACGTCATTCTGTAGTCTGAGACAGTATCGTGAGACCACGTGATAGCGGCGCTTTACTGATCGCTTCACAGATCGGCTCGCTCGCTTGTGTTTGTTTGGATGTTTTATCGGGCTTACACCCGGGACGCTGTGCGCATGGGTCCCAGATATGGCTGACATGCTCTAGATTTGCGGAGGGGTAATATAAATAATACACACGCATTCGGACTACAAAAATGGACGCTATGACGTCATTTTGTAGTCTAAGATAGTATCGCGAGATCACGCGATGGCGATGTTTCTCAGATCGGTTCGCCCGTTTGCAAGTGTGAGAGTCCTTAATCAAACACACATCTAGGACGATATAATCATGAATCCCTGACAAGACATACCAGGCATTGTGAAACCAGAAACAAAATAGAGAGACAGCGCTTTGCATTGGCTTTCTAACCGGATTGGTGGAGAGACCACCTTGTGACCATTAAAAAGGAAGGCTCTAGCTTGGTTCTTTGCCTCCCCCTGTCTCCGCCATAGCCAGAGACAACGCCGGACAGGTAAGGAGCCCCTTTATGGGCCTCTTTGGATAATTCTTTACTAGCCTCTGCAACATACCGTTTTTTGACAGTTTTACAGAGAGCTATTGATCACTGCCGGTGTGTAGTGATCTTTTTAACAAACACTCTAACTTTCTATGTGAGGAGTAGTTGATGGGATTTTGTGGGGTGATGTCCCACACAGCAAGGTCATAGCAACACAAGTTTTTTAAAGTAAAGGGGTAGTAAACTCACTGGTACATGTAGGAATTAGGATTGCACTGGATTAATTAGTCCTGCAGCCTATATTCAGTTCCAGTGTACTTTCCTCTTTCAGAGCGGGGTCTCACTACGCCTGAGCCAGGTCCAGGACGAGGTGAGGTCTCTTCCCCGGGCACACTGGGTGAGTGATTATATGTACTATAGTTAGACATATATGTAAGGCAAATCTAGTCCTTTGCTTAAAGATGGTTTTCTCTGTGTTTTATTTTTGTTTCTTCCTCTACAGATTTAATAGAATTACCAGGTATCATGGAGGAGTGAAGCTATAGTACTTGGAGACTTATATCCTTTACTGTTTAAATTGTATCACAGGAATTTTTTCATTTGAGTTTTGCACCAACACTATTTTCGCAGTCGCATCATTATGAGAACAGAGGCCCTGATGAAAGCCTAGGGTCAATTTCCCATTAAGACTAAACATGTCGGCCCCTATGCAGATATTTGTTAAACTGCAGGAGTTTTGTTTTGCGCTGTTCCTTGTTTTTAGTCAGGAAGAGGTCTTGGTAGAATAAAATTTGGAATGAGATTCTCTATCCTATTTTAATATTTCACACACTTTCCTTTTTGCACTGCACTGACCCGTCTTATCAGATTCTTATGGTTGTCCAAGTGTTGGCATGTGTAAACTATGAGTCCGTAGATGGTACTACTTTGTCTCAATGATCTAGAGACACTGGACCTAGAACGGAGGACCACATGAGAATATTGATCATACATGATATTGATGGGAATCCAATATAGCGATTCACGTTGCTAACACAGGGTTAACCATCTTCTGGATGACGCCTTGAGCTAGTACTCTTACCAATCTGTGGTTGAGACAATAGCTCTATTTTTCTGACCAATGACTCAGATTTTAGACCCATAGGTTTTCTAGGTTGCTCGGATTCTGGTATACGGGGGATGAAACCTATGTAGGTCTTTAAATGTCCCTCAGGCCCTCCCCAATGAAGTGTGTTATATTCAAGGAGGGGGTTGGCATACAACAGGGGGTTCGGGATTGTGAGGTTACTCCAGTGGTGCACAGTGTCCCTGAGGTGGATCGGGGAACTGGCACAAGGGATAATTTTCCTGGTAGTGGGAGGGACACTCTACTGACTCTAGATGAGTGGTGCAGGGATTGGGGTTCCCCCATGATAGAAGCCCTGGTACGTGAGTATGGAGACCAGCCAGAAGAGTATGGGTTAAGAGACAGCAACAGCCAGACACTGTCTCACCAGTCTTGTGAGAATGATGTGGGGTACTTTTCTGAGTCACTGGATGAGTGGGTTTAACACCTGTGTGGAGCTGTATGATTCAATTGTTAGAGAGCATATTTTAAGGCCCTGATTTCCAGAGCTATGACAACACCCACTGGAGTGTGAGTTCTCTGACCCCAGGGAGCTTGCACTGGAGGCAGACCTTTTGGTGGATTCTAGAGGGTCTGGAGAAGCATCTGGGGGTGACCCAGAAGGAAGTGGCTTAGGTATTACCCATCCAAGGGCAGTTGGAAAGGTTAGCGGTAGCCCAGATAGGTACCAGAGTCATGGGAAGGGTGTAGGGACTCACATCCTATCTCTGTGGAGAAGGAGTGGGGATGGGCTGCGGCCCAAGGTGCCCAAAACTCGGTCCCAGAGCCTGGGTGGTTCCAGGAGGGAACACCAGGTGGGAGGCCTAGGCTGTACTGGTAGGTCGTCCATCGAGGGGGACCTCCTAGTGTCAGAAGAACGTGGAGCGTCTGTAAACAGAGCTCCAGTGGTTCTGGTGTCTGGCGGAGGGGTTAGAGGGGGATGCGTTCCCCAGTGGGAGAACCAATGGGTCAGGTGCCATTGTGACACCACTCCTGTCCTAGGGGCTCTTTGCACACTGTCAGATGGACAGGTGTTGGGAGATCTGCACCAGACAGACTGCTACACAACCCAAGAGTCATGTGTTACCCTCGGGGGGCATGTGTGCTCCCAAGGAAGTCCAGGTGCACCAGGCAGGTGCTCAACTGCAGGGGTTGGTCCCTGGGTTGGGAGGCCAGGTTCAGGTCCTGCCTGACCTGGAGGGAAAGACGACTGTAAGCAGTATCCTGACCGGTTTATCTTCATGGGGTACCACTCCAGGTGGAAGGGGGTGCGGAGGGAGGGAGTCCTCACCTCTGACCCCGGTTCAACTCGAGGGTTTAGATCCTAAGGTGGTGGATCAATTGCAGGGTACAGGCCCTGTACTGGTAGAAGAATTGTGTAGGTCTGGTTCCAGCGTCCTGACAGTTTTTTGTTCGGAGGGTGCTTCTCTCGGGAGGAGAGTGCGGAACTCCGGAAGGAGAGGTAAGGCGAGGAGAGTTTTGCCTGAGACCTCTGGTAAACCTGAGGGTACAGATCCTAGGTTGGAGGACCAGGTTCAGGGTGTCCCCCGACCTGAGGGAAGGGTTGACTGCTAACGGTGCCCCTACCAGTTTGCCTTCTGGGGGTGCCGCTCCAGGTGGGAGGGCATAGAGCCCCCAGGAGGAGGACCGGGTTTGGGACAGTCCACCCCAGTCCCTTGTTTAGCCTCAGGGTACAGACCCTGGACTGAGGTAACAGTTGCAGGATAGTACCCCTGAACTGGTGAGTGAATTGTGCAGGACACCTGCCACAGGTGCCCTGACAATTCTGGAAGGGGTGATCGCTCCAGATGGGCAGGTACAGAGCCCCAGTGAGAAGGAGAGAGAATGGGGGAGCCCACCCCGCCTCTTGTCGAGCCGGAGGGTACAGACCCTGGGCTGGTGGGCCAGTATCAGGATGCCATACCTGACTTGGCAGGGGGGAGAGTAGAGGAACGGTGCCAGGCACCTGGGGCTACCGCCCCCACTATCTGATGCCACAATGGTTAGAGTGGCCTGAAAGGCATAAGGCCTGGCTCTCATCACTGACAGTTGTCAGTGGTCACTGTGGCTGGCTGTCCAGAGGGACAGAGTTACCCCTGGGAGGGGAAAAGGAGTCACCCCCTGAGGGTGGACTGGGCCACACCCATATGTTGGCCATGTAGGTACTGTCTGCCTGGTGGGACACATCTGTGAGCAAAGTAAGTTTAGGTGCTGCACAGATGGGGTCAACAGGTGAGGAGAAGGATTTTTATTTATTTAAGGTTTTATAGAGCGCGAACAAGATCCTTGCGGATATCACCCCATGGGTCAGCTTAGTGGGCCCTGAGAGTATGGATAGAGGGATCCAACTAGGTTCAGGAAGATGTAGAACAGTAAGAAAGCCCTGCTGTTGCGGGCCAGGTCCCATGTTCTATCACCCCAGTTGGGAAGTCAACTGAGGTATGGATTGGTCTAGCCTGACTTTACGCTGGAAGGGGGTTGTGTTGGAAATAGTCCTTTTTGCAGGGTTATCCCCAAACTTATTGTTTCTTCCTCCTATTTTTTCCTGATTTGTTTGGGTTGGTTTTAGGATCCTGGGCTATTTACCACTGCTAATCAGTGCTAAAGTGCATATGCTCTCTGTGTAAATTGTGTTATGGATTGGTGTGTCCATGATTGGATATTTGATTTACTTGTTAGTCCCTAGTAAAATGCACTGAGTGTGCCAGGGTCTGTCAATCAAATGCTACTAGTGGGCTTGCAGCACTGATTGTGCCACCCACGTGAGTAGCCTTAAAAAGGTAACTCAGACCTGCCATTGCAGAGTCTGCGGGCAGTTGATAACTGCTATGTCGACTTGGCCAGTGCATACACTTGCCAGGTCCTAAACCTTCCCTTTTCTACAAGTCAGTCAACCCTAAGGAAGGCCCAAGGTACCCCTGTGGGCAGGGTGCAGTGTATGTGAAAGGTAGTAGAAACAACCCCGTGGGCACACCTTCCACCCCTCAGTGTGAACTGAGGGTTCCTGATATAATTTATGTTTTTTTTAACATGTTTTATTCACATGTTATTAGTTCAACTTTCTTTGCGTGTTCTTCTTAAACCAATGTCTTTTTTCGGTAATTTATAATCCATTCAATTCATTTACAAAGTACGGCATTATTTTTTGATCTAATGCTTTTCGGGCATTACACACTGCCCTTCATCAGGGACCAATACTACAAGAAAAAAAATAAAACGAAATCAAAAAGAGTGTACAATCTAAATGTTCCGAACATTGTATCCTAGTGTTGTAACCCTTTATATTATCACCTACATAAACCAGCGTTTTCAATAATATAACATGTGTGTGTCACGTATCCAATGCTAAAAGTAGTGAGGTGTATCTGTCACCTTTACATATCCTTACAACCCGTGTACACTCATAGGTTGGCCATGTAGCCCACTCACTTGCCGATTCTGCCGTATAACGTATCTCCGTGTACTCGAAAGCTATCCTAAGTAAAAGCAATAAACAAAACGTTAAGAGCCAAGATCTAATGTCCAAAACTTTCATTGTTATCATTCTAACTGTGATCAACCTAAAGTTCATTATCACAACTGACCTGATATAATCTCGCTTGTAGCTTCCTCGAGAGTGCACCAAACTTTCAAGAACACTTCAAGCTATCCATATTGTTTCAATCTCTGCTTGCGCTCATTGGTCACAGTTCCGATCACGTGGTATAAAAATAGCAACATACTCAATGCTCCGTACGAATTAGCGAGCACTGCAAAACTCGAAGAATGACGACCACAGAATATGTTTTTATGTTGAATCGGTTGTGTGCTAAACCTTACGTAGGTGGCCTAAAGAATTAAGATCCAAGAAATTAAGGACTTTAAATAAAATGAAATAAAGTGGCCCGGGGGTGTGAACCCTGCAGTGTCAGAAGCTCTCTTTAGGGATACCTAAAGAATTGAGCTATAGTGAATGTGGTGTTTCAAAAGTGAAAAAACATGAACATCGGACTGATACCTGATATGGATAGAATCGTACATTCAAAACCAAACAAAATTTACAAACATCGCAAGAATCAATTAATTGGCACCAAGGCAAGGTCATGATTTCATAAATAACATGATAATTCCATCCGGTCATTAAGCCCACAGTTTCTGAATCCAAAGGTTCTCTCTTTGTAAGAGATATTTCGTATTGTCTCTCACTTCTTTCTTGTTCACAGTCTCTAACACAATAAATTTTAACTGTGAAATATTGTGTTGTTCTCCCACAAAATGCGCAGCAACTGTTGATTTCATATTTTTCGTCCGAATGTTGGATTTGTGTTCAATCGGTCTATTTTTTTTACGTCTTTCTGTCTTTCCGACATACAATTTTCCGCAAGGACATTTCAGAGCATAAATGACATTAGCTGTGTCACATGTGGCATTTGTCTTCAGTTTAATTTCATTTCCATTCATGGGGTGGTTGATTTTATTACCTTTAATGATATTATTGCAATTTCCGCAATTTAAACACTCCTCCTTTGTGGGTTTGTTTTTAAGCATTTCCCCTATGTTACGGGCTCTTGTGTAGGCGAATAATGGTACTCTTTCAAAAATTCAGTTAAAATCTGGTTCAAGGTTCAAAACTGACCAGTTTTTCATAATGGTTTTTCTGAAACGTTCACTAAATGTTGAAAATTTTGAAACTGCCACTAGTCGGGTTTCTTCTGGCTTTTTTTTCGTTTTCAATAGTTCTCCTCTTTCTATTGAGTTGACTCGTTTCCTTCAATGATATGCTCAGGGTATCCTCTTTTGGAAAATCTCACAGCCATTTCATCCATTCTGAGTTGTAGTTTGGATTTGTCAGAGGTGATTCTTTTGACTCTTGCCATTTGAGAGAAAGGTAAATGTTTTTTAAACTCTGGTTGTGAAAACTTTGATAGTGAAGCATATTATTTCTGTCTGTATTTTTCTTAAATATATTCATCTCAAAGCCTTTGTCAGTGATTGAAATCTTTACATCCAAAAATGTGATCTCTATTTCCGAGATATCCCAGGTTAATTGTATGCGGTCATCGATTTTATTGAAATCAATGAGTTTTTCTTGAAGTTTCTCTTTTGAGTTTTTCCAAATTATAAATATGTCATCTATGTATCTTATTATGAGTTTCAAGTTGTCCTGCCATTCCGTTTTTGTAAGGATGTGTGTCTCTTCGTAGTCCTGCATGAATATATTCACTTATACCGGGGCCGCTAAATTGCCCATGGCTGTTCCAACCAGTTGCTGTTACCAGTCATCTTGATAGCGAAAATAACTTTGGTACAGAGTAAATAAGATCAACTCCATAAGGAACATCTGAAAGGATAATTCGAGATCTGAGTTGAGTAGAGCCTTTTGCACTGCCTCTATCCCCAATGAGTGGGGTATTGATGTATAAAGTTAACGAACATCAGCTGTGCATAGAATGAGTTTTCACCTGGTTCAATTTGCACTGTTTCCAACTTCAATAAAAAGTCAGTAGTATCTTTAACATAAGTTTTCATGTTTTTGACGAGGGGCTGGAGGTATCTGTCAAGTAGTTGTCCAATAGGTTCGAGTAAACTCCCACAAGTTGAGACGATCGGACGTAGCGGTGGATCCCAAAGGTTTTTGTGAATTTGTGGTATCATATATAATACCGGATTCCTAGGATTGGCTTTAATCAGGAAATTCTTTGGTTTTATCATTGATTATTCCCATTTCATGAGCTTTCTCAACAATGTCCTTCAAATGAAAGCTCATGACCTTGCCTTGGTGCCAATTAATTGATTCTTGCGATGTTTGTAAATTTTGTTTGGTTTTGAATGTACGATTCTATCCATATCAGGTATCAGTCGGATGTTCATGTTTTTTCACTTTTGAAACACCACATTCACTATAGCTCAATTCTTTAGGTATCCCTAAAGAGACCTTCTGACACTGCAGGGTTCACACCCCCAGGCCGCTTTATTTTTTTTTATTTAAAGTCCTTAATTTCTTGGATCTTAATTCTTTAGGCCACCTACGTAAGGTTTAGCACACAACCGATTCAACATAAAACCATATTCTGTGGTCGTCATTCTTCGAGTTTTGCAGTGCTCGCTAATTCGTATGGAGCATTGAGTATGTTGTCTATTTTTATACCACGTGATCGGAACTGTGACCAATGAGCGCAAGCAGAGATTTAAACAAGATGGATAGCATGGAGTGTTCTTGAAAGTTTGGTGCACTCTCGAGGAAGCTACAAGCGAGATTATATCGGGTCAGTTGTGATAATGAACTTTAGGTAGATCACGGTTAGAATGATAACAATGGAAGTTTTGGACATTAGAGCTTGGCTCCTAACATTTTGTTTATTGCTTTTACTTAGGATAGCTTTCGAGTACACGGAGATATGTTATACGGCAGAATCGGCAAGTGAGTGGGCTACATGGCCAACCTATGAGTGTACATGGGTTGTAAGGATATGTAAAGGTGACAGATAAACCTCACTACTTTACTACTTTTAGCATTGGATACGTGACACGCACATGTTGTATTATTGAACACGCTGGTTTATGTAGCTGATATTATAAAGGGTCGCAACACTAGGATACAATGTTAGGAACATTTAGATCGTACACTCTTTTTGATTTTTTTTTTTCTAGTAGTATTGTTCCTTGATGAAGGGCAGTGTGTAATGCCCGAAATGCATTGGATCAAAAAATAATGCCGTACTTTGTAAATGAATTGAATGGATTATAAATTACCGAAAAAAGACATTGGTTTAGGAAGAACAAGCAAAGAAAGGTGAACTAATAACATGTGAATAAAACATGTAAAAAAAAACATAAATGATATCAGGAACCCTCATTTCACACTAAGGGGTGGAAGGTGTGCCCACCGGGATGTTTCTAGTGTCTCATTAGAAATACGTTTCTTTCTCAAATAAAGCGCCTCAGGACGTCAGACGCCACCTGCGGAGCACCCCAATATTCTCAAAGATTGTATAAGTTTGGATAAAAAGAAAGCAGGGAACTTGCCTCAATCATACACTATGTGAAAGGTAGGACATGCCCGGGTGTGTGTGGCATGTCCTGGTAGTGAATAACAGCCAATTTTGTTTTTCACTATTGCAAGGCTATCTGTTCTCATAGGCCAGAATGGGCAGTTCGATTATAATTATGTTATGTTATGTTACTATAGTTTTATATAGCGCAAATCACCACTGGTCTCTAAGCGCTTTTAAAGAAAAAGGAACACAACAAATAGCCACCAGTAGACCGCCCGCGACCACACAGACAATTTAAAGTATAGATGTTATCTTTTTAAACAGGTGGGTCTTTAACGCCTTTCTGAAGGACAATAGCACTGGCTCCCTTTGCAAAGTTGCCGGTAACTCGTTCCAGATTTGCGGAAGGAAGACCGACAGAGCTCTACCACCCTTTGATTTAAGGATAAATCTCAGTGGAGTTAGTTTACAGGCTTTGGAGGAACGCAAGGCTCTGCCCGGAATCTACTTTCTCAGACGGTCTTTAATATATTTAGGGGCTTCTCCATAAATGGATTTATGGGCTATACAGAGACACTTGAACTGTGCTCGATGTTCGATGGGCAGCCAGTGAAGCTTCTGTAGAAGGGGCGTCGCTTGTGTTCTACTCTGTCGGGAGAAGATCAGCCTGGCTGCATCATTCTGAACCACCTGCAGTTTCCTAAGGAGCTTCCGCGGAAGACCCAAATAGAGAGCGTTACCATAACATCTTATCTTATAATCCTAAACTGACCCGGGGAACAAGGTAGAGTATCGAGTTTAGTATGCCTGAACTCAGAATGTTAAAATACATCTTTTAGTGAAGGTGATTTTTACATTCTGTGTTTGAAAATAACACTTTTAGAAAGTAAGTATTTTCTTGCTCAGTCAACCCATGTGTCTCTGCAGGAATGTGGATTGCCTGTATGGATTTCAGATGACTGAAGACTGGGGAGCAGGAGGGCTCCAGATAGTCTAGGTAGGGTCAGGAAAGGGCTGAATAGACCTGGGCTGCAATGGGGGAAGGGGGAGGAAATTTCCTTGCACCTCAAAGGGTCTGGTCTGCCCTTGACAATGCCGTCTACACCTCCTGCCAGAATTCACACCAGAGAAGGCAGAACTGGTTCTGGCTGGTCACAAACAACCTCTGCATAGAGGATCAAAGGATTTTTGGATACAAATACAGGGGCCCAGACCCCTGAACGTTAGAACTCATCTAGATCAAGAAGACTGCCAAGAAGAAGAGCCGGAGAAGCTGCGAAAAGAAACGACTGCTTTGCTGGGTGCTTTGCTAGGCTGACCTGCAATGGATGCTTCTGTCTTGGGCAGTGAAAGGCCAGGACTGACTTTCTGCAACCTAAATTGTGAGTCTCTCCAAGGGCTTGAGGTAGAGCTTGCCCCCTGTTCATGAAGTCTCAGGAACAACAAAGCCTTCAAGCTCTTCTGCCTGCAGCATTGGGGACTGTGTGTTTTGTGCTGCAAACAGATTAATAGCAATTCGACGACATCTACGACACCGCTGCCGACTCCATCTCCTGAAAGCACAGCAGAGGGCACCACCGCAATGGCGCACCTCAACCTTGGTCTCATGAACGACGCCTGTTGACGCCGCCACAGAACTGCTGCTTGCTCCGAGACCTGTGGGCACCGCACTCCGCACCGCCTCGCTTCACGCCACAGCTTTGGCACTGCAGAGAGCCCCGCCACAATGCCGCACCGCAAACTTGGTCTCACCAATGACGCCTGATGACGCCACCACCGAGCCACTGCTCGCACGCAACCTGTGGGCACTGTGCTCTGCACCGCATCGCGACAATGACTTGGCACTGCAGAGGGCACCGCTGCAACACCGCACTGCAACCCTGGTCTCACCGAAGATGCCTGTTGATGCCGCCACCGAGCTGCTGCTCGCACCACGACCTGTGAGCGCCGCACTCCGCACCGCCTTGTTTCACGAGGACTCTTTGGTCTCCCTGACGCCGCTGCTCCATGCCAAAATCGATGCCGCTGCATGCACCCTGATTCGAGGGCACCACTCGTAAGTCACCCGACGCACCGCCCTCATCCTGCACCGCAGACTTGGCCTACTGACGTCGGTGCCATTGACTCCAGTTCGTCAGCCGACAGCACAGCTTCAGCAACGACGATGACGCTGCTTGCACCATGACCTGCTAGTACCGTGGCGAGCATCGCCTTCATCTTGCACCGTGACCCCGGTCTCAACGACAACGCCATCTGACGCTGTCATCCAGCCGCGGCTCGCACCGCGACCTGAGAGCACAACACGCCGCACCACTGCACTTCGCACCACAGCACCCAACCCCTGCCAACACCTGCAAATTTTTAAGTATAGTATTGTGGATTTTTATCATAATTGGTCTTGCTATTAAGTATACAAAAATATTAGCTATTTTTCTAAACTGGTGTGGTGTCCTTTTGTAGTGTGTATTCTGTATTACTGTTGGTTATGTGCAAATGCTTTACACACTGCCTCTAAGATAAGTCTGACTGCTCGTGGCAAGCTACTATGGGGGTGAGCAGGGGTTATTTTAGGAGTGTATCTCCCTTATCCTGACTAGAGTGGTAGTTTCTGCCTTGCTTTGACGCAAGTCTCAGCTAGCCAGAAATCCAATTTATAACAGTTACCTTTAACTTTTTTGAGTAAGAGAAATGGAAAGGTGTTTGACTTGTCATTCTTGGTGTGTTCTTCCCCCAAACGTTTTGCATTCTACCTTCCTGTTTTCAGAATTTCATTTTTGTTGTCATTAGGACTGTTAGGAATGGGAATTTCTGGTTGGCTGAGGCTTGCACCAAAGCCAGGCATTGACCACCATTCTAAGTCAGGGCAAGGAAGTCACCCGCCAAGATATCCCCTGCTCACCCTCTTGGTAGCTTGGCACGAGCAATCAGGCTTATCTCAGAGGCGATGTGTAAAGCATTTGTGCATGCACTGACCATCAACAACATCCAAGGCCCCTAACAAAAATAACTCCACACAAGGTTATATCAAAAATAGCCTTTGTATTATACCAAACACATTAGATAATAATCACATTATGTGCACTGTTACAACTGGCACTGGGCAACATTTACAAGGGATTATGTACATAGGACAGGGCCACATGGACCACTGTCAGGAATAAGCACTTGGTAGCACTAGCACTTGTTATGAAATAGCACTTTGTAGGAATAGCACTTTGAACATAGACCAATTGTAGGAATAGCGCTTAGAACATAGAACAATTGTAGCACCAATTAGCAAATGTAGCACGCAACTAGTAACCACTGGTAAAAGGTAAGTACCAACCTACGCAATCCTAAACACCTTAGGCAAATATCACGCAGGGAACCATGAACTCACTAGCATAGCTATACTAGGGAAAACAGCCTCCTAGGCATAAACCAAATCTAGAGGCATCAAGACAGGGTGCGCAAAACATACTATACACAATACCTTTCCTAGCACCCAAAGCATTAGCACATAAATCACATTAGCGCATAATTCACAGTCAGTACATAAATAGCACTGAGGTCCAGGTTGCGCCACTGCGCCAGAACCTAAACGTAGCAGCTGCCCACTACTTGCTGGGCAGCTGAGGACAAATAGCAAGGGGCCTAAACGCTGCAGCTGGCACTATGTGCTGCGCAGCTGGGGAAGGCCAAAGTAGGGATGAAGGAGTGCGACTCACTCCGGAGTCCAAAGAACAAGTCACTAGGGAGAAAGACCTAAACGGTGCAGCTGCCCACTACTTGCTGGGCAGCTGTGAAGTAAACTGCGGCATGGGCCCTTACTGGTCCTTGGGAGCAAAACTGCACCAAATCGTTGGAGCCCTCTGGCTCTGAAAAGCACTACTGTGGCACAGGTTGGAGCCATCTGGCTCTAGAATAGATAATGTGCATTTTTGAGGAGCCCTCTAGGCTCATAAACAAAACATGCCCATTGATGGAGCCCTCTGGCTCTGAAAGATCCCCATGCCCATGGAGCACTCTGCTCCTCAACTAATTATGCACCCATCTAGACGCAGCACTGGCCCCCAAACACTGAGGCATCTCCGGGGGATCAGCACGGGCCTCTCGGGCCCCTCACGGCCTTTCAGCAACAGTGATGGCCCCTGGGCCACATGGGCCCCTTCAGGATATAGATGCCCCCATCGGTGGAGTGGCCCGCTGACAGACGGCCCTCTCTAAATCGGTGCCTCGCACTGGCATCACAAGGCTCCTTATGCCCCCTCCTGAGCAGAAACAGGGATGTCCTCCCCCCCTGTCACCCGGCCCAGCCCTGACTCACCGGGCTGCTGGCTGGGGGACCAGTCTCCTTCCTGCGATACTCCCAGGGGCTCGCTCACTGATGCTGGGGATCCACTGGGCTCTCTCCTCCCTATGAAAGGCTCATACACTGGCAGGAACACTTTCGGCGCTGGGCTTCACTCTCCTCATGGGAGCCCCGTGCTGGCATCGGCCGTCGTCCCCCTACACCCAAGCCCCCTCCTGGGACCCGGGGCTTCTCTGGGTGCCGTGGGCAAAAGGTGGGGTTCTCTTTTCCTCATGAGAGCTCTGACGCCCTCAGAAACACTTCTCTTGCCAGCTGCACTTCCTGGTTGGCGGCCCGGGGCTCTCCACAGCTACAGGAGCCCCGGGCCATGGGAGGACTTCACTTTCTCTCTCTCTGGGCTCAAGGAGGCGGGGTGGGCTCCTGGCCCCCTCTCTCGTGGCACCACTTCGAGCCACACTCGGGACTTCCGTTCTGCGGCCCTGCCCACAGTCATGCGGGCCGCGGGCAGTGGCGGCATCTTGGTTCAGGGCATAACGAGGGGTAGGCACCCTCGTGGTATGAAATAAAAGTAGAAACGGGGTGGGCACCCGTTAAGGCTCCTGTGCAAATAAGCGAGGTGGGAACTCGTGCCAAAAATGAACCAAGGGGGGATCCCCATGCCGGGGAATCCCTCGGGGATAAGAGCAGCATCGCGCTGCCACTAATATTTGCAGCAAGGAGGGGTAGGCTCTCTCCATGACAGGGCATTTTAAAAATAAAGCGCTTCCAGGCTGCCAGAGGTCCTGGAAAGTTTGTTAAGGTGCAAACGTTCAAAAGGGGTCCCAGCCGCAAGCGGGGGCATCCAGCAAAAGGTCTCCAGGGCTACGAGAAAGTCTCCCAGCCATCCTCAGGCCAGGCAGAAGGGTATCCAGGGGCTGGGCAGGGCCCAGGGAGGCAAGCCTTCCCCTGGGCCCCAGCAGCAGCATCACGCCACTGGTAGATTCAAGTCAGGACAGAAGAACATTTTACAGGAGGTTACAGCTCTTTTTATACACAAAATTCCTTTGTCTCTAGGGTGCAAGATGGGGAAAAAGCAGATGCAGCTGGTTGTGGAGCACTCTGTTGCTCAGCCCCTCTCCCCATTCACTGGCCAGGCTAGGGTCATCAGTCGTACCACAGGGGGCGGAGCTACCATTGTGTGGGGAAAGCCCAGCCATATTCAGGTCCCAGGTGCACTCCTCCCTCACATCAATCATGCAGATCTCACTCACCACCGGGGCAGACCCATCCTGACTCCTGGAGCCAGGTTCACCAGCCAGCTCCAGCCAATCACAAGCCAGACAGCCAATTCACATAAATTACACAGACATGCCAACTTCTAGAAGTGGCACTTCCACACTAGACACATTTATGCCGCACATATCATTGCGCAGCATTTAATCACACGAGTCCGCACATACCAAACTCGCACCTGCACTCCCCACGCATCAGGAATAAGCATGGGCGAATTTTGCGAATCTGGCGTTCGCGAATTTTGCGAATTTGCGTACTCGCAATCCGCAAAATCCGCGAATTCTCGCGAATTTGCGGATTTTTTTTTGTGTGTTCGCAAGGGTTTCTGCCAGTTCGCGAGGGTTTGGTACCAGTTCGCAATCGCGAACTTACTTGTCGGCTCGCAATGCTCGCGACTATGTTGTTTCTACGTCTGGTTCATCATCACAGGTTCCCAGCACCCTCTGTTTCACCACTGCCACCCTCTGTTTCACCCATGCCACCCTCAGTTACATCAATGCCACCCTCTGGTTCATCATCACTGTAGATTATGGGGGGAAAAGCAAGCACACCTGCCCTGCTTCAACTGACATGAATTAATTTGGGGTTAGTTTATTAATGTGTCACTGTTTTGAAATTCCAGGTCTGGCACCTGCTTCCTTATCAGTAATTTGCTTTCTGTTGCAGTGCAATTTTTTTTCCAGGACCTTTGTGGCCTACTTGTAGCTATTCTATGAGCCTGCTGTGAGGGTCAGAGCAGGGTCATACAATTGTTGCAACTAGCAACTGAGCTCTGGAGGGGCCCCAGTCAGGAAGCACTACAGGGAATGGTTACTAATGATGAGTTTGAACTTTTGCACCTGCTGAGTGCTTTCAGTTTTGCAAAACTCGTTTTTCTCCAATTTCGCGGGGTTCGTGTGGCGCGAACACGCGCGAGATCAGATTCGGAAGCCGCAAATTCGTGCGGATATGCGATTTGTTTTTTTTGCGGCGTGTTAGTTCGCAAGGTTTTGTGCATTTTCATGAGCTGCTTGTAGCGCAAGGCGCGAAGTTACCCTCGCGGTCGTTCAAGGGCGCGGCCATCTTGTTTGCATGACGTATTTCCGTTTCTGGGCGCGAAGTGTAATCTTGCAAAGTGTGCGGCTCGCCAGTACAATTTCGCGAGTGTCGTGAGGAAAATCTCGCGCGAACTTACCCGCGCGGTCGTGAACTGGCGCGGCCATCTTGTTTCTCATTCATTGCTATGGTTCTGGGCATGCTTTTGTATCCTCTCTAAATCTCTGCCATCCTTTGCTTGTTTTTTGGATCTATTTTACTTATTATCTATCCCTCTATTTTTCTAGCCCTATATTTTTGTGTTTACTGCTACTTTTGGTTAATTTTAAACTACTTTTTTAAACTCTTTTCTTTTCTTCTCTTCCCTATTCTATTTTCTTTATTCCTTTCCGCCCAGGTCATGGTGAAGGGAGCCGGGAAGCATCCCGAGAAGGGGAAGGGTCCCGCACCCCGTGCCCGGCTCCCGTGTGGGCGTTTGAGGGGGGAGCAGGTCGTACCCCGGGAGATCTTTAGCCCGGAGGAGGTGGCTGCACTCATTTTTTATGTTCAGCGCCGCCTCCCCAGGACCATCATGGCAGGCGGCAGGATCGGTGTCGGGTACGGGATCCGGGAGCGCCGGAAGCGGTGGGAGAAGGTGTGCCGGGCCATGTACCACCACTCTCGGGTCCGGGGCACCTACAACCAGGCCACCCACCGCTGGACGGATGTCCTGAACCGTGAACGAGATCTGCTCGACCTGCTTGGCCTTGAAATCCCGGGCTTGGTGAGTAGTAGTAGCGATTTCTTTACTACTCTGTTTTCTCCTGCTGTGTTATTATATTACAAATTTTTGTTTTTTACCAAGAGCAATAATGCTGCTCATTACATTGTAGGTAAATTATATTACAAAATCTTCTGTGCATTTCAGGTGCACTGCTCTCCTTCTCAGTAGTATTGCTACTATGCTTATTTGTTTTCGATTTTGTGTTCATTTCATTGGCCTGTGAAATTATGTATGTGTGTAGTTTAAAGAACTGCGTAATGCTACACACTAAGGTTCAGATTTTTAATTACCGGCGCATCCCTGCAAAGTAGCAGGGATGCTCCAGTAATTGTGCGCCACGCCACCATCACCCATGGTGCGCCGTATTTACAATGCGGCGCACCATGGGCCCAAAACGTCACCAAAGCGTTACGCATCTGTGCCGTAAAGGCGGCGCATTGCTGGAGTTGCGTCGCAACGATGGCGCAGCTCCATCAATCCTCTGGGGTGCCCTATCTCCTCAATGCTGCGTCAAGCCGTACGTCTGCTTCAAGCAGGCGCAGGGTTTGAGTCACGCATCATTGTCATTAAAGTGAGTGATTGAAATCTTGTAGATTTCCCTCAGCCACTTTTAGGATGCGTTCCTGCGCAGGAACGCCCTCCCTTGCGCCGGAACGCCCTCTGATGGCGCAGGGCTTTACAACGTGATGCATCTCCCATATGCGTCACGTTGTTAATATACGCCGCACCATTGCGCCTCTTTTGTGCTGCCGCTGCGTCACAAAAGTCACGCAACAATGGAGCAAAAAGAGCCGCAAGGGGCTTCTAAATCAGCCCCTACAGACTCAAGTCCAGTCCTTCCTTTGTACACATGGCGATAAGAAGAAATAGTGGTGGTGGTGGATTGATAGTTTGAGTATTTTAATGACTGGTTAATGAGTACGAAACTTTTGTGTTGTCGCTGATCTGCAATCAAAATGGACTTTGGCTGTCACTTCGCGTGCTGCGGACTGCTGCCTGCCAATCCTAGGCAAACCTTTTTAGTACTTTGTTTAGTGAGTTACATAAGAAGTTTCCAATTCGACGGTCCGCAAATCAAGCAATACTAATAACGTAGTAGACCACATGAGATTGGTCAATAATATATCCCGTGGAATAGTTGTCTATTTGCTATTTCACCAAAATATTTTGTTAGTTCTTTTGAAATGTTTGATTTGGTTGACAAATATCATTCATGTTTTCTGGTTTTCTTTCTTTCATGTTGTACATCAGCTTCACCCAGGGGCAAGAGGAGGACACAGGAGGAGGAGGAGGAGGAGGGTACTGTTCAGGATGCAGGCCAGGATCGGGCAGGCGAGGGCTCCTTTGCTGGCCCCAGTAAGTTTAAATTTTAATATAGAGTACTTATTTTTTCCTAGCGTTCCTCATTCGATTTTTTCTAAATCGTCTTTGATCTTCTTGTAGACTGGATCTAAATTCTTATCCTGGCTCGACTATGACTCCGTGTGGTATTACTAGATTATTCTTATTAGTCTGTCTGTGTAGCTAACTAAGATTGCACATTTGGCAATTCCATTGGACTCCCATTCTAGTCAGCAATAGCTCTATGCACTGAGTGCAGTCCTCTGGGATTGTCCATAATGTATTTTCAAGTCTTCTAAATGTTTATGCTTTGACAATTTCCAACAATAGAAAGGTGAATGACCACCAAGAAAGAATAAGCTACTACTTTACTTTTGGTTTGGATAGGAGGACAATCCATTCTACTACTGTTGCAGGGACAAATCTGCACAAACAGAACTATGGACACTAAATAATGCATTGCTTAGCTTATCAATTATAATAGGTGCTGTTAGACTTTCCACATACCTCAGTGATAACAGACTTTGTAGTTGAACCCCCAATCTCCTTACTGACTAGATAGTGTGGCAGAGTCATTTAGCTCCCAAAGTCACCGATTATTGATCCCCAATGATGTCAGAGGCACGGACTCATGCTTGCAAAAATTGCAAAACCTTTAGCTCATCCACTCTAGTCTGGTGGACCAAAAACAACAGAGTCTATTTAAGTTTAAAAGCTTTATTAAAAGTAAACACATTTATTAAAATCAAGTTTGTCATAAAAGTAAACGTTCAACTGAAAATGGAAAAGTGCTTAGTGCTGACGATTAATTGGACACATTTCTTGTGGTTGAGCCGAGCTCTCACCTGGTTTGAACTTGATCCTGCTCGTGTTCTTAGAAGTCAAGCTTCAGTCTGTTAGGAGAAAAAGTGGTGCATGTTAAAAATAAAAAGCAAGCATTCATCAGTTGTGCCAAAAAGTGCAGCAAGACAACAGCCTTCCCTGGAAAAAGGGACATTTTTACTTTAGAGTAGACAGTCACAAATTATTAAATTGTATACTGTTTTTTTCACATTTCCTTCTTCCTCCTAGACCAAATATTATATAGTAGTGAGTGGTGCATTCTAACATTATTAAATGTACTTTGTAGGTGGAACATCTGGAGGCGGGGCCAGCGCAGAGGTGGTGGCGGCATTGGACGAGGAAAACTCTGGGGAGGAGGCGGTTGAAGTGCCGGACAATTCTGTGAGGGATAACACGGTGGTGGCGGGCAGATATAAGCTATATATTCCTTACTTATTGAGATTGAAGACTGCAGAGTGTGCTTTCTGCACGGGTGTATTATAAATAAACCAGGTAGTAGCCTCCTCTAAATGTACTTCGACTTAGCTGTGAAGTTTTTGGCGAGAAGAATCCCAATCAGATCTGAGATGAACTTGATGGATGGGATGAACGAAAAGCGAAAGAAGGGTGTAAGTAAGTTTGGAAGGACGAGAAATGTAATGATGACTGGCAAAGAAGAATGATATGTGTTTGCTTGGTCCCCGAGGTGGCTGGGAAGGAAAGAATATGGTATGGTGCATGGCTGGGTGAATGATGAAGCAAGGATGGGTGGAAGGAGAACAGCCTGGGTGGGTGAAACAGAAACTGTATGTGTGCATATATTTGAATGGATGGATACCTGGATCATTCATGGTACTATCTGACTCTTAGATAGCATATGTGTATCTAGAGAGAGTAGACTGTCACTGGATGAACTAAGTGTTACTTTGAAGAGCATGTAACACCGCACCTGCACGTCCGTTCCAGTGTAGGAAAGGCAAGGAAAAGAAGTTGTAATTTTGTCCAAATACTACCATGAATAGTAGCAGTAGTTTGTATTGCAACTGCAAGCACAGCATATATCCGGTTATTACGGTGGACACTCCCTACCTCTCTTAATAACTTTAGTTTAGTAGTAGTACGTCATTCATGTGTGGGTGTATCACTGTTCACTCAATAATAAGCAAAGCACCTAATGTCATCAAATACATCCCATGTGAAGTGATAGATAATCAGATTATTTAGCTTCTTCATTTTCCTTTTCTAATACTCATTTGCACTATAGGGTGAAAGCTAAATTAATTAAGCAGTAGCCCTTTTAACAGAATATTCTCAGTGCCACCCGTAATAGAAAAGTAAGAGCTTCACCACCTGCATGTACTGGACCGGTACAGTAACGCAAGTCTGTCTCACTCACCATGGTGTGCGTCTGTTTTTCTCGGGTGCAAGTTCACTGCGCTGGCATTATGCTGGCTTGCATAAGATAACGTACCAATTTTCCTAAACAAGAGAGAAGAAGAAGAATAAGACTGGTGTACTGTCAAAGTCGACTGTAATGGAAGTCCATAGTGCTCGTAGAATTTGTTCCTTAAACTCCCACTAATGTTAGAGCAAGGATGAAGAAGTCGGAGGTTACTCAATAGTTATGTACTGTGCTTTCAATTTGCTACTTGTACTGTGACACAACTTTCTGCTCAATCATTTTGTGTTAATCTTAAGGAGCATTGGTTACAGATTATGTCTTTCTTTCTTCATATAGTTGCTCCTTCCAAATCCAAGAGACCATCAAGGAGGAGGGAGCTGGCTCGAATTGCCCGGCAACGGAGGCTGGATGCCACTGTCGCTGAATATCGGCGGCTGGTGGCCCTGGAGGAGGAGGAGACGCAGTCTGGTACTACAACAACATCCACTGGGACAGCTGCATCCTCCTCTGTGCCCCCACGGGCTGCCAGCCAGCGCAGTGCTCCAGCGGTATGGAGCCGGGCTATCAAAGCCAAACGCCACCGCCGAGCAGCAAAGACAGCAGCTGCCCCCCACAGGATTTGCAAGGCACGCCGGCGCCGCTTATGCCTCAGAGTGTCCTACCTGGAGCAGGAGGTCCTAAGCTATAAGAACTTGGTGGAGGGCCTCCGCTTCGAACATGCCACCCTCCGCAAGGAGCATGATGCCCTGGCTGCTAAAGTCAACAGCACCCTGCTGTAGTGTCCCTTGCCCGTTTTTTAGAGACTTTTGGGGGGTGGGAATTGGGAGTTGAGTTTTTGGGGGACTTTTGAAGGACAATCGTTGGGGTTAGGGAGGGTCTTGCGGGAGATTATTTTGTTAGGGCTATAAAAATATACTTTTTGAAACTTTATCTGACCATACCTGTTTTTTACTGCTTTTGAGTCTGGTGGGTGGGGGTTTAACAGTAAGTTTGTTTTCCTGAATAGTCCTAGGACTTTAGTAGTACTACCGTCAATCTCTCGTCTCTCCTAATACTCCATTATACTACCTCCAACCAAACGCTTATCTTACCTGTAATTTGTGTTTGAAAGTAGGGCTAGGCCCAGGGCTGGCTCCATGGGAAATGGCAATTAAGGTTGGCAATCCAGGGCGGATGAAATTTCCTCCTCATTGCGGTGGTACTAGTGGTGTGACACAGTGGCAGATGCATGGCTATGGAAAAAAAGAAAATGAAACCTGGTTTCTCCTTACTGTAGCATTTCAACGGTACGATAGAGAATATAGCAGGTGACAGTACCCTAGACTAGAACAGTGCCACAATGTAGCCTAACAAATGGTAAAGTATTGATAGTATAACTTGTACTTGTGTAGGATTTCTTTGACATTGGCTACTACTACAAGAAATAGTACTGAAGCTGAGTAAGTCTAGAATATATCCTCGGATTCCTTCACCAGCGTGTTGCTATGACCTTACCCTCCCCAGCAAGTGTGTGGAATTATTGATGTAATTTAGTCACACATCAAGCAAAACCACACAGCCCGGGAGAAGAGGGTTAGGGTTTGTAAAATGGATGGGAATGGGGGTTTCTTTTTGGGTAGGTTTTGTTGAGAGAAAAAAAAAGCACAGCATGGACAAACAATAATTGCACATAAAGAAATGTTTGGGTACAAAGCTAACCATAAATCTTTTACGTGACATATAGGAAGTGCATGCACTACTGAATGCATTGTTACTGAAAAGTAAGTAGTACTTTCGACAACCGTGAATGACAGAATGCGACAGTACAGGGCTACATTAAATTAGGTTTAAAAAATAGCTGAAGTAAAACCTGTAGAATGGCTGTAGGGATCAATTTAGAAGCAGAGAGAGATCCAAGAAATGCAGTCAAACTCATAGAAGAAAAGAATGGATACTGTATCTGTCTGTATGTTGTTGTAGTTGTCCTCCTGTTGAATTTGGTAAGTAAGTTGCATGCAGCAAACAATTCCTCTTATTAGCGGCACTCCTCCATTCCAGCTGACGTTTCGTCCATCCATGTTGGTGACCAGAAGACACCCTGTCCACTGCCTGCCTGGCGGATGCTGAATTGCGGCTCGCTAATGTGAAGCCTCACTCCATCCTTTTTTCCCCATTGCACAGACTGAAACCCAGCCTGTAATTATTGAACGAAAAACAGCACTGATAAATAAATATAAGGTATGTACGCTGTGTAGTGCAAAAAGTCACACTTTGATTTTCCTAATAGACAGTACAACATTTTTGAAAGTGCGTACTCTGTCTGAGTCACCTTTTGAAGGATAAATAAGTATGGGCAAATTAATTTAGCGGATCTTTCCCCTCAAGCTAGGTCTACTGTAAACTGTGTTTTAGAACAAAATTAGACCTTCCCAGCAGTGCTCCCACCCAGACCCTTACTAAAGCCAGTCGCAAAAATGTAGAAGACCCCCAATCAGATCTCAAAAAACGACGCCAGCAGAAAACTGGTGCCAAAACGTACTTCGAAAGTAAAAGTAGGCCCAAATACCCCCTTACCCACCGTGGATTGTATTCAAACCACTTTCAAGCAAGCAAAAGTATCCATAGCCAGCATCGCTCCAAGACTTGAAAACCCCCCACCCAAACACATGCAATAGAAATACTGCTAACCCTAACGAGCCCTAAGTTAAGAATAGTGGCAGAGGCTTTCTTTAACTAAATTCCCCCTTTCCCACCATGGATTTTCTTCAAATGACTTGCAACCAAAATTACACATTCTCACGAATGCTCTAAGACCCCAGAACTCAGTTGCAAAAATCTAGAACACCCCGAAACACATGCAATCCTGCTGCTAGGGCTAACCCTAACGAACCCTAAGTTACAAAAAGTGCCAAAAGGCTTTTCCTTATGGATTTTGTCCCAACCACTTCTATCCGGTATTAGACCTTCCCAGGAATGCCCCAAGACCCGCCAACCCACCCGCCAAAAAGCACAACACCCCCAAACAGCCCAAAAGGAAAATCTCATACTTACAATATTTCTCGGCCTTCGGTCCAAACGCGCTGTACAGCTAGGCCATAACTCCCGTTTTCCAGCACGGATTTCCTGAAAAGCAAATGCAATCAAGATTAGACTGTCCCAGCAGTGCTCCCAGACCCCAAAACTCACCCACAAACACCCGGAACCCCCCCAAAGAGCACCTCAAAGGCAAGCAAGTCAGCAAAAACACAAAGAAAATTCTGCCTCCGATTTGGTCCAAACCACTTTTATCCGGTATTGGAGCTTCCCAGCAATGGCCCCAGAGCCGTCAACTCACCCGCAAAGAAGTAGAACACCCCCACAAGTGCTGAGTCTTTCTTCATTGGGCGTAATCCAGCCCTCTGCTTTGATGGAAATAGGAGTCTGGAGGAGGAGGATAGAGGAGCATGTTCTTCTGAACTTGTGAACCTGAGGAATGCAGACTGCGGCACCTTCAAATCAATAAGCAAACAAGTGAAGACAGTTATGCTGATGGGCTTGTTTTTGTGATTAGGTGATTAAAGTTTGAATTATATTAACTGTGCACAACAAAGAAAGACAGACACACAGGAATAAAAGTGAATAAGGACGAAAAAGAAAGTTATTGATTCATTGTCTCATTTTCAGGGCTCGGTGTCAGGGTCCAGGAATAAGAATAAGGCTTCTTCATCATACTCTGCGAATTCAGGCAGGGTAACCTCAGTGTCACCTGACAGAGAAGAAATTCCCTAATCTACGTTGTTGTCCACCTCGTCTTCATCCGGCGTGCTTTCTCGTACTCTGTAATCTGGTGGTATGAGGTGCTGATTCATCTTGATCATTGTTAACCTCTCCACATTTTTGGGCGAGAGGCGGCTCCGTTTGGGAGTTACAATGCCACCAGCAGCACTGAAAACACGTTCAGAAGACACGCTTGCGAGTGGGCAAGACAAGTAGTTTAAAGCCAGCTTGGAGAGCTGTGGCCACAATTCTTTTTTCCCATGCCAATACGCCAATGGTTCAGCATTAACATAGACCTCTGTTGAGTCATTCAGATAGTCCTGCACCATCGACTCAAGGTCCTCCAAGGTTCCTCCACTTTGCTTAGCTTTTCCTGTAACCTTTTGAGAACCAAACCCAAGCCGATTTAGCCAATCCTCTTCAGCATCCAATGTTACTGTTGTGTCTGGTGCAGATGATCCGGTTGCCGGTGTCTTTAACGGCTGAGAGGTCACTTGTGCCACAGCCAGAGGTGCAGAAGTGGATTGTTTTGACTGGGAATGGCCTGCTGATGCTGATGCTGATGTACTGCCTTTTCCATCAATTTTCTGCCGTTCTCTTTCAAACCTCTTGGCTGACAAGGCTAGCCAACGTTTGTACTTTGTAACATCTTCATGAGCAAAAGGAAAGAATGCTCGGCCTGCCAGCGCCTTTTTGTAGCGTGGATCCAGAATAGTAGCACAAATGTAATGCTGGTCTGAGTGGATCATTTTAAGACGTTCATCACCTTGTAGGCGCTCTAATAATTTCTCCGCCAAAACAAAAGGGTCTTTGTTTTTTTCATCTTTTTGAAACACAGAAGACACCTCCTTCAGTTGGTGCTCCAGCATGTACAACAATGGGATAGCTTTTCCCAAATTACAGTCCTCCTTGCTGACTGCATGCGTGAAGACCTCAAAAGGACGAAGCATGCGTGTCAGGCTTTTAACTATGTCCCATTGCGCCGCACCCATCCTCAGGTCCTTCTGAGCTGTACCCTGTTTTAAGAAATAGTGATCGAGTACCGTATACTGCTCATACAGACGCTCAAGCATGTAGAAGGTTGAGTTCCAACGTGTTGCCACCTCCTGGATGAGTGCTTTTACTGGCATTCGACGTTCATGTAGCTGGCTCCTCAGATGCTTCTGGGCCTTAAAAGAATGGCTGAAATGGTTGCACATTTTTCGGCAGGTGTCCACTACCTCGTACGCTGGACTGTCTTTATCACTCAAGAATTTTTTGACAACCAGGTTTATACAGTGCGCCAAACACGGCACTCTGAACTACTGACCCAGCACCATGGCCTTAACTACATTGGCGCCATTATCCGTGGAAACATAACCAATCTGGCGTTTTTTTGGGGACAGCCAGTCAAGGACCTTTGTGCTAAACTCATCCAAAATGTTTTGTGCTGTGTGACGTTTCTCCAAACCAAACATGGCTAGTGTTGAATGTTTCCGAGCAGCTTTAAAAACTTGGTCCGGGTCAACACCTGCAATTAGCTTTGCTTTAACCCCTGAAAAAGAGACCCAGTGTGCAGTGATGCATATGTAATCAGCACCTGCGCCACTGGTCCACATGTCTGTTGTCAGATGTATAGTGTGAACAGCACTCTTCTGCAAAGCTGCCCCAATCACCTCCAGCACATCTTCATGTAGTGCTGGAACCGCAATTCTGGCAAAATAGAACCGGCTAGGAACCTTCCATTTAGGGCAGAGCGCTGCCACTAATTCTAGAAAACCAACACCTTCTACAAAAGAAAAAGGGAGGAGGTCCAGAGCTAGCATTTTAGCCAGCTTAGTGTTATACAGACGCGCCAGTGGTGGTTGCGTTCATATTGCGCTTCTGTAAACAACATCTTTTTAATGTTGCCCTGGACCAAGCATTTACGGGATGATGATGATGATGATATCTTCGACCCAGTTACGCTCGCTGATGAACTTTTTCGCATTGGTGTCTCACTCTCTCCCACACTCTTAGTGTGGCTCATATGGGGTGTGCTGCTGACAGGGGTACTGGGTGTAAGTGAAGTGTTTGACACGTCTTCTTCCTCCTCGTCATCATCAGATGAAAAATCAACGTTTTCATTACGTGCAATTCGGGCTTCCTTGATCGCCTGTAGGTGCGCAAACCATTGGACAGTGTGATGTCTCTTAAGATGACCTCTCTGGCCTCCGGTACCATAGTTGGTACCAAACTTACCACGACTAACTGCAACCTTACAAATGCTACAAATGGCGAAGTTTTCCCAAACCATCCAGGCCCTCCATGATGTTTAAATTCAAGACACCCCACAGAAAGACTAGGCCATGCAACACTCACTACCCCTGGTGAAAAGGCCACAACAACAGGCCAAAAAAACGAAAATCACAGAAAAATCAGCACAATCCCAATCCATCCAGGCCCTCCATGATGTTTAAATTCAAGACACCCCACAGAAAGACTAGGCCCATGCAACACTGAGTACCCCTGGGCAAAAGGCCCCAAAACAGCCCAAAAATCGAAAATTCCAAAATTGTAGTTGCAGCAACTGTAATGCCCCAAACAAACTTACTTGTGAAATTTCTAATCCAAAAGTGATCCAAAGAAAGTCAAAAAGGCCACAAATCCAAATATCCAGCAGCATCCACAAAAAGTAATCCTTCCAGCTCCAGATCCAAATGAAAAGTGACCAGGAGATGGACAAAGCACTGGGAGGAGCCTGCTGGACAGGAACAGGAAGTTGAAGACTGTGGGGCACTTCCTTCCTCCCACCCCCCCACTCCCCAAAATGGACTCCTCGCAAAAAAAGTGCAGGCAAATGTCAACCTGAGGAGTTATTCAGATAAAAATCATCATTTCCAGAAGGTTTATGCTGCTTGCTGGTGGATTTCTTATGCAGAATTGCAAATTTTGTATTTTCGCGAGTGCAAGATTGTTGCTGCTCGCCGCATCTACAAGGTCGCAATTGCGAAGTCCCGCGATACGTGATCACGGCGTACTCGCGTTGACAAACTCTCGCTGTGCAAGTTGGCAAGCCGTGATGACGTAATCGCGCTCGCCAAATTCCCGCGGGATCCCGCAGCAAGATCCAAAATGGCGCAGCACTCGCAAAATATCGAGAAAAACAACTCGGCAAACGCTGAATGACGGTAAGTAAACGCTGCGCGCCGCAAAATTGTATCACCAAGAAAAAAAAATCTGCTGCGTGCGAATTTGCGGATTTTCGGTAAATTCGCGAGCGTTCGCGGATTGAGAATTTACCGAAAATCCGCAAAATCCGCGAGCGTAACGGATTTTCCGCCCATGCTTAATCAGGAACTACCAGGGACACACATATTCCCCATGCATTCCTATGGGAGGGCACACGCACTCAGAGAGCGCACGCACTTTACACTGCGCCACAGTGCTAAAGTGCGCAAAGACCAGAAATCACTATAATGAGGTAACCTTACAAGGCAAAAAGTTCAGGGGTGAACCTGCCAGAAGGGCCATCTCCAACAAGGACTGTGCACTTTACCACTTATAACTAGGGCTTAAGTGCTTATGCTCTCTCCCTAAAACATGGTACTACAAGTATACACTTGATTGGTATATTTAATGTACTTGTAAGTCCCTAGTATATGGTGTTACATGTACCCAGGGCCTGTAAAATAAATGCTACTAGTGGGCCTGGAGCACTCTTTGGGCCACTCACTTAACCATCCCTTTGAAACATGTATCGGGCCTGCCACTGCAGCCTAGCCTGTAGTGCAGTTTCAAATTGCCAATTAGATCTGACAAAATAAACTGTTTTCCAGACCCAAAAACTCCTTTTCAAAACATATGTCACACTTTAGACCCTAAAAATCTCATAGGGCTGGGTGAATTGTATTTAAAAAGTAGGTCATAGGATTTACATGTCCTGGTAGTGAGAAACTCCTAACCTTGTTTTTCACTACTGAAAGACCTGTTTCTCCACCTGGATTTCATTGGGTTACCTTATAGCATCTAATAAGTGCTCACTTTTGATTGGAAACAGATAATGATGTAAAGCATGACTCAAATGAATTGTAATTTAAAACCCTCTTTAATGGTAAAGTCAGATTTTAAATCACATTTCTGAAAAATGCCACTTTTAAGAAAGTTGCAAAAAGAACAATAGATGGACAGAATGCAGAACAATATGATGCATTCCCCCCAGTATAGAAATCTGGGCCTAAATCCAAATTTTTTTGCTCACCATGCCATTCCAGTTTGGAACCAGCCATATACAAATCAGTCTTGACCCTGCGCCTAATGGGAACAGTCCAGCCCGAACTGTCAGGCCAGTTCTTCCCTGGTCTGGAAATAAGCATCCTAGGACCGGTTTCAGGGTTTCATCCCTCATCAGCTAGGATAGATTGACTCCAGTGGCATGGAGAGCACGGGACCCACTTCTGGGCATACCCGTCCTCTCGCGGTGACAAATGTAAAAAGAACGATTGATTGACAGAATGCATTTTCTTGCCCCAACCATTTGGTGCCTCCTGCATGTGTCCTAGTTTACATAACTGTGAATAGCTTGGCAGTTGGTCTTTGTGTATTCCTCCCAGACAGTGAGACAAAAAGAGACTAGGAATTGCCAGGATGGGCCACCTTGCCAGGATGGGTAGGGAAGAGCTGTTCCGTGTCCTACTTATATTTCAGACAGCTGCCTCCAGCACACTAACAAAGGAACTTGACAACAGCCTTTTTTTTTATCAGCCCTAGACTATTTGAAGCCTTCGCAAGGGAAGGAAGGAACTTTTCAGATCAAGAAGTAGGGGTAGCCTAGACGTTTTCCCAACTTCAAAGAATGACACCAATTATAAATATCAGACCTCAGACCGACTCTTTAGTACACTCCTGGACCAGTGGAAGACTTCAGAAGGACTGCCTTGTTCTTAACCTCATAAGTGCTGCGCCCAGTCCAACGGCCGACGGCACCACTACCTCGGGAGTGCTGCCGTTGGCCGTTGGACGTTCCAGCTGCACCTGCACAATGGAGCTGGACGTTCCATAGCAGCTAAGGCGTTAAAGGAGAGAGGACCTGCTTACCTTGATCTCAGGATTACCAGAGTAACTCCAAAGGTCAGGGTACAAGGAAACAACAAGCTCCAATGGCTTCCTTGCAACTGCCCAGCCGACCTGCTGCATTGAACCTGCAAACTGGACCTGCCTGAACCCGTATGGCTTCTGCTGTAGTCCTGGACCCTTGGCTGGTATCAGTATGTATGCTGCCTGGCACAACTGATGGTTCATCAGAACCGACACAGCGCAATACATATTGATGCGAGATCATACACCACAGCTCCTGCTCGATGGTTCCAGCTATACCATCATAGCATGGGCAGGCTGACACAGACCTTGCATCTTGACCCCCATAAACACAAGGTACAGTGCTTAGTGGACTAAACTCAGTCCTTTAGCCGTCCTGTGCCCCATAATGGTATGCCTGAACTTGTGACTTTGTCCCTGTCCAGCATGACCAGAGAACCGTAGTTGGCACTTTCCACTTCTAAAAGCTATTTTTGCCTGCATCTTTGCAATTGCATATTACCTGTTGCACTGATGGATTTTTGTCATTTTGCTCTATTTTTCTACATTGGTTTAGTATTTATCTTGTGTTGTGTTTTCACTTTGTTACAGTTTGTGTGCTGCATAAGTACTTTACACAGTTCCTCTAAGTTAAGCCTGACTGCTTTTGTGAGAAGCAATCATAGCATTAGGCAGAGGTTAATTTAGTGACTTTAGTGGTTCATCCTGACAAGGACTCTGGTTGTTCCTTGAGAAGGATTTTCACCCCCTCAATCAAAAAAACAATTTCTTATAGAAGGGAAGAGAGAGAGGCTAAGGTCAGAGATGAAAATCTGAAGGAAAAGGTTGGTAGCAATATAGATGTAGAGAGATATGTGAAGAAGAGGGAGAAATAAATTAAAGCAAGAAAGGCGAGGGGGCCTGAAGGAAAGATATAGAGAGTAGGAAAGCGGAATAGGCATGTAGAGGAAGATGTAGGTAGAGGAAGAGAGGGAGGTTTTAGAGTAAAGTATGGAGAGCTGGAGAGAGAAGCAAATGTAAAGAGCGATGTAGTAGAAAGGAGGCATGCTAAAAGAGAGTAGGGTAAAGGGAGGTATAGGCTGAAAAGAAACATGTTTGTCAGAAAATTGGTGCCTTCTGCTAGTATCCTTTGTCACAAGATTGTGAGTGGCTCTGCTGTTGGGGATTGTGTATTCTTCTCAGACAGTAACACAAAGGGGACTAGGTGTGAACAGGATGCACAATCCGGCCAGAAACTCTGGCGGCGGAGCTGTACCATGCCCCACTTACTCTTCAAAGGGCTTGCCTTCGGCACACACAAAGGAACTTTTCACCAACCTTTTGACACCCAAACAGTTTGCATCCTTGGAAAATGGAAAGGAAGAACATTCCAGAACCAGATGTAGGGGTAGTACATGTTGCACACCAACACAGAACCACTCTCCAGTACACTCCTGGATCTGTAGAAGATTCAAAAGAAGGACTGTCCTGCTGCCAAGAGCACTGTCCTGCTGCTGAAAGGACAGCCTTGCAGTCCTGCTGTCTGAAGAAGAAGGACTAGACCTGCTCCTTGAACCCAGGACCACTAGAGTGACTTAAATGGCTAGTTGTCAGATTTTCTGTGTGAGCTATATGGACATAGCAAGCTCCTGAGGCCTTGATTCCTGCTGCTGGCCTCTGATGGAGTGAGCCCCAACCTCTCCCCAGGTCCTAGACACTTGAAGCCTTATTTATGAGTTTTAGACGTAGGGCAGCGCCACAAGGAATCTTGATGAACTGTCCTTTTCCCCAGCTGCCGTGTGCCAACGCAGGCACCCGTATATGATTGTGCAAGGTTGCCTACGTTGTCGGGTGATTGATTTTATTTATTTATTTAATACATTTTCTATAGCGCTGGCCTGACCCTAGGGTATCGGAGCACTTTACAGCAAGTACATAGCAGATAATTACCAGATACAAAATAGAAGAGCAACGTATTAACAGAGGAACGCAAAATAAAAGAGCAACACATTATAGTGCAGGACAGTCTTAGTCTTCGGGATTCTTCAGAGTCTTAGAGCTAGGGCAGAGCGCGATGTTCGCTAGCTACCCCGAGCTATCCTCTCCCTAGGGAGCGGTTGAGGAATAAGGTTTTGAGTTGGCTTATGAATTCTACAAAGGAGGGAATGGTTCTGATGTGAGGGGGAATAGAGTTCCAGATTTTAGGAGCGCTTTCGGCAAATGATTGGTCCGTAGTTTTTTTTCTTCTAGTTTTTGGTGGGATGAGTAGGAGGGAGTTTGAGCTTCTCAGGATCCTGGTCGGTCCAGCTTTTATTTTTGTTTTTTCGCCAGATATTCGAGTTTGCCAGTGTGAAGGGCTTTATGGGTGAGGCAGACTGTTCTGAAGCTAATCCGCATTTCGATTGGAAGCCATTTAAGTTCCCTGAGTGCAGGGGAGATATGATTGAATTTCTTGATACCGGTGATCATTCTGGTAGCCGCAGGCAGCGTTCTTTTGATGGGAGCCAGATGTGATTTTGGAATTCCTGAGAGGACTGCATTCCCATAGTCCAGTCTTGACAGTACCAGAGATTGGGTAGTCTGTTTGAGATCACTGGGTGGAATGAAGGGTTTTTATTTTGTGCAGTAGTCTGAGGTTAAAGAAAGCACTTTTGGCCGAATTCTTAATGTGTCTCGTCATGTTCAGTTTTGGGTCTAGAGTGATGCCTAGTGATTTGACAGGGTCTTCTAGAGTGAGATTCCCACTGAGCGCATCAACGGCCTTTAACCATTCGGCAATTTGGGGGTTATCTTCCTTATTCGAGATGAGGAGTGTCTCCGTCTTGTCCAGGTTTAGTTTAAGGTGGGTGCATGTCAACCACTGTTGAACATCTCTCAGTACATCATTGAGTCTTTGAATGTCTTTGAGAGAGGTAGTTTCTAAATAAATCTGGGTATCATCAGCATAGAGATGGAAGCTGATGTTGGCTTTTCTGAGTAGTTTGGAGAGAGGTTCCATGTAGATGTTAAAGAGTTGCGGTGATAACACCGAGCATTGAGGGAAGCCCTTGTTGATCTGTTGGAGGTCGGAAGTGAAGTTTTTGATTTTGATTTTTTGTGACAATTGTGTAGAAAGGAGGAGAACCATTGAAGGACTACCTCGCCAAGACCAGCTCTTTCTTGGAGAGCCCTTATGAGGAGTTTGTGATCTACTGTGTCAAATGCTGCCGAGAGGTCAAGGAGAATGAGGAGGCAGCATTGGTCAGAGTCTAGTAATCTGTGGATATTGTCGATGATGTTGAGGATCGCGGTTTCTGTGGTATAGTCTTTTCTGAAGCCAGACTCGTGGGGGTCCAGGAGGTTGATGTTGTCTAGATGTTGGGTTAATTGCTGTAGTACGCATCTTTCTAGGGTTTTTGATAGAAGGGGGAGGTTTGACACAGGTCTAAAGTTGTTCAGCTCCGTAACGTCTAGGCCGGGTTTTTTCAGCAGGGGTGCGACTTGTCCCATTTTAAGGCAGTCTGGAACAACTCCATTTTTCAGGTAGCTATTTATGATCATGCACCAGAGCGGAGCTAAGGTGCGCTTCAGTGTTTTGGTCAGTAGTGGAGGAATGCGGTCTAGGACATGAGCTGAGGGTTTGGAGGTGGAGATCAGCGTGACTATCTCAGTTTCTTGAATGGGGCGGAAACTTAGCCAGGAATTGGAAGAGATACAAGGAAAAGGATCAAGCGACCCAGCTGCGATGCCCTTCGTGGGGTGCGTGTTGTTGACGTCCAGTGAGAGTTCGATTTAGTGATCACAGAGTTCTTTGAACGCCTGTATAGAGGAGGTCACAGGCTTGAAGGTTTATTGTCTGATGATGCTATAGAGCTCCTTGGGTCTGTTTTTTGCACTGTCCAGCACCGCACGGAAAAAGCTGGATTTCTTGTTTTTGATGTGATTGTTGTACTTCCAACAGGCTGATTTGAGTTGATCACAGAAGATGGAGGTAGGGTTATTTCTCCACTTTCTTTCTTTGGCTCTTAGTTTTTTCCTTTCAGAATTGAGGTCGTAGTTGAACTATGATCTGGATGGGATGGCTCGGCTCTTTTGTAGCTTTAGGGAAGCTAGTTGGTCAAGCATGGACGCTAGCTTTGCGTTGTAACACTCAGTGAGTTCATTTGTGGAGAGGTCATCATTGATGTCGGGAAGCAGCGAGCTAATCCGTTCTTCAAGGACTTCCATGGTGATCTGAGGGAAGTTTCTCAACCATTTGGGGGGATCTTGCATAGGCATTTGAAAGAGAGTTAGTTGGTTGATATGAAATAAGATCATGTGGTGGTCTGACCAGTCCATGGGGAGTATGTGGTTGATTGTGATTGTGTCTCTTTGAGCGATGGTGGCATCCAAGGTGGCTCCTTTGTAGTGCGTCTCCTCAGTGCAGTATTGGATTAAATTGTTATCACAGAGGAGACTGGATAGCGATTGGATTATCAAGTTGTTAGTTTTATCCCACCACAGGTTAAGGTCCCCAAGAATTAGATTATTGGCATCCCCGAGTGCACCATGAGCTATCAAGTCAGATATGTGTTCCCTGAATGTAGAGGTGTTGCCTGGTGGATGATAGAGAAGGTGGCAGAGCAAAGTTCCATTATCTTTGGTCTTAATGTTGGCTGAGAGACATTCAAAAGAGTTGTAATTGTATGAATCTATTTCCGCAATGATCATGTTGTCTTTATGGATGATAGCTACCTCTCCCTCCTGCACAAAATCAATCAATTCAGGCAATTTCCTTTTTGTATGTATTGCAGCACACTTAGATAAAGCACGAAGAGAAATTAAACCATTTCTCCTAATTGCACCTTCCTAACTCCCCCCGTGGTAGCGTTAGGTACTGATGCACTCGCAGGTTTACGATTTCTTGTAAATCTAGGAATGTGTCTGGTTCCATGGGTGTTGCGTGGGAACACCCACAGCAACACCCCTTCCATGTAATTTTCTGCGTGAGGGTGCACATATTTATAAGGCCATGAAAACCCACGTATGGATGCTTCACATGGCCTTATAAATATGCTGTGGGACATTGCTCCACAAGAACGTCAAAAAAAGTGATATTCTGGCAGCACAAAATTGGCAGGAGGGCCTCGTAAATTAGGCCCTTGGTGTGATGATGAAGTTGGCTCCTCATCAGAACTCAAACTCTAGGAATTACAAATGTAGTGCAATCTCTGCGCCATGACGGCAATGGAGTACTGTTAGGCAGCATACAAGACCACTGCTGCGGCGGTCTCCGGTCTGTTGCTGGAATATCTAGATACAGCGGGTGGACAGCTGTCAGCTTGACAGAATACTTGGAACTGCCACTGCAGTAGGACAACGTTAGTCCCGCCAAGATCCTAATCAGGCCTTAAGTGATTGTTTACACTTAACAAATCAAGCAATTTCTGCCTGTGAAATTTGAACTAGCTCATGCAAAGGGCTGTGTGAATCGGGTCCTCAATGCCTTTATCTCACTTTTTCTTCTGTTAAAATGAGAATCGCACTCATACATGGAGGCATCAACTTTGCTTGTACTAATTGCTAATCATTGCAAGCTCCTGTGTTTCACACCAACTTTGTTAGTCAAGTCAGATCTTCTCCCTTCTACCAAAAAATTAAGGAAACGTCAACCTTTTCATTGTTCAGGCATACTATTGATTACAGTGACATTTAGTCCATATAAAAACATTCGATTTTCCTCCTCCAGAAGAGGGCATAACCATAACGTTTTTTTGCTTCCAAATATACAGCTGTGCATATATATATTGGGGCCGTGCAGTTTATGCACATTGTACACTGCTGTTGTATATGTTTTCATGCACCCAATTTTAGATCTGCAGCAAAACACTAAAGAGCAGCATGTAGGTCAGGGGTCTCCAAACCGGTCCTGGAGGGCCGGATCCATGCCAGATTTTTAAAATTACTACATGTATCTCAATGGGGATATCCAAAAAATCTGGCATGGATCCGGACCTCCAGGACCGGTTTTCGAGACCCCTGATGTAGGTGGTGCCTGTGATTTCTACAGCAGAAGCCGCTATATACAACTGTATATGCTGCCTATTTACAGAACTGGCCCTTCCCTGATCTGCAAACACAGAACACCAACACCATAGGGACAAATTACAAGGGCATTTATGCGTATATAAAAATGTAAGAGAGGGCGCTGTGAAAATCTTTCAAATTCTCTTCCTGGTTGCCTGGGGAAAGGGAGCTCCTCCCAGTAGCCACACTACCACTCCCTACTAATAGCACACTAAAAGGTATAAAAGGACTCCTTAAGAGGAATGCAGTTTGGTAGAAAATGAAACTAAGGGAAAAATACCTTCTTGGCAGTCTCGTATCTCTTGATTGATGGTGAAAACTAATGTAGGAGTAGGTAAAAAGGCACCAAACCCTCCCTGACATGAAGGAAGTTTAAAGAGCCAAGCAGTGACATCTAATGTAAGATCCAAATGGAATTCAGATTGAAAGGGCATAAAGCAAGGACAACAATAGTTTAAGTGGGTAACGATTGCGATATAAAATAGGGGAACGGTTGCTTTGCTTGTCATTCATCACTCGTTAATGCTTTCTTTATATGATTCAAATGAGAACCGACAGCTCTGAAAAAGACTTAACTTCTTCTTGGAAAAAGAACCTCTGGCATACATCTCTAGAAAAACTACGATCTTGAAAAGAGCAATTCATAAGACTTGACCATTCTCCTTTCCTCTGACTCATGATTTCTGCTCAGCATGCAAGCAAGAAGCACACGTTTGACATATTTTGTCTATTGTAGAATTCTGCAGCCCTGTCTGACACCACGCTTCCAGTTTGATGCACCTCACTCATCCATAAGACGGCGACTGTGGAAAACCAGGGGACTCTGACCGAAAGCTCACCTGGGTGCTCCTGGGTGCTCCTGCCGCTGCCGCTGAAAACGCTGACTCCTTGACATCCAGCCTCCCCGTGTCCCTGGAGGGATTGACCGCCTCTGCCGCCCGTCAACATCTTGCAGCACCCGCTTCACGGGTGCCGCTGCGCGGCTCGAGGCGTGGGGTCGAGGCTGCAGGAGGGCTGCTCAGTCGCCGAAAGGAGGAGGGAGCTCCGTGAGGCTGAAGAGGGCGCGCGCCACAGGGACTCTGAAGACCAGGAGTCCCCGCGCTGCACAGTTGTGCACGGCCGCGCCCCCAGCAGGACACGCCCCCCGGCCGACCAGAAACTAAAAGCGGGAAGCTCTCCAATCTGCGGTGGGACCGAAAGCTCACCTGGGTGCTCCTGGGTGCTCCTGCCGCTGCCGCTGAAAACGCTGACTCCTTGACATCCAGCCTCCCCGTGTCCCTGGAGGGATTGACCACCTCTGCCGCCCATCAAGCTGAAGAGGGCGCGCGCCGCAGGGACTCTGAAGACCAGGAGTCCCTGCGCTGCACAGGTGTGCACGGCCGCGCCCCCAGCAGGACACGCCCCCCGGCCGCAACGCCCCTCTATAACCAACGGTCTGACGCGTAGCGGGACGCGAGCGGGACGCCGAGCGAAGCCCGAGCAAAGGGCGGGCAGTCTGTGGCAGTCCGGGGCTGTCAAGGCTAGGCTGGGCCACCCCTCTTACATCCACCGCCTCCGGATCAAGATCTCGGAATCCATCTGTGGGCCCTGAAGTCATTATGTCAACCCGCTCTGGTAAAGCTCTGAGGGGCGGCGGAGAAAGTGCCTCAGGGGGTACTATTATCGGCACAATGGACAAATTTATTACCAGGGTGGCTGCCGTCATTGAAAAGGAGATTGCAATGACGGAACGTCGCCTCTCACAAGACTTCCTCCCCTCCAAACGCTCCTCCTTGGGAGCAGCGGCACATGCTCTGTCTCCAATCTCCTCCAACCCCACTGCACCCCTGCATGGGTCCCTACCTGGGGAGCCACACATTGTAGCTATAGAGGCAGGAATTGATAGGATAGAAAATCTGATATCCGATTCTCTCCCTAACAGCCCCAGCACTGTTGCAATAGAGTCCTGCCTCGTTCCTCCCATAGCTAGCCCTCCTGGTCTTAAGCCTCAATCCAGTTCTGACGTTCCTTCAACAGGCTTAAAATCATTGTCCTAGACACGATCGACCCGGGTTCATAGGAAAAGGAAAAGGGCGACCAGTATCCGGAAGGGTTCTCAATCCACGCTTTATAAGCGTTCTAGGATACAGCCCCAAAGGGGTCCCACAAATTCAGATTCTGGAGGGCTTGAACCATCTGGAAACCCCACCCCTCTACAGCTTGCTGCTGATACCCTGCAGTCTCACCCCTTGGTCCCGGCATTACTTGTTCCTGCTAATGAGGGCCCTACACTCGAGCCTCTCGGGAAACTGATAAAGTCTCTACTGGTACCTCTCATTGACCAAGTCAAGAGTATGGGGGGATAGGCTTGACAGATTCGAACAGGCTACTAGGGACAATTTCTTCTCCCTGAAAACCTTGCTTAAATTGCAGCCAAAGCTTAGTGAGGATAAAGTAGATAGGAATGTCGGAAAGGAGGTTGCTGTGGGCCAACCACAGAGCAACCAGTTGGCATTGCCTGCTAAGTCGCAAGCGACTAAGTCGCAAGCGACTGGGAATGTTCCCACACCAGCTTCCCTAGCTGGTGTAAAGCAGGCAAGGCCGATTGCTACCACTCATGTTGCTCAAGTGCATGCTAGCTACTCCCCAGTAGCGAAAAATCCCATGCCAAACCCTGTCCACAAGAAGCAACAAAAGGGAGGGGTTGGTTCAAACTCTAAACCCTTGGCTGCACCGCCTGCCGAAGCTAGTGGAGTAGCCACAACCTTAAAGACTAATCCAACCACCTCTCCTCCTAAAATCCCTCCCCAGCGGCCCCTCCACAAAAAGCGATACGTAAGTGCCCCCCAGTCAATCTCCCGCCCGAGTGTCACCCATATGTTGTAGTCCTAGTTAAGGTTCCCCCCCTAAAAGACACCCAGCAGGAAACTCACCAGGCGCTAAAGAATAAGGTCATCCACTGGCTGAAAACTAACAGACCCCTTCCATTGGGCGTGGATGGCCTGATTCTCGGCGTACGCAGGGTGGGTTGGATCGGACATGGGAAAAAACCTTTTGAGGGTGACTGTGTGATGGCCAACTTCCAAGACATAAGAGCTGCCCACTCAATATGTTGCCTAGGGCGAGCTGTGGCTGGCCCCGGAGTTGATGCAGTTGACCTATCATTCTTCTACCCGCGGTCGGCCTCGAATACCCCTATCATCCACTCGGGCTCCCTCCCCAAAATAACGCCTATGGCCTACCCTACCCAGTGACAACTGTAGCGCAGCAGCATACAGTTCTACCATCACCGAACTGGGGCATCTGGGGATGTTGACTCTGTGATGCCTCTGAGGAGGCTCTGGTGATTCGGAGTCCCGGTGCCCAGTCCCCTCCATCTGCTAAAAATAACACCCCTCTGACCACACCGGATGAACAGGCTATTGTAGAGATGACAGGGGAACTGAGTGAGGAGAGGGTGCCACTTGACCTTACAGCTGGTTGCCCTACTGTGGGTGCTGTGGACTTATTCGCTCCTGTCGAGACCCGTAGCATTGCGGTTGTGGCGGACCCACCTATTAGGGTTCTCAGCTGGAATGCAGCAGGGCTCGAAAGAAAGCTGGCACTGCCCGACTGGAACTCGCTTGTGGAGCAATACTCCATATGCTTGTTCCAGGAAACCTGGAGTAAGGAGCCCCTACACAAGGCAGGATACTCTACCCACCACTTACCAGCTGTCCACTCAGAAACTGGTAGGGGTCGCCCTTCGGGCGGCCTCCTCATCTGGGTGGCTTCTGCACTTAATTGCAGGGTGGTGGAGCGGGATACCAAATGCCCGGACCTCCTTAACATCTCACTGAAAAATCCTAAGGGACGTGTCATTTTAAACATCTTTAACATCTATGCTCGAGGTATGAAGGGGGGTAGAGAATCCCCAGTTATAGCCTGCCTGGAAGCCCTACTACGATCGTCTCCTCACAAGAATTGTACTCTGGTCGTGGGTGATTTTAATTGTACCTTCGAGCCCCTTGGCCCCGAAATTCTACAAGACCAAGAGGAAAATGACAATAGGTGGGGGATACCAGCTTTAGAACTTAGCCCAATTAAAAAATGGACAGAAGTGGTCCTCCAGATTAACTCCCTAACAATGGAGTTTGGTCTGAGGGCCGCTAATGGCAGGACTGGTTCTGACAAAGCAGGAGCCCATACTTACAACAGGCCTGGTCATACGTCAAGAATTGACTATTTTCTTCTTGACGTAAACCTGTGCAGCATGGTAAATGACATGGTGATCATACCTTCCGTTGAGAGTGACCACAATCTCCTCTCGCTCACATTGTCTCATAGGTGGTTATCTGGCACTGGGAGCGGAACTGCTCGCAACCTCGCCCCGGATATGTCATCAGTCTCCAACTGTGGATGACGGTTAAAGTGGGCGAAGCTGTCGCTCTCAGTGGAGAAAACTTCTACCATAAGGCAGCTACTTACCACAGCCTTAGAAAACCCTATCTCCTTTGAGGACCGGCTGGTGGAGGTGACTGCTAGGTTCTGCACCCTAACTCAGGCTATTAGTGACCTCTTTGTTGTCCCAGCTAGTGCCAACAGGAGGAAACCCCGCCCATGGGCTAGACAAGGTTGGTTCAATCGGAAGTGCAGGGACGCAAGTCACTTCTTGTTGAAGCAGTCAAGTCCAAAATACACACCAGGACTAGGGAGGCAAGAAGGCAATACTCCCTTTGTCAAAAAAATGCTAAAAAGGAATGGGAGGACAGCTACTGGCAGGACCTCTTGGCTGCCAGTCAAGGGAAAGATGCTAAAGGCTTTTGGGATCTGGTGGGAAGTAGGAATCACCCCGATGACACACTGAGGACCTGCAGCATTACTGCCCAGTCATGGCTCACCCACTTTCAGACACTCTATTCCGCCATTGAAGGCCCGCTTCACGTCCCCTTCACCCTTCCGCCATACACCCTGGATAGAGATTTGGATTTGTTTTCTGAACGGGAAGTCACAAACCTGATCAAAACTCTGGTGCCATTAAAGGCTGCTGGTCTGGACGGGCTCCCAGGAGACGTTCTTCGAGCCTACCCAAAAGAATGGGGGGCACTGATCTCGGCCCTTCTTAATGCCATCATTGAGGGAGGTCCTGTGCCTGATTCCTGGAAAGGGGCAGAGGTAGTCCCAATTTTTAAAAAGGGTTGTCGGGACCTGCCAGGGAATTACATGCCCATAAGCCTAATAGACTCGAGCCAGAAATTGGCGGGGAAAGCAATTTTGGGGAGGATTTTACAATGGGTGGATGACAACCACATACTGTCTGATATGCAAGCGGGGTTTCGCTCAGGAACCGGAACCATTGAGCAAGTGTTTAGGCTCTTGTTATTGTACTGGAAGGTGGTGGAGCTAGGCAAAGGCAGTCTTTACTTGGCCTTCATAGATCTGAAGACTGCCTTTGACCTGGTTCCTAGGGAGGAACTCTGGAGGGTGCTGTATGGCCTAGGGATGCCCCCATACATCTTAGACCTCCTTATTAAATTGCACAATGCCAACTATGCCCAGGTTAGATGGGGGCTGAATGGGGAAAAGACCGATAAGATCAGGGTCGAGCGGGGAGTGCGGCAGGGCTGTGTTTTAGCTCCCACCCTATTCTCCCTCTATGTTAATGGGGTGGTAGAGCACCTGCTCGGCGAACCAGCAGACGCCCCCACATTGGGAGGCGTAAAAATTCCAACTTTGCTGTTCACCGACGACACCCTCCTCATCTCGAAAACTCCCCAAGGCCTCCAGAAACTCCTGAACCGCTTCCAGGACTTTTGCACTATCAGAGGACTTGTTATCAATGTGGACAAAACAAAGTATTTAATCATGCACCCCCCCCCCCGCAAACTTGGCCGTCCCCCGATTTTGAACTCCATCCCCCTTGAAAGAGTGGCAGAATTCGACTACCTGGGAATCCGCCTGAGCGATGCTATGAGCTGGACCGCCCACATCAACAAAATGACAGTCGGGCATAAAAGGGTGGTGGGGGCCCTCCTTAAGGAATACAGCAATTCAACAAAACATTGTGTAGCCCCGTTAATAGACATTTATAAAGCCCGTGCTGTATCCGCGTCACTTTACGGAGCCGAACTGTGGGGCCTAGGCAATATGGAGTCTCTAAGTAAGGCAGAGAATAAATTTATCAAGGACCTCCTTGCCATTCCGATGAGTACTCCGACAGTCCCGGTCTTAATGGATGTAGGCTGCAAAGCAATTAGGGACCAGGCTCGCCTTCGCCCTCTCTTGCTTTGGGCTCGCTTGTGGAGGGTTCCGGAATTAAAATCCGATGCTGACGGGTTAGCCGAGGTGATGCGCTCGGATGGCTGGCAGAAGATCAAATGGCTTAGGGACATCAAACATCTGTTAGGGGACCTAGGCTTGGGGTCTTGCTGGTCCAATCACTCAGCCCCCCCAAAGGAGTCCCTAAAAAAACTATATTGGGAATGGGTTTCCTCGAAGCGCATCAGTAATCAGCGTCACTGCAACGCCACCGCAGCATACTTGAAAATAAAAGACGTTGTTTTCTTTGAACCCTATATGGATCTTATTACCATCGCCATGGACCGGACTTTATACATCAAATTCCGACTAGGAACCCTACCCCTTACCGACTTTTGCTCCAGGTGGAATAAGTCCCAGCCAGCATCACGTCATTGTGCCCTATGTTCTGACAAACCTGAAACTGTGTCACACTTTCTTTTTGAATGTCCGGACTACGTGCGCCCTAGGTCACGCTGGCTTAAACCAATTTGCAGAGAACTGGGCACTCGACAGTACTTGGTCACCCTCCGGATTTTACTAACTAACACAGCCCCTCCCATTGTCTGCGCCGTATCTAAGTTTTTAAAATGGGCTTGGTTGATTCGACTAAAAAGACTGTCTATATCAATTTAATTCATTTTTACTTAATTTATTCTGATCAAATGTTTTTTTATTCTTTTATTCCAAATGTACAGTCACATTCATGATATGCTGTTTTATATTTTTGTAATGCTTTTATGATATATGCATATCGAAATAAAGCAATCAACCAACCAACCAAAACCAGCACATTCTAGACTGCAATGAAGTCCAACCCCAGGCTGTACATCGTGCAACACACTTCCTGACAGTGAAATTAGTTACCGGTATTCACTGAACACTCAACACCTCTGATAAGCTCTTAGCGTGGATACAACATAAGTAGCTCTTAGTATGAATGCAACATAAGTAGTACTCCAGTAGTGCTACTTTATATACCCATAAATGCTTTTGTGAATTAGCCCCTAAACATTTGAAATTTAAATCCTTAGGGAATATTCATATAGAATGAGTGCCTGAAACATAGTACTGCTATATAACTACTTTAGATACTCCTAAAGTCCTTTGTGAATTGGTGTTCATTTTGTATGATCAAAACACTAAACAATCTATAATCTTTCCATATTCCCCCAAAACCTTTCTTTACTCCACAAGTAGTCAATGTTCGTTCTTGATGTCTGCATCATGCTAGTTTTATTCCTTTTGACTAGGTTTGCCACATACATACTCACATCCATATGCAAATTAATACTGTTCAGATCTGTTGGAAATGGCCTTCTCAGCAGGGTCACCCCCAAACATTTTGCCTTCACTCTCCACTTTTTACTGAATTTGATTTTGCTGGCATTAGGACTCTGTGCCCTTTACTATTGCTACCAGTGCTAATGTTCTTGTGCGTGTGCTCTCTCCTCTAAACATGGTAACATTGGCTTAGCTCCACCTGCAATATTTAATTCACTTATAAAAACCTAGTAAAGTAGTACTACCTGTACACAGGGCCTGTAAATTAAATGTTACAAGTGGGCCTGCAACACTTCTTGTGTCACCCACTTAAGTATCCCTTTAACCCCTTCCATGCTCATGACGAGCTGAGCTCGTCATGCAGCACAGTGCTCATGTGCTTATGAGCTCGTCATGAACAAGGGGATTCAAGGGGGTTCAGCATCCAGGGAGAATTGCTGTAGCATTGAAGGTGTTAAACATGTCTCAGGCCTGCCATTTCAGCCTGTGAGAGCAGTTTTAAACTACCATTTCAAACTGGCAAAGTAAACCTTGTGCCAGGCCAACACCTTCCTTTTTTCGTACATGTGGCTCAATCCTAGGGTGGGCCATTAAAAGCCCAGAAGGCAGGATGCAGTTTGTTTAAAAAGTAGGACATGTACTTTTAAGTTTTACATGTCCTAGTACGGAAAACTCGTAAATTAGTTTTTCACCGCTGCAAGGCTACCTCTTCAATAAGATAACATTGGGGTTACCTTATTAAATGTAATAAGCTACAACTTCTAAATGGGAACAGGTGCCCAGCACATGTTTGGTACCTTCGGAATTATAATGAAAACCCCTCTTTTATAGTAAAGTAGGATTTTAAAATACTGTTTTGAAAACTACACTTTTAGAAAGTTGGCATTTTCCTGCCTTAGCTATTTGGTGCATGCAACCTGTCTCTGTGTCACGTAACTGGGTGTAGTTGACTGTTAGGCTTTTTGCATTCCTCCTAGACAGCCACCACAATAGAAATATTAGGTGTGCGTGAATGGGCGATCACTGGCAGAATGGGAGGTAGGAGCTGGGCACAGCCCTAATAACACTTGAATAGGCTGTGTCGTCACAAAGGGTTGCATACCCCCTGTAGTTAGTCTGGAGCCAGCACCAGGAAGACAGGACACCTGTGCACTTCAAAAGGAAACCTCTAGAAACTTTTCCCACTTCCAAGGCTGAACAAGGTATAAATATTGGACTTTATACAGCAACTTTTCAGTACACTTCTGGGCCTGTGGAGACTCTGCAAGGAAGAAGGACTGCTGTGCAGCCGAAAGTAATTGCTACTGTGCTGGATTCCTGCTCTGAAGGACTGCTGCCCTTTTGCCTGGGTGAGAAGGACTGAGAAGGACTAAACCTGCACCTGTTTAACCCAGGACCCCACTTCTAGATAGCTGGACTCTTAACTAGAGCCTCAAGGACAGAAGGCTCCAACAATCTTGAACCCAGAACCTATATTCTGCCATCTGTGAGAACTACCCTGCCAAGCAATGCCACCCCATTCCTGAATGTGCTATGCCAGCCCATTTGTGGACCCAACAGAACCGATGCATCTCCTTCGCCGCACAGTGCAATCCCTCTCCTACAAGGGTTACCCGAAGCAAGGACTCCACATTGACTTTGCAATCAGCATCTAAACCACCACCGGTGCGAAGCCTTCCTGATGCAGACCCTCACATCACAAATCTCTTGTCACTGGCAGACTTGACGACAATGCAGGTTCTTATATCGCAGCCTCACAGCTTCTCAGAACCGATGCATCGCCTCGACTGCTGGACAAATCCTCGACTCCTGCCTTCGCAACACAAGCCATCATCGACAGGATCCTCGATGATGATGCAGGACGTCGCATCGCAGTCTCGCAACCCCTCAAACCGACGCACCGCCTCTGCTGTGCAGCACATTATCGGCACGGGACCTTGCAAAGCTATGCAACCAGGATTTTAAGTACTCTGATTCAGCTGACCTAACTGGGCCCTAGTTGCCAGACAGCGCTCCTTCATGGTCAGCCCGAACTTTTGACTTTGTCCGGTCTGGCATGACCAGCTATCCAAAGTTGGCGCGCTGTGCTTTTTATCGCTATTTTCACTCAAATCTTTAAAGCATACCTCTGGTTCTATAGATTAGATTTTTGTCATTTTAATCTTTCTTTTATTTAATAGAATTTTCTCTATTTTTTTTAATTGGTGTGGGATCCTTTTTGTGGTGTGTTTTCATTTTATTACCGTTTGAATTGTTGCATCAATATTTTTCACATTGCCTCTAAATTAAACCTGACTGCTCTATGCCAAGCTACTAAAGGGTTGTGCACGGGTTAATTGGGGGTTTTCTTGTAACTCCACCCTGATACGGTTTGTAGTTGCTGCTTGAGTAGGGTTTTACTCCCTGCAACCAGTAACCCAATTTCTTACAAGATCAATTGTGTGTGAATTTATTTTATGCATATTCATTATAGGCTTTCCGAATGCCCATTAGATTGGTACATCAAGTACTGTCAGTGAATATTCCTAATACAGTTGTCTCAGTTGGTGCTGAGTAAACATGGGGCTCGCACCTCTTTAAGTGCTTCAAGCAACATAGTGAATACTCCGGATTCATTTTTCAGACGACTTCATAATGTGCCACTAACTCTTGTGTTAGAAAATCAGGCAAGAGGAAGCTTTGGCAAAATACCAGAGAAAATACCCAAGGGCAAATTAGCCTGCAGCTGTTGTGAGAAAGGACAAGAATTTGGACCAAAACTCATGCAAAGTAGAATGAGAAATGACTGGCGAAATGGAGCAGCTGGGTGATACGCCTCCTCAGTCTGTGACATTGTAAGCCTGCCACAACTGATCCTAGTTCGAAGCGCACTGTATAGCACAAGGCCGGCAACTAGAGTAAAGTGGATTTTTTTCACTACGGGACAGATAATATTTGTTGTAAATGCATGGAAGACGCTGGCGTGCAGAATCATTATTTTAAGCCTTCATCAAGGCCTTCTTTTATGTCACTTCCTTTGTAGGTTTGGAATGCAATTGAAGCGTTAATCACTGGATCTGGCGGGAGGGTAGGGGCGGGGATGAGCGGCGCAGATGGGGGGGGATGCGGTGGGGGTGCTTTTGTGGAGTGGCATGCAGAATTAATAGTCTGGTAATTAAAACCAATAATAAGGATGTCTGCTTAAGTAGCATAATTAAATGGCACATCTTGTTGAATGTAATTAAAAGAACTCCTTTTATTCCCCGGGCGAGACACAGCCATGGAGTTTTGCATTGTTTGGGTTTTTGCTTGCATTTTTCTGTGGACCAGCCTCCAGTGTTTAGGAGCTTAGCCTGGGCCTGCCACCCAGCCTGCCTGCCTCGATTGGCACACTAAGACCTCACACCTCAGTGTTTATGATGAATCCGTTGGCAGACAGGAGGCCAGAGTTCTGAACAGAGGTCCAGTCAGCGGGTTGCCTTCCCTGTCCATGCTACATTAACCATTCAAAATCAGCCACCCCTTCTCCTCTTGTAATAGAAACAAACTCCGTGTGGTCTTGGACGAGCCTGCACGTCCCTTACTCAGATCTCATGTAATTCTGGCACGTGCCTGCGGCCGAGGGCACGTGCAGAAACGTCTCTACATTCCCCTAGCCTCTTCCCTGCACAGTTCCCTCACTGGTGCCTGTACCTGTCCCTGTGTAGTGTTGTTCTGAAGCTGTGCTCTGCATCCACCTGCTTTCATGGCCAGTCCACGCCCCCTGAGCTGCGGTTTGACGACAGAGCATTTCCGGTGAATCGCCCAAAGAAGAGAGCAGGTTTACACAGAGTGATAAGGATTTCCTGGAACATAAAAACACGCCACGTTCTAAGACCATGCCACTGAATTTTAAAACTGTATCATCATTCACGCACTAAAACAGTAAGTCAAAAGGGTAACATAGAACTGCACGCACGGGCCACCCAGTCTGTTATTGGCTTCATTGCTGCAGTCCGCAACTTCCATTGTTAATTAATTCAGTGCCGCAAATCTCTTTTGAAATATAACCAACGACTATGAGGGGTTTCAAGGCGCTATATGTGAGTCGTATGTGCTACTTGGACGCAGGCAGGCCTTAAAGAATGGTCTAACCACCAGGTGTTTGTTTAGTAGCCCATTGGCACATTCAACAATATTTCTTAGTTCCCTGCAAGCGCCTAGAGTCCCCAGCTCTGGTCTTCTGTAAACTTCTGATGGTTAAAAGATCCCAGAGGACGGTTGGTTGGCAGCAAACTATTGAGGCGGGATATACATACACAAAGAGATGATGCAGCATAACAAACGGCCCTGAGACCCTCCTGGTAGGTCGTTCCCACTCCGCACAGCTCCGCCTGTCTGCCCCTGCCGCTGCTGAGGTCTCGCTCGTAAGTGGGCTTCTTCCGTCTTGGTGCCCCTTTTTTTTGCCTTTTTTGCCCCTGCTTGTGCCCCGTTTTTTGCCTTCTGTGCCACTGTTTTCCCCCTCTTTGTGCCCCGTGTTTTGCCTTCTGTGCCGGTGTTTTCCCTCTCTTTGTGCCCCGTGTTTTGCCTTATGTGCCACTGTTTTCCCCCTCCTTGTGCCCCGTTTTTTGCCTTCTGTGCCACTGTTTTCCCCCTCCTGTGCCCCATTTTTGCCTTCTGTGCCACTCGTCTCCCCCGCCGCTGTGGCCCCTGCCGGCCCCACCCCCCTGACTGACCACTGCCCATTCACTGCTCCTGCCTCCCGCCTCCCAGCTGCTCCTCCCTCCCACCTCCCCAAATATGCCAGACGCTGCGCAGTGAGGAGAGCAACCCCTGACCCTCCTGGTAGGTCGCTCCCCCACCGCACAGCTCCGCCTGTCTGCCCCTGCCGCTGCTGAGGTCTCGCTCGTAAGTGTGCTTCTTCCGTCTTGGTGCCCCATTTTTTTTGCCTTCTGTGCCACTGTTTTCATCCTCCTTGTGCCCCGTTTTTGCCTTCTGTGCCACTGTTTACCCCCTCTTTGTGCCCCGTGTTTTGCCTTCTGTGCCACTGTTTTCCCCTTGTGCCCCGTTTTTTGCCTTCTGTGCTACTGTTTTCCCCCTCCTTGTGCCCTGTTTTTTGCCTTCTGTGTCACTGTTGTCACCCTCTTTGTACCCCTTTTTTTTTGCCTTCAGTGCCACTGTTTGCCCCCTCTTGTGCCCCATTTTTTGCCTTCTGTACCACTGTTTTCCCCCTCCCGTGCCCCACTTTTGCCTTCTGTGCCACTCGTCTCCCCTGCCGCTGTGTCCCCTGCGGCCCCGCCAACCTGATTGACCACTGCCCATTCGCTGCTCCCGCCTCCCGCCTCCCAGCTGCTCCTCCCTCTCACCTCCCCATATAAGCCAGAACCTGCATGGCCGCGCCGCAGGCTCACCAAAGGCATGCCTAAGGCAAGCCCGCCTGCGCCCGTCCGCACCTAGACTGAGCCCAGCGACAGGAACTCTAGACCCCGCACACACCACGACACCCGCCTCCGCAATGACTCCAGCACTCTCCACGCACTCAACGCCGGACGATCTCGCACCTGCTGCTTGGCCGCCCCGAAACGCACCCAAGGACCCTTCTCCTGCTGGAACTGCAGCTTCACCAGCATCCGGCCCGCCAACTCACCCAACATGGGAACCAACTTCCTCAGATGTATCCTGATAAACACCCGCTCCGCCTGCAAACACGTCGACGAACTCTGGGACCTCCCCGACACCAATGCCCCAGACGTCGCCTTCCTGACTGAGACCTGGCTGACCCCCTCCTCTGCACCTGACATCGCCGTGGCCATCACGGAAGGCTACAAGATCACCCACAAGGACCGCACCAACGGAATAGGAGGAGAAATTGCCATCGTCCACAGAATCACTCTCAAAATCTCGACACACGCCGACGACACACTCGGTACCGCCGAACACCTGCACTTTCAGATCCACACTGACCCTAACACCACCCTCAGAAGCACCCTCATCTACAGATCCCCCGGACCCCGACCGCAGTCCTGCGACTCCATCATCGACCTCATCAGCACACACGCCCTCGCCTCCATGGACTACATCCTCCTCGAGTACCTGAACTTCCACCTCAAGAACAACAACGATGCCAACTCCTCCACCCTGATCCACCACCTCAGCAACCTCAGACTCAGACAACTAGTCACAGCAACCACACACTCCGCCGGCCACACGCTTGACCCCATCTTCTCAGCAAGTACCCATGTCTTCTTCGACCGCACCACAGAACTCCACTGGACCGACTACCGCTGCATACACTTCACCTTCAGGAAACCCACCACACACCAACACACCCAGCAGATGCCTCGCCGCAGCTCGGGCAAGATCACCGAGGGCCAGCTAACCACCACCCTAACCCAAAACCAACCCACAGACCCAACTGACCCAGAAGCCGCAGCCTGCAGCCTCAGACAATGGATCAACGACTGCACCAAAACCCTCGCCCCGCTCAAGAAACCCCCAAACACCCACACCAGCAAGAGAGCCAGCTGGTTCACCGAAGACCTCCAGGCCTCCAAGCGAACCTGGCGAAAACTAGAAAAAAACTGGACCCACAAAAGAACACCGGAAAGCTACACAGCCCACAGGAACGCCACCCGCCGACACCACCAACTCATCAGCTCTGCCAAAAGGACCGCCTTCAAAGACCACCTAGACAACAACACACACAACATCAAAGAGCTCTTCAGCATCTTAAAGGAACTCTCCAACCCCAGCTCCAACACCAACGACATCCCACCGTCACAAGACCTGTGCGACTCGCTGGCCACTTTCTTCCATCGCAAGATCACAGACATCCACAACACCTTCAACGCCGTCACCACCCCAGCAACAGCCCACAGCCCCCCTCCCATGACCACCACACGCACCAACCGTCGGCGCGCCTGGACCAACATCAACGACAACGACACCATCAAGATCATGAACACCATCCACTCCGGTTCCCCGGACGACCCCTGCCCACACCACATCCACAACAAAGCCAGCAACACCATTGCACCCCACCTCCGGAAAACCATCAACATCTTCTTCGAGACAGCGACCTTCCCAGAGAGCTGGAAGCACGCAGAGATCAACGCCTTACTAAAGAAACCCAAGGCAGACCCCAAAGGACCTCAAGAACTTCAGACCCATCTCCCTGCTCCCGTTTCCGGTGAAGGTCATCGAAAAGGCCGTCAACAAACAACTGACCAGCTTCCTAGAAGAGAACAACATCCTGGACCCATCTCAGTCAGTTTTCCGCAGCAAACACAGCACCGAAACTGCCCTCATCGCCACCACCGACGACATCAGGAACATTCTCGACAACGGGAAACCACGGCCCTCATCCTCCTGGACCTGTCAGCCGCTTCCGACACAGTCTGCCACCGCACACTAAGAGCGCGCCTCAACAACGCCGGAATCCAAGAGAAGGCCCTGGACTGGCCCACCTACTTCCTCTCCGGGAGAACCCAGAGCATCCACCTTCCGCTCTGAAGCTACCAAGATCATCTGCGGGGTACCCCAAGGCTCATCTCTCAGCCCAACGTTGTTGAATGTCTACATTGCACCACTCGCCCACGTCGCCCGACAGCACGACCTAAACATCATCTCCTATGCCGACGACACCCAGCTGATCCTCTCGCTCACCAAGGACCCCCACACCGCCAAAACCAACCTCCACGAAGAAATGAAGGCCATCGCCGACTGGATCAGGAACAGTCAACTGAAGCTGAACTCAGACAAAACGGAGGTCCTCATCCTCTGCTCCACCCCCTCGGCCTGGGACGACTCCTGGTGGCCGAACGCACTAGGAGCATCCCCTACACCCACCAACCATGCACGAAACCTAGGGGTTATCCTCGACTCCAAACTCTCCATGACAAAGCAGCTCAACGCCGTCTCCTTCCCCTGCTTCAACACCCTCCAAATGCTTTGCAGGATCTTCAAGTGGATCCCCACCGAAACTAGAAGGAGGGTCACCCAGGCCCTTGTCAGCAGCAGACTGGACTACGGCAAGGAGCCCCGGCCAAACTTCTGAAACTACTCCAACCCATCCAGAACGCCTCCGCACGCCTGATCCTCGACATCCCCCACCGCAGCCACCCACATCACACCCCACCTGAAAGACCTGCACTGGCTCACCATTAACAAGAGGATAACCTTCAAGCTCCTCACCAACGCACACAAGGCACTCCACGACACCGGACCAGCGTACCTCAACAGACGATTCAGCCTCTACACCCCCGCCTGCCAGCTTCGCTCTGCAGACAACGCCCTCACCACCGTCCCCCGCATCCGAAGAGTGACCGCCGGTGGCAGATCATTCTCCCACCTCGCCGTCAAGATGTGGAACACCCTCCCCATCCGCCTACAGCAGACCGAAGACCTTCTAACCTTCAGGAGACTCCTGAAGACCTGGCTCTTCGAAAAGTAGCAGCACCCCCCACCCCCATCCTAGCGCTTTGAGACCCTCACAGGTATGTTGTGCGCTTTACAAATGCTATGATTTATTGATTGATTGATTGAGAGCTGGAGTGTGTGCAGTGAGTGCGTGCCCCTACACCAGTGAGATACAATCCAATATGCTCCTCCTTTAGGCAGACCTGCACTGCGGTCTGTTCTGAGCCCACAAAAGACTCGACATCTATCATTTGCCATGGCAGTGAGTATACCCTTGCAGTGGTCAAAAGGTTCTCAAGAAGCAGTAGCGCTTGCTATGACTCTTTAATAGTAGCAAACAAAGGATAAACACGTTGGGCTAATTTAAGGCGAGAATAAAGACTTCGGTTACCGTCACCTCGTGAATGTTAGGTAGAGTTTGCAATGGAGTAAAAAACAGATTTTTATTATAGGCTTACAGCATTGGATTGGTAACGCGGGCACTCGGGCAATGCCCCGGAGACCGGTGCCGAGTTCCAACTGTGGGTTGCTTTTTGGGGCAGTCTGGGGGGCAGATTTGGGCAGTGTCTCTGTTCGGATACAGATTGCGGCCCAGTGGGTTTCTGAGTGGCCTTTCTGGAGGCAGATGGGTGGTCATTACCTCACGTTTAGCAACAGGCAGAGGTGTCACTTTCATTCTCTCGCAGGGCCGGCCCATTTATTAATGTATGCATACCTAGCAGGGCAGGGGGCCTGAGCAGAAGTGGCCTCACTTGTTTTCAGTCATCATTGTAAACGAATACGTGCTTTTTTTAAACCACCACCCCCTTTTTTTTAAAATAAAATTTCGCCAAAGCAGTGTTTTTGAAGAAAAACAATATGCAAATGTGGGCCACTTTTTTTTTTTTACATGCACAGGCCGATTTTGAATCCCAATCCAACCCTGCAGGCTTAGCATAAGGTCCAAGCTAGGGCCTGCAGGCCATTTTGTAATCTGGTGCGCTGAGGCCCAGTGACTGCTTTCAGGGCAGGAACGGATAGACTTCCATGCCCCAAGCCTGCTTCCATGGCCCGATCTAGTCATGGCCTGCTGCAGCCTGGAGCTGGTGGGAGTGTATTTGCCAGGCATGATTTGTTTCCAGTGCGGCCATGTACATTGATTCGTCTCGTGAGCAACGTCACCCATTAATAATGACCAAAGCTGTCTAACCCGCACCAGGCACAATATCAAAGACTTCATTTTCCATACCAATGCCCCAACAGCAAAAGAAATGGCTGAACTGAGTAAGGAGTTGCCCAAAAGTATTCCGCGTTAAGCTATTTATCATTTTTATAGGGCCTATTGGCATATGAAAAGTAATTGGACTAAACACTGTGTGACTAATAGTATGTGAATTTTAGGTAAGGCTCCCAGTTTTTCGTTTTTACTGTTTTTACATATAAAGACCACTACCACCAAAAGGTTGTTTGTATTTATATTTGCAAATGAAAATATGCAGACATTACGTCTTAATCTGAGTTAAAAAAAAGATAAGATTTCCTGATGAAGCACACAAATCTGCAGATTTGCACCTGGATTACCTTTTTCGAGTGAGAGTACTGTTTTGTTTTATGGCTTCTCCGAACGCTCATTTCTTACTGACATGAAATCCTGAATGTCTATTTATCAGTTAAATAAAAGATGAAATACTCTAGTTGCATCTTTCTGTATTCACTCGCCAAAAATAAATACAGTAATATTCCAATAAGATTAGAAGAAAAAAATATATACATGGTTGAATATAAATGTGTAAAACGTAGAACTATACAAGAGGGAGTCTTCTTTCTATCTAGATGATGAGTTAATTTTCATGGAAAGAGATATTGTTTAGAGACACAAGGAATATCTAATATTATCTTAATAACTTTTTATGTCAGAGTACTAAATTCCCAAATTTTGTAGCTGGTACAAAAGAGAGTCGGCATATAACACAGGGGGCAGATTTACAAGGAACTGACACATCTGCATAGATGCGTCAGTTTCCTTGTGCCAGTGCTGAATGTCCTTGCACCACCATGGATGTGCTGTATTTACAATACAATGCTCCATGGCCCAAGGATTGGCACAAAAGTGACGCGTCACTGTAGTTGCTCATGATAGTGACGGAACTCCAGAACTGCGCTATAACTGATAGGTGACCCCCCATACAAAAAGCCATGCGTTATTTCATATGCCTGGTCTTAGCAGGCGTAGGGATTTTGACACAGTGATGGCGTGGAGTGATGCAGTGAAATGTAAATTTCACTGCATCAGTTCTACATGGCTTTTTACATGGTTACGTCTAGCCTGCATACATATTGTGACGCAGGGCTTCACAACGTGACACATCTCACGTTGTGAATTGGCCACATTTTTTGTGCCGCCTTTGCGTAAAAAAAATGACACAATGGAGCCGCAAGGAGGCGCAAGGGGCTTGTAAATCTGCCCCAGAGTTCTTTAATTTTGCAGAAAATGATTACGTCTCTGGAGTAAAATGTTTGGTATTATGCTCCCACCCTTTAAGCCAGAGTCACAATTGGCATGCCATATTTTGCCGTCTTTGTTGACGACGCATTAAATACTGCTTGTATCAACAAACTCCACAAGAGGCGTATCACTACAGAAGACCTATTTCGTGTACTTGAAGCGATGTACTTAATAAATCACACATACATTTAAAGAAAAAGAGACAATAATCTATGATAAACATAAAATCTGTAAAGAGAAACGGGAACGGTGAGCTCGTTAAACCATAAATGGAGAAGACAGATTAGTTCTGACAAATAAGCGATTAGGCAGATTTTCAAAAAAAGTTCCCATGTGCCCGTCGTGCTTGTCTCCAGGATTCAGGTTGTTTCTCTACTCTCGCGCCCCGGGTCTTCATTGTTGGTTTTCCACGTGTAGGAGTGTTTCAATCAGGCGCGCAACACCCATTGAACTCACCGGGCTTCAGCCCCCCCCCGTCGTGTGTGGCAGCCCGGGATGAGACAGATCCCGGGCCCACACAGAGCCGCACCCGAACGTTTCACAGGTCGTTACAAGACCATTTAAAAGTTAATTAGGCCTTGCAGTCGTTTCACCCCTTCTAAGAGCCCCTGCAGCCCCACGCTGCCTACTGATGAAAGGTTCAGCCCCCCCGAAATTTTTTCTTAGCCCCCCCCGAAATGTGGCTCTAGTTGCGCCTCTGGTTTCAATGTTTATTTACCGCATCCTCATCCACCATGGTACAGATCCCCATCTCTACCATGTCGAGCCCCTCATTTTGCTTGTCCAGACTTTTTGGCATGTGGTTCATGAGTATCGAGAGGGCTTCTAATGTGCAGCCGATAGTGTACAAGCTGCCTTGCAGATCCTGCAACATTTGCTCCACCTTGTCTGGGCTCTGAATGTCAGATTTGTGGAGAGATTGAATCCATCACAGAATCCCCTTGGACTGGCTGTTATTTTGTTGAGAACTTTAGTTTCTGTTGTTTAGTATCTGTCTTCATTATGACGTGTGATCCAGCGCTCCTACCAAAATTCTTCATAAATGAAGTCACTATCTACCACCAGACTTACCAATCAATACCAGGCCCATAACAAATAACAGAGCAGCTGAATCATGAGGCGAATGAATCTAATATGTTGTTTTTAAACCTTCTACAATAAACAAGACCAGCTTGTCATTTTAAAAGTTTATTTAAAATTCATATTTGCATAAACTTTATTAGCTCTTTATTAATGTCAAACATTTAATTTTTATTAATTCAGTTTAATGCATTAATCATTGGCTCAAAGATATCTGACAGTTCAGCATTGCAAAGAATAATGAATTAAAGAAAACATAAACCCTATTCCCTAAGTTAGCTTTCTGACCTGAAAGGAAAACAAAATTAATTAACAGTTGAATGCTTACGATCCATACGAAATCGGACAGCACTTCGCCCTCAGGAAACAGTCAGCCCCGATCTCTTCAAGAGGCCCAATTTTTATACCATTTTTGCTCACTAATCTAACTAAATGTATTTCTTTGAGAAAGTTCAGCACCCTGATTGGTTGATGACTGTCAGACCACCAGAACCACCTCTTCCAAAGTAAGAGCGTCACCATACTATTGTTCATTGACATAGAGTGACATCGACTTCCGAGCGTTATTGCAACATTTTAAAAGTTGCTTCTCTGACTTCCACCAAAGCTCGGCAAAATCATCTCTGTCACTTCCTCGGCCTTGTAAAAAGAACATCCAGAGCAGTTCATGAATAAGTCTCTATTGTCAGAGCCACAGTCTTTCAAAGGTGAAGCAGAAACATAACTCTCCAGGGAAAGTTTCCAAGATGACTGCATTTGGCTCCAACTCTGCTCACGTACAGGCCAATCAACTTTTCTTCAGAACCAGAACTAGGCCTCAAACCACTCTCGGGCTAGTATTTAAGCAAACACAAAAAGAGTGATTAATTCAGGTAAAACAAACCCTTCTGTACCCACCCGACCATTGCTAATTATTAATTAACCCATTTAATAAAAGACAACTAGCAGAAGCAAACAAATAAAGCAGCACATAAAATATCTACCATTCTTCATATAGTTCAGCTTTAAGTTTCTGAAAGAGTAAAAAGATGATTAAATGATACACAGACAAACAAACACAACAAAGGACAAACACGTAAGCACATATAAAAGCACATGCCATGAAAAATCAGCCGCATATTAATAATGACAAAGACAAAAGGTCAAACATGACAAACAAAACAATATTAATCACATGTTACAAAACAGACTCGCAAATGCAACAAGAGCACATGTTATTAGTTCCCGCGTGCTCATGTGTGATGCAAACTTAATCTAAGTTGATTAATCAAACAAATCATGCAACAGCTCATTAATAAATTAGTTCATGTTATAGGAAATTAAATCCATGAGTCAGAATAAAATATTTTCTGAAGCTCTCTTCATCACGTGTGACCATGTTGCATGGGTGTCTGTCAGTGGGTTTCTGCTCTGTGCTTGTCCCCCATCTGGCCAGGGACAGGGTTCACATGGGTATTCAGTGTGACTCACCCAGACTGGACACATTGGCTTAGCTTCAATCCCCCCCAAAAATTTGCTTCAATCCACCCTGCCAAGTCAGTGCAGCCCCCTTCCGTCTGGTTGCTGCTCAATAGTTGGGTCGCGTGCAAATTTAGGAAAAAAGGTTGCAGGGCTGCCATCCTCTGTGCCACACCAGGGACTGCATGAACTAAAAAATGTAGCCTCTGATGAGATGGCGAATAGCTCAGTTCACAGGCTTATCTCTCTCAGATTATTTCCTTCAGGGCACAGGTCACAACACAGCTGTGGCCCGCCCGCTTCACTCCTATCCTTTTCTGTTGTGTAGTCCCAATAGGGCATGCACGGCGCACCTTTCAAGCCAGGCCTCTGCTGGTAAGTATGTATGGGTAGGAGTGCCACCTCCACTCCAGAGCTCTGCCGCCCAGGTAGCTCTACTTCGAAGGGATGGCCCTGCCCCGACCTCTGTTCCATTTAGTGAGCCAGCCCAGCCCCTCTATTGTCCTGACCCTACCACCGGCCATCAACAGGACACAGGCATTGTGAACAGGTTGGGTTACCAGACCAAGCACCTTCACAAACCTACCTGCTAGGTCACCGCAGGTCACTGCACCCCCAAACAGGAACTCAGTCCAGCGTCGCAGCTCCTGAGTGTGGCGCTTGCCTACTGGTGTCCCAACTTGATGCCCAACCAGCAGAGGCTTCCAAGGATATTACTGTCTTCAAGCAGTGAGAGCCATATTGCTCTGGATCTTGCCACACTGGTTTTTCTTATCACTTATTAATAGTTCATTTTCAAGCATATCGGCAAACCTAAAGCAATAGCCTTGCATCCAGGTTGGAAATTCAGGCAGTTAGGATAACGATGGCCACTGTTGCAGGAAAACGGAGCTAGGATTGCACATTTGGGCCACGGTGCATCAGTGTGCAGCCATCTCCAGTGGCAGTTCTTGAGCATCCCCCAAAGATAACAGCCAAGGAAGTCTCTCAGAATGTAACCCCTTCGGTGCTCATGACGAGTTCAGCTCATCATGAGGCACAGTGCTCGTGTGCTCATGACGAGCTGAGATCGTCATGACCACACCCATTTCTATTAAGGCCCAGCACAGGAGAGGAATCTCTCAAGCATCCAAGGTGTTAAAGGAAAGTGCTTGCCATTTGCATGTTTCAAAACTGGAGTAAACGCTGGGGCCATTTGGTGCTCTTATATACGCTGCTGTTATGTGTTGATATACAAGCGCACACGAACTCATGTCAACTTCAAATAACATTCCACGTGGAATGGGATTGTTTGAATGAGAACCGAGTGGGATGTGATCATTTGAATGGAGACTTGTGAATATAGGCATTAGCAAGAAGCAGTTGATGATTCTTATGTTGTACCTGATGGATGCTGATTGCTAAAAACAGCTCTGCACAGTACCAGTTTTCCTCTTCATTATTCTTTGGATTTATGGAAATGTGAAGCCTTCTTATAACACTGGTGACGATCGGGAACGTTCCCATGCCCCGGATTATTTTGTTTTTCAAAATATTAATTTTGTTCTCTTACACGCATCGGAGCTTACTAAAGATCTCGACATCCTGACGCGACGTTATCATTGGCAGTCAGATGTTTACGCAAACCCGACTCCCGAAGCGGCGTTATCATTGGCAGTCCGAGGTTTAGGCAAACCTCCCTCCGACGAATCCAGCAATTTTATTGGTGTGCCGGACATGTGCTCTACCATCATACGCACACGACTCCTCAACCAAGCCCACCTTGCTATTGGCTATTTAATGCATCAAGATCAACGCTAGGTTAACTCGTTGTGTTCCTGTTTTGGTGAACACACGCTGTTGCAAAGCCCGGTTTCTTCTTCACTATACAATCGAGTGAGGAATTAAAAGTGTGCTCTACTGAAAATCATCCAGTCACCTTCGTGAGTATTTCAGTACAGCGCGATCAACTTAGAAGTTAATTGCACGATCAGCTGAAGAGCACTAGCTATCTTTTGCGAGTATTTCTTCTGTGACACGCACGTATATTATTACGCGTTTCATGGTAACTGTTATTTAATTACTTTCATATCGTCTGCGACAGGCACACATTATTGAAAATTACCATAATTGTTATTATTGAGAGTTCTGACTTCAAGGAATTTTAAGAACATTTTGATAAACAGTCATGTCAGGTATTCAACCTCCCCCATCCTTTCTCACATTACCTGGTGAACCACAAATTGAATGGGATATATGGGAGGCAATGTTTCTTGCATATGTTGATGTTCTAGAAGGGGAGGAATATGAACCAGACAGGAAATTGGCTTTACTCAAACATTGTCTTGGAGGTATTGCTCTTAAGGAATATTAAAACCTACCTCCTTTAGCAAATGCATCTGACTTAAATGTGTAACAAATTGCATCTAAACAACTGTCCATTCGCTATGGGACGAAAATAAACATGGTCATGGAAAGGTTTAAATTCTACTCAAGAAAACAAAAAACAGATGAATCTATTGATAACTGTGTATCAGCTTTTAGAGCTTTAGGAGTTACATGTGATTTTGAACATATCAACTATGACCAGGTTTTAAGAGACCAAGGGCCCGATGTAGGTAAGTTCATTTTACCACTTCTTAAATACCGAATCATACCGATTCGGTATTTAAGAAGTGGTAAAATGGAGGGGGGGGGATGTAGGTATTTCAGATTCGGTAAATACCGAATCGTTAAGATTCGGTATTTACCAATTCTGTAAATACCGAATCGGTAAAGCCCATTGATTCCTATGGGCATTGAAGCCCATAGGAATCAATGGTCATTACCGAACCGGTATTTACCGATTCGGTAAATACCGATTTGTGCAAGGGTGCAGGGGGTGTCACTTTGACACCCTCTAGCACCCCGAATTCAGGCACGTGTGCCATGGGGCACACAGACATGCCGTAAGGGCATGTCTGTTTGTCACATGGCACAGGTGTGCATGCACAGATGTGCATGCACACCTGGATTCAGTATTTTACCACCCAATTGGATTGGGTAGTGAAATACCGATTCTTAAAGCCCTGTGACACTCTGACATGTGCCAGCTACATCTGCATTTACAAAATCGGTATTTTACCGAGTCTGTATTTACCGTTTCGGTAATTTTACCGAATCGGTAAATACAGAATCGGTAAAATACCGATTCTGTAAATGCATGCCCTACATCTGTAAACCGTAATACCGGTCGGAAACGGCCGAATTCGTCCGTTTCCGACCGGTATTAGGGCACCTACATCGGGCCCTAAATCCTCATGCGTACTAATAACAAAAAAATACTAGAAACATTGTGGACATCTTTGGATACGTCTCTTAACTCAGCTATTGGAATAGCAAAATCCATTGAGCATTCAGAGAAATTTGTTGATGAAATCAGTTTGAGTAATAAGTTAGATATGCATGTTGTCAACAAGGAAAATGACAAACAGAAAGAAATTGATAAAAATAAAAAATGTCCGACTCAAAGAAGTGAAAGTTATCAGAAAACTGAAACCAAGAAAATATGGCAAAAACCACAGTGTTTATTGTTTCAGATGTGGTAGTAGCTACCATCTAGGGAACTCAAGATCTTGTCCTGCTTTAGCAAAAGTGTGTGCCAGATGTAACAAAAAAGGAAATTTTCCTAGAGTTTGTAGGTCAGCTCCAAGAAGGGTTAATGTTATTTAAGAACATGAAGAATCATCTGATTATGATTATGATGTAAACACTATACTTTGTGTAACTAAAAACATTAGCACTAAAACATTTCCTTCATGCAATGTTACCATCAATGGAATTTCCGCAAACGTTTTAGTGGATTCTTGCTCAAGGTATACTATCTTGCCTCATGATCTTGTTTGTTCAAATTGGCCTAACATACAACTTACACACCCTAACATTTCACCAAGTGGCTACACGGGTCATGAATTACAACTTATTGGGTATTTTATTGCTGATTTGACCTTTTATGAACGCAGCACATATGGGAAAATTTATGTTACCAAAGTGGGGCAATCGCTTTTGGGCTGGCCACATCAAGAGAAACTTGGCATAAAATTAGATCCTAACGCTGACCCTCCTGTATATTCTGTTGATAGAATCACCACTAAACCAAGTTTTGTCAAATCTAATGATTCTTCTCTGGTTTCTAGAATAAAAAATAGTTTCCTACATTATTCAGTGACAAACTGGGTGAGTATAAAGGTTTTAAACATCGCATAAAAGTACATGCAAATGCCATACCTGTACGTCATAGGATTAGGAATGTTCCTTTGTCTTACAGGAACAAATTAAAAGTAATGCTAGATGAAATGTGTGCTAAGAAAATTATTGAACCAATAGAGTCATCTCCTTGGGTTTCACCAGTTGTGTTTTCTATTAAATCTGGAGGAGATCTTCATTTGTGTATAGACTTGCGCAGTCTTAACAACGCTATTTGTGGGGATTTGCATCCACTTCCCAATTTACATGAGATGATCTCCACGTTAGCTGATGCAGGGGTATTTTCATGTCTGGACATAGCTAGCGCATACCACCAAGTCCTTCTCCATGAGGAATCGAAAGATCTGACTGCATTTATAACACCAGAGGGTTTGTACAGATTTTGCAGGATGCCTTTCGGCTTAGCTAGCGTTGCTGCTGTCTTTCAAAGGCTGATGAAAGAAACTCTAGAAGGTCTCACTGGAGCAATTGCTTTCCAATATGACATTTTAGTCTTTGGGAAAAAAGACGATGAACATGACCATAATTTGGTGAAAGTTCTCAATGCCTTATCAAATAAAGGTCTAACACTTTGTGCGGACAAGTGCAAATTCAAAAGGCAAGAATTGGAATATTGGGGACACAGTATCAGTGGAAATGGAAAGAAACCTAAAATGTCACATTTGGAGAACATCAGTAAGGCTCCTATTCCTGAGAATAAAGAACAATTTGTTGCTTTTCTAGGCTTGGTAGAGTTTTATGCCAAATGTATTCCAAATTATGCAACTATAATTGAACCATTCAGGAATCTGCTAAAAAAGAATGTGAAATTTAATTGGACTGATACTATGACAACAATGTTTTCCACTGTTAAGGAGATGATTACCAAGGCTCCATGTCTTACACCTTTCATCATTGGCAAACATTGTATTGTTATGGTAGATGCAAGCAATTGTGGATTAGGTGCTGTATTAATTCAAGAAGAATGGGGTAAAGAATGGATTGTAGCATATGCTTCAAGGACATTGAGGGAGTCTGAACATCACTATTCTGTAATTGAAAGAGAGCTATTAGCATGTGTATGGGGTGCTGAACATTTTAGACAATTTTCATGGGGGACCAAGTTCACCTTCAAGTCAGACCATTAACCTTTAGTTCACATATTATCACCTGGTGGTGGACACACACTGTAATCTAGATTGGCTAGATTGTCATCAAGACTACAACATTTCCATATTCCTTGGAGTATGTTTCTGGTAAAAGTAATGTTCATGCTGACTGTATGTCAAGACTACCTCTTCCATGTAAAGAATCAGATAGTGTTGATACAGATGAATGTGAAGTGGCTCATGTTGTGCGTGATATGAATTTGTTGTCCAATGACAATTCTGTTGTTCATGAGCAATTGTGGAATGAAGAAATGGAGAAGGATCAAAAACTAAGGGCCAGATGTAGGAGAGAAAATACCGGTCGGTAACGGCTGATTTCGGCCGTTACCGACCGGTATTTAGGATTTGGCATGTAGTGGCCATCATTTTACAGAATCGGTAAATTTACTGATTCGGTAAATTTACCGATTCTGTAAAATACCGAATCGGTAATTTTACCGATTCGGTAAATCCACATGTAGGTGACACTCCTAAGAGTGTCACAGGCCCTTAAGAATCGGTATTTTACCACCCAATCCAATTGGGTGGTAAAATACCGTATTCAGGTGCGCATCGCATCTGTGCAATGTGACACACAGACATGCCCTTAGGGCATGTCTGTGTGCCACATGGCACACAAGTCCGGAATTGGGGTGCTAGAGGGTGTCAAAGTGACACCCCCTGCACCCTTGCAGGATTCGGTATTTACCGATTCGGTAAATACCGAATCGGTATTGCCCATTGATTCCTATGGGCTTCATGGCCCATAGGAATCAATGGGCAATACCGATTCGGTACTTACCGAATCGGTAAATACCGAATCCTACCGATTCAGTAATTCTTAAATTCGAATTACCTACATCTCCCCTTTTCATATTTACCGACTCTTAAATTCCGAATCGGTAAAATTCGGTATTTAAGAGTCGGTAAATATGAATTACCTACATCTGGCCCTAAGAGACGTAAAAAAGTTTATATTAAATGATTGGCCAGAAGAGAAAGAGCTCATAGGGAGTTTGGCTAGTTATTATAAAGTTCGAGATAAATTGTCCATAGAGAATGACATTATTCTAAGGGGGGGATAAATGTATTCCACCTTTTGGTCTCAGGAAGATGTTTGTTGATTTTGCTCACGAGGGATTTTTTGGTATTTCTATCACCAGGAGACGTTTAAAAGATATTTTTGGGCGGCCAGGGATAGACTCATATGTTGAGCAGCAAGTGAGATTTTGTAATTTGTGTGCTAACAGTGATAAGTCAGCTAAAGCTTTGAATACTATTCCACAACCGGTTGACTTACCTGCTGCACCATGGAGCAAATTAGTAATTGATATAATTGGCCAGTTTAGTATTTTGCCGCATCAACATTCATTTGGTATTGTGCTTATGGATTATTTTTCTAAGTGGCCAGTGATTAAGATGGTTAGAGAATTTACCTCTGATGTCATCGTACAATTTTTAGATGATGTTTTTGTAGGGTAGGCATTCCTCAAGAGATAGTCACCGACAATGGACCACAATTTATTAGCAAAAAGATGGAAGATTATTTATTGAGCTGTGGAATAATCCACAAAAGGATTGCAGTTTTCCATCCAGAGGTGAATTGTCAAATTGAGAGGTTAATAGGGTTGTTAAGGAAGCAATTCAACTAGCTGTTAAAGGTGGGTTGTGTTGGAACAAAGCTTTACAATCCATGTTACTCTCTTATAGAACAGCTCCCAATGCGGTTACTTTGTTGACTCCTTTTTAATTATTGAGAGGTCGCCAACACAGTACAAAACTAGTTCCATGATGGCTAAGAAACAAAAATAGAACACAAGCAGAGTTTGCTGAAATAGATTTTAAAGAAATTTGTCATAAGGTAAATGCTTATAAATGAAAATGAAGGATAATTTGCTAAAAAATAGGCATGTAAGAGATAGTATCGTTCAGGTTGGAGATTTAGTACGGTTGAGGAAGGGTTGTTCTGTACTTAAGGGGTTATCCAATTGGTCTAATCCCTTAGAAGTGGTGAAAGTGTTTAAGAATGTGATACATGTGGAAGATAGGAGTGTTTGGAATTTTAATAGAGTTTCAATCTATAAAGGCAGGAAGGAATTTTGTGATGATAATTATTCTTCAAATGTATTTCTGGATGTGAATGGAGATAATGTGAGTAATTCAAGTACTGAACCATCTATTACTGAACAATGTATTTCTGTTCCAGTATGCTCAACCAGAAGCTCAAGATTTCCTAAGTTCCTGTTAAATTCAAAGATTTTGTGCTTTCTTAATTGTAAGTATTTATTATCTGGTAAAATAATAATAGGGGAGGGAGGTGTGTTATGTGTTGATATTTGAAGTAGACACGAGCGCGCATGCACTCGTGTCAATTTCAAATAACTTTCCACGTGGGATGGGATTGTTTGAATGAGAACCGCGTGGGATGTGTTCATTTGAAAGGAGACTTGTGGATATAGGCATTAGCAAGTAGCAGTTGATGATTCTTATGGTGTACCTGACGGATGCTGGATCGCAAATAAACAGCTCTGCACAGTACCTGTTTTCCTCTTCATTATTCATTGGATTTATGGAAATGTGAAGCCTTCTTATAACAGCTGCATTCTTGTGTCAAGCCTAGGCTTTCATGCAACATGTGGAAGGTAGGAAATAGAAGAAAACCAAACCGATACAATCTGTTCTTTAGTCAAAACTTGAAATACTATATACATTGCTGTGCTTTTACAGATGAGCTGGGAGGGGCGGAAAGCAACACAGAGAGGGGGTGACAATGATGTGCAAGGGAAGCAGCATTCGTGGGAGAGAGCAAAAAAAACCATGCACTCTCATGAGGTGCTAAAAAAGATAAAAGTAGTTCTCAGATATAAGGCATGAAAGGTCACAGGTCACCCACTCAAAATAATTATTAAAGAAACTGTACTCCTAGAAAGGCAAAAAACCAAGGAGTGTCAGGAAAGCCTTCTAATAAAAACCAAGCAAATAAGATTGTCAAATAAAAAGTGATGTCCTGAAACAAAGCCCACGCTAAGTGATTGTATTCTACAAAATAGGTGTTGCTGCCTGTAGGCGAGAGCCAAAAATCAAACACTCAAGTTGCAATGCACTCTTGTGCAACAATATTCAATTAGCCTTCACTCATTGATGGCCCTCACTCCTATCCAGGAAGAAATACAGCACAGAAACATGCTTCCTCTCATACACATGTAAACACACAATACACATGCAAACCCAGTGTTTGTAACCACCTGGCACGTAGTCCATGCCAGTACAATACCCCCCTGCTTCTGGTGCACCTCGGCCATTCCACGATGGCACATAAAGACAACCGAGCACACACCAAAAACACCCTCCCTTACACCCGTGATGCCATCTGGTGGCAGTCCATGCAAGAGCATCGCACCTCTTTTGTGACTCATTACTCTTTGGCACCAGCCTGCCAAAGTACAAGCAGACACAAAAACACATGGCCCTCTGCACATGATTCACACATGCTCCATGCACCGTCATGTACAGCATCTCTGACCCCTAAGTACCAGACTACGTAAGTGTTGGACTTGGCCTTTTTGGCAAGTTCACCCCTAAACTTTTTGCTTTTAAATGTGACCTTGTGTTAGTTGTTTTTGGCTTCTGGGCACTTTACCACTGTGTCCCAGTGTAAAGTTTTTTGCGCAATCTGAGTGCGTGTGGTGAGATTGGCTTGCCCTCCCATAGGAATGCATGGGGGAGATGAGTGTCCATGGTAGTTCCTGATGTGAGAGGAGTGCAGGGGCGAGTGTGGTATGTACAAACTTGTGAGATTAAATGCTGCACGATGATGTGCGCAGATTTAATATGGCTAGTGCAGAAGTGCCACTTCTAGAAGTTGGCATGTCTGTGTGCAGTGAATGTGGATTGCCTGTCTGGCTTGTGAGTGACAGGGGCTGGCTGGTGTGCCTGGCTCCAGGAGTCAGGATGGGTCTGCCCGGTGGTGAATGAGGAGATCTGCAGGTAGATGGGCGGGAGGAGTTGCACCTGGGACCTGAATAGGGCTGTGCCTTCCCTCCACAATGCTGGCTCTGCCCCCTGTGGTGCGTCTGATGTCCCTAGCCTGTCCTGTGAATAGGGAGAAAGGCTGAGCAAAACAAAGTGCTCAGTAACCAGTTGTAACTGGTTCTCCCCCTGCCCTACAGCCTTAGACAAAGAAAAAATGTGTATAAAAAGGGTCTGTGACCATGACAAATGTTCTCTCTTGTTCCTGACTAAAGGGGGGTTTGCTGCTGCTGCTGGGCACCAGGAGGAACCGCCCCTGGGGACTGCTTCCCTGCTGGAGGGCCCTGTGAGTTGGACCCTGGGCCCAGCCTTTGCCCCCCTTCTGATTCTGAAGGACGTACTTTGGATTTTGCGCTATTGCCTGAAAAGCGCTTTATTTCCCTGAAGAGCGCTGGGTTTTCCTTTTCTAAAGAGGAGCTTTGTTGGCCTGAGGAGCGTCTGGTTGTGCGTTGCTCACGAAGCGCTTTGTTTGGAGCAGCGTGCCTACATTCCACTGCAGCACGAGGCTGCAAGACTTCTTGAGAGGGGAATCCCCGGCGTGGAGATTCCCCCACAAGCTCCCTTGTTTGCGTTGCGGGAGCCCACCCGGCACTGCCTGCCGCATGGTGGAGAAGACGGGTGCCTACCCCGCGTGTATGCTGTGCTCAATCCCTAGTGGGTGCCCACCCCACCAGGGACCTTGTCTTTAAACGGGAGCCTACCCCGTATTTCAGTCTCCAGCCAGAAGGTGCCGGGAACCTTGAGGGCCGCTGTTCTACGGGTACCTCTCAAAGGAGGAAAGGGCGGAACCCTAGAAGAGAGGTAGGGGGAGTAGAGCCTCACCGGTGACTTCTAGTCCGCCTAAAGGTGCAGACCCTAGGCTGGAAGATCAGTGGCAGTATAGAACTGTCCTGAGGAGAGGAAGAGTGGAGAATGGCTACTATGTGCCAGGGGTTACTACCTCCCACTCTAAGAATAGGCAAGGACCAGTGGCCTCTGGGTGGCCTAGGGCCTGGTCCGGGCCGCAGACAGCTTGGGAGTACCAGTGGGGTAGCCCAGTTGCTCCGGATAGCTTTTTCAGAAGGAACTTCATGGGTTCACCATGGTGTAAAACAGGAAGGTGTCCCTGCAGTTGCGGGCCGCGGCCGTGTTACATCGCCTAAAGCAGGGAAGCCCATCACAGTGGTGATTGGCCTGCCCTGTGTTTTGGCTGGAAGGGGGTTGTGTTGGGTTTGGCCTTTTTGGCAGGTTCACCCCCAACTTTTTTGCTTTTAAATGTGACCTGGTGTTAGTTGTTTTTGGCTTCTGCGCACTTTACCACTGTGTTCCAGTGTAAAGTGCTTGCGCAATCTGTGTGTGTGTGGTGAGATTGGCCTGCCCTCCCATCAGAATGCATGGGGGAGATGAGTGTCCATTGTAGTTCCTGATGTGAGAGGAGTGCAGGGGCGAGTTTGGTATGTACAAATTTGTGAGATTAAATGCTGCATGATGATGTGCGCAGATTTAATATGGCTAGTGTAGAAGTGCCACTTCTTGTTGGCATATCTGTGTGCAGTGAATGTGGATTGCCTGTCTGGCTTGTGAGTGATAGGGGCTGGCTGGTGTGCCTGGCTCCAGGAGTCAGGATGGGTCTGCCCGGTGGGGAATGAGGAGATCTGCATGTAGATGGGCAGGAGGAGTTGCACCTGGGACCTGAATAGGGCTGTGCCTACCCTCCACAATGCTAGCTCCACCCCCTGTGGTGCGCCTGATGTCCCTAGCCTGTCCTGTGAATAGGGAGAGGGGCTGAGAAAAACAAAGTGCTCAGTAACCAGTTGTAACTGGTTCTCCCCCTGCCCTACAGCCTTAGACAAAGGAAAAATGTGTATAAAAAGGGGCTGTGACCCCATGACAAATGTTTTATCTTGTTCCTGACTAAAGAGGGGCTTGCTACCGCTGCTGAGCACCAGGAGGAACTGCCACTGGGGACTGCCTCCCTGCTGGAGGGCCCTGTGAGCTGGTACCTGGGCCCAGCCATTGCCCCCTCTGTATTCTGAAGGACTTACTTTGGACTTTGTCCTATTGCCTGAAAAGCGCTTTATTTCCCTGAGGAGCACTGGGTTTTCCTTTTCTAAAGAGGCGCTTTGTTGGCCCGAGGAGCGCCTGGTTGTGCGTTGCTCACAAAGCGCTTTGTTTGGAGCAGCGCGCCTACATTCCACTGCAGCACGAGGCTGCGAGCCTTCTTGAGAGGGGAATCCCTGGCATGGAGATTCCCCTTCAAGTTCCCTTGTTTGCTGCGTGGGAGCCCACCCGCACTGCCTGCCGCATGGTGGAGAAGACGGGTGCCTACCCCGCGTGTATGCTGTGCTCAATCCTTAGCGGGTGCACACCCCGCCAGGGACCTTGTCCTTAAACTGGAGCCCACCCCATATTTCAGTCTCCAGCCAGAAGATGCCGGGAACCTTGAAGGCCTCTGCGCTGCCTGTGGCGACCCGGAAGTGCAGGGGAGAAAACAGGAAGCGGACGGGAGCCCACCCCGCGCTCCTGTAAACAGAGGAGAAGCTCCACTGGACCGCCGCGGCTGGAGAAGTGCTGCGTGGCCAGCGGGGACTCTACAGACAGAATCCCGCAGTGTAGGGAGGCTTGAGCGGGGCTCTCGTGAGTCTGGAGAGAGCCCCGCAGCTCCAGCAAGGTCAAAGCAATTGCCCACCTTACGTCGGAGCTCCCATGTGAGCGAGGGGAGCCCCGCCCAGCCAAAACCCCGAGGAGACCGAGTCGAAGTCCTCACCGGGGACCCCGAGAGGTCCCCGCCTCCCGCTTGACCCCTTTGAGCCTCGGAGGCTCCACGGAGAAGCCGCAGCATCAGGGAGTAACACGGAGGGGGGGGGGCCAGAGGCACATTGTCCGTGCCTGCCCCCACCGCACGTCAGCCCCACGCCAGTTGACTCCAGGAGCAGAGAAGTCCTGGAGAACCCCGCAGTCTAGCCGGTGAGTGGGTCTGGAGATTTGCTCGTTGGGCGGGAGGCCTTGTACACGAAGGAGAAGAGACCGGGGAGTAGGGCTCATTGGGTCATTGTCCTTCGAGGGGGCATCGGGGTATATTGCTGGTGTCCGCCCTCCCCTTTCCTACCAGTTTCACCTTCTTTGGGGGCACATTGCCTAGAGAAGTCCCAGAGCGATACTCCAATGGTTGGGGCATATTTGTTTTAGAGCCTGTGTGCTCCAACGTGAGGGCATCGAGTTGCCCATGCCGCATTTCTTCCAGCTGCCCCGCTTGCAGAGGGCAGCTGCACCAAGAGCATCAGGGTGATTGTTCAAGAGCCCCCGGGAAGGGTTCAGTCCATTTTCCCCGCTGCCCAGCTTGATAGAGGGTGGCGGCTACGGTTGGCACAGATTAATTTAGGAGTCCATGAGAGGGACAGAATTGGCCCAGGGAGTGCCAGTGTTCACATTTGTGCCTCTAAAGCTGCCCAGCAAGTAGTGGGCAGCTGCCACGTTTAGGCCCTAAACTCTTGCGCACTCTTCTTTTTCTGCATGCGCAGCCAGCCCTGAGTTGTGGGACAAAGGGCGTTTGAGCCCCATGGAAGGCCAGTTGGCCGGGGGTCAGTATCCTATGTGATTTTGGCGCAAGGTGATTGCCTACTGTGTTCATAGTGATAATTGCCTAATGTGAGTTATGCGTAATACGCAATGTCTTTATGCCTGTTCTATACCTCTAAATGTGTTTACATGATTAGGAGGTTGTTTTGCCTAGTATACTTTATGCTAGTGAGTTTGTTTCCCTGCGTGATCTACGCCTATGGTGATTAGTATCGCGTAGTGTGTACCTACCTTTTACCAGTGATTACTGGTTGTGTCCTACACTTGTTATTTTGTGCTACAATTATTCTATGTTCTAAAAGTGCTATTTCTACTAAGTGCTGATTCTGACAGTGGCCCATGTGGCCCTGTCTGGTGTAAATAATCCCCTGTAAATACTGCCCAGTGCCAGTTGGCATAGTGTATCTGCGTGATTATGATCTAATGTGTTTATGGTAATACAAAGGCTATTTTTATATATAACCTTGTGTGGAGTTCCTTTTTGCGGTGTGGCGTGTAACTCCCTTGCCCTGACTAGAGTGGTAGTTTCTGCCTGCCTTGGCGCAAGCCTCAGTCAACCAGAAATCCCATTTCTAACAGTAAGCATACTACACTGCAAACTCACCATTTTTTTTTCAAGAACCCCTAAAGTCAGCATTTTTTTAAAGCATCAATCATGTTGTCGAGCAGAATACAGAAATATCTTCCTCGCCCAATAAGAAGAACAAAACTGCAAAGAGATACAATAAATATGCACTAGCGAACAGTAAAAACTGGTAACATAATCAGCCTTCATACGCATAATGCTGAATCAGCACAGCAAATACTCAAATAAATTTAACATCAAAATAGTGGAGTTCAAAATCATTTTCTACAGACACAAAACTGTGTGATTGTTCAAGCTTCTATTCAGATACATTTACTAGCACAAAAACTAAACTTCACCAAAATGAAAGCATGAAGCATAAAATAAGCATTGGCAATGCTAACAGGTCTGACTTTAAGGAAATGCTGTATGGTAACATGAAACATTACAAGTAGATATGATGGAAATGGGTATGTATTTGTTTGGGGGGGGAAAGAACTCTAGAATAATATTAATCTTGGTTAAAAGGTCTTAAGACATTTGCGATGTAAAGCCAGACCTAAAAATCCATGTAGGTTAATGACTGACCTCCTTCTAACTGTGCTGCTGCCAGAGGAAAAAACACCAAAAATTATCTAGTTATCTAAGACACTTGAGTGGCATTACGATATGTGTGTGTGTGCCCCTTAAGTTCAGGCTCAGGCAGTTGGATATATAAACAAAACGACCACAGCTGTGTATAGGCACGCACTTTCTTTTGTGGAAAAACACAGCTTCTGCCCAACAAAACATGTGCTCCTGACTCTCAAAAAATGGGCGAACCCAAGCCCCCCTATTTGTGATTTTCACATAGTTGTCTGTCGACATCTGTGCTGTCAAGCCAGACCACAGCTAGAAGCAAACATACACCACTGGCATAATATTGCAACATAGAAAACACATTATTATGTAGTTCACGCATAAACAAATGTCATATGTGTGTCACATAGATAATTTAGAACGTTGCTGGGCGTATGTGAATTCATGAGTGTGTGTATGAATGGAAATGCTTCCATGTTAGTGTTGGTCAGTAAGCAAAGTGCTGCTTACTGGCAATGTCCCCAATTCGAAACGGGCGTAGAAATACCTGGTTTCGGTACAAGGATGGCAAGGACATAGCACTCATGCAAAAACACACTGTCATATATCAAACATGTACATAGAAAGTCCATCTGACCCCAGTAATAGATAGGCTGAAAGAGTGCAATGGGTGAACATTTTGTATTATATTACATATAGATCTCTGGCAGGAGGCCACAATGACCGCAATCATGGCTATTTACTCATCAACACATTCTATATTCTGGGACTTTTTGTTTGTTTTTATCTCCACATTAATGCGCTAAAATCCCAACATGAAAAGTGCTGCTGCTAATAGAAAGCTACGACTGTCAGAAGGTTTCACACGTCACATGGTGCCATTTGTCCAAAGACATAGCTTGTTTGCATGCAGACTGACGGAGTGTCACTTCACTGGGAGCCGCTCCCTCCAGCTGTAGACATTGTTCACATCCACTGCAGTGACCTGTAAAAGGGTGGCAATTTGATTGGCTTCAGACAGTGCTTCGCTGTGCATGGAGTTTGTGTCAAGTTTGACTCCCTTGTTTGTGCTTAAACAGGCATCTGGGAACGGAAGTAGCCATTGCTTGTTTTCAGAAGCCCAGCCCTGTCTCTATTTCCTGAAAATTGAGGGGCTGGTCAGAAACCAAGGAGAGCACAGGTCCAAGTACCTGAACCCATAATAGGGCCAATGCTACTCTTACCTGTTGTCTCTCGCTGGCAGGAAAGGAATAGTGTTTAGTCCGTGGCAAGGTAAGTGTGGTGGTAATAGGAGTGAAAGCTCTAGTTTCAATATGGCTCATCAGCTTGGCACAAGAAAGCTCATGGTACCATGGTTATACACATACACACTACAGCACCCACGTCCTACCTCCCTGAGCCTCTCAGTGTTATGAAAAGCCAGAATCTCCAGTTGAATACTCCGCCCTCTTCCTAGACTCATGCCGGCTGGGTATCTCCAGCAGACAAATGAATCACCTTGCGACCTTTGCGAATGAAGCAAAAAATCCTCCACAAGAAATCCCATGCAAACCTGGTGCTCCTGGTCACAGGGAATCCCCAGCGAATCTCTGTCCCCTCCATGCTAACCTGGTGCTCTCATCAAAGTATGAAAACAAGGAGGCAACATGAACCAGAACCACTATCACCATATGCCCATTACTTCCTGCAGAAAAGTGAAAAAAGAAAGGGAACTTCCTGCTTCTTCAGCTACCTTGGTGCCGGCTGAGCAGGAGAACCCCTGGGGGGTCCCACTCCAAATTCTCCACTCGGCTTCAGTACTCCCAGCTTCAAGGAAACCCACAAGAACCCCTGGTCTGATTGTCTTCCAGCCCAGGACCCCAATCGAAACCTAAGTGTCCTAGACTGTAGCAGACAGAGGCTTTCAGGTTTCAAAGCAGATGCTTTCAGATTTGGATATATGCATCCGAGCTGCTTCCTGATGTGTTTCTTTCTATTGGGGATGAATAGTCTAATCTTGGAGACAGACTTCATTGCCCATTTGATGAATTAATTATATGATTTTCTAAGGAGGTTATTAGACAGGTGGCTTACGCTGTTATGAGACCCACTAATTGATTCCATTGGGTCGAAAACATCAACCATATTTCAGAACAGTTTTTCAAATACTCGGAACAAAGAGCCAAAAACTACATTGGACTTTGCCTTGTGACTATTGTTTTGACATCCCTGAATGCATATACAAGGCGAATATTCACCCTTGTGAGCATTGCTCCATCTGCACTGGTGTCTAATAATCATTGTAATAGTGTGATATAATATTACACTATCCTTTTGTTTACACAGAGAGGGTCTTTGTGTGCATCTTTTGCATAAGTATATATTGAATGATTAATTCATACAGGTTGGATATATGCATTATACCTGTGAAATGAGAACCCTAAATCACCACTCTCACGGGCAAACCTAATGGGAAATCCTCAGCCTCTTCCAGATGCAGCTTGGTGTTCCTATCAAACGATAGAGAAGGCGCCTGCTCTCACCCCTTCTCTTGCTGCTGTAGTGTACCGAGCAGTAGTACACCTAATGGAATTCTTCCATGAGCATCTCCTGTGCGCCCAAGTGCAGGGTATTCAAATGTTAGAGTGCTGTGTCACCAGTGTTGGACTGGTCAAAGCAAACGTGCAAAAAGTTTGCGGGACATCTTTACACATCTGGCCATCTGAAAGGAGAAAAGCAGGGTCTATCATATATTGTTCATATCTCAGGTCATCATCCCAAAGATGAGCTGGGCAGGAACCAAGGCACGCCATGCCACGCGGCTATTTGACCACATCGAGGTACACTGGTTGCTCGTAGACAGCCGCAAAGCAGTAGCAGCTTCCTGTGCAGAACTTGTGTCTTGTGTTCTGCAATGACATGTATTCTGGGACTTTTGGTACAAAACAGCATGCAGCATATAGTGAAGACCAAGGGACTGCAGAAGAATTGTGGAGACATTTCTGAGAACCGTGAGCGGGGAAAACAAATGAAGAAGAGTAAGGCTCTAGTATGCCACATTCCCTAATAGCTCATTTAATATTGTAAAGTTTGGACGCCAGTAGTCTTGTGTAATATCCAGTACCTACTGGGGTAGAGATGTGGCAAACATTTACTCCTTTTGTTAGAAGCCTTTCTTTCCTTGAGTATTCACTGGTGTTTCTGCCTAGTTTTTTTTGTAGTGCTATGTGAAACGACAGGCATGAGCTCCTTCTTGTTATAATTCTTCATGTCTGTATGGGTACAGATCCCTTACCCAGAGAGCTCTGGGTCACACTCCCTTAGTGTGCTCGCTGTATACTCTTTTATTCTGCTTTGCAGAAGCAATAGCACGAACAATGGATCTTAGGCCAGCCGGAAAGGTGAGCCCTTTCTCCAGTAAAAAATATGGTTTACAGATTTTTGTATGGAACATGGCTCTCTCCTCACAGCACCCTGAATTGTCGCTGTGGTGATGGAGCGTGCAGGAGTGGATCTCATTGCCATGCCTATAAATTGTGTGATGCTGTGCCTAATTGTGGGAACAGCCAGCAGCGTCAGATTGGTAACGGGGGCACTCGGGTAATGCCCGAAAGGCCAGTGTCCAGTTCCAGCTGTGGGCTGATTTGTTTAGCAGTCTGGGGGGCGATTTGGTGGTTTCTGCGTTCTTCGGATGCCACCAGCTGCCCAGTGGGTGCCTGAGTGGCCTTTCTGGAGGCAGATGGGCCTCTGTTACCCATCTTTTATCAGTGGGCTGAGGTGTCACTCCCTTTCTCTCGCTGGGGCTGGCCCATTAACATATGTGTATTCAGCTGGGCAGGGGGCCGGAGCAAAAGTGTCCTCACTTGTATTCAGGTGTGTTTCACCAGTGCAAGCTAAACCCTGCATTCCCCCCCCCCCCCTTTGTTTTATAAAACTTCACTGAAGCAGTGTTTTGCAAAGGCAATATGCATATGTGGGCCACTTTTTCTTTTATCGTGCCCGGACCGATTTTTAATCCCAATCCAACCCTGACTGCCAGCATGCCCTCAGGATGCGCACCCAGTGCCTTCACACTGTCCAGCCTACGTGACATTCACTTTTAGGAATTCAATTAAAATGGCTACCAATATGTTTGGTAACAATAAATATTAAACCTGTTATATCCTTGCATGAATGTTCGACCTGGCCCTTTCTGCCGAATCACCCACAAACATTTTGCCATCCTCCTCCCACTTTTTACTGAATTCATTTAGTTGACTTTAGGACTCTTCTAACCAGTGCTAAAGTGGTTGTACTCTCTCCCTAAAACATGCTAACATTGGCTTATACCCATTTGGCAAATTTTATTTACTCACATGTTCCTAGAAAAGTGGTGCTACATGTACCCAGGGCCTGTAAATTAAATTCTGCTAGTGGGCCTGCAGCACTGATCATTTAAGCCGTCATTTAAACCTGTCTCAGGCCTGCCATTTCAGAGCTTGTGTGTGCATTCTTAAACTTTCAATTCAATCTGGCAAATTAAACCATTTGCCTGGCCCGAACCATTTTAATGCATATAATCAGTGGATGCTCCTCCAAAATGGTGGAGGAGCGTCGCCCACTGTCTTGCGCAGAGCCAGCAAGCAAAAAATAAACCGATGCTCTAGCATCGGTTTTTCGTTTGCCAAGTTGTACATGGAGGAGCGGGGCATGGGCAGGTGTAGGAGGAATGCTTGTGCACTCCCTAAGTCCCCATGTTTGTTCAGCCGGCCGTCTCAGGCCAACCAAAGCACACATGCGCACTTAGGTTTCTCCAATCCAGCTGGGCTGGAGAAACCCCCACAGACTCCACCAGCCAGCTCCAGCCAATCACACGGCAGGCATATTTTACATTAATATGCCAAGTCCTACAAGTGGCATTTCTACACATGACACACACATGCCACATACACCATTGCGAAGCATTCATTCTCACGAGCTCGCACATACCAAATTCGAGCTTGCACTCCCCACGCATCAGGAACTACCAGGGACACAGACATTCCCCATGCATCCCTATGGGAGAGCAGGCCAGCCTAACTACATGCACGCTTTACTCTGGGACACAGGGAAAAAGTGCCCACAGACCAGAAAATCATCCATACAGATCACAGATCTAAAGCAAAAAGATTAGGGGTGAACCTGCCTTAAGGGCCAAGTCCAACAGGACGGAAGTAGCCATTGCTTGTTTTCAGAAGCCCAGGCCTGTCTCTATTTCCTGAAAATTGTGGGCAGGTCAGAAACCAAGGAGAGCACAGGTCCAAGTACCGGAACCCATCATAGGGCCAATGCTACTTTTACCTGTTGTCTCTCGCTGGCAGGAAAGGAATAGTGTTTAGTCCGTGGCAAGGTAAGTGTGGTGGTAATAGGAGTGAAAGCTCTAGTTTCAATATGGCTCATCAGCTTGGCACAAGAAAGCTCATGGTACCATGGTTATACACATACACACTACAGCATCCACGTCCTACCTCCCTGAGCCTCTCGGTGTTAAAAGCCAGAATCTCGAGTTGAATACGCCGCCCTCTTCCTAGACTCATGCCGGCTGGGTATCTCCAGCAGACAAATGAATCACCTTGCGACCTTTGCGAATGAAGCAAAAAATCCTCCACAAGAAATCCCATGCAAACCTGGTGCTCCTAGTCACAGGGAATCCCCAGCGAATCTCTGTCCCCTCCATGCTAACCTGGTGCTCTCAACAAAGTATGAAAACATGGAGGCAGCATGAACCAGAACCACTATCCCCATATGCCCATTACTACCTGCAGAAAAGTGAAAAAAGAACGGGGCCTTCCTGCTTCTTCAGCTACCTTGGTGCTGGCTGAGCAGGAGAAACCCTGGGGGGTCCCACTCCAAATTCTCCTCTCGGCTTCAGTGCTCCCAGCTTCAAGGAAACCCAAATGAACCCCTGGTTTGATTCTCTTCCAGCCCAGGACCCCAATCGAAACCTAGACTGTAGCAGGCAGAGGCTTTCAGGTTTCAGAGCAGATGCTTTCAGATTTGGCCATATGCATCCGAGCTGCTTCCTGAATACGTATGTGTTTTTTTTATTTTGGGGATGAATAGTCTAATCTTGGAGACAGACTTCATTGCCCATTTGATGAATTAATTATATGATTTTCTGAGGAGGTTATTAGACAGGTGGCTTACGCTGTTATGAGACCCACTAATTGATTCCATTGGGACGAAAACATCAACCATATTTCTGAACAGTTTTTCAAATACTCGGAACAAAGAGCCAAAAACTACATTGGACTTTGCCTTGTGACTATTGTTTTGACATCCCTGAATGCATATACAAGGCGAATATTCACCCTTGTGAGCATTGCTCCATCTGCACTGATGTCTAATAATCATTGTAATAGTGTGATATAATAATGCACTATCCTTTTGTTTACACAGAGAGGGTCTTTGTGTGCATCTTTTGCATAAGTATATATTGAATGATTAATTCATACAGGTTGGATATATGCATTATACCTGTGAAATGAGAACCCTAAATCACCACTCTCAAGGGCAAACCTAATGGGAAATCCTCAGCCTCTTCCAGATGCAGCTCTGGTGTTCCTATCAAACGATAGAGAATGCGCCTGCTCTCGCCCCTTCTCTTGCTGCTGTAGTGTACCGAGCAGTGGGAAACCTAATGGAATTCTTCCATGAGCATCTCCTGTGCGCCCAAGTGCAGGGTATTCAAATGTTAGAGTGCTGTGTCACCAGTGTTGGACTGGTCAAAGCATACGTGCAAAGAGTTGCAGGGACATCTTTAATCATCTGGCCATCTGAAAGGAGAAAATCAGGGTCGTTCACATATTGTTCATACCTCCGGAGCCACTCAGACCATCATCCCAAAGATGAGCTGGGCAGGAACCAAGGCACGCCATGCCATGCGGCTATTTGACCACATCGAGGTACACTGGTTGCTCGTAGACAGCCGCAAAGCAGTAGCAGCTTCATGTGCAGAACTTGTGTCTTGTGTTCTGCAATGACATGTATTCTGGGACTTTTGGTACAAAACAGCATGCAGCATATAGTGAAGACCAAGGGACTGCAGAAGAATTGTGGAGACATTTCTGAGAACCGTGAGCGGGGAAAACAAATGAAGAAGTGTAAGGCTCTAGTATGCCACATTCCCTAATAGCTCATTTAATATTGTAAAGTTTGGACGCCAGTAGTCTTGTGTAATATCCAGTACCTACTGGGGTAGAGATGTGGCAAACATTTACTCCTTTTGTTAGAAGCCTTTCTTTCCTTGAGTATTCACTGGTGTTTCTGCCTAGTTTTTTTTGTAGTGCTATGTGAAACGACAGGCATGAGCTCCTTCTTGTTATAATTCTTCATGTCTGTATGGGTACAGATCCCTTACCCAGAGAGCTCTGGGTCACACTCCCTTAGTGTGCTCGCTGTATACTCTTTTATTCTGCTTTACGGAAGCAACACCACGAACAATGGATCTTAGGCCAGCCGGAAAGGTGAGCCCTTTCTCCAGTAAAAAATATGGTTTACAGATTTTTGTATGGAACATGGCTCTCTCCTCACAGCACCCTGAATTGTCGCTGTGGTGATGGAGCGTGCAGGAGTGGATCTCATTGCCATGCCTATAAATTGTGTGATGCTGTGCCTAATTGTGGGAACCGCCAGCAGCGTCGGATTGGTAATGCCCGTTGGCCAGTGTCCAGTTCCAGCTGTGGGCTGATTTTTTAGCAGTCTGGGGGGCGATTTGGTGGTTTCTGCATTCTTCGTATGCCACCAGCTGCCAAGCGGGTGCCTGAGTGGCCTTTCTGGAGGCAGATGGGCCTCTGTTACCCACCTTTTATCAGTGGGCTGAGGTGGGCTGAGGTGTCACTCCCTTTCTCTCGCTGGGGCTGTCCCATTAACATATGCGTATTCAGCTGTGCAGTGGGCCGGAGCAAAAGTGTCCTCACTTGTATTCAGGTGTGTTTCACCAGTGCAAGCTAAACCATGCATTCCCCCCCACCCCCTTTGTTTTATAAAACTTCACTGAAGCAGTGTTTTGCAAAGGCAATATGCAATTGTGTTCCACTTTTTCTTTTATCGTGCTTGGGCCGATTTTTAATCCCAATCCAACCCTGACTGCCAGCATGCCCTCAGGTTGCCCACCCAGTGACTTCACACTGTCCAGCCTACGTGACATTCACTTTTACGAATTCAATTAAAATGACTACCATTATGTTTGGCAACAATAAATATTAAACCTGTTATATCCTTGCATGAATGTTCGACCTGGCCCTTTCTGCCGAATCACCTACAAACATTTTGCCATCCTCCTCCCACTTTTTACTGAATTAATTTACTTGACTTCAGGACTCTTCTAATCAGTGCTAAAGTGGTTGTACTCTCTCCTTAAAACATGCTAACATTGGCTTATACCCATTTGGCATATTTTATTTACTCATATGTTCCTAGTAAAGTGGTACTACATGTACCCAGGGCCTGTAAATTAAATTTACTAGAGGGCCTGCAGCACTGATCATTTAAGGGATTGGCTGGGAGTCTGTCCTAGGGACTGCTTGGACCCAGGAAGAGGCCGGTAGTGTCAGGTGAGGAGCTGAGCACAGCGTTACTTTCAACTGAATAGCCTATACTCTGCCTTCGCACAAAGAGCCTGGCGACCTAGCATTGTTACTTCAGCCAGCTTGGAACCAGGGGAGGGGAGGCAGGGAATTCCTTTTCTTTAAACCCACTGTCTAGACGCTTCTTGCATCTTCCAGTGAAAGGGCACCAGGGTATAAATGTAGGACCTCAGACACCAACTCGTCTGGACCTGAGGATACTCTGCCAGGAAGAACGATTGCTGTACTGCTACAAGGACTGCCCCTCTGCTGGATGGCTGTTCTAAAGGAACTGTTGCTTTCTATGCTGACCTGCTGCTCTGTTACCTGGAGAAGAAGAACTGGACATGCAACTTCATCTAGAACCCATGACACCACTGTGAATCAAAAGGTTAGTCTGCAGTGAGTTCCTGACCCCCAAGTGGGGCCTCTCAGGTCCTGGTCTGACCCTCTACCTGCGCTACATCGCGGCCGGTCTGAACTTTTGACTTTGACTGGGTCCAGCGTAACCAGATATTCCCAGCTGGCGCGTTATGATTTTAGGCACTATTTTTCACTTTATTTTTTAAAATTCATAACTCTCGTTCTATTGATGGGATTTTTGTCTTTTTGGTCTTCTTTTATTTATAAAATTAAGCTTTGTTTTACTACCTGGTGTGGGGACTCTTTGTATGGTGTTTTCACATTTTTACTGTTTGAAGTGTTGAACAAATACTTTACACATTGCCTCTAAGTTAAACTTGCCTGCTCTGTGCCAAGCTACTAAATGGTTGAGCACAGATTAATTTGGGGTTTGCTTTTGCCTTACCTTTAAAAGGATTGTGGTTGCAGCTTGACCAGGGCTCACACCCCAGTCCACCAGTAACCCAATTTCTAACATTGAAGTTTTATACACATCTGCCTGGTATGCTGTGGGAGCGGACAGCTATTCCATTTTCTGCCGCAATCACCTTCTAAGTAATTATCTCCCCAAATGTGTTTTCATAAAATTTTATGAAGCGGGACTCAAAGGAACATTAATTATGATCTCAGATTGCCCAACATTTTCCAGCGATGTACATACCAACCCTAAATGTAAAAGATAAAATGGATCAAGTATTCCAGGCTCTCAGGTAATATAGTGATTGATTGTTCAGACCCCAAGGTCTTCGGTACACAAAAAGTTGCTCCTGACAGGCCTTGTGTGCTCTTGGACAATATTTTTAGTCGCTCCTGCTATCCTTTGCTGAGTTTTCACTACATCATTTACAAATGCGTATATAGCATAAAAAAATAAAAATCTATTTTTCCTTTGGTTGTTAATTATGGATTTATGCACGTATGGATTTAAGCCTCCTATCCACGAATGTCGAGGATACAGGAGTTATTTGCCAGTGTGCGCTGTGATCATCTTCGGATGAAAGGCGTCCAATGAAGGAAGCATTGCTGTAATCATTCTTTCGCTGCATCTTTTGAATCTCAATTGATTTTCTCTGTACAATGCGAGCATTCATTGTTATGCGCATAGCAAACACCCTTCTATGCCCTAATTACAATTCTATACAGACAGTACGGCTGACGCTTGGTATTTTTCCATATAGACAGCATGGCTGACACTTGGTATTTAAAGAAAACCATAACATTCACCTCGGGACTGTGAGGTCGTTACAAGTAACTATAACATTTTGCCATTGAAACATCCTCTTTCGTACGACTGTGGTATGGATCCCGTGCCACGGGCGCAAGGCACACAGCGCTTCAATGCTATACATTACAACATTATCCGCGTAAATGCTTTGGCGCAAAAAAACCCAGCGAGAATTGACAAAGCGTCATTATCGTCATTGCTATAAATGCAAGATTTGTGGAATTACATTTGGTTTATTGACTTGCTGCTCTCTGTATCTAAGTAAAGCAACACAAGGGGACACCAGTGCAAAATCACAAAATGTGACTCAAACAGGTGCAAATTCTCAATAAACTATTTACTTGGAAAGTTGTCCAAAATTAATGCAAATAACACTTTCCTCCGCTTTGAATTGCTTTGCATCAAGGGGGGGCCCGAGGGTGGCACATAGGTATTCCCATGCAATCACCGAAGTTTTTAATGCAAAGCCTTGTGTATCATATGATTAATATACTGTACAGCACACATCGAATGTAGCAAAAGTTTGAAAGTTAGTCTAATCATTAGATTTTGTACTGGAAGGGTACCATTCCAGGACTCTTCTATTATTGACATAAGGCACAGCCCCTTGCACTGTGGTGCAAAGGTGTGTGAATGGTGCAAGGCAATTCCAAAGGGGGAGATTACTAAAATGGGGCCTAGGGCACCAACCAAAGTTGTTGCTCTGTGTTGCGTCAAAGGGAAGGTGAAAAACAGTTCCATATCTATTAAGATATAGTGTATCTTTATCTCCCTAGGCACGTGCGCACTTAGGCTTGAATGCGCCAATGCACACACCCTTCCCAGCATAGTGCACAGGGGATGGTACTAGTAGCACCTTCTGCAGTAGGTTGGAGGTCAGGCTTCGTACATCTGCAGATGTCCTGTTTGAGAGCCTTTGACGTCCTCCAGTTGTGAGGTGTAAATAGTGAGTGCAGCTGAATGTAAGGAGGAAATACATCCTGATAGACAGCGGTGTATGTTTAGGTTCCCCCGAGAGCCAGATCCAGAGGGAGTGGGTGGGTAGTTTCCAGGTGTTTGGAAACCGCAGTGCCATGAGAACTTTATGGAATGCCAGGTGATCCAGAAGGGAGTTCCACAGTTTTGCTGCTTGAACTGAAGAAATTGGGCCTCTGTGTTGTGCTTTGTTAAAGTTCATTATTCCAGTGTGAAGATGGACCTTTGGAGTTGCATTGGTTCTGACAGTCTCTTAGACTCCTTTGGAATAATACAGATTCTGTTCGATGTAGGATATGGTTTGCAATATATAGGTCCTTGATGGAGATTTCTGTTCATAGGAAGTCAGTGCGGAGTGTACCCAGCTGGGCCCATGTGGTCTCAAGGCTGAAGATGGAGAGACTTGCTGCAATGCTTAGAATCCAGTGTAGACCATGTAAAGTACATTCTTGTACACCACTAGAGAAGCATTGATATAGTCGAAGGTTTTCTTGGGCGGTCCCCAAAACTGTGTCATCTGGGGTGCATGGTCTGCATGCAAGGCGTCCTGAGAATTTTCACTGAGCTGCCCAACCAGTAAGCTTCCATAAAGAGACTTACTTGAGGGCACACAGTGGTTATTTAGGATTTATGAACTGATTAATGAATCGGTTAATAAAAATGCACAAAGAATACAGAATGAATCGTACAAAAAAAATAGAGGAATCTAGAATGAAAAAAAGGCAATGAGTTATGAACCCAATTTGAGAATGAATCAAATAATTTACAGACGTTTATATTGCCATATTCAATCTAATAGATTCAATCATACGGTGCTAAATCATTTATTGCTGACACAGTGCTTATGTAGAGTGAATAAGTAAAACAAATAAACATCCATACAAAGAAAGAGGAAAGACAAAATGTTTTTTTCTGGTAAAAGGGGAGAAGCAGTCAAGCATTTTCACATTAAAGATTTCCACTGCAAGTCTAAAATTATATTGATGACTTGTTTCAGCCCTTTAGAAATATCTCAGCAAGGTTCTTCATCAGTACTATTGTCGGTGTGTATGAGACAGGACTCAAGAACCTTCTACGGTTGGTTATGTTGCAACAGACGTATTTTCACTTTTAATTTTCTGCAGTTACTTTTTGATATATTCCCTTATTTTGTCCTACAATTACTATACCTGGTCACTGACGCTTTTATAATTAATTGCTTTAACGATTTTAACTTTGTAAGAAGGGTGCAAAGACAACCAGTAACCAAAGACCCTTCTCTGTGTTGCCCGGCTGTATCGCCTCTATGACCCACCAATTTTAATCAATGAAGAAGCAGGCGCTGGAGACTGAAAGGCAGGAAACGGGGTTTTATTCTCTCCAGAGGAGAACACATCAATTCGGACAGCAAGTATCGTCACGAGGTGCTCTACTCGCATCTCGGAGGCCTGGCCTTTTATACATAGGATTAGGATCTTTATTACATGTAACACATTCTTGTAACATTTTGGCATGTGAAAGAACATCCTCGGAATCTCCCCTTCGGGCCCGTTCCCACATATATTTGCAGTTGAATTCCCCACCCCGGTCACAACAGGTGATGATTATCGCGCAGCTGGACATTCCGCCGATTCACGGAATGTGTGGAGTTTGATCGGATCTCATAGGGTGGGGGCTTTGACCAACTCGAGGGCCCTTTGATGGGCAGGGTAAGCTTCCTACTGTACTGGTAATAAACAGTATCCGCAGGGCCAGGTGGCGGCCTGGGAACAAGGAAGACAAACAGGGACACAGGAAAAGGGGTTTTGTATCAAAGGACCTAAGACCATGAAAGGAATGAAGGGAGGTGTTGCGCTGGGAACAGGATGGGATTCTGTGGCAGAGCTGCGCTGAAGAGGGGTTTATGGCCCAAGGCATGTGAGAGCGAGGGGGTTGTCAGCGTGCGGGGGATACCTGCGAGGATAGGAGAGCGAGAGACGCGCTGGCTATCAGGGAAGGGGCAGGGAGGCCATATCGCTTAAGATGGCTGCCGCTTACGCGCACGAATGAGCTCAGAAAGGGCAAGATGGCGCAGATGATGTTCACCAAAACGTAACAATTTTCCACAGTCCTCCCTTTAACATTTCCAAGACATCTTGCTGGCCTATTTCCTATCTATATCTACTGTGGTGGTCATAAGTAAGGGGATGGAGACCTAGGCAAAGGAACTGTACATAAATATCACATTATAAATATCACAGTTGAAAATCTTGTCATCTAGTAGGCGGGTTCTTCGCTAAACTTGTTGCAGAAAAAGTCAAAGTAATGCAATATCAGACTGGAATTACATAGCGGGGGTGTTGGGTACAGATCATAGATGCTTATAGTCATTCGGAATAGGAACTGGTAAGTAAGTCCTTTTTGTACTCGGTGGGAGCATAGTCAGATTCAATGGTGGTTGGGAGAGAAATGAAACATAGCAAAAAAATAATCAAGGTCTCCAGTGTCTTATGGTCGTGAACCATTATTAGCTAATTCTCAACAGTCTCTGCCGTCTTCCGTCGACACCGTTAAGCGCCTGTATTACAATTCGTTCTTTCAACAGGAATGTTCATGTGGGTTGAGTCGTTGGAGGTCTGCGGGCGAGAGTACGTCTTTGCTTCGTTTCACCAGACCTCATGGAGAAATGCGTTACGGTTTTGGGGCAGGTGCATTTTCTTCGGTAACCCGGAGCACAGTTATTAGAAGACAGAAAAGGATTGTGATGAAAAAGTGCAATGGTCTTCGAGTTGTGGAGTCTGTTTGTTTCTTGAGTCTCTGTGGTGGGTACTTCCTGTTGTTTCCGTCATCTTCGAGGCGTTCAGCAGCGGGTAGAACCACATACTTCGTTCATCTTCTCTTTGGGGTGACCCTTGGTGGGGTTTAGGTCACCGTTCTGAGATTAACATAGTTCGTGGTCTACTTAGTCGGAGCTTCCTCCCTTTAGACGCAGGAAATACCTCATTCTGGATAGCTCAATAGGATTTGGAGGATTTTGAAAGTTCAGGTGGGAAGGGGGGGTGTGTGTGAGTAGTCCTTATGGTAGGTCGGAGGAGGAGGGGATGGAGCAGGGCCAAGTCGGGAACAGACCAGAGGGACGGAAAGTTTTTTAGACAGACGGGTCCGTAACCAGTTTCGGAGAGCGGGGACTTCTCGGCATACGTTGATCATAGAGCAGGGGCCTCAGGTCAGCCCCTTCCTTTCGTTTTGTCGGAAAAAATGCCTCGTCCTGCGACTCCTTACTGTTACAGTCTCGCCTTGGTCACCGTCGCTGATGGTCCACGATCTTCGGACAGGCCGCGTGCTCCCACATCCGGTCTCTTTCTCCTCCGACAGTGGTACCCTTGAATGAGTTTGAAAAGACAGTCTTTAGAGATTTTGCAGAGGAAAGTAATCACATAAATCTATTTCTCTCCCAACCCCAAGCAACTGGGGTATACATCCGCTACATCGAGGTTTGCAAACAATTGATGATCGGTTCGCTGGATTCCCAAAAATTTTCCTTTGTGGCTATTTCTTTGGTGTTTTGTTGGTCATTACATTCATTTGTCGTGGTACGAGGTCTGATACCCATTTATTGCATTCGTTTATTACAGTCATGTCAGTTCTTCTGGCAGAGACCTATTTCCCTAGTACAAGCCTTTGCAAGACTAGGTCGGTCTTCAGGGCTTTGCATTTTATGAAAAAGTGCAACGTGCTATTCACCATAATCTGATAGGTATCTTTCTGAGGGATGAACACAGGCTAAACGATTTGTCATTATACCATTGCACCTTATCTTTCTGCTAAACATTTTATTTTCAACATCTTTTATCACAACAAGTTCTTGTATTTCCGATCTGATTTTAACTTTGCACACATCATTCTAATTTCTACATAGTCTCTTACAACATGGCTATTTCATCAAAAACTTCGGGGTTTGCGATGACTATTTAACTTATCTGTGGGGTGCGAGGAGCCTTATGGGAGACTATTAGTAACGTAGCGTATCGGGGCAAGGGACATTCTTCGGACTCTCCTTCCGGGCAGCTGATACGAAACTGGGGGCATTCTGGGAAGACGGGGATGTCTTGATCATTTTTTACTGCTTGGGGTATGGAGACAACTTGGGACGGGGAAGGTTGCATTACCATAGACATTTTTTATCATAGAAGCCACTGACAAGTAGTTCCCTTATTGCGGGTCAGATTAGGGAACTTTAGTCGTCTTACCTGTCCCTTCCTTTTGGCCAATCTAATTTTCATCCATTTTTAGCAGGAAAGGAGAGGTAGTAACGTGGTATCGATATAATTTCATTTAGGACAAATTTGTGCAAATACTTGTGGTATTTGGGGCCAATTAGGTGGTGCACCAGGTTCGCCAATTAGGTGCCAGTCGCTAGGAAGAGTAAAAGTGTGGAGGAGTGAGAGACAGAGAGAGAGAGAGAGAGAGAGACAGAGAGAGAGAGAGCAACAATAGGCTAAATAGTACACGTGTGACATGGAGAATGACCGTGTATTATTTAGGCTATTCAGTGCATTACCCAACGTTAGACATAAGGACATGCATTGAGTTGGGTATCTTTAGGAGCCATCTCGCAGTGTAGGTCTGCTTCAGGTATCGGACATGGCGTGGTACCAGATCTCTACTATCTCCTGGTCGTGATTCCAAGGTAACCTGCAGAGGGTGAGAAAGGTAGGAGGAAAAAGGAAGGGGGGGCAACATTCAAGCATATCAAACGTATGGGCACGAAAAGACCTTTACTTACCACTTACTCGTCTTATCTCCTCTGGATATAATCTCTGGGGTCTTGGTTTCTAGAGCCAAGAAGGAGGGGGAGGGGGCAGTGTGGTGAGGGTGGCGAGCGATAGGTTGTACAGGGGGAGGACGGTCTGGGCGTGGCATTATAGATAGGGTGTAGGAGAACGCTAAAATGAAATCAGAGGTGTCTAGTATAGCATCGTAGGAATGAATTAAAAGATGAATCGAAGTAACATAAGGTTAGGTTTATTCCACAAGTAAGAGCGCATCCATACAGATCTTCTTGTCAGCATACACAGTGAGTAACTGTCCTCACAGCGATTGCATCATGGAACATAGAACACAGGTAATGAAATGCATACGAGTCAGTAAAAGAGGAAATGCGTAATAGGCACAACGCTAGATACTACGCCTAGTGCGAGGTGTCTGGGTTGTGGATGAGTCCGGCTATCGGGCTTCTCAAATCACATAACCTAAAAAAGAGCAGAACGGTTGCGCACAGAAAAGCCCTCCCACCATCTCCCACATTTTACAAAAGTATGCGATAACTGTTCATAGTTTTGCAAACCTTTATTTGCATAATCGTTCAGTAAGTAAAAGGTGCGAGTGCAATCGTATTTTGACCGAACATGGCGGTGACTGAAGCACATACAGTAGGGGGGCTATTTTGCAACATTTAAAAACATTAAAAAGGTCTACTTAGTTATTTGCGAGAAACTAAAAATGTCTATTAATAGTTGAGGAAAAAGGAGGCATTTATTTCATAATTGGAAACACAGTCATACTAATCGCAATCGTATTTCCTATACGTTTACCGTGGGTGTGCGTCATAAGCGACGTTAGGTATTGGTCATAATAAATATCATTATAAATCATACATTGAAATCAACATTTTAACGGGATCCTTTCAAATGTTCGCCAAGTGAACCCTCCTCCCTTTTTCGTCAAGTGTACAAAGGTTCACATACATATCTCAGAACATCAAGTCTTGTTAGCTAAAGAACACCATGCGGTGTTCGTAAGTTCCTATTGATACCGGCGCCATTTTTGGGCGATGTCGGGTTGGTTGCACCAGAATCCCTTTCGGCAGTTGAAAAACCTGTGCTAACAGAGGGGCTGGTAATGTGGACCGTCAATCAAGAGGGGAGGGAGGTAGAATCTTCCCTACCAGGTCACGTTGAGGTTCAGCCGGAACTCACTCGAATTCGTTAGCCTACAATGTTCCTGGGTGGTTCAGGCTGAAGCTGGTGCAGACACGAGAGCACCACCATCTTGCGGCTATGTCGTGGTCATTCCAGTTGTTCCCTACCGGAAGCCTGTAGGGGCCGAGGGCTTCTGGGACTCTGGTAGAATCTTCAAAGCTGTGGGGATGCTGTCGGAGGTGGGGGCTCGTGCCCAGGTGGGCAAGTGCCCGAGTTGCAATTCCGGACAAAGTTACTCCAGCGGCCTAGACCCGCCTTCCAGAGGGCCCAGACGCCATTTTGAGACCCTGCAGCCGCCGCCCTTCGTCGTGTCTTTCAGGAGTGGAAGAAAACTTCTTGTAGCGACAAAGACAGAACATCATGCTGTTGGAGCAGGACATTTGATTCGGGGCGCCAGGGTGCAGCTGTGGAGCCTTCATCTGGGGAGGTGAGGGAGGTGAGGGAGGCTCGTCCGTGCCGCCTCCCTCTCCCGGCGCATCCCACGCCGTCCCTTTGAATCAGGGGTGCACATGATGACCACCCTACACCCCTGACTCCGACTCTTGGGGGACCATTGTATGTCCGGTGCTGCACAAGTATGCCCGTCGGACATTGTATGTTCTGTGCTGCGAAAATAGGCCCGTTGAACATTGTACGTCCTGTGCTACGCAAATAGATCTGTGGCCTGGCTGGAGGATTTCGGCGCCGGGCCGGGGCTGGGAAACCTCCTACCTGTGGAGGTGGGAGAGGTTCGTCCGCGTCGCCTCTCCCTCCCAGCCCACCCTGCATCAGTTCGAAGGAGGAATTCGTGATGGCCGGGCCAGGGGATACGAGGGAGGGGGGTCATCTGCCGCCCCCCTCCCTACTCGTGGCCCAGGGAATGTCACCCCAGGAAGGACAGCATGGGAAGACCATTTCAAGTCGGCTGGTGTAGCCTCCTGTACCTTCTTGCCGGCGATTTCGTTTGGGCTATGGTCGTTTGCAGGCCCCGCCCCACACGTGCCGTGTGTTTCACCTTCCAGATGGGCGGGATTGTCGACCTGTTACATTTTGAGAACTTCCGGAGTAAGCGTAATATGTTTTGTATTGTTCCTAGTAGTACAGTTTACTCTAAAGAATGTTTTACTAGTTTTTCTATTTATCGTTGGTGGTGTGTTATCTTTATCGTAATTAAATCCTAAATTATATAACAGATGCTTGGTTTCCCTGAGTCCTTTTTCTAACGGGAGGTTGTCTACGCAGGCCTGTATTTGCTTTTGTTTTTCAGAGTGGGGGGCAACAGGGGGGCAATCAGTCCCAGAACTCTAACATGTCGTTAAAATTGGTCTGACGAAATTTGTGCCATCGAGCATAATCGAACGTGGTGGTTCTATCCGTCCTGTCCGTGTTAGTCTGATTTGTTTTTGTCTCGCGCCTTTTCCTTTCCTGCCGGCCTGTTATTTCTGTCGACCCTCCGCTCTTACTTATGTTCTGTAGAGTCGGGCATTGGGCTTTCCAGTGTCCGAGACATTTACAGAAAGCACATTGATTTTGCCTTAAATCTGTTCGTCCTGTGCATAGTGTTGGGGGATTACTTTTGGGTCGTTGTGTCTCGGGGTTGTCCCGTCGGCACATCCCTTTACACCGTCCCTTTTTTACGTTTATTCCTCTGAACTGTGTCGTCGCTGGCCCTTCCTTTTGCCTACCAGACGTTTGGAGGGTTGCCTGTCGCGTTTCTTTAACTACTTTCACTTCGTCTCTTTCCTTTCGTTGCGTAGCTTCTTTGCGCCACATACCGAGACTATCGAGCATAATAGGCGTTGTCTTATTATTACGAAGGGCTATTTCTACCGTTTCTATTTTGTCTAAATCGAAGGATCCTATTAGTGGCCACTGCTTCTCTTGGTCTGCTTTGGTATACTTATGCCATAGCTTACTATAGGCTATGGTAATTAATCCATACTTTGTGAACATGTCTTTATTAGGGGTGCCTTCCAGCGGGGCTAGATGGTCCACCTCTAATAAACGGTCCGGGCTGAACCAGCTATCCATCAGTGGGGAGAAGACAGGCATGACGGATCACAAATGGGGATAATAGTCAGCACTACCTATCTTATCACTGTGTGCAAAGACTAGACAGAATATTTCTATTCTACGTTGTTTGCAGGCAGTGAATACCTCAAGAACCAATATCAATCAAAAAATGGTCAATAAAATGGTCAATGGGGAGAATAAGTAGGCCCGCAAAGGTCTGCGTTACCTACCCTTTCACTATCTGCAAAGAGGGAACCTATTATTTCATGTTTGCAGACAGAGAATCTCCAGAAAACAATCCGTAACAGTTAATCAATGGGGAGGGGCAATTGATCAGTGGGGGAGAAAGATAGGCACGACGGGTGCGTTACCTATCCTTCGCTGTTTGCAAAGGGAGAGCCGGTTGTTTCTCCGTTTGCCGACAGTGAATCTCCAATAAATTAACAAAAAGTAATACTAGTATTTTCTCATCAATTATCAATCACTTTCGCAATTCGTCGTGTTTACACGACCTTACCCGGACCGCATGGACAGTTTCTTGTCTTCCGAATCCAGCGCCCGATCGTCCTCTTCTCTTCGTACTCCTCGTGGCACTCCTGATGGTTCCCAGTCAGGACCGTAGATCACTCGAGAGAGGTCTGTTCGGAACCAGTGAAGTTCGGATGATCGGCTGTCAGACGAGGGTCTATCGGACAGGGTACCTTCCGATCGTTGCAGTCGTTCACTCTGTCGTCAGGACCTCTCCCACTGGATCCACGAGTCGCTGATGGGCCCCACGCTTGGGACGCCAATTGTAAGAAGGGTGCAAAGACAACCAGTAACCAAAGACCCTTCTCTGTGTTGCCCGGCGGTATCGCCTCTATGACCCACCAATTTTAATCAATGAAGAAGCAGGCGCTGGAGACTGAAAGGCAGGAAACTGGGTTTTATTCTCTCCAGAGGAGAACACATCAATTCGGACAGCAAGTATCGTCACGAGGTGCTCTACTCGCATCTCGGAGGCCTGGCCTTTTATACATAGGATTAGGATCTTTATTACATGTAACACATTCTTGTAACATTTTGGCATGTGAAAGAACATCCTCGGAATCTCCCCTTCGGGCCCGTTCCCACATATATTTGCAGTTGAATTCCCCACCCCGGTCACAACAGGTGATGATTATCGCGCAGCTGGACATTCTGCCGATTCACGGAATGTGTGGAGTTTGATCGGATCTCATAGGGTGGGGGCTTTGACCAACTCGAGGGCCCTTTGATGGGCAGGGGAAGCTTCCTACTGTACGGGTAATAAACAGTATCCGCAGGGCCAGGTGGCGGCCTGGGAACAAGGAAGACAAACGGGGACACAGGAAAAGGGGTTTTGTATCAAAGGACCTAAGACCATGAAAGGAATGAAGGGAGGTGTCGCGCTGGGAACAGGATGGGATTCTGTGGCAGAGCTGCGCTGAAGAGGGGTTTATGGCCCAAGGCATGTGAGAGCGAGGGGGTTGTCAGCGTGCGGGGGATACCTGCGAGGATAGGAGAGCGAGAGACGCGCTGGCTATCAGGGAAGGGGCAGGGAGGCCATATCGCTTAAGATGGCTGCCGCTTACGCGCACGAATGAGCTCAGAAAGGGCAAGATGGCGCAGATGATGTTCACCAAAACGTAACAATGTTCCACAACTTCTTAGCAAGGATACTGTTCAGATCTCCTTTGAAATAGCCCAGATGAAGTTATTTTTCTCTTTTTAAAAAAGATTAGAAATGTTTTTGTAAATCATACTATTTTAGTATTATATCAAATAGCTTTTTACAATACAGAGACAGATTCTACTCATATAGATAAGATTTTATGGAAAATGTATATTTTGTATAACTTGTTTTTTAAATAAGATGATTGTCGTTGGTGCACTGATTGTATGACAATGAGATATTGTTCTCTTTTTTTAATATTGGTTTGTCCTAAAGTGATGAAATTGGGTTGCTCATACTTTTATGATATTTTATGTCGAAAAAAGTCATACAACAAATATTTAGATATAGATTTTCACAACACAGAGATATATTTTAAAATATATACAATGATGGCAGATTGACTGTACCTGGACAGTACAACATTAACGTTTTTATGGAAGGAATGACATGTAGCCTGCTGCCAGTGACACCTTCAGGGGGGAAGAGAATTTTAACTTAGCACTCGGCAAGCTCATATGATCATCATTTACACCAAGAGGGGGCTCTCGTGATCCAATCATTGCCCTTTACTCCTGCACAATTACCAGAAATGCCTGGTGCAAGTGGGATAAGGTAGACTTTAAGGAATGCATTGTCTACTCTGTCTTTGGCTGCTCTGTATCTATGACGCAGAACAGTTTTTTGTACAACAGTCTGTTACATCTATTATAGACCTCTTTTATGTCTGTTACTACTTCCTTGTATTACATCATATTATTCCCTGCCAGCTTGAGCATGACAATGTTTTGATTCCAACTGGAATCTGTGTCCTGGAGTTAGGTCACATAACTGGGGCCAGTTGCATCTGGACTACCACGTGGGAGACCTACAATGCTGTTCTGAGAATAAACTTCTATCAAATCTTACTTGAATATTGGAATCATTTCTACAATCTCTCTCGTTTGGGTTTCATTTGTGGCACAAAATAGGCACTAGGCACATAAGAATAGATTGCTAGAGTTTTACACATCAGAATTTTACCAAAATGCCAATTTTAAAGATTCTGATTTACTTTGTGTGGAGAGTTTCAAGATATCAATAAAGAATAGGGAATATTGACAGAGCTTTGAAAAAGCCTGGTTTTTTGTGAAGCGTGCAAATGTAACAGTGAAATTAAACGAGAAAAATGCCAATTTGATGATCTGGATAAAGAAAAAAATCATCTGACCCATGCTGTGGTTCATGAAGTGAATACATGTATGTTTGGACTGGCATGTCCTTTGCGTGGCCTATGTGTGTGTCTATCCCAGCTCTGAGTGCCTGACTGCCTGAGAAACTGATATCCTGATTTTTGTTTTGGTTCAGCCAGCAAGCTAATCTGGTGTGTACAGTGAGGCCTAGGCCTATCTATGGTGAAGCCAAAATCCAGTCCTCCTCTGTTTACTAGGAGGGCGATCCATGCATACCCTGCGTAGCAACGTGGGGCTACAAGGACATTGTCTTGAGTTGTTCACATACATCTGTGATGTCAGCATACCAATTATTGCAAATTAATAGTTCAGAGCAGAGCCTTTTTTGTATAAAAGAGTCCAGCCTACCGGCTCACTCTTGCAAAGCTCCACTGGGTTATGAAAATCAACCATTGAACTGGTATCTAATCGGTGTGATGAGTGAGTGTGTGTGCATAGTGGATGTGTGGCACATGTTACATCATGACATTGTGTGCAATGTGAGTGTGGGTGCTAAGAAGAGGCATTTTGGATGGTTCCTTGTTTAACATGACAAAAAATGTACTGTGGATGCATGTTCTTCAGACACTGGAAGTGTACCTGAGGTAGGTTGGAGAGAGGACAATCCTTGGAGCTTTCGAGGGCGTTTAATAAGGGATCGCTGAATAGATTTCCTGAGCAGTGTAATTTGGTGGAAGTTAAGTAACGTTAGGGGAAGAACAAATGTCACCATGTATGCTAGTGGAGTTGGCACTGGGGCTGTCCTGTCTCACATCCTGGCTGGCTGTGAAAGAACAGTTGCTTTCATATCTCACTCTTTGATGGAAGAGAAGCGTTAATACTCCATTTCAGAGAGGCGACGCTGGCTGCTGTGTGGACTGTAAATTATTTCCAAACATATGTGTGGAATATTAATGTGATTTTATGTATTAATCACATCACCTAGGGTGAAAAAACAAGCAGGTGGAATGATTATCTTGGTTACTTTTGCCTGCTGTGTCAGAAACCAGAGATGAAGACTGCAGTAGCTATTGAGGAAGACATGTTGGTGGAATGTGGTGGGCCATCACCGAAGATGAGTGGTGCAGGAAAAGGAAATTTTATTGGAAGAGCGAAACTTATTGATCAAGGAATGCCCTAGGGAAAGTGGTGTGATTGTTGGAGTGAGATCTTTCTTTAAGTTCCTGAGTGAGCTGTCCCTTGAAGGGTGGATGGTATAGATGTGAGGTGATAGATTCGTACCACCTCAAGGAAGAGAATATGTGAACTTGCATGTGAAGGTCACTTAGGGCAGACCATAACTATTAAGCAAGTCAAGGAACAGTTTGGTGACCTAATATGTATGAGGAGATCATTCAACTGATGAGTGTGATTTGTTTAACCCTTTCGATGCTCATGACGAGCTCAGCTCGTCATGATGCACAGTTGAGCTGTGCTGATGACGAGCTGAGCTCGTCATGACACCAGCAAAATGGCAATTTCCAGCACAGGGGGGGGAAAACGCCTAGCAGCCAAGGTGTTAAGGAATTTGAAAAAAGGATGCGGAATGGTGGAGGTGCGGTTTGCACATGCAAGATTCTGATCAGCCCTGGAGGGGGGTGTTTAATTTCATAGGTCTTATATATGTATTACTGCATCAATTGTGATTTTCCCGTCTCTGAAGTTTCACAAACTTTGGCTGGGAGATGAATTTTTAAGTGAAATAATAACTAGTATCACCATAAGAGTGCTGAGGAATATCTTTGCTGGGGAGGACGTTTCTTCATATCTTGTCAGGGATAATGTGACATTGCCAACTTCAAAGGAAAAGAGAAACTTTCAAAGTAACTCCCACCTTACAGCGTTGGAGGAAGCCCACTAGGTCTAAATGGACACACAGTTTTTCTTATGAATGTGTGAGTACAGAGGAAACGTCCCCCACACTTAGCCATGATGTCTGCAGTTTAATATAACTAGGGTTCACCTATCCAAATGAGGGACCGGTAGGGTTTTTAATATTTACCTTATCTGCATGGTTTGATTGGATACCATGTTTTTAAAAAAAACTTTATTTTTCTTTGTAGTAAGGTACTGCATGTACACAGCACTTCATAATACTGCAACAGTTAATACATTCTACCCTTCGTCATACTTAGACAGTAGATGGTCAACAATAGGAACATTCATACATGCAATTATAGAGAGGTATATACCACAGGTAATGGACAGGAGTGCATTCCGTATGCACTTGTGCTACCTGTAGTCTCTCTATGGGTATAACTCAGGTGCAGACATCAGGATTAGCTTCCGGAGGCCCATAGTGTGGACAGATAGGTTTGAAATGGTTACCATATGTGTGGGGTCTGGAGGTGGGCGGCAGTATATCTCGCTGTTAGTGTTACAAAGTATTAGGCTATTAATCCATGCGTTCCTAGTTGGTGGATGTCTAATGACCCAGTGTATTGCAATTTCCCTTTTGGCGCATTGGACACCATAGTTAGGAAGACCTTTACACTGAAGAAGTCCAAGCCCTTGTTAGGCTGATATTGCGGTCAAAAAATGTTGGTAATTTAAGGATTTGATCTGGTCAGGTGACTCATTACATGTGAGAAATGGGGTTTCTGGTTTTGTCAGTCGGTATGCACCCTGTACAAGCAGGAACCCTCACTCTAGTCAGGATAAGTAGAGTGCACACCGAAGCTTACCTGTGCTCACCCTCTGGTAGCACAGAGCAGTCAGGCTAAACTACAGAGGAAATGTGTAGGGCATTTGGGCACACCTACAGTAACACAGGCAAAAGACCACAAAAGGACTCCATGTCAGTTTAGGAAAATAGCCAATATTTATCTAGTCGAAACAAGACCAAAACAATAAAATCCAATATACATGCACCAAGATATCACTTTTAAAAGGACTAAACAGCTCATTCCATAGAAAACTTTGGATGCGCCAGGTTTTAGCGCAAAGTACTGGGATGCATCAGAGTCAAAGACGAACACGGGGGCAGGGGAGGCGAGGCACTTGAAAAGCAAAGCTATGTGTCAGTTCCTTACTTTAAGGGAAGGTGATTCACTGGTTCCTTACTCTCAGCGAAAGTGATACGCTGTTTCCTTGCTCCCAGGAGAGGTGATGCATCGGTTCCTTACTGCTAGGCAGGGGAGATGTTGCGTTGGTTCCTTCCCGTGAGAGGAGGTGATGTGTCCGTTTCTCACAGCAAAGGGAGGTGAAGCATTGGTTTCTACTGGGAGGGGAGGTGATGCATTGTTTCTCCAGCCACTCAGCCTTGGATCCTTACTGAAGCCCCACGTTGATGCAGACTTGGCGCACAGGTGTGAGTCGTGAAAAATCCAGATGCGCTGGGGTTGATGTGGTGGTGGTGAACCAGGTGCTGCGTCGCTTTTGCTGTCGCAAGGCATGTGATGCATCAAATCTTAAGCTGCACAGCATGGCCTGTGTCGGAGTCCCAGGGGGTGTCATTGTTGTCAGAGACACAGTGCATGGGACTCGAGCTGCAGCAGTTTGTGGTCCGCACTGCAGGGCTGCGTCGATTTTCCATCCACGAGGCAGGTGATGCATTGAATCTTCAGCTGCACAGCAGGGCCTGTGTCCGAGTCTGAGTGGCTGTCAACCACAAGGCAGCGTGGCATTGGTTTTTCTACCGCACGGCAGGTTTTCAGCAGGAAAAACATGGGCTGAAGACTGATGCATGAGTTTTTTCTTTTCATTGTATCAAACACACCTCAAAGGGCCCAGAATTGGAATTGGCACCATCCGGCAGGTCATAACTCCCAGCAGAGGAGTTCAGGGGCTGCAGATGAAGGATTTGATGGCCTGAGATTTTTTAACAGGAGGCAACCACACACAAGCCCTTGGAGAACTTTGACAATCAGAACACAAGAAAGCAAAAGTCCAGTCCTTTCCTTCTCCAAGACAGAAGTCTCAAGCAGGAGGCCAGCCTAACACAGCAACAAGCAGAGTGACAGTTCCCCTCCTAAAGCTTCTGCAGTTCTTCTTCTTGGCAGAACCTCCTCTTAGTCTAGAAGTATTCTACAAATGGGGTGTCAGAGGTCCAATAGTATACCCCTTTTGGCCTTTGAAGCAGGCATACTTCAAAGGAAAGCTTTTGTAGTCAACAAGATCCTGCCTGCCCCTGACGTGGCTCCAGATGCACTACAGGGGGTTGGAGACATCATTGTGTGAGTATAGGCACTGCCTTATTCTGTTGCCAGTGATAACTCCTACCACCACTCTAGCTCAGGAAGATCCATCAGCCTGGTAATGGGCTATCAGGATACGCAGGGCACACCTCAGCTCCTTTGTGTGACTGTCTATAGTGAATACACAAACAGCCGAACTGTCAGTTTAAACCAGACATTGATTCCTCAGGCAGGCAGAAACGCAGAAACACAGAAAGGTAAAACAAGAAAATGCCTGCTTTCTAAAAGTGGAATTTTCAGAAACACAATTTAAAAAACAACTTCACTAAAAGATGTATTTTTAAACCCATACTCCAAATCTCTATCTCTTCTGCACTGAAAATTACACGTGTAAGGGGTTACAAGGCAGCTAGAATGATAACCTATGGGAAAGATAGTCCTTCCAATAGTAAAAAACAAAATTGGCAGTATTTCACTTTCAGGACATGTAAAACACACCAGTACATGTCCTTTCACCTACAATGTGCTCTTCCCATGGGACTAACCTGGACCTACTTAGGGGTGCCTTACATGTAGTAAAAGGGAAGGTTTTGGGCCAGTCAAGTGGGCTTAGATATAAACTGAGGACCTACCTCTCAACTGGTATTATACTAAGTAAGAACCTAGAACTATTTAGCTAGGTGCTTTATGGTCTGTTCTCTGCTCCAGACGGCTGTTCGATGGGGCAAGTTAGGTGACAAGTGGGTTCTCGACCTTGATGAAAGTTTAACTTCAGGAGAGACCCTCCCCAAACAGACCATGAGGCACCTAGCTAAATAGTTTTAGGTTATTACTAGGTATGATACCAGTTGAGAGGTAGGTCCTCTATTTATATCTAAGTACACCCAGCACTTACTAATTGCAAGGAATGGAGCATGGACATGGCCCTGACGAATGCCTTAGACCCACGGCTGATTAGAGGCAGAAACATGTTGGCATAATTATTTGCACAGTGACGCATACAGGTCATTACACATAAGTATGCCTCTTATATTTCCCCTTGGTAATCTTTTAATCAACCAGGGATACCATCAAAATTAAGGATACTTTAGTGGATTTTCCAATGTTTTTTTAAAGTCATAAACTGGACCTAAATCACTGTCCTGAGAGAAGAAATATCTAAGAACTCCCTCAGAAAAGCCCCATTCTGAGGTTGAGTATGCCTTGGTTGTAACATCTTACCAGGTTGGGACGAGTTGGCAAATGATGAAGCATGTCACATTATGTGAGTGAGCAATTCTCGATCAATTCTTGGAATTGCCTCGAATTTAGGTAACAAACAACTAGCAGAATGCAGAAAACTCATTGGGTCTCTGGTACTAACCTGCTGACTTGCTGATTAAGCAAACAGCATTTCTCTGATGGTACCACACTAATGTTTGTGTTTGTTTGAGTTAGTAAGGGCAGGCATGAGCTCCATAACGCCCCTCTTGTCTCCCCTTTGTGATAGTATCAGTGGGTACACCAGCCAGGTCGACATGGCAGTTTAAAACTGCCCACACAGACAGGTTTGAAGGGTACTCGTGTGGGTGGCACAATTAGTGCTGCAGGCCAACTAGCATTTGATTTACAGGCCCTTGGCACACATAGTGAACTTTACATGGTACTTACCAGTAAATCAAATATGCCAATCATGGATAACCAATCATAATCACAATTTACTCAAGGAGCACTTGCACTTTAGCGATGATTAGCAGTGAACTGAGTTCTAAAACCATCAAAAATGAAGTCCAGCCTACAGTCAAAAACACAGGAGGCTGAAGCAAAAAAGACAAAGTAACTATGCCAAGGATGCCAGGTCTAACTTTGCATTTCACCCTAGGATCATTTTTTAAATGATTTTAACCATAATGGGGGCACTCACTAATAAAGGAAATCTTTGAGTATATGTCTAGGTATTTTTTAATTTCTTCTTGCCTGTAACAGGACATAAGTAACTGTCCTGAAAACAGATTTTCAAGCACTTCCAGGGTGTAAAAAGTTTTCCCTTGGTTGAGTCAGCTGGGGTGACATTGTTCTTACCCCAGTTTGAGAGGTCTTCAAATGATGAAGCATACCTTGGTAAGTTAAGGGTGAGACAACCTCTCAAAAATCTTTTGATGTCCTTCTCCTCTAATAAGCCCAAGCTGATAAACATCAGAGGCAACTTCATAGTAGTTTTTTTGTGCGTTTCTTCATTTCTTGTCAGGGATAATGGGACACAGCTAACTTCAGAGGAAAAGAGAAGCTTTTAATGCAACTCGGTGTGGAACTTTTCAAGACAACTGTTTACAATACCTAGACGAGTGGAGGCTGGAGAGGGAAAAATATATTGTTAAAGGAGTCATGGAAATGATACCAATGAGTAAGTTGGATGTGAAGAGAGCTGTCTTGGAAGCTGAATGTGTACACTCTAGCTGTGTGACAAGGCCACAGATCAAAAACATTTCTGTATGATGAGAGAACTTGTTGGTCAGTATACACTGATACTAACCAGGTTGAAAGAGATCATAGAGTGTGATGGAATGTATGAGACTGATAAAATGAAATGGTGCATCAGTAGTACATGGGTGATTGAAGGAGATTGTGTAAGGTTTGAGCCAGGATGTGTAGGAATGGCTTGTCTCACTCTAAAGGCCCCTAAAACGTTGTTGTTATGAGAGGGACCTGTGTTAAATTGCAGAATAGGCAAATATTGAACAGGAGCAGAGTGCTGGTTTATCAAAGAGGGAGTTTCAATGGCAGCACACCTTGCGAGGATGAAAATGATTGTGGTTGAAGTGGACCTATGCTGGTAGTGGATGGTGATGTTTGAGAGGAAAAGTGGTTCAACAGGATTCACACACAGGCGCAGGCGATGGGCATAATGGTGATCATAATTCTTTTACCTGTGATTCGGTTTGAGGCTTAGCCAACCAAGAATAATGAGCTTACATTTAATTTTCAGAACCTTCTCTTCATTCTCTTTGCTCAAGGCCATAAACAGTTCCATGTCCAGAGGAGATTCACACATTTTTAGGGGTCGAAACACATTAATACCATCCTTGAGCGGTAAAAGGTGAATACAATCTCAGTAAAGCCATCAGAAAGAACACGAAGATGTTGCAAGGCTTTCCAAATTAAGCTCTTGTTCTAGCACTCCTGCCCATATTTTCAAAAAACATGTACAGACTAATCAGTCAAGGACACTAACCATACTTCTAAATGTATGAATTCTGAACTGTGACCTGACTCATAGAAAATGTTTCTTTAATACATTATGTACATACATTTTATCACAAATTGGTAATAGGACTTTTATTTTGTTTATTTGCACTGTTGTATTTATTCTGTATGCAACTTCTGTATTGTCATTTTGTGTATGATTTGTAAGAGAAAGATTCTGTGTTTGACTAAATGGATATTTCTCAAAGATTGATTGAAAGAAATACACTGATGATCAACTGACTTACTGTTTTTGATCATTCCTATTACTCAGTATGTTTAGTGAATATCGCGAGGTCACCTTATTTGGTTTATAATTTCCAGGTGGTACGACTTCCCATGATTTAAGGACCTACACCCTCCCCCATTAGGGTTGATTGCTTTCCCAGGAGGGACAGCCACTGATACCAACCTGCCCTACCCCAACATGGATGTGACTTTAGAGTCAGCGGCCCATCCATGAACCTGCACCCACTACCAGAGGACTCCGCCTGTCATGTTGTTGCAAGAATTTGAGATGAGCAGCACAATAATGAGCAATGATTCACCTGCACAGGTAACATGAGGATGTTTCTAACAGACCCAGAGACAGTATTTGTCCCTAGAACTTGGTATTTAAACATGTATAGTGTGCCACCTGAACCTTTCCTAAGATATGAGACAGAGCAGACCTATTGATTCCCTTTATTGGGCCATTGATGGATCAGTCATAGTAGCAGAGTTTCACCTGAGCTTATTCCTGTCTAAAATCCCCCATAAGTAAATGTTCTGCATAGACAGGTGAAAGCAACAGATGGAATAGAATAGAACTATAGAAGGGCAGAGATTGCCATCCCTAATCAGAACCCCAAGTGGCTCAGGACACTATTTGCATTAGTTTTGCAGCCCATAGTGATTTGAACAACCTTGAAACTTTGCCCCATTACTCTGGGCAGTAATATTTTTTGTCATGGTGTTAAAGTACTGCCCAAGAAAAGCAAGTGGCTGGTCAGTATCTTATTGTGCCAGTAGTTTAATTATTGATTTCTGAGGTTTTGTCCCCACACTACCTTCCTGGGAAGTCTTTGACAGCTTGTCGCTACTGGGTAGTTAAAGTTAGGAACAGTTTTACATACTAACTTGATGTTTTGGTTTGCTAAAACCTATGCGCTGTTTGAGAATCTTCACGAAACTGATCCAGTGAAAGGCCAGGGGTAAACCCTTCAAGGTCAACAAAAAATTTAAATGGGCCCATATACACATTCAAGTTTCCTGGCTGTTTCGCTGGGGGTCAAGTTTTGTTATTCACTTTGATCTTGATTAGTTAACTTACTTAAGATTCAAAATTATTCTTGAGAAATGTATTCAATGTCTAACTTATCTTCAGAGATCATCACTCTTCCTTTGGTCGATGGACCATTAGTTGAATTGTTGATGGTGATATTAACAATTGACTAACTAACTTACAGATGTCAGTGAAATAACCACAGACTCTGGGTAAGATTCAATGAACTTTTATCTGAATCTCAGTCATAAATGAACGCTCATTAGTACAAATTTACTGTGCAAACTCCATCAACTTTCATGGGTGAGAAAATTCATTTAGCAATACATTCAATTGACAGAATCATTCAACAAATAAATGCATTGAGAGGGGATAGATGAAGAGACAAAAAGCATAATAAATCATTTATTTGCAAAGGATATGCTAATTTAAGACAGAATAATAGTTACCCACTGGTGATAACGGGAAAACCAACCCTCTGGCCAAAGGACTGGTGGAGGTTCCCCTGATTAAGAATCAGGAGACAAAGACTATAGGACAGGATCAGGACAGGTCAATACTTACTAAACTTCTCTAAAGACCCGACCCACCAGAGTAAATCCCTCTCTTAATCTTCCTCCCTTCTCGATATTCTTTAGAAATTTTCAAGCTAATCAGGTTGTCTTCCCAGTCTGTTCTCTTTCTCAGCAGAAGTAGTGCTCACCTCTTTCTCTCCTGCACTCGTGCTTGCCTCGCCTCACTTACATGCAAATTGATTAACTAATAATTAAAGTGACTCTAGTTATAGTCTTTATTTCTGCATGTCCCACCCTCAAAGTTGCTAATATCGATGGATTACGGACTGTGATTGGGCAGGGACACGGAAGGTGTCATCACCTCATGCTGACATGTTTAATTTCTTAAAAAACCCTTCCCATTTAGCTCATTCATTATTCCGCCTTTCCCATATGTCTAATGTTGCAAATAAAATAAAATTTTCAATGCAGTTCCACAGTTGAGAAGAGGTTTCACACAACTTTCGTCCTTGACTCTTAGCAGTCTGTCAGCGACACGGTCAGCGGGTCACATCATGATTTTAATGCACATTCTTAGCTTGCCTCCATTTTCACTGCCATCTTTTTGTCTTGCATGCAACAACAGGCAAAACTGTACACTATTAAAACAGATGTTAATTTCTCAAATATGTGATTTTCACTGTTTACCACCCTCTTCTACTCTATCCCATGTTATTATTTCTTTTTTTAAGCAAAAGCATTAGCAGAAACAGCTTTCTTTAAAATCGGGCAAGCATATGCCAGGCATGCAGTGCCTCAAGACCTAATGTTAGTAATTCTTGCGCATGCGTGAGATTTTTCCCTTTCAAACAGGTTAGTCACGTTGTTATCTGCATTATTCTGATTTGTACATGCGCAAAAGCGTTTTCCAGTTTAAAGCAGGTTTTAATTGCGTGGCTTTTTTTACTTCATTACTTAAGTATGCATAAAGCTCACTTCCCATATGTAGATGTTGTGCGTATATTAATTTTGTCTCTTTACTATTTTTTACAATTAGTACTGTTAATGAGGGATTAATCTGAACAAGTTTCGTTTTCATTGAATCCTTGCTCCATCAATCCCCCCTGATGGCATTTTAGAGCCATCATAAAATACCCATCATTACCGGGTGCCAACTTTTTAATTTAATTTTGGTATCTACATTGTTCTCTATGCATTCTTTATTGTTCTCCTTCTCCTTCTTTCCTAGTTCTTTCATTCTATCATATAGATTTTCTTTCATTTCTTCTAACTCAATTTCTTTCCTTTTTCTCTTTCTTCCCATCCGTTTATTCTTTGTTTCAATCATCAATCCAGTTCTCAATTTTCCCTTGCAACACTTATAGGTCATTATTACCATCAAAATGACTAAAACTATTGAAATTACTGGAATTAATATTTTCCCTAATAAGCCATTCGCAAAAGTGGAAAACGAGCTACCTATAGGGGAAATACTTTTACTGAGTCTTTCCCAAACACTGTCAACCTCCAGTTGGGTCAAATCTTTATGAGTCTTTGCAATATTCTTGATTTATCCCTCAATACCTTTACTTTTGTCTGGGATATATTTACAGCAGTGTTGAACTTTCAACATGCCACAGACTCCACCCTCTTTTGAAAATAAAATATCAAGCGCAAGTCTATTTTGTAAAACCATAGATCTGATTGCAACCATTTTGGTATTAATCATTAAGAACCCTCCAGCAGTATCTGTCGATAAACGATCAACTGCTGTTGATAATTTACGTATTTTATGTGAGTTCAATACGACTTAAACTGACTGCATCAGTGCACCAAATATCTCACCTACTATTTCAAAAAAACTTGCTCTTTCACTTTTTTTTACTCCTTTACTTATTACATTCATTTAATTGTTCTTATTTATGTGATATACCTTTGGGAATACAATGCCAAAATAACAACAACCATACCATCATGCAGGCAACCTATAATAGGCATTTTTGCCACCCACGTAATAGATACCTGGGAAAACAGGATCAGTTCCTCCTTTCAGTTCCCATACCCCCATTATTTGGAAGGTATGTTCACATTCACTAGTACCAATGAAAATACTATTATATTCTGTTTTTAGTCTATGTAGACAGATTTTCCCCAATTTTGACAAGTCTAGGGATATTTCAGCATGAGTCCCACCTTTCTTATAGTCCCCCTCCTTAGTAGTCCATGGCGGTACATATGACTTCTGCTCAACAGGCTTCTTTTGGAAATCCTGTCTTCTTTCCTCTACTAAATTTAGAAAATCTTTCTCTTCATCACGCAAAAGACATGTTAAATTATTTCTATGAGCATGTGTTATATCTATGGTATTTGTTGTTAGGAAAAATTCACCTATAAACTCTGCATTTTTACTACTAAGCACTGGATTCAAGTTTCTTTGAATAGGGATTTCTGAAAAGACTAAATCCAAATTTGAGTAATAGTATTGTAACTTGCAGGTTACATAGAACAAACTAGACACTACAAGACACACCATAAGTTAATGGAAGATGGTGATATATCACACATTCTGAGACAGAAGTAGGTAGTTTCATGCAGACATAACAGTCACTCACATCCATCATAGTAACATATTGATAAAGGATTTTAGTAAATACATTTAATGACCAATCAATATTCGATTTGTCATGATGATACATGCTTTTATCCATTTGTTCTAAATCTGTAGTAGTAGTTTTCTTAGTGACTGCATTCATTCTTTCACTAGTATTTGAGTTATTTTGATTATTAGTCACCATTAGAACAGGTATCACAACAGTAAACAATAACCACATCAACATTAGTATTGTAATACTACATAAACAACAACCGTGACCAAGACAGCGGAGGCTGTCGAAACGCGTTGGATTCATTTGCTTTGCTTTGATACCCCATGGATAAGAAAATAAAGAAATAAGAACTTTACTTGGTGTGGATTTACGACTTTGTTGTGTGACTCCAAGTTTCCTCGGAGAGAGGAATCGTTGTTGGAATTAATAGCTGTTGGGCTCAACCGCAGGAGTAACGCGGCCACAACAGCAGCGCCTATCGGGAGAGAAAAGGGAGCCATATGGTTGAATGAAAGAATAAACAACATTTAACACAACTCCGTTTTAAACAAGATTTCGGATGTTCAGTCACTTTCCTTTCTGCCATTTTTAGTATCTAAAATTATTTCTTTAAAAACATAATGTATATATAAAATCTTTGTGTGATCCCACACTTCCAAAGCTTATGGATTTTAGTCTTTGGATCTTTTTCTCTCTTTGGTTGATAATGTTCTCAATAAATCCACCTTTGTGCAAAAGTCTTTTCTTAAGGCGGTCTCAATTCCCATTCATAAGATCCTTCAACAGTGTCACTTTCTGGTTCTCCATTTAGATCAAGAAATTAAAATCTTCAAGGATGATGAATGTCCACTCTGGAGCCTTAGATTTTCTACTTGGAAACCTCATTTATTTGGTCTAATTATATCCCTGATTTCTTCTTAGAAAGTATCTCAGTCTTTTTACTCCACTCGGCCAGTGATCACCCTTTCTAACCCTTTTTGTCTGTACTGCCTTTTCACCTTCTTCACCTATTTCAAGTGTCCTTTTATTTTCTCTTTCTTTTGGTTGGACTTGTTCTGAATTATCTGCCTTTTCTCCTTCTGTTGTTTATATTTGTTCTGGACCCTCCAGTCTTTCTTTTTTGTCTTCTGGCTGAGCTTGATCTGAATTTTCTATAGTACATTCTTCTATTCTTTGCTCACTTTGTTCTGGTCTTTCAAGCTATGGCTCTTCCTCAGCCTCTACAGCAGTTTCTTCATTCCCAGTAAGTGGTGCCCACTCTACTTGACCTGTACTCGGTTGTTCATTGTTCTTCAGAGTCTGTTTCTCCTAGCTATTCAACTTCACAGCTTTCAGCTTCTGGTTCTTTTCTTTGTGCTACCATTTGCTGCTCTTGTCATACAGGTGGACTTGGGACTTTTTTGGTATGACTGGCATGGATCTAATTTGGCAAGCCAGCACACTTCACTGCTGTTGTCGTGACCAATATAATTTGATGAGGTCCTTTCCACCTGGGTTCCAAACACAATTTTCTTGTTTGCTTCATCACCATGACCCAGGCTTCAGGACACAAATCATGAGCTTGATGCAGCTGTGCTGTATATGCGTCTTCTCCAACCTGGTGAGACACAGAACATACCAGATCAGGTAGTTCTTTACAATAGTCCAATACTAGATCATAAGTTATATTCATCAAATTGTTTCCAGGTACAAATGCTTGTCTCATTGCACTTCCCTTGAGAATCTCATGTGGACTTAATCCTGGTTTCCGGTCAGGAATGCTTCTAAGGCTCAACAATGCAAAGGGCAAAGCATCAGGCATTTCAGTGAAGTGAATGCACACACTTTCCCTAACCTGGATTTTATTGTGCCATTGAGCAGCTCAACCACTCCAGATGCTTCTACTCGATAGGCACAATGTAATTTCTGCTCAATTTTGAAAGCTGTACACATCAATTTGATTACCTCATTATTAAAATGAGGTCCTCTATCTGATTCCAAAGAGACTGGAAATCCAAATCTTGGAACAAGCTCTCTCAACAGTAATTTGGCAACTGTAAGACTGTCATTCCTCCTCGTGGAATAGGCTTCTACCCATCGAGAAAACAGACACATAATGACAGGGGCATACTTCAATCCAGTGCAAAGTGTCAACTCAATGAAGTCAAGTTGCAATGTTGTAAATGGTCCCTCTGCTTTTTCAATTTTTCCCCAACTGACAACTGTCTTCCTAACATAACATAACCTGGGTTTTGCTGTTGGCAGGTCAAACATCTCTTGCAGAGACTCTCTGCAATTACCATAAACTTGGGATTATGCCATGTTTGTCTAAAATGTCTAATCATGGCATCCCTTCCAATGTGTATAGTTACATGATATACCCTAGCCATTTGTGACAAAAAACTATCTGTCGATATTGGTCTACCATCTGGACACACCCACACTTCATTGTCCGCTCTTCTTGTACAACCTGATTTTATCTAGTGTTCCTTCTCTTTCGTGTCTGCCTCATCCTGTACCTGTCTAACTTTGTCCCATGTTTCAAAAGCAGAGAAAAACATTAGTTGGCAATTGGTAACTTCTTTTTCCATCCCTCTGATCAAAGACTTTGTATTTCAAGCACAAAATTGTGCAATTTGGTCAGCGTACCAATTACACAGTGTCACATAATCATTTCCTGACTTATGGGTGGCACATTTGACCACTGCAATTTGTTTGGGCAATTGCAATGCTTCCAATAGGTATTTAACATTTTTGCCATTTCTTATGAGCGATCCTGAAGAAGTCAGAAATCCCCTCGGTAGTCACAATTGGCCAAAGTCATGCACAACCCCAAAACCATATTAACTATCCGTAAATATGGTCACTCTCAATTTCCTCACAATTTATCATGCTTTGGTTAAAGCAAACAATTCAGTTATTTGTGCAGACTTGACTCTTCTTACACAGGAAGCTTATAGGATACCTGACACAGTACACACAGCATAAGCAGACATCAATTCTCCATTCTCCCTTCTCAAGCATGACCCATCAACAAACAATACAAAGTCTGACTCTTTTAAGGGGACGTCAATTATGTCAGGTCTGGGCTTGTACACATTTCTGTCACATCCAAACAATCATGATCAACTTCCTCTTTCACTTCTTCACAATAGGAATCAGGCAACAAGGTTGTTGGATTCATCAAGGTGCATCTTGTCACACTTACATTCTCTTCACCCAATATTACTCTTTCATACTTAGTCAGCCGACTAGGGGTCCAATGTTGAGTATGAGCCCTTGTTAAAAGGATCTCAACAGAATGTGGCACATACACCCTTATAGTATGTCCTATGACAATTAATTTACTCTGTTCCAGACTCACACAAGTAGCAGCTACTGCTTTTAAGCAGCCAGGTAATGCCGCAGCCACTAGATCCAGAGTAGCAGAAAAATATGCTACTGGACGTCGGGACAATCCGTGCCTCTGTGTTAACACGGAAAGTGCACAACCTTCCCTTTCACAATAGAACAAAGAAAACTCTTTTGTATAATCTGGCCTTCCCAATGCCGGTGCTTGACACAAGCAACTTCTCAGTTTTATGAATGCTTCATCACTTCCATCATCCCATTCAATGGGGTCCATCACATCCTTTCGTGTCAACCTTATTAAAGGTTTTGCAAGCAGTGAGAATTCTCTGATTCATTGGCAACACTATCCGACCACTCATAAAAACATTTGCACTTCTTTCTTGGTTTTGGGCAGACTTATTTGTCGAATCACTTTTATTCTTTCTGGCATCACTTTTCTGACTCCTCTTTCTATTTTTTGTCCTAAATATTGAACTTCTTGTTGGCAAAATTGTAATTTTTCTTGTAACACCTTGTGTCCTCCTTCTGCCAAATGGTTCAGTAAAGCTATTGTGTCCATGACAGAAGCTTCTCGTGTCTTTGATGCCACCAATAGGTCTTCAATATACTGAACCAAGACCAAATTTCCTAGCACAACCAAAGTCTCCAAACATTTTTTCAGAATCTAATTGAAAACGGAAGGACTTTCTGTGTATCCTTGAGAAAATCGGCACCATGCCAAAACACTGTCTCCAAACCGGAACGCAAAAAGATATTGGCTATCCGGATGCAATGGAATTGAAAAAAATGCTTGACACAAATCAGTCACAGTGTACCAATGGGCATCCCACGGTATCTGATAAAGAATCACTGTTGGGTTTGGTACTACTAGACAACAGGGTACTAGTACTTTATTAATTTTCCTCACATCTTGCACTATTCTATATTTTCCACTAGGCTTTTTAAGTCCCAAGATTGGTGAATTACAAGGACTGCTCAATATTTCTTTTAGAATACCCTGTTCAATCATTTGATAAATTACTGGGGCAACTCCTGCCTTTACTTCAGGACTCATTCTGTATTGTGGTGTGTTTGGATATATCGAACTTTCTTTTACCATGATTTTAACTGGTTATACCTTTTCCATTAGACCAATTTCTTTTCCTGTAAAATCCCACACAATTGACCTCACTGTGGTTTTAAATTCATCGAGCAAATTGCTTTCAGATAGAAGTAAAAAAATCTCATCCACTTCTGTTCCTTGTTTTGCTATCATCATTTTGAAAGCAACAGCTTCATCAGGTGTTTGGAAAGTAACACCATCAGGCGTACAGAAAATGGTACAGTTCATTTTACATAGCAAGTCCCTTCCTCACAAATTCACTGGAATTGAGTCGCATACTACAAACCCATGCATGTCTCTGAAATTTCCAATATTCGCTTCTATTGGTTTCGTGACTGGGGTCCTTATTTGCTTATTTGAGAGTCCCAAAACTTGGATAGTTTTTCCAGAGAGGGGTAGGTTTGGAATTACTGCTGCTCTCACAGTAGAACATGTAGCGCCAGTATCCACTAGAAAAGTGATGTCATTTCCTTCAACCTTTCCATCAACAAATGGACCTGACTGATTGTCCTCCCCCTCAGGCACCATCATTGTGACATCTCAGAATCACTCTCATTACTTTGCATCCATTATTCTTGAACCGTCTGTGTTTTCTTACCATTTTCTCAGTGAAATGCGATGTTCACACTGTATTTCTGCACCTGAGTGCTCACATTGTTGGGTATAGTGTCTTGTGGTACCTGCAACTTGGGAGTAACTACCTTTTGCTGTTGTTGTAGGCTCACAACCACCTCAACGACCGCCTGACCTTCTACACACCCACCCGCCAGCTGCGATCAACAAGCCTCGCCCTCGCCGCCGTACCACGCATCCGAAGAGCCACCGCTGGTGGCAGATCCTTCTCCTACCTGGCGGCCAAGACATGGAACTCTCTCCCCATCCATCTTCGGCTGACCCAGGACCACCTCGCATTCAGGAGACAACTCAAGACCTGGCTGTTCGAGCAATAGCAGTCCCCTTCCCCAAGCGCCTTGAGACCCTGCCGGGTGAGTAGCGCGCTATACAAGTGCTATGATTGATGATTGATTGATTGATTCTGCCTCTGTGGATTTAAAATTTGATTTTCCCAAATATTCTGTTGAATATTTCAACACTCATTCTTCCAATGTCCAAGCTTTCTGCATCCACAACAAGAATATTTATTTTCCACTTCTTCTCTACTCACTTGTCTTTTTCCCTTATTTCCATTTGATACCTGACTATTCTGATTTTGCCCATTCATCTGGTTATCATTTTGAGAACCAGAAGTTGCATCTTGGTGTTCTGCCAACGTCACTAGCGCTTACATCATTTTCTCCTTTAATCTTTTGTGCTTTGCATAAATATTATCACTACAATACTTTGCATATGAGAAAGGGAGAATGGAAGCCCCTTTAGGGTGTGGTCACAAGCCACAAACCACCCCGCTGTGGTCATGAGCTGTGGTCACAGGCCACCGACGCAACACTTCACTGAGGAACAAGGAACAATGATATGAGATGACAAAGATCACATTTGAAGTGGCACTTTTATTTTGTTAAATCACCTGCATATCAATGAGTGCATATTAGTTCATGTAACTAAAGCAAAAACATTATGAAAATCTGACTTAATTCTGTCAGGCATAAATGCTAGATGACAAATGCTCAAACTTTTATAAGGCAAGCTGGAATAAGGATCTATTAAAAGACATGTTTAAATCATTTAGGGATTCAAAAAGGCACAGAATACATTCTATGAAAATATGGCGCCTAAAAATGTGCTTTTCTGAAGAGAATTATCCATGCAAGTTTAACATTCTAAAGAGACCCAAGGTGCAAAAGGACTGGAATCTTTTAAAAGGCATGATTGAAATTAGTTAGAGAATACAGAACACATTCTATAAAATCCATTCCCTAGAGACTGCCTAACTAGGGAGGCTAGCCATACAAGACCTAATCACTTAAAGAAACCTAAAATGCAAAGAATTGGGTGTGGATGGAAAATACCGAGCATGGTCAGAGATTTAAAAAGGCAAAGATATTATCTAGCTTGGGAGTTCTCCACCTGAGAGAGGCTTTTGATGTCCCAAGTCAGATATACTGCTAGCCGGAGAACTCACGCTCATGCCAAGCACTTGCAGAAGAGTTCTGAATTCAAATTTGACGGTTGGGTCCGATATACCTAAAAATGCGGAACCAGGGTCCTATGATGACGCCCTTGCTTACGCACTTTCGGTGCAGGTGGTTTAACCGCATGTGTCCCAGGACATCGGACAGGGTTAGGTGTCCCCATGGTTGGTTGACCATGCTTGACCACAGAACATAAACAAAGAACAATTTGTCCTGTACATATCTCTAAAAATATATGTGAGAGCGGAACTTACAACAGGTACTGCTAGTGCGAGAGGTTGCAGATTTTACTTCGTGCAAGCTATGTTTCAAAATAATATTTCAGTAATATTTCAAGATGTACCAACTTGTACCAGCTGGTCTGGCCTACGTGTGTGTGTGGGTTGGTCTGATAACTGTGGAAAGTTACTGTACTTTGTGATGGCTCAATCTACCTCGTTGTTTTCAGTGCAACAGAAACGCATGCTTTGAAACTATCAGGCCTAGTGGAGCTTAATGTGAAAGACTGATATCATAAAATGGTAGCCTTTGGCCTTTTGCTTAGGCCTATGTATATTGGGTCCATGGAATCTATGGGCTTCTATTTACTGATAGTATATGATGAAAATTGGTAATTTTAGCACATTTTCAGATTTTGTCAAGCAGGGCCTACATCAGACCTTCATCCTTCCAAGGCTGATAAAATGTCCTTTCTGGTGATTAAATGGTAAAACGTGACCCTCCATCACATGCTTCAAAATGTCATCAATCGGCTTACTCTGACAGCAAAGCATATACTGCTGAATCATCTGACTAATTTCTGATCTTAATCCATACACAAACCTATATACAAAGTATCCCATATCTTTAACACCAATGTTCTCGAAAGCACCATACTGCTTGTACTGCCTGTAGCAACCTTTCGTAGTATGCATGCACTGACTCCATGGGTTCTTGAGTTGTTCTGTCTATCTTAACCCAATCTGTTTCTTTAGGGGGAATTTTTCCTTTTAGAAAGGTAATAACTTGATTATATTTCTTCATTACTTCCTCTGAAGGCGCACCTGTGTTTGTGTCTCTAGGATACTCTTCAGTTGGCCAATCAACTGTAATTTTACATTCTGTCCACAAATCAGTTGGTACCACTATATCAAACAGACCGTCCAAATCTTTGAACAAAACCTTTGAAACCTTTACAAATCTCTCTACTTGCTTATACCATTCATTTGGGTTCTCCCTCAATCTAGGGAAGTCATTAGTAAAGGACAAAATATCCTGTCTACTCCATGGAACGTAAACATATCGACCACCAGGAACTTCTCTCATCGGACACATCCTTTCAACCTTTTCTGCTTCCCTTAACTGTAATGTAGATACTTCTTTTATAGCTGCTTCATCTCTCTTTTTTGTCCATCTACTCTTCCATTGATCTACATCACCCCATTTCTTCAAAATGTGCATTCATTCTTTTATTTGCAATCTCCTTCCTGACGTATTCAAACTTTTTAAGTCCTTCTCAGTAAATTCTGATCTATATAGTTTCTGTAATATTTTAGATTTTTCCACATCTATTCCAAATTCTAAAGCTGCTTCCACTATCTTCTCATGAAGATTCTTTGTTCTCAGGGTTATACTTTTGAACAAAGACAACAATTCTTCAGCTCCATATGAACCTAATCTGTCTGGACTTATCGTACCAATAATAATTTCCTCCAAATCCACTCTCAACTTGCTTACATCTATAGATTTTGGTTGAGGTTTCTTCTTTTCTAATCTATTTGCCCATTCTTCTAGATCTTCTGGTAAAAATCCAGTAGAATTTCCTGCCAATGGTGTAACAGTTGTTACTTTCCTCCTTGTATCTATGGGTGAAATTATTTGTGGGGTTTCAGTCACAGTCTCAAGATTTGGGAGATCTAATAATGAAACATTCAAATCACTCTAACTAGTTTGAACTTCTAGTATTACTATCTCCTTTCTAACACCATTTTGTGAGACTGCCACATATTGTGGTTTTGGTGTACCTCTTTTGTCACCATACAATGGAATAACAGGACCAATAGTTACTGGCACTGTCAGTGCTTCAGCATTCAAACCTAACTGATTTATTTTCTGAATTATCTCTTCTTTTGTTTTATTCAGTGCATCCCTTTTTATTTAGTTTGGTACTCCAATGTCTGTTGGATCATATAGAACTTGTGGAACCAATGGAGTTTCTATCATAGGGGCACTTTGAGTTGTATCTCTAGCACTTTATTGATAAGGTGGAGGTCTTTTGAATAGATTATCTTCCAACACTTCATCATCAGATTCGTCACACCCTACTCCTGTCACACCTATGTGTTTCGTTTTTTTCCTTACATTTGCTCCCTTCTTGATCTTCAGCCATTAACACTGAATATAGACCCTCCGTTGCTACAGCCCTTCTCCATCTTTTCATTTTATCTCCTTGAGTGTCAAATGGGTGTCTGGGAAAAAATCCTTTATTAATTCTTCTGGCTCCTCTGTATATCTCTCGTTCAAATGCCTCAACTTCCCATTCCTCTAAAGCTTCATACTGTGTTAACCTAGGATTTAGTTCTAATGTGTTCATCCTGTTTTCAAATTCTGAAGAATCCTCACATTAAATGTACCATGCTCTGGGAAAGCTAGAACAACATCACCTTTCGTATACTCCAACCAATTCTCCAACCACACATACGTATGATATCTACTTTCCATCATCATAAAGGAAGCAGGCGTGTTAGGAAGTGGCATAAGAATTCCCTCCCTAGTTAGTATAGGCTTGTCCTTCTTAAAGAAATTCTTAATCTTATTAATCAGCTTCCTTCTTCCGATTCTTGTAACTAACGAATCTTGTTTGTTAACACTCATCCTATACCAGCGCGACTCACACCAACAATCCAATTAGGTTTCACTATGTATCCTTTTCCACAACCAATACCAGCACAGTATTTGCCTACTGATCAATCAGAGCTTACAACACACCCACTCGTCTGACTAATACCAGCGCGGCTCTTTGTGATGTCAGTATTACTCCTGCTACTGACCCTCCCGTTACAATCTGCACTTTTCTCACGCCCGCTGTTTCAACCAATACCAGCGCGGCTCTCTGTGACGCCAGTATGACTCCTGCTACTGACCCTCACTTCGCAGGGTACTACAACAATGTATTTTCTAACTTTTCTTTATAATTTTCTGTTAGTAACAACGTAAAAACAGAGCTACTCTGTCTTCTCCGCTAAACCAAAGATAGTTTCTTCACTCACTTCAAAGAGAAAGTACTTCCTGTCACTACGAGTAAAATACACTGTTTACCCTTCACTTAAGCTCGGAGAGGACCTGTTACTCCTCTAGGGATACTGCTCCTTTGGGTAAGGCCAAAGTTTCACAGGCAGGCCCTTTGCTGTCACTCACACTCTACTCTTATACAATATAGTCCCTAATATAACACTTAAAGCCCTGCGTAGTTTTTAGGTAATATGACAACAGACGAGTAACCTTCTGCAATGTGATTTTTTAACCACACTCTTCTAAATTCGGTTCCCGGGATTCCCACGTATCTCTGTACCTGTACTTCCAGACAACATAGAACGCAACGCTAACTCTTAGTGGTAAACATATAGTCAATAATCAATAACTAATCACAAATAATCACCAAACAAATCAATAATAACTATCGCTCTGCTACCAGAAAAACTGATCCAGCGAAAGGTCAGGGGTGAACACTTCACAGTCAACAAACTTTTGAAAGGGTCCCATATACACATTCAAGTTTCCTGGCTGTTTCACTGGGGTCAAGTTTTGTAATTCACTTTGATCTTGATTAGTTAACTTACTGCAGAGTCAAAATTATTCTTGAGAAATATATTCAATGTCTAACTAATCTTTACAGATCAACACTCTTCCTTTGGTTGATGGACCATTAGTTGAGTAGGTGATGGTGATACTAACAATTGACTAACTAACTTTCAGATCTCAGTGAAATAACCACAGACTCTAGGTAAGATTCATTGAATCTAAATCTCAGTCATAAATGATTGCTCTTTAGTACAAATTCACACTGCAAACTCCAACAACATTCATGGGTGAGACAATTCATTTAAAAAGGCGTTCATTTCACAGAATCATTCAACAAATCAATGCATTAAGAGTGGATAGATGAAGAGACAAAAGGCATATTAAATCATTCATTTGCAAAGCATATGCAAATTTAAGACAGAATAATGGTGATAACGGGAAAACCAACCCTCTGGCCAAAGGACTGGTGGAGGTCCCCTGATTAAGAATCAGGAGACAAAGACTAAAGGACAGGATCAAGACAGGGCAATACTAACTAAGCTTCTCTACAGACCCGACGCATCAGGGCGCATCCCTCTTTTACACTCGCTCCTTCCTCGATATTGTTCTGGAATCTTCAAGCTAATCAGGTTGTCTTTCAAAGGTGAATCTTCCCAGTCTGTTCTCTCCTTTCTCAGCAGCAGTAGTTCTCGCCTCTCTCTCTCTCTCCTGCACTCTTGCTTGCCTCGCCTCGCTTACATGCATGTCTATTGACTAATAATTTCAGTGACTCTAGTTATAGTCTCTATTTCAGCATTTCCCACCCTCAAAGTTGCTAATATCGATGGATTACGAACTGTGATTGGCAAGGGACAGAGGAGTTGTCATCACCTCATGCTGACATATTTAATTTCTTAACAAACTCTTTTGTCTAACAAACTCTTCCTCTTTAGCTCATTCATTATTCTGTCTTATTTCCTTTCCCATATATCTAATGTTGCAAATCAGATAACATTTTGAATGCAGTTCCACAGTTGAGAAGAGGTTTCACACGACTTTCGTCCTTGAATCTTGGCAGTCTGTCAGCGAACACCCAGCGGGTCACATCATGATTTCACTGCGCATACTTAACTCGCCTCCATCTTTTTATCTTGCATGCAACAGGCTAAAACATTCACTGTTACTAAAGGAATCATAAACAGATGTTAATTTCTCAAATATGTGATTTTCACTGTTTACCACCCTCTTCTACTCCATTCCATGGTATTATCTCTTTCTTTAAGCAAAGGCATTAGCAGCAACAGCTCTCTTTAAAATCGGGCAAGCATATGCCAGGCATGCATTGCCTCAAGACCTAATGTTAGTAATTCTTGCAAATGCGGGACAGTTTTCCCCCTCAAACGGGTTAGTCACGTTTTTATCTACGAAATTCTGGTTTGCACATGCGCAAAAGCGTTTTCCAGTTTAAATCGGCTTTTAGTTGCATTGCATTTTATTCTTCGTTGCTTAAGCGTGCATAAAACTCACTTCCCATATGTAGATGTTGTGCATATATAAATTTCATCTTCTTTACTATTTTTAACAATTAGTACTGTTAATGAGGGATTTCTCAGAGCAAGTTTAGTTTTTATTGAATCCTTGCTCCATCAATACTTTCCACATAAAAGTCTCATTCACCTCTTCCTGGAAAGTTCCGGGGTGATCCATCAAGCAGGGACTGAGAAAAGGGGGGGTCCCAAATTGAATTTTTCCCACACAATTGTCCATAACAGCATCAGCAAAAACGGATGAACGGAATTACACCAAATTTGGCAGAGAGCTAGATCTTGGTCAAGAAAAGCATGCTTTTTGTGATTTAGTGTCAATTCTTTCAGCAGTTTTTGAGAAATTAAGCTTAAAGTTTATGCATATATCAGGCAGCAGAGGATCTGGGATCCAACAGATCTAAGGATAAGATCTAATTGGCTGCCACTACAACAACAAAGATGTGTCACAAGTCATTTTAGGACTCAGGGTGGGCCAGGGCTTGGTGATTTCTTTGGAGGGAAGGGGCATGTTGGCCCTCCATGAGCTTTTGAGAGGTCCCGGGGACCCCATTCCTTGTGCTGGCATGGATATTTAGGGATGGGGCTTGCAGCTCCTCCTCCATGAGGAGCCATCCTCCAGTGGCCAACTTTGAAATGTAGGCGAGGGGGCATACAGACCCCTTCCAGCACTTCCGAGAGCCCCCATGCCCCAGGGCCGACTTTGAAAATGTAGGGCAGGGAGTGGTGCAGCCCCCTTCTCCAAGCCTCAGAGAGGCCCCGCGGACCACATTCCACTGGGCAGAGTTTTAAATTTATGGGAGGATGAGATGCAGCCCTTCTCTCCATGCCTCAGAGATGCCACTGGGATCTCATCCTCAGGCAGAAGCAAAGTAATGGAGCAGGCTTCTGCCAGCACCCCGGATGAGGACCGGATGGGGTAGCCGGAGAGGCTACAGGGTCATGTTGCAAGAGCAGCCGAAGCCTTGGGTCTTTCCCCAAAGTCTCAACATTTGGAAATTTAGTAGGTGCCACTTTGGCTGGAGTGCAGGGACCCTCAATTTTCTGAGTCTATGCCCCTGACCTCTGTCTCCTCCCAGTGTTCTAATGAACAACTAGATTGCTAACATTCTATATTTATTACAAAAAGTTTTAAACATCTGAAATCATCTTGATCAAAACTGCAGTACCTAAAGTTTTTCCTTTAGAAATGATGTAAATGAGGGGTTCTTTGCATATGATGCAGAATCAAGGACACCAAAATTTCACCTCACTTCAGCCACCTACATTGAGAACCTTATTTTTGCTCCTGAAGGGCCCCTCTTTGTTGCGGCGTACCTTGACTCTGATCGGTGCTCCTGACATCGGAGCTACCGGACACGCTTCAGGGGTGCAGCCTTGTTTCCCATCCCTTCCTTGCCTCAGCTTTGCCATCAGCAGAACGCCTCCTTCCTGTGGGTGGAGACTTTATTTACTAATTTCTGGGATATTTGATTAAACCCTTGTTCCCAGGATAGAATTAACTTTAAAGTGTGTATTGGCGATTTCGTGTCCTGTCACATTTCTCCATGTCATGGAAGTGAGTCAATTTTTTGTGACAATGATGATGATGGGGAGGATTGTAGGAATAACGTCAATGGGTTTATCCTATTCTCCATTGAACAAGCTGTTGCCTCTTCTATGGACAAGGTTACAAACAATATTGAAAAACGTCATCATCAATCTAGTGTCTAAAACTCTATTGGCCCAATCTGCGGGGGTAATAGATAGCACAAAGCCATGGTGAACTTTCCATCAGCTAAATCAGACCAAACAAGAGTTTTCATAACAAACTTTACGCTAACAACTGGTGAGGTTCACACTCATGCGACTAAGGACATCGTTCCTCCAAGGCATACTTCCAAGGAGGAGAATTCTACAGTTTTCTCTAAATAGAAAAACAAATAAAAAATATCAAAAACAAGAATGCCAGAATTGCGATTTCTGAAATACAAGACACTGATGATGTCATGGGTAACCCTGCCTTGGATGATAACAATATGTTGGAGGACTCAGATTTCTTCTCTGGCCCTCAAGAAAAGAAGAGAAGAGGGATTTCCACGTCTAAGGACCACTATAATGCTAAAGTAGTTTTAGATACAGATGGTCACCCTATGTTTGACCTTAAACTAATCCATCATCGTAACTCAATGAAATGGCTCCCTTCTAACCACATGGGGGATTATACTTCTTCTAGCTTAGTTTACCCCTAGATAAACAGACCAGGGCCAAACTAAAGTCTGAATGTCCCAGACCTTCTTTACCCTCCCAGATTTTTTGTACTCCCACGATAGATCCCAACATGCTTACATTTCTCTCTAAATTAGGCAAAGATTCACAGAATGGAGTGGAGTGGTTAAGGCCTGGTCAAAGTATTAGGATAAGATGTTGGGCATTATAGGTCCTCTTTCCCGTATTCTTGTTCTAGCTGAAACTGCAAGGCTGGGCAATGTCTCTATTAATGCAGAAGAACTGTCCATGTAGACCCAAAGAGCCTTTTGTTTATTGAGGAGTGCCAACTCTGTGATTACCCATGATAGGAGAAGAGGTTTACTTTTAAAATTGGAGCCCAACTAGCAAACCTTGCAAACATAGATCCTGGCAATAAAGCAGGTCTGGTATTTTGAGATTTCTTCATCGAGGAATTAATTAAATACGTTACTACAGTTGCCTCTCTAGATAAGGCGCAACAATCCCTCAAAAAAGTATTTTCCCAGTGTGTTTTTTCCAGGGCCGGTAAAGGAAGGAGCCACTTTACTGGATGAAGCTTCAGAAACCAAGAATTCAGAAGCTTTACAATGCCAATTACAAGAGTTCAGACCTCAATTCTACCCGCTAAGAGGAAAAACTTCCTTTCCGCTTGCACTTTAAGATTTTTCCTAAACAAATCAATCACTTCCGATCCTTGGTTGTTAAACAAGGTGCGTTAGTATGTAGAACTTTATGCATCTCCTTCACAAACTGAGTTTCCTCCTCCCCCAAAATTATCAACTGAAATGTCTACTTTAATAATATCCAATATGTTAGGATATTATTAAAGTAGACAACACAAGACAAAGTGAAACATGCAATCCAACAATGTCCCGTTCCTACAGGCTTTTTTAAAGTTCGCTTTTATTAGTCAAAAAGAAGAACAAAAATAGACCTGTCATTAATCTCAGAAAGTTCAACCAATTTGTTGTTTATCGTCATTTCAAAATGGAGACTATTTTCCACCTCAGAGACACTTTATTACAAAACGATTGGATGGTGCATTAGGATGTGCAAGACAGATATTTCACCATTCCCATTCATCACAATTTAAGAAAATATCTTCAATTTCAATGGCAGGGAAAAACCTATTAGTTTTCTTCTCTTCCTTTCAGCCTTTCTTCTGCTCTTCCTTTCAGCCTTTCTTCTGCACCATGGTGCATCACAAAACCCATGAAGCCAGTCCTGGTCATCCCAGGTCTTGAGGTATCAGACTAATAATTTATCTGGACAATGTTCGTTTAGTGCATCAAAATATTCAAACCCTTCAGTCTCCAATTCTCTTCATTTGCTCTCTCCTTTCAGATCTTGCTTATTCCAACATCATACTTCTAGATCAAAAGTCTCAGTTGGACCTTCAGTGGTAGATAGACCAATTTGATGCTTGGAATGTCAGAACCATATTAGCGTTGGCCCCAGATCTTGTATTAGAAGACAATGCAAGTCTGGCAAGTTAGGGCATCCAGTGTGGTCAGATCTCGACCGGGTACATGGTCTCGAGAGTAGTAAAAATAGCACATACATTGTTTAGAGATGTAAGAAGGATCCTTTGCAATCAAAAGTCCAGCAAAAACCAAAATCCATTGATCCATTCTTCTTTGGATGAACAATCTCTCTCCCGTAAGACATATCAATCACCTCCTTGGCTAAACAGGCAAATAGCTTTTGAGAATTCTGTCTTCTTCACAAGATATCTGTTCATGAAGAATATCTGCAAGGCAATCTCAACACGGTAGCCAACTGGCATTCCGGCTATCTTCATGATTTCAGCTACTGGAGACTTCGTCTCTCTGTTTTCAGAACACTTTTTTGCAAATGGAGATCTTTCCAAATACATCTCTTTGCGTCCCTCCTCAAATCTCATTTTCCCCAGTTTTTCTATTGGCATCCAGATCCACTATAGTTATCTTTGGATGCCTTTCTACAAACCTAGTCCCCAGCAAACAACTGTTCTTTTCCTCCCTTTCTTATAATCAACACAATATTGGCTCAGGTCAGATGACAGAAGGCGATCTTGGTAATTAAAATTCTGTTCTAACAATCTCAGGTATGATTTCCTCCCCTCCTAGAACTGGTAATCGACTATCTCATTCTATTTTTATCTTTTCCCAATCTGCTCAGAGACAGGCAGAGACATTCTCACACTCTAATCCAAGACAACACCCTTAGTCTCTCCACTTGGAAGATAGTAGGTATTCCAAACGTTTTCCTGGCATTTCAACAGAAGCTTCAGAATATATAAAAAATCCTCAGCTCTAGGCACCACCGAGTCTTACAAATCAGCCAGGACTATATGGGCAAGCTGGTGTGTGGGAAAATCTATGAATCCCTTTTCAGCAGATATCAGCTCTATGGTACATTTTCTAGCCTCTCAAGGGAAAACCTAATGCACTGTAAATCTTTACCGTTCAGCAATCTCAACAAATCATCGCCATATCATTGGAAAACCAGTGGGAGAATATCTTCTTGTCTGTTGCCTATTAAAGGGAGTAACATTTTGCTATCCTCCAATTTCAAAATACTGTCAATTATGGGATGTCAATGTTGTTTTACAGCTGTTCATTTCTTGGCCGGATAATGTTGCTTTTTCTCTTAAAAATCTCTTTGCCAAGTTAACAATGTTGTTATGCTTAATTTCAATCAAATGCTTTTTCTGATGTAAAAGCTCTGGATATTATCCCACAGGTGTTCTTTTCAACATAAGAAAACGCACAAAAAACTATTTAACTTCTGTTTTTACACTTCCGAAACAAACCCAACTGTGCGTAGGAAATTATCTTAAAACATATGAACAAAAGACCATCTAGCTCGGAATGTCCTCAGACTTCCAAATCCTTATTTCTTTTTAAAGAAAACCTCCCAAACCAGCATCTTCCCCAATGCTCGCCCATTAAGTTAAAGGGTTATCAGCTAGATTCATCAAAGAGCCGTTTTGCGAGTCCTTAATAGCGATTATTAAGGAATCGCTATTAAGGACTTGCAAAACGGGATTCATGTAGGAATCGCCAAATAAATTGCGATTCCTACACATTCCTTATTTGCGATTAGCAAATTGCTAATCGCAAATAAGGAATAACTCCCCATTCATTCCTCTGGGCATAAAGGCCCATAGTAATGGATGGGGAGTATTCCTTATTTGCGATTAGCAATTTGCTAATCGCAAATAAGATAGCGATTTCAAGGGTGCCAGGGGTGTCCAGAGGACACCCTGTAGCAGCCCTGAAATGCAAATTTACACAGGTGTTGCGCACACACATGTCCAAAGGACATGTGTGTGTGTAACATGCAACAGAGAAAAATGCACTAAAGTGCATTTTTCAATTTTTTCGCTATTTACCACGAAGTCAGACTTTGTGGTAAATAGTGGCCAAATATTGCGAATTCGCAATTTAAAATTGGTTAATGAATTGTATTTAAGGAATCCCTAATAGAGATTCCTTAAATGCAATTCCTCGCAAATATGCGATTTTGCAAATAGCGATTTTTGCATTTGGGATGATGAATCCCAAATGCAAAAATTGCGCTCGCAAAGGGCCAGATTCTGAGAATCTGGCCCTTTGCGAGCGCAATTTCCTTTCATGAATCTAGCTGTATGTCCTTTGTGGGGACAGATACCACTATTTTTGATGCTCACTCTTCACGGAGAGCCATGGCATCTAAGGCCTTCTGGGCGGGTTCCCGTTTGGAGGTCATTCTGAGATCGGTTGATTGATCTAACATTTTTCGCAGGTTCTATTGCAAGCCAGTTCATACAGCATCTTCTGTTGTAATTAATATGCGTTGAACAAGCATAATATGAGGCTCCAGTTTTGCCATAAAATGTAGATTTTCCTAGTACGTAATTGCTGTCATTTCACTCTGCACAGCCAATGGTCCATTTGTCCTATTAGTGCCTAATGTCAGAGATTGATTTACTGATAGCTTCTACCATAGCTTTTCTGCTGTCAAAATTGCTGCCTGCTTTTCACAGAGTTTTAGCAGTTTGGTAAGTGTTCATGCAGTCTCATTAATTTCTCTATAGGTATATTGCCCATACTTTGGAAAAGCATAATCTAAACCCGCTCCTTTTAGTCCACTGTCACTGTAATGGCACACTTGGTACAGGTATCTTTCACCCATATCAATGCAAACATGATGTCGCCTCAGAGCAACTTTCAAGGATGCAGGGATTTTTTAATTGCATTTTTAGGGCATATACCTGGTTTTATACAGACTAAGAAGTAACACCTGTGGTGTTTCTGAAGAAATGTAGCAACAAAGATAGAAAATGCGATCAGGCCTCTAGTACTGCAGGAACTGTATGGAAATAGGTTTAGGATGGCGATTTAGGACCTGTGGGAAAAGTTGATATTGTACTGCAGCTGGTGCAGATTTAAATTAGCTGCTGAAATGGCATTCCATCTGTCACACGCTGGCACTTTTTATGACCTTAAGCTGGAGAGAATTTTCCAGAAGGCTATTATACCTCCGCATTCGCCTCCGTTTTTCCTCAATACCAGTCATAGAGCTGGCGCATTGCAGGTTGATAAATAAAGTAGGAGTTCCCTTTCCTTCCTTGCAGCCATTTTCACGAAATAAAAGCATATTTTAAGACCAGATGAAATTATGCTGCTTTTTGCTAATATTAATTATCACCATATAGCTCTTAGAGGAGTTATTCTTTTCTGGGTTTGCCCAAACCACCCCTTTTTCTCTTTCATTTGAAACAACCATCAATAACAGAAAAATGCATATTCGATTCTGCACGATCAATGGGCTAATTTTTAGCTCACAGAATTATGTGTTGGATGCCATTGATGTAGCACCACCTCTGTGGAAAAAACCGAAGCAGCTTTTCCATCATGCCATATATGAAAGGGGCATTTATAATGCTTATTGCTTTTCCAAAAGAGAGACCCCAAACGTTGGGGCTTGAATGTCTCCCACACAATGCTTGGTAGACGTTTGTGTCAAATACATATCAGGTGATGGCAGGAATGCTTGTAAATAGTCTAAACCACTAGCAATCTGTTAAAAAGACAATTCTTCTTCAATAAGGAGATGAGGCCTTGGATTCTTGATGTGAAGGTTTATTAGGTACATCCAACAGAAGAACAACTCAGCCACCCCACTGGATCTGCCCACAGGTTCTGCTCAAGTGCTTCCAACACTCCTCAGGCTAAGACAGGCATGCATTCTAGAATATGGATATGCTGATGAAATGTTGATGCACATTACCGCACATCTCCATCACTAATACAGAAACATAAATGCAATAACCCAAAAAAACATAAACTTAATTTCATAAGGAAATTGCATAAAAGATGTAAATATAATAATAAATATGCCACACAAAAGGTACAGAATATGCTTGTACATGCTGTCTAAACCACATAGTCATCCACATATAAAGCAGCGCGGGTTTCCCTTCTTGATTTTCTTGGAGCAACAGCATCACTTTCATTACGAGATTACATTGTCATTTTCACACTCACTGTTCCTTCTACCATTAGAATCACTGTGGTCATTTTCCAACTTCTTCCCCTTACACACAACAACTCTGCTAAGATTCCACACCCTATGATCGGATGTTTTTTAAAAAAAAAATCCTAATAACCCTTAAAGGCTTAGAAAACTTGGATCCAGTTCAATACTATCCAGGGGGCATATTACCAACAACTAGCGATAATTATCGCTATGTTGGCTTAGCGGCAATATTTTTATCGCCGAGCTGCGGCGATTTTTATCGCTTAGGAACCTTGCTATTATCAAGGTTTATCTCCTAAGCAATAAAAATCGGCCGAAATGCATGAATATCACTGAAAAGTCAGCGATATTCATGCATTACCGAGCTAATGCCCTTAGCCATGCTATCCACCTACCATTGGATAACATGGCTAAGAACTGCTCAGGGGCAGGTGTTAGCTTTTGGAGATATTCGCGCTTATCGCGAATATCTAAAAAAGTTGGTAATAGGAGATAGCGATTAAGCATGGGCGAATTTTGCGAATCTGGCGTTCGCGAATTTGCGTATTTGCGAACTCGCAATCCGCAAAATCCGCGAATTCTCACGATTTTTTTTTTGTGTGTTCGCAAGGGTTTCTGCCAGTTTGCGAGGGTTTTGTACCAGTTCGCAATTGCGAACTTACTTGTCGGCTCGCAACGGTCGCGACTTTGTTGTTTCTACGTCTGGTTCATCATCACAGGTTCACAGCACCCTCTGTTTCACCACTGCCACCCTCTGATTCACCCATGCCACCCTCTGGTACATCACTGCCACCCTCTGATTCATCACTGTAGATTATGGGAGGGGAAACAAGCACACCTACCCTGCTTTAACTGACATGAATTAATTTGGGGTTGATTAATGTGTCACTGAATTTAAACTTCCTGTCTGGCACCTGCTTCCTTATCTGTAATTTGCTTTCTGTTGCAGTGCAATTTCTTTTCCCAGGACCTTTGTGGCCTACTTGTAGCTATTCTATGAGCCTGCTGTGAGGGTCAGAGCAGGGTCATAGAATAGTTGCAAGTAGGCAACTGAACTCTGGAGGGGCCCCTCAGGAAGCACTACAGGAAATGGTTACTAATGATGAGTTTGAACTTTTGCACCTGCTGAGTGCTTTCAGTTTTGCAAAACTCGTTTTTCTGCAGAACAGCAACTGTAATGCCCCAAACAAACATAGGCAACTGAACTCTGGAGGGGCCCCTCAGGAAGCACTACAGGGAATGGTTACTAATGATGAGTGAACTTTTGCACCTGCTGAGTGCTTTCAGTTTTGCAAAATTCGTTTTTCTGCAGAACAGCAACTGTAATGCCCAAAACAAACTTACTTGTGAAAGTTGATTTCTAATCCAAAAGTGATCCAAAGAAAGTCAAAAAGGCCTCAAATCCAAAACAGTGCAGGCAAATGTCAACCTGAGGAGTTATTCTGATAAAAATCATCATTTTCAGAAGGTTTATGCTGCTTGCTAGTGGATTTCTTGTGCAGAATTGCAAATTTTGTAATTTCACGAGTGCGAGATTGTTGCTGCCCGCCGCATCTACATGTTCGCAATTGCGAACTCTCGCTATGCGTCGCTAAACTCCTGCGGGATCCAGCAGCAAGATCCAAAATGGCGCAGCACTCGCAAAATATCAAGAAAAACAACTCGGCAGATGCTGAATGACGGTAAGTGAACGCCGCACGCCGCAATATTGTATCACCAAGCAAAAAAATCCGCTGCGTGCGAATTTGCGGATTTTCGGTAAATTCGCGAGAGTTCGCGGATTGCGAATTTACCGAAAATCCGCAAAATCCGCGAGCGGAACGGATTTTCCGCCCATGCTTAATAGCGATGTTAGCGACTGTTTCCAGTCGCTAACATCTTGGCACGCCCACTTTGCATGTCATTAGTGATAAATTTCACTGACATGCAAAGCGGGGCCCAAGATGGTCGCTATCTCCTACTAGCTGTCGCTAACTGGTGTTAGCGACAGCTAGGTAATAGGGAGTTTTGGAACTGGGGTCACCAGTCCCCTAGGGTAGCATGGCACGAGCGGGTAGGCGTCCGAAAGCATATGTGTTAAGCGACCATACAGCACACTCAACCACTGAGTCAGAAACATGGGCACGCAATTAGTGACACCACTCCAGTGAGCTTGTGTAAAAACTCAAGTCAACTTTATTAAGATAGAGCAGGATCAGGGTATTAGGAATTCATCATAAAATTAGCTTCATAGCTCTCTTTTCAGATACCTGTGTGTCAACAATTGGCATTAAACTTCAGTTGAATAAATATTAGATATTCCATAAATATTAAATATTGGATAAATACATTTTTAGTAAAACACAGGCCTGACTATGCCTTGCCCCTGGTCAGAACCTGCATCAAATACATTAAGGAGTTACAACAGAAAGCATTTCAATAAATAACAGTAGGTTTCTACTTTTTACTCCCCAAGCAAAGCTGAGCGTTTCAGAACAGCAACATGTAAATAAATCACTGTAGGCTTCTAATAAATATAGCACTAGGTGGAAGTAAACATTTCATTAGGAATAAACAACCTCGTGGGTAGGTATATCCATTTTAACAGGCAAGCTTGCGCTTAAAAGACTTGGATTAGGCATACACAATCTTTCAGTAAATGTAACACCTTCCCTTAGCCGTAGCCTAGATTGACATACCACCTTTGTGAAGCAGGAGTAAAACATTTCATGAGGCTGGAGTAAACAGCTCAGTATCTGAAGTAAACCCTTCAGCCATCCCCTTGTGCAGGGTCAACCTCTCCTCAATCAAGAAGAATATTTCATCATACCCCTGTAGGCACTTAGCCAACATCCTCCTATGCAAGTCTAAACATTTCCTTATGTAGAACAGTTAGTTAACCAAGGTAAACCTCTCCTTAATCAGGAGTAAACACTTCAGGGAAATAGGAGCAACCCTTCCCTAATCAGGAATCAACTTTACCCTAGAAATCAAGCATAGGCATTTTATATAGCAAGAACGGGCATCCTTTTAGGTAAACACCTCACTGGGTAAACATCCCATTAGAACTTGGACCCCAATACACTAGGTAGGGCCCCCCATTTCCTTTAGATAACAATAACCAGTTCCTCAATTAGGAATCAATTTCTCATTAGAGGATTACTCCCATTCCAGTACTCAGCAGGCAAGGAGACCCATACATTTGCAGAAAATCTGCATTACATTAAATGTATGCACTTGGCCTGTGCACTTCACACATCTCCTGGGGCTACTGAGTATATGATATCTCCCCCCATGGCCTTTCTAATATAAAGGGTCTCGATAGGCAATTCAGCAGGGCTGAAAATAGACTTCTGGCACAGTTCAAAGGCCCAGTAGGCCTGTAGGCACTTTCTTTCCCCTCCCTTCCACCAAGTGATGCCCTCACGGTGTTCAGGGGTCCTGGCCCAGGTCAGGGGACTCTCCTGGGCTAATTAGGGCCAACGTGGACCAGTCACCAGTTTTCCCCAGGGAGGGGCGAACTCGGGGCCTTCCGGGGCCTTCCGCCCTCCTCCCTGGGGGTTTGCTGACTCTTCGCCGGTAATCTGGGCCAACGGGGCCCAACAACAAACTGCCCCGGGGGAGGGGCGAACTGGGACCTTCCCCGGCCTTCTGCCCTCCTCCCCGGGGGTTACCTTTACTTCTTTGGCCACTCGTGGCAGTGTGCAGCCAGTGTGGAGGGCTCCGGCCCTCTGGTAAGCCTCACGCGGCCTGGGGACTCTCCCTCAGCACCTTCCGGTGGTTTGCGGCTAGTCAGGGGAGGCCCGCGCTTCTCCGGCGCTCTTCTCGGGGCCTCTCCACAGCTCCGATGTTGCTCCGGTCCTCGGGGGTCTCCTTCGTGGTCCCCGGCCGGAAACCAATCAGCGGCTGCTAAGAGAGGGGGCTCGCCCGCGACCGCCAATGGCAACGCGGCTCACAGGGCGTCCCAGCCCTTCTCCAATCTCCAGCAATCCAGGGCGGTGACACGGGAGGAGTCTCCCGCACCACGTGACGGGGGAGCTGCCGGCTTCGGCCTAGTGCAGCCTGACTGGAATCTACCGAAGGGGGATTCCTCTCACTCGTGGGCCGGGCGCGGCCCTCAGCGATACGGCGGCGGGCCTCTCTCTCACCGGGGGCCGCGGGGGGCATATCACGACACCGATCAGGGCAGCCTGGGCTGCGGCGGTGAGTGGGGGGCGGATAGCGCTTCTAGGAGACAGCGCTCCTGGGCACACGCAGCACTGGACAAGTTGCAGGATACAGCGCTTCATAGGCTCGACAGGGGGTCTCTGGCAGCACAGCGCTTTAGCTAGCGCCACACGGGGCGCAGACACAGTCCAGGCAGTAGCGCTCGAGGAGTACAGCGCCTCAGGGGCCCTTCAGCAGCTTTTATAGATCACAGTCCCCAAAGTTTCACAGTTTACAGCGCTGGCAAGCAGACAGCAAACTCACAGCGCTTCTTAGGGCATGTTAGTCTTCAGAACCTCAGCGCTTCTCACAGGTGCTCAGCAGGGGAGCGCTGGGTAGGCAGGGCAGGTACTCTTCAGGTCGATTATTTGAATTCGAGCAGTGCCAGCCGGACAGGTAGTTCAGGGTGCTAGCGCTAGGGAATGAGAGCGCTAGCCAGCAGACAGTTCACTTAAGTTGGAATCAGATCAGCAGGTTCCACAGGTCAGCTCACACAGCAGTGGCAATCCAGCAGAAAGGGATCCCAGGCGGCGTCAGGGAGCGGGGGAGCGACACAGCGCCAATACCTGGTTGATTTCTTAATAGTTCTGTGGTGATTTTGTTTCTTCTTGGCGCAGCTGTTTCTTGCGCCCTTGTACTTTCAGTCTCTTGGTTCCTTGAAGGGGGGGGGGGGGGGTTGGAGATGATGGCTGGTACCAAGTCTCCTCAGCCAGTTCCCTTCAAGCAGACCGGGGGTTCCCCTTCCGCCGGTCCAGGTCAGAGGGGCAAATTCAGGATACCTCAACACTTGATAGGCAGCACCTAGGCCCTGTCTCTACCAGTGTCATGGGCCCCTGTCTAGGCCCCACCGCCTAAAGCTCCTGCGTAGGTTCTCCCCCAGGTCTGCGCTCCCTCAGTCTGACAGGAAAGTCTCCCTCCCTTTCCTTTTATAGTGCCAGTTGACAGTTGGTAGTGGCAGTTGGTGTCACCTCACCTGTTCCAGAAGGTTCCAGGTGGTTCTAGGAGGTTCCACCATTCTGGCTATGGGCAGGCTTGCAGGCTAAGATGGATACATTGCCTGAGGGTTCCAGCCAGCCCCTGGCTACTAGAATGCGCCAACGTAGACCACGCTGCAGCAGCAGAGGTCAGTGGCGGCCATGTTAGGGGTAGGAAGTACCTGTACTTTAAAATTAGTTTTACACTACACAGGCCCTTCTCCACTACACAAGGCCTACATACTGTTGTTCCAATAGGGGCATTCTAAACTAAAAGGGGTAAAAAGCAAAAAATTCCTGGGGAAAGGGCCAAGTCCCACAGGGAGATAATTGTATCTCCCCTTTCTTGGCTTTTAAAGCCAAAAAAGCGGAGATAAACCCCCTTGATAACATGCCCCCAGGTTTTTTAATCACAATCATCATCACAAAATCACCCACGTCAACTTTTGTGGTTTCGTGGTTTTGACAGCATCTCTCACATCATATTGCATTTAGCTATTTTTGCACTTTTCATCTTCCTGTTTTTTCCAACCTTCAGTGTCAGTGTATTCACCCAAGGGGGTTCCAAAATTGTATCTGGATGCCTTCCACGAAAAAGAAAAAAATTTAGACTTTCCTGTAGTTGTGTGGGGTGAGAACCTGTACACACCAACTCTCTTGGAAACCTCTTCCTTCCAATTAAGACAGTTATTCTTTGCCAACTAAATGGTTTCTTTCAGCACCCTGTTGAACCTTTCTACAGTTGCATTTGACTCAGGAGATAGGGAGCACATTTTTTATGAAGTATCCCACACCCTTGGAGAAAATCCTTCATCTCTTTCTAAACTAGCTGCACCCCATTATCACCCCACAGCGTTTCTGGCAAACCCTCTACAGTAAACAAATCTTTCAAGAAATTAATCACAGTTATCGTGTGATCAGCCCTAGAGAAGTTTATTTCAGGCCACATGGAGAATAGATCCATCACTACAATGACACAGGTATCCTGACCATCACCATGTACAGGGCCCAGAATGCCCAAGGCAATATCTTTCCACAGTCCACTTGGATGCGTTCTGACAATCATGGGTTGTGTTCTTGTTTTCACACTTTTCTCACTAAAAGAGCATTGAACACAATCTCTCACCACACAGTCCACTTGGAGATCCATCCAGGCCACCCATAATTAGAGCGTAATCTCTCCTTAGTTTTTTAAATGCCAAGATGAAATGTATGCACTTGATCCAATTAATCCTTACGTAGTTTAAAGGGAGGAATGAACCTATTTCCTCTCCATAGCATAACATCACTAAAAGACAATCGATCTCTTACACACAATCTTTACAACCTTGTTCCTTACTGTGCCATCCAGCACATATGAGTTTCATGACATCTTGAAGAACCTCATCTTCATCCACAGCTTCTCGCCACTGTTTTTCAGAAATAATGGTATAGTAAACTTCACATATAAAGTCTGTAGAACTATTAGGTTAAAACTCACTCTCTTGTTCCAAATTGGTTTCAGGGACCAACCTAGATAAAGTTTCTGTTATGATGTTTTCAGACCCAGGAATATACTTCACACAAAACGATATTCTTGCAAACTAACAAACCACTTTGATATTCTAGGAGTGATTAAATCAAAGCCCTTATTAGTAAAAACCTCTCACAAAGGTTTGTGATCTTTCTTGATCATGAAATAAGTGCCCCACAAGAATTCTATCAATTTTTTGACAGCCCATTGGCCCGGAAGAGCCTTTCTCTCGATGACCGAATATCTACGTGCTGCCCTTTTGAGACTCCTTGAAATAAACATAATAGTACAGTCAGAATCAGAACCCTTTTGATGCAAGACCGCACCAAGACCCTTAAGACGTGCATCAGTGGTGATAACAGAAGGTCTACTGGGATCAAAATTCTTAAGTTTGGGAGCCTGTGAGATTATTTTTGATCTCACGGAATTCCCTTTCAAACTTATTGCTCCACTCAAATTTCACCGCCTTCTTTAACAAGCTCCTCATGTTAAAACTGCAATTTTTAAAGTAAATGAATAGCAATATTCAGCCATCCCCAGAAAACACATATGTTTTTCCTTAGAAGAGGGAGAAGCCACATTTGTAATAGTGTTTACCAGTTCTGCCTTAGAAACCACACCATCAGCGGTGATAGAATGGCCCAGATAATTAATCTCACTGAGACCAAACATACACTGCTCCAACTTGATGGTGAGATTATGCGTACTAAGCCTGTCCAGCACCTGCCTAACCTTACTGCCTTGTTCATGCTCATCACATCCATACAAAAGTATATTGTCCTGATATACGCAGATGCTTGGTACATTGTGAAAAACCTTCTCCATGGCATGCTGAAAAACAGAGGCTGCCGATTATAGGCCAAAAGGTAGCCTGACATATCTAAAAGTACCAAAAGGAGTACCAAATGCAGTAAGATCCTTTGACGATTCATCCAACAAAATGTGATGATATGCGGAGGTTGAATCTATTGTCCTAAAAATTTTGGCTTAACTCACCATCATCAATAACTATATTAGGATGGGGATATTTGTCCACTAAGACACACTTGTTAAGTTGTCTGAGGTCCACACATAATCTCAGTGAACTGTCAGCTTTCCTTGCAGCCATGACTGGAGCCACCCAATCTGTCCCTTCAATCTCTTCAATAATTCCTTGAGACTTATGTTTTTCAAGTTCACAACGCATCTCTTCTTTCATTGCAAAGGAAATACTACACACTTTGCTAGAAACATAAATTGAACCTGGCACGTGCTTAATCTTGTGGCAATATCCCCTCAAACAACCTAGTTTCCCACTGAAAACCTGTGGATAGTCTTCCTTTAATTTATCTCATAGTGCAGTATCATGACTTATAAGTTTAACAGGTTGTCTCTCTTTAAGTATGATGGTGGATTACTGTTGGGATCCAACGTGACACCTTAATCCCTTTGGTGCCACCAACTCAAAATACTATCCCCCTTTTTTGACACATAGATTTTGCCCCTCATATTCTATCAAATCCACAAAGTATCCCTGCAGATCTCTATTACCTCCATAAGCATAAGGTCTGATGTCACGCTTGAGCAACACAACCTTCGCTTTCAACTGGTCTTCATAAAATGTGTTGGCTACAATGGTAATTTGAGCTCCAGAGTTGAATAAGACATTAGCCCTTTCACCTTCCGCTTCAATAAAATCTATAGGACCTTCACCTCCAACCTGGAGAACTATCTGTCCACATTCAAAATTATAAGCATCTTCACTTGAGTCACACTCCACTTCATTCACCCTTTGTTTGAACACTTTAATCCTACAGGCTGCAGCAAAGTGTCCCATCTTTTTTGCAAAATGTGCACACAGATTTGAGTGCCGAACATATCTTATAATTTGCTCTATGTCCTACTTTTTCACACCTAAAACACCTTCTCCCTTTCTTGACCTGAACCCTACTTGTATCCTTGTCACTGTGAGCTACTTTTGCCTCCCCATTCTTGGATGGAGATTTCTCTTTAGTACCAGAGCCAACAGAACATACTTCTTTGTTGAGGTCTTTCTTGATCATCTTAACAAATTCTAAAAAGTGCTCAATACATTTCGCAACAAGCAAAACTTCATCCAAGATGGGTTCATCTTTAAGCCACAATTCTTCACACACCTTCTCACTCCTACAACTCAACTTAAACTGATCTCTAATCCTTTCATCTAATAAGGAACAAAATTTGCACAAGGATGCCAACTGTTTAAGGTCTGTGACATAATTTTCAGTTGACTCACCATCCCTTTGTATTCTTTTGCCAAAATAAAACGTTCTACAATAGTGCTTACCTTAGTAATATAAATCAAGTTTATCTATACATATTTCATATTAATTTAAGTTAACAGCAACACTGTCAGGTACATGGGGAAGATGATCAAAAACATCTTGTCATTCCTACCCAAGACAATTTAGTAATAAAGCTGTTTTCCTCTCAGCACTCAGAGAGGTGCCACAAAATCATGCATACCTTTTGAATACTTTTTTCCATTTGGCCCACTTTATAGGTGGATCACCAGGAGAAGGGAAGAAGAATTGAGGTGCAGTAACATTTTGCATAGTTGGAATCTTACATGCTCTAAACAACAAAGATAAATTAACAAATAAAAAAAAAAAATTATGTAAGTGTCACTGTGGGGAGGACCCTCCAGGAAGCTGTACTTGACAAGCAGGGCGGCCAGAACTGTGCGTATCAGTAACGTAGAAGATTTGTGGCCGGAGACTCGTCCACTTCCAGGTGAATGTCACAGTCAGATGCGAGGCTGGACGTGTGACTGGATGCGAGGCTGAGAGCCCTAAAGTGAGGAGGGTTCCACTTCACAGATGCAAGCGGACGCTTGTGCAGTAAATGACAAAGCAGCAGGTAAAAGCTTGAGCACTTGGCAGTGTTTGAAAGAAAACAAGCACACCGCGTTAAGTTTAAGCATGATAATAAAAGTTTAAAGTTGCTCACCCATGCCAGGCAATCAATAGTACCCCAGTCCACTGGGGATCCAAGGGGGATGGTTTAATTTATTATTTATTTATTTTAGTGTTTTATAGAGCGCAAACTTGACCCGTGAGGGTATCAGAGCGCTTTACAAGGTTTACAAAAATACATTTACAGAAGTGAACAAAAAGGCTTAGAAATACAGCAGTATACAAAACGATTGGAGAGGGGCAGGGGTGCTGGACACATAGGGGAAAGAGGGACATGTGTGTGTGGCTACAATTATGGTTAATCAGTATAAAATTCCATAGTTTCTTGGTGGGTGATCTGAGGACCAGGTGATAGTCTTAGATTAGTCAGGCTCTCGGTGGGGTTGAGGGCAGAGATTATTCAAGGAATTTTCCCATGAGGAAAGTTGTGGCCTCCTTTTTAAATCTTGTATAAGTAGGCCAGATACATACAGGTGAAGCATTGGTTTTCACAAAGTCCTGTTTCTTGTTTCACCACCCTGCTTGTAGTAAATAGTAAGGAGATGTGGAGTTGAGCTGTTCCTCTCCAAGTCACTGGAAGTGTTCAAAAGAGAATTCTTCTTCAATAAGGAGATGAGGCCTTGAATTCATGATTTGAAGGTTTATTAGGTACATTCAACAAAAGAATAGCTCAGCCACCCAACTGTCTCTGCCCACAGGTTCTGCTCAAGTGCTTCCAACATTCCTAAGGCTAAGACATGCATGCATTCTAGAATATGGATATGCTGACATAATGCTGATGCACATTACCACACAATCATTCTGGGTAGCATTCCAACCCATCGTTATGCCCCGATAGAGCAACTCTGGACAGAGGCTGGCCTTGTGCAAATCCATACTGACCCTGCTCCTCGTGGAAAGAGTTCATTTCAAACCACCAGGAGAGGACCCCTCAAGAAATGAAAAGAATACTTTACTTAATGGCTTTGGCTAACATTTATCTGTTGTTTTTAGCAGCTTAATATTATAATGTACCAAAAATATTAAATGTTATGGTGTGAAACATTTGTAAACAACAAGGAGCCCCTGAATTAGGATCTGTTTCCTGGGTCAGGACCATCAATTAACCAGTGTTTAATACAATTAAATTGTTAATGTTTTTATAAAAATTGTTTATTTTATTATAGATTTTAAATTTGAAGGTACTTTCGTGACGAAGACACCTAGTGTCGAAACGCGTTGAAGAAATCGTCCCTACCTCAACTTTATGAAATCTTTTTTAATGTATTTTATGGATCTTGATTGTACTGTAATTTGTGTTAAAAATATACATATGTGTTTTATATAATTTCTATTAATGTACATTTGAAATTTATTAAAAATCTTGTTTTCTTTTATATCATACATCCACTTTAGTTCAGTGTGTTTACTGGGTTGCTGGCTTTCATTGAATTGTTCAACTTTGGTTTGCATGGTGTGAAACATTTACATACAAAACAATCGTATTTATACACTGTCAAGCAACAGCAAAGTGACAGAGGTCTTTCACAACTGATTCTGGAGCAGAAATAGCAACAGTTGGTCCTAGACATTGATTCAACATGCAACACAGTTCCTATAATAATATGTTTCGAATTATTTATTTTTGGTCACCTTTGGATTAAATCACTGTGGTTGATGTAAAACAGAACATGATAGATATAGTAGCCCAGAATGTCAATTGGTACATGAAAAACACACCTGAAACAAATAAGTCTCAATAAAGTCCAAGAGACTTTCTTATTTAATATACATTTTGAAAATAGCAATTATAAAATACAATTATTTACAAAACAAGGGGTTCTAATATCAATGAAGTGCACAGAAAAGAGTGAGAGTAAGTGCTCATGTGATTGATCGAGAGGATCAATGAAAAAGAGTGAAAATTATATATGTACAAGAATGAGCCTGCCCTAACTTTAAGAGCTCGCAAAAAATGTAATTCTTTTTTGCTGGCACGTGGTTTAGAAGTCCTCTGTATTCCTTGATTTGCAACACTAGCAAGGGGATTGGGAGGGGGGACGGGACAGGAAAATGTAGGTGCAGGCTCCAAAGGAGATTGTCGACGTTTCGACCCAAAACAGAAAACCAGGTAACTGGATTCCTCAAAGACAGGTTTTCATCAGGACCGGGGCAAGGGAGAAGGGGGGGCGAAGGGTTACTCAATGTGCACGTAGGTTAAAATAACCCCAATGTCAGTGGGCACCCATAAATGGTGTGCCACTTGTGCGATGTTAATCCGCACCCAAATTTTTATTTTTCACTGTGCCGAGTTTAGCACCACGAGTTGTACCACGATAGCGTTCCGCCATTAGTGTAGGTTTTAGTTGCTCAAGTCAATTTCATGACTGCGGAGGAACAAATCTTCTCCTATTTTCGCAGCCGATAACTCTGTACTGCCTCCTATCGTGGAACAACTCTAGGTGCTAAACTCGGCACAGTGAAAAATAAAAATTTGGGTGCGGATTAACATCGCACAAGTGGCACACCATTTATGGGTGACCACTGACATTGGAGTTATTTTAACCTATGTGCACATTGAGTAACCCTTCGCCACCCCTTCTCCCTTGCCCTGTCCTGATGAAGACCCGTCTTTGAGGAATCCAGTTACCCGTTTTCCTGTTTTGGGTTGAAACGTCAACAATCTCCTTTGGAGCCTACACCTACATTTTCCTGTCCCGTCCCCCCCCTCCCAATCCCCTTGCTAGTGTTGCAACTCAAGGAATACGGAGGACTTCTAAACCATGTGCCAGCGAAAAAGAATTACATTTTTTGCGAGCTCTTAAAGTTAGGGCAGGCTCATTCTTGTACATAAATCCTTTTCACTCTTTTTCATTGATCCTCTCGATCAATCACATGAGCACTTACTCTCACTCTTTTCTGTGCACTTCATTGATATTAGAACCCCTTGTTTTGTAAATAATTGTATTTTATAATTGCTATTTTCAAAATGTATATTAAATAAGAAAGTCTCTTGGACTTTATTGTGACTTATTTGTTTCAGGTGTGTTATTCATGTACCAATTGACATTCTGGGCTACTATATCTATCATGTTCTGTTTTACATCAACCACAGTGATTTAATCCAAAGGTGACCAAAAAGAAATAATTCGAAACATATTATTATAGGAACTGTGTTGCATGTTGAATCAATGTCTAGGACCAACTGTTGACAATAACACTTGATACCCAGGTCCTTTGACTACAATTGGGTTACCCCTTGTTTTATAACAAGGAGCAGAAATATCAATCATAGGATTAAATTGTCTTACAATACAGTGGGATAGAGTTCAACAGAATTACTGAAGGTTTCTTTTTAGAGTTTTTAACTTTTTAATCATGTTGTTTCATGGAAACTGTGGCCTCTGCTCCATAGGAGGAGATGTCTGCCGAGGATGATCAATTTCTGAGCAAGGTAGTTAGGGAAACGCCAAAAGCATCTCTTTCAGCATGATGGAAGCTAGTTTGAAGATGCTATTTGCTTTTATGCAAAGTCATTTCAGAGAGACCACAGAAGGTGAGATGTGAACTTTCTTGTGCTTCTGTGAAGCCTTTTCACTGGTTGCTGCTTTGACGAGAGTTAGATGCAAATTGGAAATTTCTATAAGTAAGGAGTTTCCAATGTTCATACCAAGACAATGCCCAACTTTTTATTTAAATATCTGCGGGGACTGAAGATGAATCTGTCAATTTTAAAAGCTGTGTGACAATTGTTTCTGAATGGGTGCATCCTCACTTTCCGAAGTGATAAGCAAATAAAAGAGAGTTTCTCCTGTTAGGGAATCACCTTCATTTGTGGGGTGATCATTGGTGGCCAAGTGTGCCAGTGTCTCCACCCAAGCTGAAATCTGCTGTTAAAAATCTAGGCTTCTGATTAGACGATTCTTTATCCTTTGAGCCGCAAGTCAAAGCTCTGACTTCTGCTTATTTTGGCATCCTTCGTAGTCTTAAAAATATAATTGGCCTCTTTTGTCCTCAGGTGCGGAAGATGGTTATTCAGTCTGTAATCATCTCACGCCTTGATATGTGCAACATCCTGAATTTAGATAGCACCAGGCAGATTTTAAAAAGTCTGCACATTTTACAGAATGCGGCTGCAAGACTATAATGTTGCCTGCCTAAATGCTGCTCAGTCTCTCAGCAACTTTATAAAAAGCATTGGCTTCCCATAGAGACGCTTACCCTGTGTGCTGTCCACCGGATCTTGAATAAGCAAGGCATGCCAAGTCTGCTGCATTTGGTCCAGCCCTATATGCTGACCAATGGCATTAAGATTAGCTGATTCTAATCAGACTGTGCTACCCCACTTTAGACTGGCAAGGAGGGGAGGGTGCTCCTTTCTATAGATAGCTTTGTAGTCATGGATTCATTTGTCTGCACATCTGCTGAAAATGTCTAATCGCCTCTTTTTTAGGAACTAGCTGAAGACTTGGCTGTTTGTTTTGTATTGGAGATGGTCATAGTAGAAGCAGATATTGCTGGGAAGCCAATATGGGGCAGCAATGCACTCTATAAATCAGTATAACAAAACATAACATTTTCAAAAGAAAAAATTATTTGATTACTAACTTATAAACTATATCAAGTGTAGGAGGTTTGATTACCTGGAGGAATCTAAGTTGAAATTGTGCTTCTTTTGCTATTGCATTGATGTGTAACTGAGAATTTTGTCCAAGTAGGAATCTGAGGCTTTTACTAGCGATGAGCCACATGTCAGAAATGCAAGGAATATGGCATATTAGGCTTCCCATGATGTTGTGCATTCACCATGTGTCCTTTGCTGGTCACAGCATGAAATGGCTCAGCATCGAAGGGAGCATCAGATTTTCTTTTTTCTAGGCTGATGGATAAGCACTCGATCGCCTCCAGTAAACTTAATGTCCTTTGCATATCGGCGCTTGTCTACATAGGCCTTCTTGTTTCTCCTAATATCCAATTCTCTTATACAGGTTTCTTCTTCAGTACTTGATCTTCTGTTGGTCTATTGAGGTAACTTGGTCTTCATGGCTCTCCCAAACTTCAAGTTTGCAGGGCTTTCACCTGTGATTGAGGGAAAGGTCAAACGGTAAGCTCGAAGAGTAGAATTTAAGACAGTTTTAAGGTCGAGCTTTTCAAATACAGCACGCTGAACAGCTTTCTTGAAACATTTGACAAGGCCATTGGCCTGTTGCCAAAGAGGTGTACTCTTCTGATGCTTCACATTAAGATGACTGAGAAAGTCTCTGAATTCTCGACTGTTGAAAGGTGGACCGTTTTCAGATTTTAGGTTTGCAGGAACACTCCACGTCACAAAGATACAGTCTAATCTCTCAATGACTCTTTCTGGAGTGACAGATGAGAGATCTTCTATCAGTGGAAAACAAGAGTATTCATCAACAATCACCCTCAGGTGATGTCCATTGTCAAGAGGACCGAAAAAGTCAACAGCAAATTTTTTCCCATGCATGCTTTGGCAACTCTGACATGTTTAGGATGTGTTGAGTGGCTTTCAATGAAAGGCAGTTGTAAAGACGTCAGGCCTTCTATTTTCTTTCAACTATCTCAGTGAGATGGGGAAATCAGACTTGGTCTCTGAGAGTTTGTTCCAATAAGTAGTATATGCCACATGACAATATGCAGAAATCACCAACCAAATGGTTTGCCAACCAAATGAACCACACAGTCAGTCGGAAACAAGGAATGTATCTTAGCACGAGGCACATAGAGTACATCAAACTCCATGAATGACAAATAACCCCACTGATTAATTAACTGGATGCCATATTTTAACATTTCAGTCAAACAATCGATCCACTTCCCATGACTTCAACATACAATATAACATCAAAAAACACATTCTCAATTCTATCTCCACTGTCTGTGCCTTTGGTGATAGACCTCATTCTGTTTCTGAAATTTAACAGGAGGCCTTGGGCAGTCTTACTTCACCATCTCGAGACCTGTCTCAATCAAGAATCAGCTTACTTACTACCCTCCTTCATATTGTTCATGTCTACATAGCTACCACCTCCACTCTGACACCCATGTATGGAAACCAAGACATTTGTGAGACTCTTTCATGAGCCAGTTGCACTTCTATGCCCCCTAAACGCCATACCTCTTCTTCCAGCAACAACTGACTTGCTTAGGAAAGGAAGGTCCCATTTACCTGGTCCTGCATATTGTCACAAGACCTCTTCCATCGCCTTGACCACTGTGCTAGTAGGGCCCGTGTCATCATTGGTCAGGCGTCATACGTCGACCTGGATTCTAGCTTGTTACATGGCGCACTTCCTTCTATAGATGCAGGCAGAGCTTGTGCATCATAACAGACTAGTGGCTGAATGGTGAGAGACAAATGAACCAAACACATGTGATAATGTAATTCAAATGGAGCAAAATTCAATCGTTATATTATACTAATCCGACTGGGCACACAAAACCCACCAAAGGCATGGACGACTGCGTGTCACAGTCACCTTAAATGAGAAGTCATAGTGCATACTCACCAACGCTTGTCCTTATGTCACAGTTGAATGTATTACTGCCTGAAGCTCTATGAGCCATTTCGAACTTATGCTTAAAGGGCGAATGACCAAAATATTGTTTAAAAAATATTGCGGTGCAACAATATAGGATGTATGACGTTACCACGCATACTTTTAGCACGCATACCTTTACCACGCAATTTTTACAACGCAGGATCCATTACAACGAAGTACCATTACAACGCATTTTTTTACAACGCAGATGCCTTTACAACGCATAACATTACAACGTAAGTATTGGTAAGTATATAATATTTTTAAAAATGTAAGTAATTTAAATTAATATAATTTAATTTATTTTAATTTAATTTTAATAAAAACCCAAACCTATCCCTGAACCCTAAAATACCCCTTTTCCCAAAAACCCAAACCTAGCCCTGAACCCTAAAAATACCCCCTTACCCAAAAACCCAAACCTAACCCTGAACCCTAAAAATACCCCTTCCCCAAAAACCCAAACCTAGCCCTGAACCCTAAAAATACCCCTTTACCCAAAAACCCAAACCTAGCCCTGAACCCTAAAAATTCCCCTTTACCCAAAAACCCAAACCTAGCCCTGAACCCTAAAAATTCCCCTTTACCCAAAAGCCCAAACCTAGCCCTGAACCCTAAAAATACCCCCTTACCCAAAAACCCAAACCTAGCCCTGAACCCTAAAAATACCCCTTTACCCAAAAACCCAAACCTAGCCCTGAACCCTAAAAATACCCCTTTACCCAAAAACACAAACCTAGCCCTGAACCCTAAAAATACCCCCTTGCCCAAAAACCCAAACCTAGCCCTGAACCCTAAAAATACCCCCTTACCCAAAAACCCAAACTAAGCCATGAACCCTCAAAATACCCCTTTACCCAAAAACCCAAACCTAGCCCTGGACCCTAAAAATACCCCTTTACCCAAAAACCCAAACCTAGCCCTGAATCCTAAAAATACCCCTTTACCCAAAAACCCAAACCTAGCCCTGAACCCTAAAAATACCCCCTTACCCAAAAACCCAAACCTAGCCCTGAACCCTAAAAATACCCCCTTACCCAAACACCCCAAACTGCCCTGAACCCTAAAAATACCCCTTACCCAAAAACCCAAACCTAGCCCTGAACTCTAAAAATACCCCCTTACCCAAAAACCCAAAACTAGCCCTGAACCCTAAAAATACCCCCTTACCCAAAAACCCAAACCTATTACATTTTAAATATAATTAAATACTTACCAATACTTACGTTGTAATGGTATGCGTTGTAAAAAAAAAGCGTTGTAATGGTACTTCGTTGTAATAGATCCTGCGTTGTAAAAAATGCGTGGTAAAGGTATTGCGTGGTAAAATATGTGTGCTAAAGGTTGTATACCAACAATATAAAATCAAAAATATTATCAAGTCAAAAATATTGAAGGACAGAAAATAGAAGGTAGGAATTTTGCTTTTTATGTTTATAATATAGTTTAAAAAATAATAAATGTAGCTAATATTGTTTACTTTAATAAGGTGTAATATTCATGTTTTCAATGTTTAATATATAATAGTTCTATTATTTTCAGATGTTAGTACTAATGTGATATTTGTTTTATATTTTTCAGTATAGTTCGTAACATTAAATATGTAATTTTGTTTTATATTGAATTACTAAATTATAATTTAGTAGCAGGTTGCTGGGTAAACAGGGTAGGAAATTATTTATATGATAAATTATTGTTTTTTATTTTAAATCAAATTTTCTTATGTTAAATAAATACTTTGTGATAAATAATGTAAATCATGTAATTGATAATTCTTTTATTTTGGAGTATTTTGTGATTGTTTGTTATGTCATTTAATTGCTCTATAGTTTAAGTAATATTTTATAATTTAGTAAAGGATTAATAGGTTTGAAGTGGAATAGGACGAGAAGTTATTTAAATGCATATTATTGTTTTTTTGCTACTTTTATTTTTATCTTAATTACATATTTACTTGTTAAATATGTTTTTTTATTTATGCGATTGGTTGTTATTTTAATTCTTGGATTTTTTAAATGAATTGTTAATTCATTGATAAGTGGATTTATTAGCAAGCTTCTTTATATGAATTTTATAACATTATTTGTTTCAATTTTGTTTGTTTGATTTCATTACTATGTTAATGTTAATAATGCTTTATTTATAATGTTGTTGGTGGTGGTGCCTTTTCTCAGCAGTACGGAGAGCGTGTATTTATTTTAAATGTATTTGTTTTATATTGCTAAATTTAATATTATTAATTGTTAGTTTTTTTCTATTGCATTTAATTTTATTTATGTATGATGCATACTTGTTTACTTGAAATATATTTTCATATTCAAGTCAAGTCAAAAGATCTTTATTCGAATTGTAAAAACATCCATAAAAGTAAATGACAAACACAGCAGGAGTATTAACATGGTCTTAAAAGGTGAATGTACATAAATAAATAATCACTGGCAAAGTTACAAGTTCATAGCAGTAATTCGATTTATCATGTGCAAATAAGCATACGCTATTGCAAAAAATACAATGTGCAAAAGTGCATAGTGCAAATGTCTCAATCAATAAGTAGAGAAGCACGAGACCGGACAACTGCTTTAAGAAAGCTGCTCACTCTAAGAATTGCTTCATCCGTCTTTAACATCAACAAGTCATTAAAAGCTAGTTTAAAATCCATCAAAGCATTTTTTATACAGTACGGTATTAAAAAGTGCTTAGTGTGCATTCTATAAAAACCACAAAAAAAGGTAAAATGAAGCAAACTTTGTTTTCCACCAAGGTTACAGGGACAGCTTAAATTTTCCACGTGTTTGTTATAGCCTAGTGGGAAGCAAAGTAGATATATAATGCTTCCATCCCTGAACCTAAATAACAAACTCCTATTCCACCTACCTAATTTTATACAGAGATAACCCTGAGGCAAGGCATGAGGTTTGTCGCACAGCTCCATAAGGGAGATATACCTTAGTGTGGACGGCTTTGCCAAGTCGCACCTTTCCCTCTCTTTACGATAAGAATCATACAAAGACCTTTTATTAGATTCTTATGCGAGCAGTTAATTAGTTGAGGGGAAGTAAAAAGATGTCCCTGCCCCACGCTCGCTAGGCTTTTTTCCACAGCCTTAAGCCAAGGTATAAGGTTGGCCCTCTCACAACTTAGGCAGTCCAGGATGATGTCACGAGTCAAAGAAGCAGCGGAATTAATCCAAACTTTTATCCAAAAGAGGGCAGGTCTTGATCTTACAAAATCCTCTATGTATGGGAGATTTAATTCCCTGTGACACACATAAGTTGGAGCTGTAAAAATTCCCCCCAGAACCTTCCGACAGAATCTATTTTCTTCAATCTGTAATTGAGTACAGTTCGAGTAGCCCCAAACCTCTGCGCCATAAGTTCCTACAGGTAGGCATTGTGTTCTGTAAATTTGTAATAATGATATTATCACATCTGCCTGGAGAGGTTGACGGAGGGAAGTTAAAGAGTGTATGGCTCTACTTAGTTTGTTCCTTCCCTGGGCGACATGAGGCTGCCAAGGTCCAGTATTACAGGACAATAAACCAAGATAGGGAAAAGTGCAAGTGCTTTTTAAAATATTGTCCTCTGATAGAATCTGGGTTATTTTATAGCTTTTGGGGCCACGTGACATAATGAATGATTTCTTAAAATTGGTACACAGGCCCAAATCGGCCATATATGTTACAAATCCAGAAATGAATATACGCAAAGCATTGGGTGTGCGGCCCATAAGGATCGCATCATCCGCATAAAGGAGTGCAGGGACAGGTTTCCCATTTACTTGCGGAACATCGTTAGTTTGCTTACTCAAAGAATCACTGAATTCATTAATATATAAAATAGAAAGCAGGGGGGCCAAAACACAACCCTGTCTGACCCCCTGCCAATTAAAATATTGTTAGACACTTCGCCGTCATTGTTAATGCGGACGCGAGCTTTCAAATTACTATGAAGATGTGCCAGAAAATAAACTAAGGATTCGTCTAAACCATAATTTAACATGACTGACCATAAACGAGAGCGATTAACAAAATCGAAAGCAGAACTTAAGTCCATAAACCCAAAATATAAAGGGGATTTTTTAGCAATAGTGTATTTGGCCATGAGTAAGTTTAAATTTAAACATTGCTCTACCGTACCCACTTTACTTCTGAAACCTAACTGGCACGGGTGTAGAATGGTTTTTTCCTCCGCCCAGGTTCTAATTCTATTGAAAAGGACCCTGCCTAAAACCTTTAACGTGTTGTCAATTAAAGATATGGGGCGGTAGCAGCCAGGGTCAAGTCTATCGCCTTTTTTGAATATAGGCACAATAGTGCTGCTAGACCATGTTTCAGGAACAGGGGTACGGGATAAATTGTTAAAAACATTACATAGCAGGGGTGCCCAAAAGTCAGGTTCAGATTTGATTTGGTCGATGGATAAGCCATCGGGTCCCGGGACTTTATTCCCAGCACTTTCGGCGATGGCATCCTCCACCTCCAACAATGTAATAATCAGAGGCCTGGCTAGTGGGGCAATTTCTGTGGGTTTGCCAGGAGCATCATAGATCTTGGAGAAATGTTTGACCCACACATCCCCTGTTATGTTACAATTAATAGACGAGATGTTAGAGCCCAATGATCTTAGGTTTTTAACCGCCCTCCAGAACCCAGCAACATCTTTTAAGGCTGCAGTGCGAACAAGAGAGTCCCAATGGTCTTTTAATAACTCTTCAGATCTGATTTTTAGGGTGTATTTATATCTAGATCTCAGAGTCCTAACCAGGGCCAAATCACGCGGTTCAGCAGTAAGTGCCGCCTTAAGTTCCCGGTTGGCTTTGGAGCATGAATTATCAAACCACCTGGGATTAGTGTTGTTATGAGCTGGGACCGGTTTAGAAATGTCATTCTTTATGGCCTTACAGAGTTCACAAAATGAGGTAACGATGTCTAGCCCGGGGCTGTCCGTTGATAAGCAAACCGGGGCTAATGTAGGATGTTTTTTAATGACTCGAGTCAAAATGCCCTGGTTGTCTATCCCCTTCCAAACCACCCTCAGCCTGTCTGTTGATGCTGTCAAATATTTTGCTCCAATTTCTACTATCTTCCCCGGTTTTTTGATTGATTTGAGACAAATTAAAATTGGGTAATGGTCACTGTAGGGGGTCCTGATTACCTTCGATTTTATAAAAGGTCCCCAAGAATCGGAGAAATAAATAGTGGTTGAGCTTCAACGCCCAATATAGGTGGGAACGGGCACATTATCCACACCAATAGCTGTTATCTCCATTACGTCAACTAGATCGCGTGTGGCTAACAGATCAAGTAATTTGTCCCCTCTCTTACAGGGTGGGATTCTAGGGTGAATATGTGCATTGAAATCACCACCTATGCAGATGCCATCAAACCTACCATGTTTTTGTCCCTCCACGACTTCATCAATAAAATTTAAAAGTTTTAGAAAGTTGGTATTGGGGTGGGTTGCAAAATCATTATTATAGAAGTTGATAAGGCATAACCTTATCCTACCAATATATCTCAATGCCATAAAGTTTTTATTGTTTGTCTGTAATAGTTCAGTTTTGGCGGCAGCCATAATTTTAACCCAGATAGATAAGCCCCCGCTAGGGCGCTCGATGGGAGGGGCGGGTACAATCTGGTGCAGCTGTATCCTTCATGGAGTATGGTTCTCGTACACCAAGTTTCCGGCAACATTAAGACATCGAAGTTGGATATCCAATCAATCCAGGGCTTGATTTTAATTTTTGCATTAAGGCCTGCAATATTCCAACTCAGGATGGACAGATCGTCGGACACTGTGGGGGAAATATGGCTAATGGCACCAATTGTGGGAACAGGTGAAGCCCTGGGCCTACCAGATGAATTGGGCAATATAATGATAGGGCTAGTTGATGGGTTTCCTTCAGGAATATACGTGTTAGTATAATCGCTGACTACGTTATCAGAAGGAATGTCTAATGGTCAGTCCAGGCTGCATGTTTCAGCTAGTGCGGTGTATCTATTAAAAAGTGGAAAGGGCGGAGGGCCTGGGCAAAAATGTCTTAGTGGGAGCCTATAAAAATATCCCAAAGGTAAGGGGGTCACAACAGTGGATGGACCCAGGTGGTTGTTGTTGTTATGGTTGAGTATGTATTTAACAGTGCCAGGGTGCCTGAAGTTCACAACAATACAATCCCCGTTGATGTTTTTACGTGAAGGGCCAACCCAACTGACTTGGCGTGCAGATAAAATTTCATTTGAAATGTCATGGCCCACCCCCTTATGTTTGGTCAACCAGTCGATGCACTTTTTGTTCAGCTGGACCCAAGACTCACCCAGTCCATCCTTAAGGGGTGGCACACCTGCCAGTACTAAGACGTATGGGCAGGCGTCAGGTGGTAAATGGAGGGTGGGTTCCTGGTATTTTATAGGTCTGCTGACAACCGGTTGTCCCTTACCACCATTGCTTGTGCTTGGGGCCGCGGTTTTTAAGGTAGATGTAATAGGGGCCTCAATCCGTGTGCTACTAGCTGTGCTACCACCTGTCGTAGTGGTATGGGAAGGACCAGCTACTGCGGGAGGAGTGGGCTTGGGCTTGGGCTTAACTATTGGGGCAGATTGAATTTGCTCTGTAGTGTTGCCTCTAGATGTGGTGTTAGTGTTTGGTATGCTACTAACAGTTTTTGGACCACCCTTTGAACTGCTGATGATAAAGGGTCCACCACAGAGGATAGCCTTGCTAGTGGACTTTAAATCTTTCAGAAGACGGTCACCCCTCATCTGATCAAGGCTGATCACCCCTTTCCTTTTTACCTCTTCCTTTTTCACTAAATTTTCAAGTTTATCTAGTCTTTTAAAAACAGTATTAAATTGTTTGATCAATTGACTTTCCAATTGTTTAAAAATAGTATCGACAATAGTCTCAATAAAATTTCCATTGGGCTTAGATTGAATGATGCTTTCAGTTCATAACTCAGTCTGTGTGCCCAATGAGTTATAGTCTGCTGTAGAATGATTTGGGGAAACAGCCCCCTCAACAGGTTGCGGGTTTTCTATATTAGCAGTGGTCCCCCCGGGCTGTTGCTGTTGCTGCTTCCCTCTGGTCCACATACTTTAGGGGGTTGGTTGGTTCTTGCTGCGAGTAGGTTGCTTCCTCTTATTTGTTGTGGATTTCGACGGGCCCCTTTTCCTTTTTCCATCGACAGTCTTATTACTCGGGGACGGGGAAGCAATGACAATCTGTGCAGAGGAGTCAGGCTGGGAGTCGATGGTTATGACTGGGCTACCACCCCCCGGCAATGTTTCCAGCGAAGTCACCTGAGTAGTGGGTTTCAAGATGGTAATTACTGGTGAAAGCGGTACAGTATTGGGTGGGCTTGTATATGAGGGCTGTAAATGACTATTACTGCATCCCAAAGACATCCTCCTTTCGGTGTTAGCAATTTCCTCCTGGACCATGTTAAGGGCATTCTCCAGAAGGCAGTCAAAGGAGGGAGGCAGAGATGGGGGATCTATAGAGTCGGGCAATATAGAAGTAATATTACGTTTGCCCATTGTCACTTTTCCCGAACTCACCTCTTATAACAAGACTTAGAGGGGGGGCCCGCCCGACCTCTGATGTCCTCTGAGGGCCACAGAGGGCCGGCCCTTTGCCCGGGCTTAGCCCGGCGCGCCCCGCGCGCGTCCCGCGATACGAGGGCCCCCGCTGGTTATGAGCGCCTCCGGGCGTGGACAGGGTGTCGGCGGCTTCCTGCCGCAAGTGCTGCTGGGACCTGTAGTCCCCCCCACTCAGCGGCCGCGCCAGATGTCAGAAGGTTAACGACGGCGGGGAGAGACCGGTCCTTATGCAGGGAACTGGCTGCGCAGAGCCCAACACGGAGTAAAGCTGTCCCCCGCAGTCTGCCAACAAAACACGATAATCCTACAGCAGCGGCCCCCGTGGGTAAGTGGCAGCGTTAGTTGATGTGTTAGGTATTTAAAAAATGTTTTCTAATAACTAATAGTAATTGGATTTGGTATATCTAGTTCAAAGCCTAACACTTTCCCTGCTTTTGCTTATGTTAGAGTGGGAATCGTAAATCTAACCCTTTCAAAGTACAACCCTTTCCCTGCTTTTACTTACCTTGGAGTGGGAATAGTAAATCTAAACACAAAAATATATCTGTGGGTCTTATAAATCACCTGGTGCCTTAGACGTCCACTACACGAGACAGAGTAGATAAATATGTTTGAATAAATATACTCTCTCACTGAAAAGCCCATATTAAAGGACAAAGTCCCATCACTCACCAAAAGGTGACATGCTTCATCATCTGGGATCTCCTCCCGATTACTGTAAATCGTAGTAAAGTTGAGGGCTACAACCCCCTCACTGTGAGGGAGGAGCTCAGCTCAGGGATGTTTTCAAGAGTTCAGTTGAATATTCTAATATCCTTCAAATGAGGAGCTCAGTTGTTATGTAAGGTGATGGGTGCAGTGCTTCAATGAAAATAGTCACTGCCACTATAAAGATTACGACGCTCACAATCTTTATAGTGGCAGTTATTCTTTCAAACTGCACTAGCACTGTTTATAACCCTGACACCATTAGATATACATTGAAAAAAAATTCTCAGGGTAGCCAGTTTTAATACACTTCACTGGCCCTGTGCCAAGGGAGTCTGCCTTACTGGGGTCAGTTAGATGCAGGGCTTGGCCACAAGTGGGGAAGTGTCTTTACGTATGGTATTAAGAATTTAAGATATTACTTTGTGTTAAATGAAAACCAGATATTGACTGAAAAAACAAAGGTTTAAAGGACATTAAAGTTAGATGAGAATTTCAGTGACAACGTAACGATTTGAACGGACAAAACTACTGAAATTCTTCAATAATAGTAAACTCTGGTAACTATAATTCATATATTATTATCAAACGAGAGAGGGAGGAATAGTGTGGACTAGTTCACGTCCCCTGTTATACTTGTTAAGTATCAATGAGAACTAGCTATTGGGTGGAAGCTAGATGTCCATGCCTGGGAGAAAAACCTATTGTTTTTATGAAGACCCTCCCTACCAACCTAGTTGGTGGCATGCTTCATTATCGGGTTCCATCCAAGGGGTTGAGTGCACCTCGGGTTTGCTTCAATGCCAGACTACAGCGGAGCTGGTTTTGTGTTTGTGAGAGTGCAGCCAGTCATGTCAATGAGAGTGAGTTTAAAAACTGTCCAATGGGTCCCGTTTGACTAAAGGATTTAATGTTGGGCCCTTGGCAGTATTAAAAACAGCCAGGGGGATATAAAGTGAGATGTGATTAAGTCTCCAATATCCTGTAAAATGATAAGGTCTACATGTTTCAGCCAGACTACTATGTATGCTGGCTTTCGTCAGGACCTATGTGGGGGGTGAATTAGTGATGGTCAGATGTAGTTTGTATGACCGACAATGTGTCGCACTCACTAAGGTGTGTTTAGTGAGGGAGGGTTTATTCCTCCATTCGCTCAGAACAATGACAATTTCATAGTGAGCTCCACAAATCCAGTGAGGGGGCTGGACCAGTAGTCACACATTCGTCAAGATCTCTGGCCCGCTCCTCATACCTACTGCAGCCTGCTACCGGGATGCCTTATGGTCACTATAAAATGCACCCTTGCCATGCACTGTGTAAGAATGAGGGTGAAGCAGTCTTAGTAAGTCAATAAGGAAGTTTATTCTTTAAATGGATCCCATCCACATCAGACCTCTTGTCAGGAGTCACAGTCGGCTTCAACTGCCCACTCACAGTTCCAGTCAATGAGCAGCTAATACAGATCATAACATTCTTAAGCACCTAGCAACAATAGTGGAGATCTAAGATGCAAGCATCTTAGGATGCCACATATACCCATTCTTTATAACAAAACAAAACAAAACAAGTTCATAAGAAACATAAAACAAAACTCTATTTAACAAAGTCTTTCAAAAATTTAGGAGGAAAAGAAACTCCAGTGGATTTGCGAACATTGTCAGGAATCACAGAAGATTCAGAACTTTTCTTATCAGGAGAACATACAAAGTCTTTCCTAACCACCACCAACTTGTTCAAATTCCAAATGCGGTGGTCAGCAGTTTTAACAGCATTTTGACAAATTTTAATGACTTGTATGGGTTTCAAAAATTTAGAGGAAGACTTTTTCTTTAGAGGATTTTTTATAAGAACCCAATCCCCAACTTTTACTGAAGTTATTTTTACACACTTTCTTAAATCATGAAACTTTTTTCTATCTTCAATTTTTTTAGACTCAGACATATTCCACTTACTTTTTTCATTCGCATAAAATTTGTCTGGTTGCAAGTCATTGACCCATGGGGGTGTAACAACAGTGTTCGGACATCTAGCCCTAAATAGTTCAAATGGAGTTCTTTTCGTGACTGCATGTGGTGCCAACCTGTATGCCTCAACCTTCTTCCAAATATGAGTAGCCATGTCAATAGTCTCTTTTAACACACAATTAAACCTCTCAACCATTGCATTGGTTTCGGGGTGGTATAAAGAGGATCTTTTATGTTTAATACCATGCTTAGATAAAAACAATTCCATCTCCCTGGATACCAATTGAACCCCATTGTCGGTAAGAATAGTTGGAGGTATGCCTTCCCTGGCAAAAAGCTTTTCTAAAAATGAAATGACATGTTTGGTTTCAATTCCTCTAGAGATGCCTATCTCAGGCCACCTTGAATAAAAATCGACCAAGACGAAAACATACCATTCAGAACCTGAAGACTGTATGGGGCCAAGAATATCGAGTCCAACCTCTTTCCAAGGTGCATCATGTCTATCCCTTATGATCATAGGTTGTACTTTTGGCTTGACAACTCTTCCACTCAGAGCACACTCAACACAATCTCTAATTTTGCGCTCCACCTGTAAATCCATACCCGGCCACCATACGACATCCTAAGTGTCTCCTTTGTCTTAAATATACCTTGATGAGTCAAATGTGCTAGGGAGATAAGTTCTTCCCTAATTGAAACAGGGGCAACCAGTCTTAACCCCTTGAAAAGCAAACCATTACACTCAGATAACTGCTCTCTGACATGCCAAAATCTTTCCAGATCTTCATCATCCTTAGGTTTAGCCTTCCAACCCATAATAACATTCTGTAAAACTCTTGTTGAAACAAGATCCTCTGATAGAGCTTTCTCCCATCTCGCTTTACCAATTATGCACTCATCAATGGCACACACCATTTCCTCATCCTGTTGAAACTCGTCGTTATAGTCAACTTCTTCTTTACTAACAAGCCTAGACAAAGCATCAGTCACTTTGTTTTCTACACCAGGAAAATATTTTATGTCAAAATTATAGTCTTGTAAACCAACAACCCATTTTGTAATTCAATATGAGACTTCATCTAGGCCTTTCTTAGAAAAGATTTCACACAAAGGCTTGTGGTCGGTCCTGACCTCAAATTCACCGCCCCATAGAAAATTCTTCAATTTCTTCACCAACTAATATAATGCAAGGGAATCTTAATGACTCCCCAGCAGGTGGACACAGTTCTATTTACCTGCTGTGTCATGACAAGGGAGGTGTCGATAATCACGCCAGAGATTTCGGGTGGATTTCGAGGGCTGAGGACAGGCTCCAAGGGAAGGGGGCCACCAATCGCTTGACCATGTGTTTTGATCGTTGCTAAAGACCAGGACCTCGGTTTTTTTGCCGTTCAGCTTTAGTGAGTTTAAGATCATCCACTCCGAGACTGCTTGCATGCAGTTCCTTAAACTGAACGCGGAGGTACTCACCGAGTGAGAGAAGGACCCCATGATCTGGGTGTCATCGGCGAATGACACCACCTCCATCCCATGCGATCTTACTAGCCTGGCAAGTGGGGCCACATAGATGTTGAAAAGGGTCGGACTCAAGGCCGACCCCTGTGGTACCCCACATTGCACAGGTGTAGCAGGGGAGAGGTACTCTCCTAGCTTGACCCTCTGCTCTTTCTGGTTAAGGAAGGAGGTCAGAAGGCTCAATGCTAGACCCTCCACCCCTATCTCCCTCAGACGGGCTGTTAAAGTGGAGGGAGATAGGGTAATAAAGGCTGCAGTCAGATCGAGCAGGACCAGAAAAGTAGTCTGACCTCGGTCGACCTTTGATCGAATGTTGTCTACCACTACCGTAAGGGCCGACTCGGTGCTGTGAAATTTCCGGAACCCATGCTGAGATTGATCAAGGAACCCAGACACCTCAAGGAAGGTAGTCAAATGCTGATTTAGATGAAATTCAAGCATTTTAGCTGGGGCAGGCTGCAGAGATATAGGTCGAAAATTTTTAAGGGTTTCCGGATCCAGAGTCGGCTTTTTAAGTAGAGGCTTGACTATAGCCTTTTTCCATGTTGCTGGAAACAGGCCCTCGGTCATGGCGTGATTCATCACCTCAAGAAGAGGGGGCAGCAGCGTTTCCCTACACTCTTTCAGGACCCTCAAAGGGCAAGGGTCCAGTGGAGATCCTGATTTAGTTCTATTCAAAAGTGAATCAAGATGATCAAGAGTGAGGAGAGGGAAGTTAGTCAGTCTCTTGGAGGGATCCTTTGCCCAGCACTCTAAAGCAGGCTGAGCCGGCACAGGATGAGAGCTCATTAGATCTCTCTGAACTTCAAGCGTGGAATATATATCGGCGATTTTAGTGTGGAAAAACTGCGAGATCTTGTCACACAGCTCTTGGGAACCTATGACGGGATCAGGGGTTTGTAGAGAACACAAGGAATTTACGATCTTAAATAGTTCCCTAGAAGAGGTGAGGGACGTAGTTAGCTTAGAGAAATAGGCCTGCTTTTCTTTAATGACCCTAGCCTTATAGTCTCCGAGCAAAAACTTATGTTTCTCTCTGTCTGTGGGATCCCAGGTTTTTCTAAACAGAAGTTGATGTTAGGATAGGATGCACAGCTCGTAAGTGTAAATTCGTACAATTGGGTTCACCTAGGGTAGCGTAGATACCCCTAAAAACGCCAGTAGTGAGAACGTGGAAAGTGATTCCAGTAGGACACTGGGACCATCCCCTTGGGAACACCTTGATTTCCTCTAATGGACAGAGGATTCCACAATGTTAAATGTATCAAGTTTTTCTTTTTATTGATCAAAAGTTCATTAGATGTTGATTCAAAACATATTGGTTTGGTTCATATTTTCACTCATTGGAAAGCATGAGTGACACCTTAATTCCTGAGACATCATTAAAGTTCAAAATATCCAATGCATTTCGGGCTGTACTATACGCCCTTCATCAGGGAATAATGCTGTAACAAATGAAATATTCCAAATCACCATCTTCCATATAACATTACACAGTTCATTCAATTAGGCATCTCATGATTTCAAAACGTATATCTTTTCAGTTATACAGAACGGAACATGGTTTGAACCAAAAACAAAAGACTAGTCAACTATAAATGAATAACTCACATGTCTATGCCAATCTTTTCATGAAGTTTTATGAAGAAAAACACATACTATGCAACGAACGATGGGTCAAAAACCTAAAAACTTTTATCCGGTACATAGATGACATCTTTATTCTATGGTCCAGTACAAAAGATGAATTACAAGAGGCTCTTATACAATTTAATCGAGTTGATGAGAGAATACAATTAACTTGGGAAATATCAGAGACTACCAATGCATTCCTGGATGTGAAAATTATTCGCACAGACAAGGGCCTCACAACCGATCTACACATCAAAAGCACAGATCGCAACAATATGCTCCACTACAGCAGTTTTCATGAGCACAATCTAAAGAAATTCTTACCTTTCTCTCAGATGGCTAGAGTCAAAAGGATAACATCAGAACACAGCACATCACAAAAAAGATTAAAAGAGATGGAAGACAAGTTCAAACAAAGAGGATATCCACAACATATTTTGGATCAATCAAAATCTAAAATTGACCAGAAAGATAGAAGTACACTACTACAACCCAGCCAAAAGAAAGAGCAAACAAGAATAGTTGCCATTTCTAAATTCTCAACCTCAAGCTACAAATACAAAAAGACTATCCTCAAACATTGGCAAATGCTTATGTTAGAACCCGATTTCAATCAGAGTTTCATAGAACCTCCTCTATTCGCATTCACAAGATCAAGAAATTTAGGAGAAATGATTCAACCAAGAACCTCTATCTCTGAAATCTATCATGGAACCATACCATGTTATAATTGCGGACATTGCAATTACGTGATAAAAGGTAATAAAATCAACCATCCAATGAAAGGACAAGAAATTAAACTGAGAGTCAATGCTACTTGTGATTCATCTAACATCATATATGCCCTCAAATGCCCGTGTGGCAAGTTATACATCGGGAAGACTGAACGCAAGATGAAAATCAGACTCACAGAGCATAAATCTAATGTACGTTTAAAGAACGCAAAATCAGCCGTTGCAATGCATTTCATGGAAGCTAAACACAGCATTGCCCAGCTTAAATTCATAATCCTAGAGACTGTCAATAAAACAGAAGGAAGAGACAATACAAAATATATTCTCCAAAGAGAGAATCATTGGATTTTCAAATTGTGCACGCAAAAGCCATTTGGTTTGAATGATAGAAATGAATTCTCATGTTACCTGTGATTCATACTGTAAATCTGTAAATTTGCCCTTGTGTTCTGTTAGCTTGGTTCTCCTGTTTAGCATTCACCATACCCACATTAACAGTCATTCTAACCTAGTTCTTCAATAGCACCATTCACTGGAACATGCTTCGGGAGACTTCTCCTCATGCGCACCGGTTTGATACCACGTCGTTCATTTTTTGTTTATATTTCCCATTTATATTTCCCATTTATATTTTTAGTCGTTTTCATATACCTATTTTTATTGCACAAACTAAGCTAACACTTATCCGTGGCGCTTATCTTTGGCATACATATACCATGACACGGGTAACCATCTGTAGTCACTCCAGCTCGACAGTCTTTTTTCTAACTTCATTACCCACGTGATCGGCATCGCGTTTCAAACTATGAACCGAACAGCAACATTGTTGCATTGAGAAATCTCAAATCGCCGTGAGCACGGACCCTCGGACGAGCGGCCAAACTCACGTTTGAATTTACCGATCATCAGGTTAGTGTATCTACCAATACATGGCAGCTACGACACACTTCACATTTCGCGTTCACATAACTCATTACAACCCACGTTTCTTTCTCTTTACAACAGCGTTAACACACCGGTTGAGCAGTTACTATATCACTCAACAGACATGTGAGTTATATAGTTGACTAGCCTTTTGTTTTTGGTTCAAACCATGTTCCGTTCTGTATAACTGAAAAGATATACGTTTTGAAATCATGAGATGCCTAATTGAATGAACTGTGTAATGTTATATGGAAGATGGTGATTTGGAATATTTCTTTTGTTACAGCATTATTCCCTGATGAAGGGCGTATAGTACAGCCCGAAATGCATTGGATATTTTGAACTTTAATGATGTCTCAGGAATTAAGGTGTCACTCATGCTTTCCAATGAGTGAAAATATGAACCAAACCAATATGTTTTGAATCAACATCTAATGAACTTTTGATCAATAAAAAGAAAAACTTGATACATTTAACATTGTGGAATCCTCTGTCCATTAGAGGAAATCAAGGTGTTCCCAAGGGGATGGTCCCAGTGTCCTACTGGAATCACTTTCCACGATCCCAGGTTTTTCGCCATAGTCTCTCCTGTTTCCTACAGCTCTGCCTTAAGAGCCTAAGAGGCTCTGTGAACCAAGGGGCTGAGGGTTTCTGCCTAGCTGAATAGCGGAGGGAGGCAGGGGCTAGAAGATCTACTGCTCTGGAAATAGAGTTGGAGAATTCCAGTGCAGCATCACTGACGTCCTTAGCAGAAGAGATAATAACTTGTGCCATGAGGGGGCAAGAGAGTCATTCGTGATAGCCCTATGGATCCCATCCACATCAGACCTCTTGTCAGGAGTCACAGTAGGCTTCAACTGCCCACTCACAGTTCAAGTCAATGAGCAGTTAATAAAGATCATAACATTCTTAAGCACCTAGCAACAATAGTGGAGATCTAAGATGCAAGATCTGAGATGCAAGCATCTTAGGATGCCACACACTGCTAATTAGTCCACATATTTCAACACTCATGACACCATTGGTAATATCACTGCAACATTTGCAATTAAATTATTGATGAGAAAACTGTGCATGGCAGGAGCAAGTTATAGTTAACAGGCTGTCAAAGTACCTGAATTAGTTCACAGGACCTCAAGCTAACTCCCAAATCCTCCTCACCACTGTCTGTGCTTGCAAGTGAAAACTTGCCAGCACTGAACAGCAGTTTGGGGGAAAGGGGAAGTGAGGAAAATAACAAAACGGACTGCCTTGAAGAGGTTGACGTTTTGCTTTCCTTAACCTTCTCTATGTATCTTGACCAGGGTATGTGAAGGAATGTACTTGTAAATACAAAATAAGAATACAATATCCTTACATTCTACTAAACCTTTACTTTTCCCTCTTATAAATCTTAACTTTTTCTGCCTGTACCCTATATTTCTGAGGCTTGAGCCTCTCTCTCTTTATTAGTCAGAACTTGATACTTTAAGATGAGTTCTGACTGCTTTCTTGGTCTATATTTCTATTGTTTCAGATTTAGTTGATTTCTTGTCTTTCTTTTTCTTGTGTCTTTGTATTTATACAGATCTACACAGAATATCTCAAATCAGTTGCAACAGTACTGTTGTTTAATTTCTAGTTCCTGAGTCGGAAAAATAAATAGTAACTTAATCAGCTGAATTTCTCTTTTTTTTTAAATCTTTTCTTTAGCAATGAGTTCCTCCATATATCACTTTTAGTAAATATTTGTTGTCTTATTTTAATTAAATGAGTACTGCAACTCTGAATTCTGCTCCTGACTCTGAAGCGCTGTTGTTTTAACTTCTGTCTTTTTCTCTTGAACGATTTAAGTAAATACTTTTTCCGATGCACTGCCCTTTCAGTGAACCGGAGAAAAATTCAGAAGGCTCACTAGTCGTTCGATCTTCCTAGTATTTTCTTCTATTTTAAACTTCCATACATTTAAACTTCGTTTCCAGCAATTGCGTGTATGCGCACGTGCAGAAAACTGTACCAAAATAGAAATAATCCGCTAATGCACTAATTACTGTCCAATTTCCAAAAAGATTGTTCCTAAATCTACGGAGCACACTGAGAAAGGTCCAATCTCCATTTTAAAACAGTTGAAGTGCAACGCTCGTTTCAGGAGCGTGCGTGTTGAGCCCTGCAAACCTCGCTCGCCCTAAAAAGACTAGACCGCTTACCTCCAGCACCAATATCCAAATCAGGAAGAACTTGTATGACTTTCAGACAGTGTCTGAGAGTCACCACTGAAAATGGCAAAAACCTCCACAAAATGAGAAATCTTCTTGTCGTCTTGAAATTGCCAATTTTGATTAACCCTCTGTCTTTCCTGCTAATAAAATTTCATTGAATTCCTGACACAGGGCTAACTATAACTAGCGAATTTCAGTGTTTTGTAATTCTCACTTAATTATAACATCCCTTTAACCATTGTTTTTGTGTGAATTTTGTTGATATTCTGTTCCTTGATATTTTTGACTCCATATTTTGGTAGTTTACATTCAAAGTATATATAAATCCAATATTTTTGTTGACAATGTTTTTTGACATTATATTGTGGTTTCAATATATTGTTGAGCTTCATATTTTGTCATATAGTTGCTTACTTTAAAAGTGATTATTTTACTTTAAAGGAGGTTACTGCCATTTCCCACTATTTCCCAAATTCACCAAAGCATTTTCTTCATAACACAGTCTCCATAACCGGGACATATCACCTCAGTTTAGAACTTCCCTCAGCTGACTGCTAGTCTTTGCCAGATCTTGCCCACCCTTCTCATTGGGCCTCTTGCCCAGTTGCCCGAGATGACATGCTGGTGGATTTGGGTGGCCCCAAACTAGTTCTCCAGGGTCACTGAGCCATCATCCTTCTCACAGCAGGCCTCCTACTCCGTCACGCAGGCCCTTAAAACTCATTTTCAAAATGTTGAAATCAGAGGCCAGGGTCTTCATACAAGAGTTTAGAGCGATTAAGGTAGGACGTAATTTCTTTATTTCAGTATTAGGAGGCTCTAAGCTTACAGTAGCAGCAGGTATAGTCAGTGAGAGTTCCATCCTCCCTCCACTGTCCCTATCTTCCTCTCTACTCCACACACCAACATTCTGTAAAACCATTAACTGTCAGCATTCCAACATTCCAGCGCAGGCATACTAGGGATGGGGAGACACAGAATTCTACAGGTGTCACATTAGTACTATCATACTAAGAAGATGAATCACATTCATAAACACGATTTCACTAACATACATGCATATTCATCCAGTTTTGTACAATTTAATAACACACAGAATTGCTAGTTTTAAATTAGAATGCTGGCAGAAATAAAACAATAACAAACCTCATCATTTATTGGAATTGATGATGCATTTCATACTAATGAGTCTGCTCCTAAGCTTCCCCATTGCAGATTTGCAAGAATTCCAACCTTCCTCAAGTGTTTCTCATTTTTAACCTTTTTAAGGCACATGGATTTATGATTTTTAGATCTGGCCTTTCAGAGAGTGCTGCGAAAGACATATTCAGAGCTTACCAGGAACATACAAAGAAAAGGCCTCCTGGGGCAGACGTACAACTGTTTTTTGCAGTTTCAAAGGGGAATTTGGTCCCTTTACGACAGCAAAAAAAGTCTGCCCAATGTACTGACCCTATTTTGCGAGTAGCTAACCTATTAGCGACTCGCAAAATTTGGTTAGCAACTTGCTATTAGAAAGAGGCACACCACGGGCGTCCCTTCCTAATATTGAGTGTAATTGCCATGTACCATTGTTTTGCAACCGCATTTGCGGTCGTAAAACAGTTGCAGTTAATCACCCTTGTCAAAAGGGTGGTAAGCCACACGCAAACAGGAAGGGGTCCCTAGGGGACTCATTCCCCTTTGGTGAATGGGTTTGCAAATATTTTTTGAAAGCAGGCAGGGACCACTGCCTGCCCTTAAAAAATTAAACTGAAAAGTTTCATTTCTATTTTTAAATGCATCACGTTTTCCTTTAGGGAAAACTGGCTGCATTTAAAAAAAAGAAAATGCTTTATTAAAAAAGCATTCACAGACATGGTTGTCTGCTGACCCCAGCAGGCCACCGGCCCTGCTGGGGTCAGCTGGGGTAGTGCTAGCCATTCCTAATGGGGTCACAAATTGCTAAAGCCTAATTAATATTCATGAGGCATACAATTTGCGACCCATTGGGAATCGCAAACAGTGTCTGAGACACTGTTGTACATTAAGTTTAACGAGTCGCAAATTGCGAGTCACAATTTTGTGCAATTTTGCGACTCGCTAAAGTTAATGCTCGTACATCTGGCTCTTATTACTTACCATTCGTTGGCTTGATTGTCACTCTCATTGCCTGCTTCTTATTTCATGTCCCAGGTTGTCAATCAAGTGTTTTCCTCTCCTATGGAGCATAGCCTTTTAACCATCTTTGTGATTGGCTGGTTTCTATACTTCTGCTTCTCACTATTAAGGAGCTACGTTTTTCTTTTTGTTTAAGCACTCCATTAGAGCCCATGTACTTTCCAGCTGTCTCACTTGAGTGTCTTGCTCCCCCCTCAAGAGTGTGCTCTCTCGCTCATGTGATCCTCTTCCCACCTGCACTCAAGTTGCTCTCTTTCTCTTGGCTTTGTGCTCCCCCTACGCTTATTTCCCTTCTCGCCTGCTTTTTCCTTCCTGTGTTGCTGTCACTATAGTAGACGGCTAGCTTTCTTGAGTGCTTCTCCCCTGTGCACCATGTTCTTCTCCATTGTGCCCCATGTCATTGATTTTTAGCCCCCCTCATTCTTCTCAGTTGCTTGTTCCCCACTGCTGGCTCTCTGCTACTCCACCCGCCACTCTTTCCTCCCTGCTTTCAGTTCTCCCATTCCCTCTTTTGTTTATCTCATGCCCCAGTACATTACATTTTTTATGTGTTTTTGTTTATTTTTTATTTTTTATTATTAGAGGGCCAGGCAGGACCATTTTCTTACCAGGCCGTTCCTTTTGCGAAAATTTTTTTACCCTGTGAACCCATAAATTGAGGATCAAGGTGGACAGAGAAAAGGGTGTGGAGTCAGAAGGGGCAGAGTCATGAAAAGCAGCCTGACAATAAACTTACACATTTATGTTTTTTTAACTCTATCACAAAGACATTGGCACCAAGGAGAAAAGTGACAAGAAATATATCTGGCTTTATTGGTTGCAAAGGCTGCATTTTAAAATACTGTGTGGAGTTAAAGCACCAGCTGCTCAGGGCTTTATGTGCCCAGTAAATTTCAGGAAATAATATTAATTTAAGATAACTCTGGTGGTTATGTGGGAGACCCTGGACAAATTCCTGGACTCTTATGACCCGCCATAAACAAGAACAACCTAAGACACCAGCCTGAGTACTGCATGCCCCTTTGTTTGGAGCCAAGACAAAAACAAGGGTAATGAACTTCTTGTATCTTTTTCTTCTCACTTTCTCCTTGCCTCTTTCCTTTCCCCTTCACACCTCCGCCGCACCCTATAAGGGGACCGTTGGATAAGGGGATCAGCCTAGCATGTATACATCTGTAAAGTAGAGCTACACAACCCAACCAAGCCTGGGCAGAAACCCTGGAACGAGCTATCCATTAAAAGTGGATGTTGTATGCTTTATATGTATGTGTACGTGTATGTAAAAAACAATAACAATTTACTGAAATTTAAAAAAACACTTGCTGGACACATTTGTGTTGCATACGGGTTAATGTGTCTCCTGGAAAGCACATCATGTAACACTCAGATGTGACACATTAATATGTTAGGTAGATGGGTAAGTGGGTCACTGCGTTTGACACAGAGGTCCTTTTATTACAAGCAGTTCATAAATTGCAATCTCTCTAAAACAGCACTGTAAGCTATAAACCGGCAAACTGGAAGACATGGGTTTAGAATCTTATTGTTTTTTTCTTAATCTGTTATCATATGGCTGCTTGAAAGGCTTTCTTTTGGTAGCAATAAAGGACATCCCCAACCACTGCCTTACGTTTTAAATCCTGACTTTGTGTTTCTCTCAGCTATTTAATCTTAGCATATCGTTCCCACCAGTAAAGACAATGTGTGACTCCTACATCTTGAATCCTTCTTTGTTTTATGTAACATCCTGTACATTGACTTACACTACACACTTGTATAATTTATTGTCAATGTGTAATCTGTGCGTATGATGCAAATAGTGATATAAAAGTATTAAATAAAAAATTAGCAAGTGCTATTTCAATATTATTTGTATAAATACGTTGTATATACTGATACATTAAACATTCGGACAGTGAATGCATATCTCTCACATATAGGGGTTGCACAAAGTCAAAAACCTTCCTCCAAATCGTAGTTTCTCTTTAGTACCAGTAAAGTGATAACACAAGATGTGTGTTTGTTTTCCCATTGGATTGGCATCTAGGTATTACGGTGCAGATAGTTCCCAGCAGGATTATACTCGAGCAAAAGGAGGGCTGATGGTCCTTTAAAGTAACCCTTTGTTTTCTGCCCTGCTGAAAGAGGAAATAAATAAGCTCCCTCACTGCCTGCACATTGCTGCTGCAAACAGAAAGCAGACAACCTGCGGGTGCTGCTGACTTGTGTATCGGTGTTGGCAAATTACAACAGGACCAATTACAAAGATATTACTGGGCCAGACAGATCCCCGGTCCTGCTTAATAATAACTGCCAGATCAATGGCGACGAGGATGGGATACAGAAAAGAAATGTATAATTATGAATATATAACACATCCCCAACAATAACCCCCTCATGTTTGGTTACTCCGTCTGAGTTTTGTATATATAGTACTGCATGTTGGGGAATATTAGTGTCATAAGCAAAGCAGTTCACTTTAGTATTGTTACAAACCCATGCAAAATGACCCCCTTTTCCACAATTTCTACAAATAACATTTCGGGCATACAGCTTGAATAATATTATATATGGTTAGGGCTTTCACACTTGAAACACTTGGTTTTAGAATCTTTAATGTTGCCCTTATTGACTTTGGGTTTGACATGTTTTTCTGAGACTTTCAGAATTGTCCCTGAATAAGCATTCCAGTCTGTGCCTTCAGACTCGCACTCCAGCACTGACAGATTGGGTTTTGCATATTTCTTTTACCCAGTTGGATGTATGTTGCATACTCTCAACAATGCTGATTGACTCTTTCAAAGAAGGATTATTGGCTAATAACCTTTCCTGTACCTTGGGGCCGTTGGTACAATACACCAACTAATCTTGGATGAGATAGTCTGTGAGATCAACAAAGTCACAAGTTTGCCCAAGGAACTTCAAATCTGCAACATAGTTCCCTACTCTCTCTTTCTTGGTGTGTACCCTCATAAAAAATGTGTCCCTTCGTCACTACATTAATGCATGGTCCAAAGTATGTCTGTAGCATTAATGCTGACATTACATAAATATCCCCAGGTTCTCCTTTCCCACTTCCAATCGTCACTGGATGCAAACTTTCTTAGATATTCCTACCCTCTATGCCTAGATTATGAAGGACTCTGTTTCCTGGCTGGATAAAATTCCCCCACCCCTATAGCTATCAAATAGGAATCAAATAGATGCATCCACTTTTTCCAAGATAGTAAGGGTCCCCTTTCAGACTGAAATTGGGGGGTGTTGACTCATGCTAGCCACCGCCATCGCTGAAACTAAAGACACATTAACAAACTAATATAACAATTCAAAATAACAAGTTGATATAACAAGTCAACACAACAAATCAATATAAGAAATAAAAAAAAATAATAATCTTCTGCTCTTCTTTCCAGGAGTTTTGTGAAAACTCTGTCCTCTTCCAAGATAATCAAATCACTTTCGAAAGAGTAAAACAAAAATTGCTGTCTGTGTTCTTGTGAATATTCCTTTCCTCAAGAACTGTACAACTTGGCTGCACCTTACACCAACATCATGCTAGGCAGAAATATTCCGATCAACATAGCAACACTGCAAAGGTGGAGATGAGGCTTATATTCAGATTAGCTTTATTCGATTTTGGTTTAAAAATCATAAAAGCAACACAATACATAAATAAATACCTTCACATTTCATTACAAGGTTAGTGTCAGCTATTAAAACAGGATTAAATAGGTGTGACGAATCAACTAATCAATGTAAAACATTTCATTATCAAGTAGGACAACTCTATAAAACAAAAAGGGTCATGCATACAGTGCCACAAAATAGCTTAAGGTTCAGGGGAACAGCATCAGGCAAACCTATGTCAGCAGTTTACTTATTAGTTACATACTACTGTGTCAACTGAGCTAAAACTCATGAGTTGCCTCTTTGTAGTTGGTTCTCCCAAAATTCAATTTTTAAACAGAGGTTCAGATCTATTAGAGGCTAGAGGGGTAGTGGCGCAAGGTGCACAAGATCCCCTTCCCCAGGAGTTGTATTTCTTTGCCGTTGATCTTAGTAACGGAATGTATAGGAAGCTCGGGTAGAAATCATGCAAGTCCCAAATGCAAATGGGGCCATCTCCTTCTTTGGGCTGGCAAAATCGTAGGAAGGGGACGATGTCCTATTCTTAAATTTAATTAACACCAGGTCCCCTGAGGTGTCTTTGGGCAGCGTACCTAGCCACCCCACCCTCCTGACGCTCAGGATTCCACCATCTAGGTCAGGTGGCAAAGGTCTGTTGTTCTGTAGCCAAAAAATAACCTTATTTAGCAGGTCCTGGTGAGTTTCGTGTTTACCCTGGCTGAGTGCAGGGACCCCAGAGAGGACAGTCACATATGGGGCGGCTTCGGGAGGTAAATTAATACGTGACGTTCTTTCTAGAGCGGCTCTAGCCACTGTGTGAGTTATTAACGCAGGTTTTAATGTTACTTTAGGGCCAGTTGAGGTAGGTGTAGTAAGAGGCGGTAATTGAGTTTGGGCATTCTTATATTTAATGGGTTTAGACTTTCCGGGGGTGATAGGAGAATTAGGGCAAATAGGTATTGCTATTTTATTGGTTGGTGGAGAATTCCTATTAATTATTTTTTCAATACTAGTCAGCCTGTCCCCCAAGTCGTTAATTCTTATAACCAGAGGTGATATGGCAGATATTAACAAGTGCTCGAACTGAACCAGTAAAGTCAGTTGGAGGGACGATACATGGTCATCTATATTAACCACAGCCGTATCCACTATTGATGTGATTTGGTTAGAGGGGGATGATGTAAGGCTGGTGCACAATTTTTTAATTTTAGGTTGGTTCTCATTGACATTTTCCCCATCATGATTCCTTTTAATATTAAGACCCCGGGGCAGTGCATTGGCTTGAGTATGGTCTTTATTTAAAAGTAGAGGTGGGTCCCGCGGAGTGCCGTTTAAATTATCAGAGTTACTGCCCATAGTAGGGGGGGGTGATGCATCCGGGACATACTTGGTACCACACAGGGCATTGAGCTCCTCCCAAATGGACATGATTAGTAAGCAAAACACCAAAGAGCGGCAATAAGCAGTACAGCGCAAGTCAAATAGTTAAAAGCGTCTCTATACCTCCTCCTTGGAAAAAGTCAGGTGGGGTGGCCCGTCCCGTCCTCCTCTGGCCACAGAGGGCCCGCCCTTTGCCCGGGCTTAGCCCCGCGCTGTGACCCGCGCGCGTCCCGCGGGACTGGAACAAGGTCTCAATAAATAGGTCAGGGAGGCGGGGCCGGCTGGGGAGGAGTACCAGCTGTTGGCAATGTCCGGGAATGCTGGTACTCGCAGACCCTGGCCGCCGCACCCGCTGATACCCCACAACAAGCTGAAAGCAACAAGGAGTATCCTGGTGGGCAGTACGATCCTCGGGTCCACCCGCTGATCCCAGGCATGGCAAACCTCAAGCCGCGAGTCGCTCCCGCGAAGCGGGGGCGGCGAGAGGTTTTTACAAGGCAGCAAGCAGGAGGCGGGGCCGGCTGGGGAGGAGTACCAGCTGTTGGCAATGTCCGGGAATGCTGGTACTCGCAGTCCCTGGCCGCCGCACCCGCCGATCCCCACAACAAGCTGAAAGCAACAAGGAGTATCCTGGTGGGCAGTACGATCCTCGGGTCCACCCGCTGATCGCAGGCACGGCAAACCTCAAGCCGCGAGGCTTATATTTTCCCCACTGGTTCCCTTTGACCAACTCCCTTTCAAGGCAAATGCTTTGTGGAGAAACCCGGTGTCAGACCCGGTGTCAGAATCTCCAAATACATCGCAAAATGATTGCACCAATATAGTGTTATGCGCACTAGTCCTTTACAGTGACTGCGTACTTACATTTATCAGGTGCTGCTTACTGTTGTCTGACATAAGCACATACCTTTTTCTTCCAGCGCGTTCCTATTCCTGAGGGCCTTCTGGTGGTGCGCGACATAAGCACACACCTCTTCCTCCCAGCGTGCTCCTACCAGTCTTTCCTCCACAGACGCATACTGCTGGTCAGCCATAGACGCTGCTCCTGCTTCTCCAGGGCGTTGCGAATGTTCACTATGTGTGCCAAATCGACGTCGTGCAATGCCCTTTCTGTGCTGTCATAACGCCTCTACATGCAGCCCATATATTATCCACCTATAAAGGAAAAGAATGTTCTCCTCACAGTGACTCATTAGCCTCCCACCACGCATGGTCACTCAACAGGATTTTAAATTTATACAGCTACTTAGTGCCGGTGCTTGCACTTCAACTGCCTCAACATGGGGTACTTACCGCTCCAAGCACCGTGCCAAAAAAAAACTCCCATTGATGCATACATGGTCTACTGGTGGATGCAACTCGTTGCCAGTGTGGAGAGAAGTCTCGACACAAATTGATGGTGCAAACTCTTTTTATTAGCATCCACCTACATGTATACAGCCACCAGCTGACTCAGCCATAATACAATGCCCCTGAAGCTCCCTGCATTACAACAGTTTAAATGGCCACGTTACAACACATTTACTCTACGTTAAGTCTGACTGTTTTGTGCCAAGCTACTAGAGGGTTAAGCACAGCTTAATTTGCGATTTGCTTGTGACTTCTCGAGATATCGTGGCTGCGGCTTGAGTAAGGTTTCAGCCACCTCAACCAGTAACCCAGTTTCCAACTGTGATATTCCACTGAAATTTGGTGTTTTACTAATTGAATCTTACCAGGATTCTCTTCAGTTGGGAACCTACTATGAACCCCATTTCTAGACTTCAGCCTTATGGAATGACATATTGACTTTGCTTCATTGCGTTTTAAAGTAATTTTATATAAGTCTTTAAAACTGTCAGTCCATAGTAGCTTTCTAGGTTCTTCATCCACTAGCGCTAAAGAAACTATGGGTGCGTGATCATTTCAGAAATAGAAACATACAAATTCTCATATATAAAAAGAGGGCAAACAGTTGTTTATCTCTATTTAACTCCATTCTGACACTTAGGGGGTCATTACGATCGCGGACGGACTTGAGTCCGTCCGCGACCCCAGAGCATGAGGGAACGTCCGCATGGGCTGTGGCGTTCCCTCTGTGCAGATTAGGATGTGACCGCCTGGGTGGCGGTCACATCCTCTATTTTAACATTGCGGCGGGTGGAGCTTCAAGCTGCACCCGCAGCAATGTTAAAAAAGCATGCACAGCATTTGCGTGCACAAAGCGGCAGGCACCGCGCGGTGCCTGCTGCATTGTGCACGCAAATGCAGGGGGGTACCATAGGTACCCCCCATGTGCACCCCCCACCCCCCACTACACCTAGGGGGCCCGCAACGGGCCCCCGCAGTGCAGTTACATATGCTTTTATACGGCGGAAAAGCCGCCGCGGAAAAGCATGCTCAAAAGCACATCCTGATCTGGCTGACGGTGTCTGAGAGACACCGTCACCATTTTAGTGCTTTTCCGCCGCGGTTGTAAGCCAGCCGCGGCGGAAAAGCTGCGGACCTAAACCATGACCCACCAGCCATCCTAATGTGGCGGTGGGTCCTGGTGGGTCCGCAGAGGATTTTCCGCATCCTCCGGGCCGGCGGTGGCTTCCGCCGGCCCGGAGGATGCGGAAAATCCTCCATCGTAATGACCCCCTTAATACTGTACCTAATACCTTGTACCAATACGGAGACATCCATAAAGCTAATTTATTTATCTTAGTGCAGCAATTTACCAGGGGTTGTTCACTAAAATGCACGCTCCTTTATCTTTCTTAGTAGGCTGCTATTAAATTTAGCTTGTTGATTTGTTTAGCACATGAAGGACATCCTGCTGTATATTTGTGAGTTAGGATAAATTACTTACCTGCAATCCTAGTTCTCTTCCAGGGGTATACTCATCAAAGTCATAAGCACTGAATTATCTCCGCCCACGGGCGGGAACCCGGAGCATATACAAAAATACATATATGTGTGTATGTTTTAGAAAAGAAGTACATAGTACTAAATAAAAAACACACATCTACATGTATAACATAAAAATATGCAGCCCCATACATATCCAATAGGCTAAGAAGCCAAAGTTACATGTATTTCTCAAGTATGAAAATCACACATATACATATAAAGTAAGAGAAGAACATGCACAGTTATCGCATTCCACAATAACCTTTTATTTTCATAAAAGGAAACAGGTAATAGCAGGCAATTATCCTAAGAAAGGCTGCATAAATAAATAACATCCTTGTACAGAAAAGGAAACTGGCACCTCGCCTTTAAGGCCTCAGAGACCCTGAGCACTTTGCCTTTAAGGTCTCCAGGAGACCCCTGCTCCCATCATGCACCACAGGTGATAGGTCAGTTCTTTTGATAGTTAGGTCAGTTCTTTTGTACGGTATAAGAAACCTGTAGTGGTTGCAGCCTCGCTTGCTGCATCATCACTATAAATGCAGACACTTAGGCGCCTGTGCAGCCACCAGACTCCTGAGGCGTGAGCCGGGAACTATGGGGCCTATAAGGATGGCGGAAGGACCTGCATCCCTCCGCCACCCCAGAGGAGGAGGGACCGTCCGCAGGGGCAGCGGCGGTCCCTCCGTGCTAATTAGGATGTGACCGCCACCCTGGCGGTCACATCCTGTACTTTTAACATTGCGGCGGGTGCTGCTTGAAGCAGCACACGCCGCAATGTTAAAAAAATGCATGTTTACTTTGGCATGCACGAAGTGGCAGGCACCGCGTGGTGCCTGCCGCTTCATGAACGCAAAGGCAGGGGGGTACCATAGGACCCCCCATGTGCAACCCCACGCCCCCTTCACTCCTGGGGGCCCACAACGGGCCCCCGAAGACAACACCGTATGCCTTTCAACGGCAGAAATGCCGTAGTGGAAAGGCATAGGACCGTCGCTATCCTAATATGGCTGGCGGTGTTTGATAGACACCACCAGCCATGTTAGAGCTTTTCCGCCGCGGTCGGAAGGTGACTGCGGGGGAAAAGCGGCGGACGGTAAATAGATCCCCTAGTCATCCTAATCTGGCGGGGGGTCTTTTTCCAGTCCGCAGCGGATAATCCGCATCCTCCGGGCCTGCGTGGCTTCCGCCGGCCCGGAGGATATGGATTATCCGCAATCATAATCGGCCCCTTAGTTAGTATTTATCCATATTATTTGCTGCATTGCTGCCATTATTTTATCGCACCGCTGTTGAGTTAATTTTATATGCTCTCACCTAATCGCGGCATTTTATAAAATAAGTCATCTGTTGCTGGTTTCAGGGGCAAACGTTTTGGTGGAAAGGGCGGGAGGGCTCTGCTCAAAGCGGGCAGGGGCTCGGACAGCCGGTTGCGGTTCCCTGGTGTGGCTGGAGTGGTTCGCCATCTTGGGAGGAACCGGTGGGTTAGCGGGCTAGTGGTTGCAGCCTCGCTTGCCGGATCATCACTTTCACTATAAATGCGGACACTTGGGCGCCAGCCCATCTGCGCCCGTCCGTGGCGGGCCGTCGCCTGTCGCCAGGACTCCTGCTACATTTACGGGTGAATTTCTCAGATACACACGGGAAGAGCTTCTGGGTATGACCTCTAAGTGCCTTTCGTTACCTTAGGCCTTTCATGAGCCGACCTTTGAGTGTGAATTCTGTGCTTTCAGCTGGATTCAGGGGAGCAGTCTTTGTGTTCACCTGACTTCACTGAATATAGGTTCCTTAGTCTGAACTGTCGTTTCTTGGTGAGGCACCATGCTGAGGTATTTGACCCCTTAATAGATGAATCCCCTGATGCTCTCTTTCTCACAGAATGTAAATGTAAATGTAAATGTAAATGCTCACCCAGGATGCAGTGGGGGAGTCATGGTTACCCCTCCCTGATGGTTATGTGCTAAAAAGTATCAACAGAGAGGGGGGAGGGGGGCGTCATCGCAGTGGTGGCTAAGGAAGCCTATGCTGTTAGCCTGGGCAAGGAGAGGATAGTGGGTTGTAAAAGTGCCTTGTTCAAAATCAGTTTTAGCTGCAACTTCACAATGTCCGGTCTCTTAATCTATAGACCCCACGGACCGTCAGGTTCGTTTCGAGAGGATCTAGTGAGCAAAATTGGACAATTAGCCAGTAAGGCGGCCAACTTTACCATCCTGGGGGATCTCAACCTTCATCTTGAGAAGGGGGGAAGGCCGAGATTGCCAGTTTTTTGGTGGACCTGGGAGCCTTCCAGTTGTCGCAACATGTTCTCGAAGGCACACATGTGGCTGGTCACTTGTTAGACCCCATTTTTTCTAATTTGAATTGTTTAAAATCTTTTCCCCCGGTTCCTCAGGCTTGGACGGATCATTCACTGGTCACATTCCCTCTGCAGGTGCAGGATAGAGTTGATGTGTCTCGTCCAGCCATAGTGATAAAACAGCCTTGGCATAAGTTCGACCATGATGTGTTAGCTACCTGAGTATAGACCTCAACTTCCCGCAGATATTGAGAGGGCGAACCTGTGTTTCCATGACTGGCTGTTAGCCGGTTTGGACAGTTGTATCCCGGCCAAACGGGGTGGAAAAGGAGGTGGGCCATTGAACCGATGGTTCAATGACTCGCTAACTCAGGCAAAGAAGGGGTGCAATCAGCTGGAGCGTGCCTGGCGCCGCTCCTACGAGGCTTCCGCAAAACTAGAGTATCGAGCGGCGGTTAAGGAATATCATAAGTTCATTCGAAGAGCTCGGGCAGGGTTCGTAGCTAATAATATTCTGGCTAGTTCTAATCCCGCAAAGACAATTTTATCCCTGCTCAAAACTATGAAGAGTGCGGGCGCTACCAGTGCTTCTCCTATAGCCACCAACCATCAATGTGAGGTATTAGTGCACCACTTTGTGAATAAAGTTGAACAGATTTACCAAGGCCTTTCTAAGGAGGCAGTTCCTATTGAGAAAACTGTGTCTGGTGGGGTGGACATCATGCAGGGTAACTGTTTGTCATCTTTGTCATTGCTGACGCCCCAGGAATTTGAGGTTTTGTGCCTTAAAATTAAGTCAGGCTCCCCAGCTGACCCGATGTCATCTGCCCACTTTCGCCAGTTCCATTCATCTATAGCCCCCTTGGGTTTGGAATTGGCCAATTTGTCTCTGAGGCTAGCCTCTGTCCCTAGGGCATGGAGCACGCTAAAGTTATTCCCCTGATGAAAAAGTCATCTCTTGACCCGGAAGATCCTGGCAACTTTCGCCCTATTTCTCAGCTGCCTTTCCTAGCTAAGCTGGTGGAAGCACACGTTAACTCCATCCTATCTGAATTTATTGAAAAGTATAACATCTTTGACTCATCTCAGCATGGGTTTCACCCACGCCATAGCACTGAGTCAGCGCTACTGGAATTAGGGCCCTAGATTGGATTCGGTCCTTATTAGAGGGGCGGTCCTTCCGGGTCTCAGTGCCAACTTTTAACTCCCAGGATTATGCCCTTTGCCAGGGGGTACCACGGGCTCTATTTTAAGCCCGCGTTTGTTCAATCTTTATGTGAGACCCCTGGCAGAAGTTGCTAAAGGCAGGGGGTTGTCCTTAGTGTCGTAAGCTGACGACACCCAGTTGGTGATTGCCTATTCTAAAAGTTGCTGTGCCAACTTGGAGAAGTTTAAGGAGGATCTGTCCGTCATTTCAGATTGGATGAGGGCAAACTGTCTTCAGCTAAACGCCAGCAAATCTGATATTCTATTGTTTGGGAAGGATCAGGATCTTTGGTCTGAGCAGTGGTGGCCTGACCATCTTAAACCCACCCCGTCACCTAACGAGGCTGTTAAGAACCTGGGTGTTTGGTTCGACAATAGATTAACATTTAAGAAACAGACAAAAGCTGTTGCTGCTGTTTGTATTGTGCTTTTAAGAGGGCTGAGACCCTTGCTTGGTTTTTTCCTCCCAGAGTGCGTCAGACTATTGTGCAGGCATCCATCCTTTCCAGGCTTGGTTACGGTAACTCCCTATACTTGGGCGCTAACAAAGCCAGCATTAAATGCCTGCAGAGGGTGTAGAATCTGGTGGCGCGTCTCTTAGTGGCCTTTCCTAGATCTTGCTCGGTGGCGCATGTGCTTCCCAAGCTTCACTGGTTGCCCATCGAAAAGCGCATTTAGTTCAAGGTATTGTGCATTTCATATAAAATCTTGATGCACCAGGCCCTGGTTGGGCTATCTGGTCTGCTGATGCCCTATGTGCCTAGATCTGCCAACCGTTCACTTGTTTGTGTCCCCAGAGTTTGGAGAGCGAGGGCAGGGGGTCGTTCTTTCGGCCTCCTAGCGGCTAGACTCTGGAATTTCCTCCCGGCGCACATTAGAGGTATCCCTAATCTCTTGATATTTCGCAAAACCATAAAAACCTGGCTGTTCCCATCATCTGATGTTTAGGTGCTAGGTGATCTCTCTGCTTCTGTCTCCGGTTTCTGGTTGCACTGGGACGTCTCGTTGCTCAGGCAGCCATACGCCTTACAAGTTCCATATAAGTAAAATAAAATAAATAAACCTGCATCAAAGATGCAAGAATACTGAGTAAACTGTTAATGCTCGTCCGGGGAGGTGTGAGGGTTGCTTATGACTTTGATGAGTATACCCCTGGAAGAGAACTAGGATTACAGGTAAGTAACGTATCCTTCTCTTCCAGGGGACAATAGTCATAAGCACTGAATAGAGTAGCAAGCCCATACCCACTTCTGTGCGGACGAGCAAAAAACAGCAAACTAAATTGACGTACACATGTTAAACAGTAGTAGCAAACAAGTTTCTCAGCGAGGCTTGCCCAACCTGAGAATCTGCCTGTGTGTCAGCATCTAAACAGTAGTGACGAGTAAAAGTATGAACTGATCGCCATGTAGCTGCTTTACAAATTTCTGCCATGGGGACATTCTTCAGGAGAGCCGTTGTAGAAGCTTTCGCCCTAGTGGAATGGGCCGGAAGGGATTTGTTGGCCAATTGATATGACAGCAGAATACAAGAAACTATCCATCTAGAAATTGATCTTTTGGAAGCTGCAGAACCTGTGTTAACAGGACCATAGTTAATAAACAAACGTTCTGATTTCCACAGTGTCTTTGTTCTGTCCAAATAAAACATCAGAACCCTCTTGAGACCTAGGGAGTGGAGAGATCTTTCCAGAGGATTCGAGGGTTTGGAAAAAAGGTAGGTAAAGTGATAGTCTGGTTAATATGAAAGTCTGAGACTACTTTAGGCAAAAAAACAGGATGTGTTCTGAGAACTACTCTGTTAGCATGAAACACAGTATAAGGTTTCTTACAGCAAAGAGCCTGGATCTCACTCACCCTGCAAGCAGATGTAATGGCCACCAGGAACGCGACTTTCCATGTTAAATGCTGTAAGGAAGCTTTATGAATTTGCTCGAAAGGAGCCCCCATCAACTTGTTAGCACAATGTTAAGTTCCCATGGAGGAGAGGGAGACCTGACTGGTGGGTAAACCTTTCTCAAGCCCTCAAGCCAATCCTTTACCACAGGAATCCTAAACAAAGAAGTCTTCTTGGGGGTCTTTCTATAGGCTGTGATAGCTGCAAGGTGGACTTTGATAGAAGCGAACTGACGACCAAATCTAGCCAAATGCAGCAAGTAGGGTAAAATCACCTGTTCTTGAACCCGGATGGGATCATGTCCATTGTCCACACACTATAGGAAGAAACGCTTCCACTTGAAGGCATGCGATCTCCTCGTGGAAGGTCTTTTAGCTTCTTTGAGAATAGCCATATAGTCTGGATTCATCTGTAGGTGCCCATATTGTATGACTTCAGGAGCCATGCTGTCAACCAGAGCGAGGACAGGTTGGGGTGGAATACTCTCCCTGCCTGTTTGGGTAGGAGATCCGGGTGGCATGGTAACCTCCTGTGTGGCACTTCTGATAGTTGAATGAGGTCGGATAGTTGAAGGAGGTCCGAAAACCACCACTGGAGAGGCCACTCGTAGGCTATTAGGATCATACTGGAGTTGGTCCTGTACAGCTTGTTGATTACAAATCTGAGACCATTCTATCAAAAGGGCATTCCCTTGAGATCCTTGTTGGAGAAACCTGGATGCGAAGAAGGAGCATTTTGCGTTTACCACATCTGCAAACAGGTCGATGTCTGGCATTCCCAATTCTTGAAAGATGCTGTGAGCAACCTCGTTGTTGAGAACCCAATCATGGGCTTCGACAAACTCTCTGTTGAGGAAGTCCGCCTGGGAGTTGAGAGAGCCCAGTAGATGGATGGCTACTAATGAAAGGTCTCTCGCTAGAAGCAAGTTCCATATGGTTTGAGACTATGAAGAGCGTTCTTGATCAGGGACTGCCCTGTTTGTTCAAATAATACATTGTTGTTGTATTGTCTGTTTGGATTAGAATGGAGCAAGACTTGAACGACAGAAACAGGGACTTGAGAGCTAGATGTACGGCTCTCAGCTCTAGCAGGTTGATGTGGTAGCTCTTTTCTGAGTCGGAACATAGACCTTGTAATGTAATGTAATGCAATGTAATGTATGTGTTCTTTTAAAGCGCACTGCTGCCCTGAGGCGTCGTGGTGCTGTAGACCGCTGGGGAACCCGTCCTGGCTATCCCTGTGAGATGGTCCCTACTGGGTATCTCCAAGGTGAAACCAGGCATCCCCGGCGAATGTGGGCGGCCGTTGTAGAGATGAGGCAAGCTAATGCCCAGAGTTGCCGAGTGTGATCCCTGGTTAGAGTAGGCACCGACGCGAGAATTATCAAGTCCGCTGACCCTGGTCCACGACCCTGCCGCGTCGGGAATTGAACCCTGGTCCCAGACCGTTCTCTGCTTTCGTGTCTGCCGCCTCTAACCAGTGAGCCACACCACTCCACCTTGTACTTGCAGAGGACCCATATGAGCACCCCAACCCTGAAGAGAGGCGTCCGTGACTATAGTCTGGGTTGGAGGACCCTTGTGGAAAGGGACTCCCTTCATCAGGTGCGATTGCATCATCCACCACCGGATGGAGTCTTTGGAAGGTTGGCGGAGAATTACATGAACCTCCCAGCGCCCTGATACTTGCATTGTCATGGTTCCTGTGGCCCGATCTCCCGGAAGTCCGCAGCGCATTTACCTCTTGCACGCATGCAGAAACCAGCGCTCCTGTACCGGTGGACTGGCGTGTTGCGGTCTAGCTTACATCCGGAACCGCCACTGTCCACAACGCTTCCGGGGGAAATCGCATAAACAACAGCAGTTCCCCCAGTTCAGCACTTCAGATTAACGCTGGTGCTCGCGTCTCCTACCTGCATCCTCGTCCGGTCTTCTGCCACACCGTGCTGGAGCGCTATCCTGCTCTCCTGCCATGCTGCGCTGGAGCGCTGTTCCAGTCTCCTGACACGCCACGCTCGAGCCCTGTTTTTGAGTCTTAGACACGCCGCGCTGGAGGGCTGTTTTTGGGTCTCCAGACACGCCGTGCTGGAGCTTTCTTTTGGGTTTTTGGGACACGCCGCGCTAGAGTGCTTTTTCTTTTGCCTTAACTAACACCCCACTCTTGTGTCTCGTGTTGGGTCTTCCTTCCATGCGCAGGAGCGCGTTTGTATTTTCCTTTGTTCCTGCTTTCTATGAGGAGGTTAGACTAAACCTTCGTGACTGCACTTTAGTGCTTGGAAGTGAATGAAGTGAATTCCATTCATCGCGCTGGTACGTCAGACATTTACTTTACCTAGATTCCCTGGAGTTGGTACTGTCACCCTTGTGGAGCCTTTGCGTAGTTCCTGAACTCTGTGCTGGAGCACTACCTCTTCTCCAAGTGGTCTCTGCCGTTGCTTCCGCGCCTGATCCTACCCTCCACAAGGTAAGCGCTATACCAAATGTGCATAAGAGGTAAACCTAGATAGGGTGTTGCATGCGCCAGACATTACAAGGTCTCCCTATTTCCCCTACAGCTGAGTTGGAGGTTCTTCTCCAAACCAAGGGTGGTTCTCTGCTGGTCTCTTTAAACAGTCTCCCTTTCATCCTTGGCTTCCTTCCCCGATCCCATCTCCATCCCGGTTGGTGTACACTCCGCAACAGAGGTAAGGAGGGTACGGGATCGGTAGCTCTCAGTGGAAACACTTTGCAAGCAACAGGTAAGTCTTGTGGGGTACCTGACATGCATCCACTGGTCCTTCAAACATTGTTATAGTGGACGCATGTGCAAACGTGCGTTTGGTACTATAAAGATGAACGATGCCATCGATCCCAGCAGTGATGACACCTGTCGAACTGTCAGGAGATGCATGTGAAGAAGGGTCAGGCATTTTCCTTGGATTGATGACAACCTCTCCTGCTCTTTCGGTGTCCAGGAAGGAGCCTAGGTAATGGACCTTTTGCGCTGTATTTAGTATGGATTTCTTGAAATTGTCGTGAAGGCCTAAGTTGTTCAGAAGCTGAAGGCAGTACGAAAGATGATCCTGCAGCAAAGTTGGAGATGAGCTCTTCAGGAGCCAGTTGTCCAGGTAAGGCTATATGAATATTTTCTGCTTGTGGAGAAAAGCGGCCACCACAGCCATACATTTGGAGAATGTTCGGGGAGCTGATTTGAGCCCTAACGGGAGAACTGAGTACTGGTAATGTTGAAAAGACACTTGAAATTGTAGAAATTTGCGATGTTTCTTTGATATTGGTTCGTGGAAGAATGCGTCCTGTAAGTCGATGGAGCACATCCAATCCCCTTGATGAAGCTGTCGGAAAATTTGATGGAGTGCTAACATTCAAAATTTCTCTCTGCAAATGTATTTGTTCAACAGCCTCAAGTCCAGTATCGGTCTGTACTCTATGGTGAGGCCTCTTTCTTGCACAAGGAAGTAACAAGAATAGACTCCTTGATTTCTTTGAGGAGCGGGGACTTTTTCTATAGCTCCTTTCTTCAATAAGGTGTTTACCTCCATTTGTAATAATCGTTGGTCACAGTGAGAAATGCCTCTCGGAGGTATAGATGGAGGAGGAGTTTTGAACTTGAGAAGATAGCCATTTTTAACAATGTTGATGGCCCATGTGTCTTTTGTTATAAGTTTCCACTCCTCCAGATGTAACAAGATACTTCCTCCCACCAGAATGGACAACAGCTTTTGTTTCTACCTCAGCCGCGTCCCGGTCTACTTTGTTAGAACTGGGACCTTTGTTGCATCTGACCTTGGTTCTGCGATGACCAAATACAGGATTGACCCCACAGCTGGAAAGAGCATTTGTCGTAGGAACGAAAGCGACAACAAAATTCCTTCTTCTTCAGCCTTGAGAGTATCCAATTCAGTTTTCATTTTTGCCTTTTCGTCGTCCGCATGTGAACCAAACAGCGATTGAAAAGGGGGTCACTCCCCCCCGCCTGCATGGCGGTGCGGCAATCCCCTCTCCCCTTGCCTCCCGGTGGTGGGGTCGTGACCTCCCGCCGTCCAATGCGGATGCGCCCGGTGTGCGCCGCACCACCGGTTGGCTGGCGCCCGACCCCTGACCCGGAAGGCGTTGTACAGTCTTCTGGGTCGGAGGGGCGGGCGGCTGGGGGCGGGGGAGGGGGGGTGCCTCCCACTCCCCACGATCCCGGGAATAAAGGAGGGGGGAGCGCTCAGGTGGCCCCTTGTCGCCTGGACGCTCCCCCACACTGGTCGCGCCCCGCGCTCGGGGCTTCCTAATTTTCTTTTCCTATATTGCAGGTTGTTGTCAGCGAAAAGCGGCTGAAGGAGGCGCCGAGTCTTAGGAGGACAGCGGCCAAAAGAGAACGCTTTGAACACGGCAGCGCCTTCACTCAAAAAAGTCGTAATATTTTCTCTTTCACTGCAGGTCATTGCCGAAGTGAGGACTGCTATTTGGGGTGTGTGGGAGCGCGACATTGGAAGAAGACAGTCTGAGCGTGGACCGTACGGTACGGAGCATTCACCAGGCAACTCGGGTACAGTGGACGCAAAGTCGGTGGTGTCCGAGTACGGGACCGTGGAACACGCAGGACGTCGGTGGTAAGAGGAGAGCGGGGGCTTGCATTTCATTGCTTCTACTGGCCGCCGGGTGGTTCTACGTTAGAGTTTGGTCACCCCTGACAATCAGACAAGCCGGTGTGTTGCGGTCGCAGTTGCATGGTGCTCACAGCCCCCTGTGTATCCTCCGTCTGTTGAAGGTACAAGTGTGCACGGGTCGCGATTTCGGGCAGTAAGAGTGTCGTACAGTGGGCAGCAGAATGCCAGGAGCTAAGGGGGCTAAGGGGACAAAAATGGAGATGATGATGCAAGCCATGATGAATGCCATTGATAAAAAGTTGGGTAAGGTCGATGATATGGAGACTCGCATGAATGAGAGGATTGATGGCATTGCGGGCCCACAGGGTAGGCCCAAATGGCAGCTTACGGCGCCTTTGCCAAGGGGGGATTTCGACACCTCACCTAAGAGGAGCAAGGCCAAGAGATCTAGGCGCAGCGCACCCGCTCCTGCACCTCCGGTTGTCCCCCCTACACCCGAGCCGGTAGTGCCGGCGCCCGCGGCACCGGCTACTGCCCTGCCACCAGGGGCCCCTCCTGTGGGGCCGGCCAGTCTGCCCCCGTTGGGCTGCTACCGACGGCCCCCGTGCCGGCACCTATTGGGCCCTCCCCGCTTGTGGTACCAATCCCAGCACCGGGCGCACCACCACCGGCCGCCCCTTTACCTAGCCCACCAGCGCTGCTGGGCGTACCCCCGGGGGGGGCCGGTAGGGCCGGCGGTGGTACCAGATTCAGAAGCTCCAGTCCCGCCCTAACTAGCAGCTCAAATAGCGGCTATATTGCCTTGGTTGCAAAAGGGGGGTATGTTGCCCTTAACGTCGGATCATACCGCTGAGGCGGCAAAAATGGTGGAAAAAATTAGGGCAGCAACGGCTGCTGGTGGTGCTGCGGGTGCCTCTTCTTCTTCAATTGCAGGTGCGAATACCACCCAAACGAATGGAATCGAAGGTGGACCGGCTCAAGCGTCTGGAAATGGTAAGGAGGTGGCTCTGCCTCTCTTGGGTGATGGTTCAATCCCGTCCAGGAGTGAGGATGTAGCACAATATGTTTCCCGGGCTGTGAAGGAAATTATTTGGGCGGGAAAGTATATTTATATTTTTTCTCTGTTGTTGGACAATAGGGAAATGGAGAATGCCAAAGTACTTAAAGAATGGATGCACCCTAGCGAATGGAGAATACAGTGTGCTAAATTCAGGGTGGAGGAAACATCGCTTAGTTGGATCAGGGCCTTCTCGATTCTTACGGCTATCACGGTCGAACGCCCTCCTAATGTACAGGCAGCAATGGCTTGCGACTAGAGCAGGATTGTAGAGTGGAGCGAGCAGTGCCCTGGGGAGGCGTGGAAGGAGTATGATGTGAATTTCAGGAAATCCAGGAATTTGACTCATCATTGGCATGGTACAAGGTTGACTCTATGTCTTGGCATAAGCAGTTCTCAGGGAACATGGCCCCGGGCCAGTCCACCAGTGCAGTCAAGGTGTTCTCTGCACAACCTTAGCAGCCCTTTCGGTCAGCGCAGGGGAATGACTTCCCGGGGAAGAATAGGGGGGTCGGGGGGGGGGGGAGGAGGGGTGTGTGCTGGGACTTTAATAAGCGCTCCTGTACTAGGCCGGCTGGCACATGTAAATTTAGACACGCCTGCGCGATTTGCGGTCACACCTCCCATCCCGAGACAACGTGCAGGTCCAGTAATGGTAACCAAGGCCAGAGAGGGGGGAAGAAACCAGAATAGGGTGGAAGGCACGTTGTTCCCACTCCCATAAATGTCTTGGCAATGATCCCATGGTTGAACAGATACCCAGACCACACAGCGGCTACTCTACTGCCGGAAGGATTCTCTCTAGGTTTCCGGATCCCGGCAGGGGGATACACAGGCAGAGCATATTGTAGGAATCAGCTATTGGTACAACATAATCCGGCAGTAGTGGCTGCTAAGATTGGAAAGGAGCTGTCCTTGGGCAGGTTAGCTGGGCCATTCCAGGAGGTGCCTGTCCCTGACTTTGTGTGTTCACCACTGGGTGTAGTACCCAAGAAGGAGAAGGGCGAGTTTAGACTGATTCACAACCTATCGGCACCAAGAGGGGCATCTTTGAATGATGCCATAGATGAGGCTATTTGTAGTGTGAGGTACGCTTCATTTGACCAGGCCGTGGAACTATTGCAGGGATTAGGGCCAGGCGCACTAATGGCAAAATCGGACATTTTTGTCTCCTACCTGCTCATCCTTTGGATCACCACCTCCTGGGTTTCGCTTTTGAAGGCAAGTTTTACATGGATAAGTGCAGGCCTATGGGATGTTCCATATCATGTGAATACTTTGAGACTTTTAGCTCTTTTCTAGAATGGCTCATGAGGCAGTCGTCGGGCCACAAACAGGTCATGCATTATTTAGACGACTTCCTTTTCCTAGGAGCGGCGGGTACTCAGGAGTGTGCTTGGGCATTGCAGGAATTTTGCGTGCTCATGCGGGCTTTCGGGGTCCCGCTGGTGCCAGGAAAGACGGTTGGCCCGTCCACCTGTTTGGAATTCCTTGGCATTGAAATAGATTCAGTGGAGGGGTGCTTCAGGCTGCCCAAGGACAAAGTGTTGAGGTTTAGGGCAGCGCTGCGCCAGTGCCTACTCAAAGACAAGGTTACCTTACAACAACTGCAGGAGACGGTGGGGCAACTGAACTTTGCATTGCGGGTCATCCCAATGGCACGCCCCTTCTCACGCTCTATTGGCCAAGCCATTGCGGGAGAAACATCACCGCACTAGGTTGTCATCTGAGGTTCGCCAGGATATGCGGATATGGATGGCATTCCTGGAGGACTTTAATGGCAGGATAGTGTGGCCCGGCTCCACCACTGCATCAGCAGAGTTGGGTTTATGGACAGATGCTGCTGGTAGCGTGGGCTTTGGCGCCATCCTGGGGACCAAGTGGGTCGCCCAGAGGTGGCCTGAGGAGTGGAGGTCGTGGGGTTTGCCCACCAACATCGGCTTTCTGGAACTGTTCCCGATACGGGTAGCATTGATGGTCTGGCCAGAACACCTATGCAATCAATCTGTGGTGTTCTGGTCGGATAACATGAGCACGGTGTCCATTCATACTGCGCTTGGTAAAGGAGATTGTGTTGCAATGCTTGAAATGGAATGTGGTTTTCAGAGCCAAACATGTGCCAGGCGTCCTCAATAATGCAGCTGACGCCCTTTCTCGCTTTAAAATGCAGGTATTCTGGGAACAGCTTCCTGCAGCAGACTCCTCGCTAGCACATTTCCCGGCTGCTCTCTGGCAGATTGGTGTCCCAGACTACCGCGCCTCATGGCAGCTAGCTTAGCACCCAGGACCAAGACAGCATACGAAGGGGCGTTCTTGTCTTACCGTACTTTCTTGGGGCACGGATGGGAGTGTGGAAAAAGATTATAAGGGAAGCTCCTTCCTCATTTCTATGTATAAATATACTGTGTTCTGAGAATAAAGTCAGAGATTCTTCCGATTCTCCTCAGGTGACGGAGCTCTCCCTTACCTCGAGTTACTGAATAAAGACCCTGAATTCGAACCACCACGGACTCTGCTCTTCATACTTGACCTTATTGATATTATAGAAATTCCGATCAAGGTAAATTACTAAAATATTTACCACAGCAAATTGGCGCCCGAATAGGAACTTCCCTTTCTCCCCACACGCTGGTGATGCAGACCCAAACCGGTCTCTTCAAGACATCGACGGACTTCAAAAGAGTGCACGCTGCAGGGTGTTCCTGCATGAACTCCTTCGTGTCCGAGAGACTGTACCGAGGTCTGAGCATCCATACGAGGCGGTGATGACGACAGCGGCAGTCTCGACCCAGAGCCCGAAACCTGTGAAGATTGCCGAGTCCGAGGTCTTCAGAATCCCGCCAAGTCCCCCGATCAAGAGCGTAGCGCAACTAGTCCAGTGTCCAGATCTTCAAGATCTTCCAGATCTCTGCACCTCGGTGAGTACTGCTGGGGGTGTATCAAGACGGGTTCTGATTTTTCAGAGCACGGTCAAGACGGGTTCTGATTTTTCAGAGCACGGTCAAGACGGGTTCTAGGTTTCTAGAAAACGGTATGTTTGTATTCTGATACTCAGTATATATCAAGTTATCAAGTGTAAGTTTTTTTTGTTGTTTGTTGTTTATTGTCACCATGCCTTTGTTTTCAAAGTTGTGTAGACTGGGTACCCGGAGGGGGTTACTGGAACAAGATGTACCAGTCACCCCAAAGGATACTCCTGGTTTTCTTATGTATACAAAGTATGGCATTGGTGCCGTTTTGTATTTGGATTTGTGGAAAGAGTACACTCAAGATTTAGAAATTACGATTAGATGGCCAAAGAGTGGCACAAGGGATTTGAATTGTATCATGACAGTTGAAAAGAAATGTTGGGAAAAGAAAGCAAGACCCTCGATGTTATAGAGTATTGAATTATGGCGAAAGGAAGCACATCAGAGGGAACAGAAAGAGCAAAGGAAAGTAGAGAAAGCAAATAGAATGTCAGAAGAAAGTAAGATGAGAAAGTTACGAGAACAGAATGCGGATATTAATTTTGAACAAATAAAGAGGGAGGCCTCGGCCTCCGTGACGGGAATGTATCCTGTCCTTTCACAAAATACAGAGTCCAATGATAACACTAGTATTCCCACAGCACCCCCATGTCCTAAATCTCCTTCTACTCCCAAAGACTTCATTACCACCTACTTAATGAAACCTCCTCCTGCTTATACCAATCAAATAACAGCCAGACGAATAGTCACCCAGACTGGAACCACCTCTGACACCTCAAGTGGGGATCCACCCATGTTAGAATGTGATTACGACCCGACCCCAGGGGAAGGTTCACAAGTGGATATCTCCCTTCACCTACGAGAAGCTCTAGAAGGTATACGAGAGGTACCGAATGTCGCAAATTGTCTGAACAAGATTTACGAAACTCTCCGAACAGGAGAAAATTTAGAAGCCCTACAGGAAGCAATTAAAAATAGACCCATAGCGCATAGAAAATGCCTCTCACGATTCATGATCACTTGTTTTATCAGAATGATAGCTAGTGCAGGAAGGAGTAGTTTCTTTTCTGTAACTCCAGTTCTGTAGTAGGGGTATCTCTGTTATAGTCATAATCTAGTGAATAGTCCCGCCCATGTGCGTGGACCCCGGAGCAATCAAAAATAATCTCTAAAGTGTCGAAAAATGCAGAACTGCACAGACACTTAAGAGAGAATTTAAAGACATATAATGCAGCCTATAAAAGGCTACACTGTCCAGTACTTCAGCTAGAAATTCCACCAAAAATCCACAAAAACAGCAAAGCCTGTCCAGATTTCCTTTGTCTTCAGTACAAACCCCTCTGGAAGATAGAGAGGAAGGCATGGACAGACAAGCCCCATAGGCTGCCATTATGTGGCTTAGAATAGGATGCTGTGCCTTTAAGAGAACTTTCCAGAACTTCACAGTATCCCAGAATGCCTGGCAGGTCTCTCTTACTTTCAGTTCTTTTTGAGGGCGTAACACGCCCGACCTGTAGCATTCTTTACATGAACATCTCTCCACCGGGGAGGAGGGCGGGCGCTTATGACTATAACAGAGATACCCCTACTACAGAACTGGAGTTACAGAAAAGAAAGTACTCCTTCTGTAGTAGGGGATCTCTGTGTATAGTCATAATCTAGTGAATAGAATGGCAAGCCCATCCCCACACCAAAGCGGCGGTGGAGAAAAGAAACCAACACCACTATTGTGCGAACAAATTCCGCAGCGAAGCCTGTCCAACCTGAGCATCTGCTCTGGCATCAGCGTCCAGACAGTAATGCTTAGCAAAGGTATGAACTGACTTCCAAGTGGCGGCCTTGCAAATTTCTGCAATCGGCACATTACGGAGCAAGGCTGTCGTGGCAGCTTTGCCCCTGGTAGAATGAGCCTTAGGCTTACCCCCTAAGGTCTTATTAGCTTTCTGGTAACATAGTTGTATGCAGGACACAATCCACCTAGAAATGGACTGCTTAGAGGTCGCAAGACCCGTCCTGACTGATCCGTAATTGATAAACAATTGGTCTGACCTACGAATATCTTTAGTCTTATCCAGATAAAATTTCAACACCCTCCGAACATCCAGGGAATGTAAGGACCTTTCCGCTGGAGATGAAGGATTCTGAAAAAACGTAGGCAAAGTTATAGTTTGATTGACTTGAAAGTCAGAAATAACCTTGGGAAGAAATTTAGGGTGAGTACGCATAACAACCTTAGCAGCATGAAATACAGTATAAGGTTCATTACAACACAACGCCTGAATTTCACTCACCCTGCGGGCCGATGTAATGGCCACGAGGAACGCCGCCTTCCAGGACAGGTGCTGCAAAGAAGCCTTATGAATGGGTTCAAAAGGCTCCTTCATCAAACTGGACAGCACCACATTCAATTCCCATGAAGGCGAAGGGAGCCTGACAGGAGGGAACACTTTTCCTGTAGGCAGTCAATGCAGCGAGATGAACCCTAATAGAGTGAACATTAAGGCCAGATCGCGCCAAATGTAGAAGGTAGGGAAGGATAACATCTTCCTTGCACGTCGTAGGATCAGAGTTCCTGGACACACACCAGATACAAAACCTCTTCCACTTGTAAGCGTAGGACGTCCGAGTGGAGGGCCTCTTAGACTCCTTCAGTATGTCCATGCAATCTTCTGGTAGATTCAAATGGCCATTCTGCACTACCTCAGGAGCCATGCCGCCAAACTCAAGGATGAGAGGTTGGGGTGCACCATCTGCCCCCCGAACTTCGTGAGAAGGTCCGGCCTGCACGGCAACCGTATGTGTGGAAGGAGGGACCGGTGCAGAAGGTCCGTGAACCACCACTGTCTGGGCCATTCCGGGGCAATCAGGATCATTCGTGCCCTGGACCGGGACAGCTTGATGAACACCGCTGGAATCAGAGGGATGGGCGGAAAAGCGTAAACAAAGCTGTTCGACCAGTTGATCCAGAGTGCATTCCCCAGCGTCCCTTGCTGGTAGTACCTGGAGGCGAAGTCTCGGCATTTGCTGTTTTCGGCGGTGGCGAACAGATCTACATCTGGAGTCCCCCACCTTGCGAAGACTTCTCCTAGCACGTCGTCATTTATGACCCACTCGTGATTTTCCAGAATCAGTCTGCTCAGTGCGTCTGCCTGAACATTCTGCACACCCGGCAGATGTGTAGCCGTTATCGTCAATCCTCTTGCCAGAAGCCAGTGCCAGATCGTCTGCGCCTCCCGAGACAGGGTGCGCGATCTCGACCCCCCCTGCTTGTTGAGGTAATACATCGTGGTCGTATTGTCCGTCTGTACAAGCAGAGAGTTGGTCCGGAAGGACTGATGAAAGGCCTTCAGCGCCAAGTGAACAGCTCTGAGTTCCAGGAAATTGATGTGATACGTGGACTCCATCTGAGACCACGTGCCTTGGATCTGTAAGTCCCCCGAATGCGCTCCCCAGCCCTGGAGAGAAGCATCCGTCACGATCGTCTGAGTAGGAATGTCCTTGTGGAAGGGAACTCCTCTGAGGAGATTCTCCGCTGAACACCACCACGTCAGAGACTGAAGAGCATGCAGAGACAGTCGTATCTTGTCGTCCCAAGATCCTCTCCTCTGGTCCCATTGGTCCTCCAAGCACTCCTGCAGAGGTCTCATGTGTAGTCGTGCCTGAGGAGTGAGGAAGATACAAGAGGCCATCGACCCCAGTAGAGAAGACACCGTCCTCACTGTTGTAGATGGAGCGGTCATAAGAGCCTGAGCCTTCCGAAGGATCGATCTCCGTCGCTCCTCCGAAGGAGACACGCTTGCTGACAGCGTATTGATGGTGGCCCCCAAGTATTGAATACATTGGACCGGGATCGTGACAGACTTGGACATGTTGATGTGCAACCCCAACTTGTTCAAGAGAACGCACGTCTTCTGGAAGTCCGCTTGGGCTTCTGAGAAGGAGGAGGCCTTGATCAACCAATCGTCCAGGTACGGGTAGACAAACACCTTGCCTTTCCTTAGGTGTGCCGCTACCACTGCCATGCACTTCGAGAATGTCCTGGGTGCAGACTTCAATCCGAAAGGCAGCACCGTGTATTGGTAATGATTGGTGCTGACTTGAAACTGCAGAAACTTCCTGTGCTTGTGCGCGATGGGCACGTGGAAGTACGCATCTTGTAGGTCTATGGCACAAAGCCAGTCCCCCTGATGCAACTGAGGATAAATCTGATGCAACGACAGCATGCGAAACTTTTCTCTGCGAATCCACTTGTTTGCCTGCCGCAAGTCCAGAATGGGCCTGAACTCGTTCTTGTCCTTCTTGCGAACCAGAAAGAACGGGGAGTACAGACCTCTTCCTCTTTGAGACAGAGGTACGTCTTCTATCGCCCTTTTCCTTAACAGAATATCGGCCTCCGCCTGAAGCTCGCGTAGTTGATACTGCGAGCTGACCGGAGGGATCGCTGGAGGAGGGCTGATGAACCGAAGACTGTATCCATTGCAAACAATATTCAGCAGCCACTTGTCCTGAGTAATTTTTCTCCACTCTGCCAGAAAAGATTGAACGCTTCCCCCCAAAGGAGTGGGTAACGGATGACGGGGAAGTAACCGCTCAGGGTCGAGACCCGGCCGGGCCCTTGTTCGCGGTAGAGGGCTGCTGTCCACCTCTACCCCTCTGACGTTTTTGGAAAGGTCTTCGGAACTGCTGCTGTTGTTGCTGCTGCTGTTGTTCCGAAGACTGTCCTCTTCCTTTCCCCTGCGAGCCGAACCGCCGTTGGAACTGGCAGTAGGGTTTCTTGTCCTTGGGCTTCCCCAAGCCCACCGCCGTCAGGGTTTCCGCCTCGGCCTTCATCCGGGCCATCTCGTCATCTGCGTGTTTACCGAAGAGCGTGTCCCCGGAAAATGGCAGGTTGGCCACCCGCTGTTGCGCCTCAGGCTTGAGAGACGTAAGCCTGAGCCATGCATGGCGGCGCTGGTTGATACCGTGGCAGTAACCATGTGCAGCTAACAAGGCGATATCCGCCGCGGCACTGATGGCCTGGTTCGAGACCAGCATCCCTTCCTTGACAATTTCCATGAAGTCCTCCCTCCTGTCACGCGGCACAAGGTCCGCAAACTGCTCCATGGAATCCCAAAGCGCCTGGTCATATCGTCCCAGCAATGCCGAGTCGCTGGAAGCCTTCATTGTGGTCGAAGAAGTCCCACATGCCTTCCTTCCCGCCGAATCAATCCAGCGGCTCTCCTTATCTGGAGGCACGGTGGAGGACGGGGAGGTAGAATGCTGTTTTCTGGCCGCCGTAACTATCACTGAGTCGGGGACCGGGTCCATCCTCAGGAAGGCACGGTCCGAGTCCGGTGCCCTGTATTTCTTCAAAAGTCTAGACGGGGCGGCCTTCACCACCGCCGGTGTAAGAAATAGTTCTTGCGCCGGTTCAACCAGTCCCGGAACCAAGGGCAACAGAGGGCGAGACAGGTGCTTCTTGTGCAAAGTCTCGAATATCACGGACGTCGTAGGTGTAGGAGCCGTCACCGTGATACCCAACTTCGCCGCCCCCCTCAGGAGAACCTCCTGGAATGTACTGATGTCATCGATAGGAGACACCCTAGTCTCCGGGGAATCGGACAAAGTAGGGGAATAGGAGCGGGTCCTAGAAGACGTATCGGTCCTGGATCTATGTCTCCTACGGTGCCGTCTGGAACGGGTGGAGGACCTGTGCCTACTCCTCGATCGTTCCCTCCGTCTGGAGCGAGACTTCGATCTCCTGGGCCTCAGCCGGTCCACCGGCTTCTCCGGGGTGGCCGACTTGGGCTTACGTGGTTCCTTAGACTTAGGAGTCTTCTTAGGAGGGGTCGGGAGATCGGGCAACGAGACCAACCTCGGCGGAATCGGCGGAGGTTTTTCAGGCAGAGGAGGCAAAGGAGGAGGGGTAGGAGTCCTCGGACGCGGGCCTCTAGGTAGCGGAGGAGGAGGCGGAACAGCCTTCTTTGGAGTATACACCTCCGAGTACACCGATCCCGGTGACCCACCATCCTTCCCGGGCTGAGGGGAGCCCCCCACAGCCCTAGGCCGCGTAGTATGATCCTTCGACAGCGCCGACCGGTGTTCAGGCGTCGACCGTCGGCCCCTCGACGTCGAGCGGCCCCTCGGCATCGACCTTCTCCTTCTCTTCGGCGTCGAACGGCTGCCGCGTCTCGACGTCGACCCGGACCATCTCGACGACGACCCTCTGCGTCTTGACGGCGATCTCTTGCGCCTCGACGGCGACCGCCTCGACGTCGTCTTGGATCGTCTCGACGTCGACCTCGACCTCCTACGCCTCGACGGCGAACGCCTCCTTCTCGCCGGCGAGTGCTTCTGCGTCGACGGCGGGCTCGACGACGAGGATCCCCTCGACGACGATGGAGCCTTGTGTCTTGACGGCGATCGACGGTATCGCCTCGGCGTCGAGCGGCGACGCCGATCCTGTCGACGCCGAGAACTCGACGTCGACGCTGAAGACAGCGAGGATGACAAAGTCTCTATGTTCGACGGCGGCCTATGCAGGTCCCTCGACGTCGACGGGTGACGTTTTCTCGACCCAGAGCCCTGGGGAGATGGGGAGCCGGCCTTGGACTTCCCCCTCGACGTCTTGGTGGGTGCCACCAACCCAGACGGAGAATGGGGACGTGTGCTGGGCTTCCTGCCCCCGGGGAGCCCCCCAGGGGCCTCAGCATGGGCAGATGAAGCCCCTCCAGACCCACCTTGTGTCTTCTGTCTTCTTTCCTCCAGTCCCTGAAGCCTGATCTTCAGTCTGTCCTTCAGGGTCCTGCCAGAGAAACCTTGGCAGATCTCACACTCCTCAGGGATGTGGGAAGAGGGAAGGCAGAGGATACAGACCTCATGGGGGTCTGTCTTGGCCTTCTTCCTGGAGCACTCCGGGCATTTGTCAAATAATGCAGGCATTATGGACAACAAAAGGGTGCAAAACACCAAGAAGAAAGTCACCAAAGTACTTTAAAAGTACACAAAATCGAATTTAGTGAAAAAACACCAACAAAACCCTTGAAAAGGGAGAGCTCAATGCTCCAGGGTCCTGCTTGCAGGAGCCGGAAAAAAGAACTGAAAGTAAGAGAGACCTGCAAGGCATTCTGGGATACTGTGAAGTTCTGGAAAGTTCTCTTAAAGGCACAGTATCCTATTCTGAGCCACATAATGGCAGCCTATGGGTCTTGTCTGTCCATGCCTTCCTCTCTATCTTCCAGAGGGGTTTGTACTGAAGACAAAGGAAATCTGGACAGGCTTTGCTGTTTTTGTGGATTTTTGGTGGAATTTCTAGCTGAAGTACTGGACAGTGTAGCCTTTTATAGGCTGCATTATATGTCTTTAAATTCTCTCTTAAGTGTCTGTGCAGTTCTGCATTTTATCGACACTTTAGAGATTTTATTTGATTGCTCCGGGGTCCACGCACATGGGCGGGACTATTCACTAGATTATGACTATACACAGAGATCCCCTACTACAGAAAAAGAGTTCCTGATGATTTATTACAACGAGATCAAGCAGTGGTTGCAGGTAGTTACAATAAAATAAAATAAATAGATCTCTTTATTCCACTCTTTACAAGCAAGGTTTCTGATTTCCACCGAAAAAGACACCCCTACTCAGGAAATAGAGAATGAGAGTACAGACAGGGAAGAAGAAGTTCCCTTTCAAGGAGCAGTACGCTCCCGTATCCCTCGTTCCCAGAATAGTGGACAATTAAAAATTAAAACTAAGAAATTGTCAGCTCCTACAGATAGATTGTTCCAACGAACACAAGAAGCTCTAGATGATTGGATGGACGACGAACCTCCACTCACTACCCAAGAAAAAGAACTAGCTCGATCAAGCACCCATTGGGTATCTCAATACTCTATATATGGCCCTGATATAGTCGCTCAAATGTTTCTATCAATCCCTCTAACGTCCCAAAGGTTAGCAAGCATCTATATGGTTCAACACCTCATTACGATGTACGAGGATACTGGTTGCCCGCCCAAAAAGTTACATTCTCTCTTACGAGACTGCTTAGAAGGGAGGTGGGTGGCAAGGGCACAAGAATTCCTTAATATCTTCCTTGATCTACGACAGTGATATGTTCAATACTTTTCAGACAGTTAGGACGCAAATCCCCATCACTATGACCAAGGACAGTTCCCCCTCCGAGAAGTACATCCCGTTATAGATTCTGGAGGGAAACTACAACAAACATTTGTCTACACACCCCTGACAAAAATAGAAATATTAGAAATGAAGAACATGGTCCCTTCTCATGAAAAAGATCCTTCGGGTTTTCATAGGGAACTCAAGGATATTCTTCAAATGGGTTCTTTTACCTATAAGGATTTCAATATTCTCCTTAAAGTCCTACTGCCTCAAGGGACATATGACAAACTAAAAGGAAAAGATTGGGAGGTAGAAGGGAAAAAGATAGTATGGACAGCTTTACAGACAGAAGAAAGTACTCGTCCTGCTGGACAAGGCTTGGGACCTCTAGTCCTATAACTCCCTCGCCTTCTCCCGAAAATACTCTCCCAGTTGCTGACCACTAAGAAAGAAGATTGGGATGCTATCTCTGCATGCAAACAGAAACCAGATGAGGATGTAGGGGACTACTATACCAGGTTAGTGAAATGTTTTCTCATCAACAGCGGCCTCTCCTCAGGTGGAGACGCCTATTGTCGATTATTTGTCTCCAAATTCGTAGAAAATGCCTTGCCTGCGATCAGAAATAGAGTACTAAAGGTAGAGAGTACTTGGCAAGCAAGCTCCCCTTCACAAGCACTTCAGATGCTCCAATATCACCAAAATAGGATTAGAGATGAACAAGAGCAAGAAAAGAAAAGAACGAAGGATACTAAAATGAAGGTATTGGTAGCACACACTAATACAATCCAACAGACCCCTAAACAGTCTCAAGTGTCACAAGAAAAAGTTACTTGCAATTATTGAAAAAGGCTAGGTCACTTTGTGCGTGACTGTTCAGTATTACAACATAATATTGCCACTGGGAAAACCCAACCCCATAACTATCCCCCACGACCCTCTGTTCCCACATCAGCTCCTCCAACTGATACTAAACCTGCCACCCAACTCTATCAGTACCCAGTGTCATCCTATCCTGAATTCCCCTCAATTTCATGAGACAGCTGGGAGGAACACGATAGTCGTCCACTGATCCCGGTCCCGGTCGACCAAAAGGGTCCCTATGTAAATGCTAAGCTCTCAGGTAAAGAAACAACATTTCTAATAGACACAGGGGCCAGTAGGACGACAGTACAACACAACGAAGTTCCCAAGGTACCCCTCTCTGGCTCGAATAGTATTTCCTTGGGTTTCTCAGGTACACCAGTCATCAATAAGGTTTCTGAACCAGTATCACTTCAAGTTGGTCCTCTTACAACATACACTGATTTGGTACTTACTAAGTCATGTCCCGAAAACTTACTCGCCATTCCGACGTTAAAAGAACTGGGTGCTGTGATAAGCTGTTCCCCGGAAGGAATACGACTAATCCTCCGAGATTTCAAAGGTCATTTCACCACACAAGAATTAGACATCAGACTAAGAGACATTCCTGCTACATTATGGGCGACAGATCCGACTGACGTAGGGTTCATGGACATTACATCACACATGGTCTCATTAAAAGAAGGTGTTGTCCTACCTCGTGTCCGACAATACAAGTTACCTCCAGATGCAGAACAAGCCCTCATCCATATTATTGATGACTTAATACCGAAAAGAGTAGTCAGAGAAGTACCTTCCAACATATGTAATTCGCCAGTCTTACCAGTAAGAAAGAAAACAGATGACGGTGCACCACCAGTTTACAGACTAGCGGTCGACTTGTGTGAACTAAACAAGTGTGTGGTACCACAATACCCTGTGGTCTCTGACATCAGTACTCTGCTAACAGCTATAGATCACGAAGCCACACATTTTACTGTAATCGACCTGAAGAACGCCTTCTTCACTGTACCCATTCACCAAGACAGTCAGTACCTATTCGGATTCTCACTACAAGGTTGTAGCTTCTGTTTCACAAGAGCTCCTCAAGGGTACACAGAAAGTCCCAGTATATACAGTCAGGCACTTAAAAGACAGTTAGATGACATTGTTATGCCCTCAAATACAACATTGTTACAATATGTCGATGACCTACTGATCACCGCACACTCTGAACCAAAATGTGAACAAGCATCACGGATTGTCCTAATGTTCCTTGCACAACATGGCCACAAGGTGTCACCCTCCAAATTACAATTGTGTTTACAGCAGGTGGCCTACCTAGGACACCTGCTGTCAAAGGAGGGTAGGGCACTCACACCTGAAAGAATTCAACTAATTTTTAACATTCCTGTCCCTAAGACACAGAAAGAAGTCCGTGCCTTTATTGGCCTCACATCCTACTGTGGACAGTGGATTCCCCAATTTGCATACTTGCCCAAACCCCTGATACAGCTAACGACCACAACCTCTTCCCCATTGCCATGGACACCTGATAATACTTTTGCTTTTGACACCCTTAAACAAGCATTATGCTCTGCACCCGTCCTAGCTACAACCGACTATGCCAAACCTTTTGTCCTCTTTGTCACAGAACGGGAAGGTACAGCTTTGTCAGTACTCACACAAGCACAAGCCAACAAACATCGTCCCTGTGCTTATTTTTCTAGCACCCTTGACCCTGTTGCACAAGGTTTGCCTGCCTGTTTGAAATCTGTCGCAGCTACAGCTCTAGCAATACGACAAAGTGATTCCATAGTACTAGGACACTCTCTTGAAGTACAAGTTCCACGTGCAGTAGAACTACTCTTGAACAGGACACAAACACAACATTTGACCATAGCCCGCCTCACAGGTTACGAAGTCACTCTGTTCCAACCCCACATCATCATCAAAAGATGCAACATCCTCAACCCAGCTACGTTACTGCCTAATATTCCAGTTGACAATCAGATTCACGACTGCTTAGAGGTAGTCGAACTAGTCACAAAGCCCCGGTCTGATCTTACAGATGTCACTCTAAGTACACCAGAACAAACACTGTTTGTAGATGGTTCCTGTATGCGCCTCCAATCAGGCGAACTTTCAGCAGCCTATGCTGTCACTACAGAAAACACAGTCCTCTTAGCAGCTAGGATATCCGTACATTCAGCACAAGCAGCAGAGCTAATAGCTCTCACAAAAGCATGTGAGTGGTCTAAAGGAAAACGAGTCAACATCTACACCGATTCACAATACGCATTCGGGGTAGTCCACAATTTTGGAATTTTGTGGAGGAAGAGAGGTTTCCTAACCTCTCATGGAACAAAGATCCAACATGGAGATTTTATCCTCCAGCTACTAGAAGCAGTACACAGACCCACAGAAGTAGCTATACTAAAATGCAAAGCACATACTAAAGTCATAGACTCTATCACTAGAGGCAATGCTCTGGCGGACGCCACAGCTAAACATGCTGCTCAGACAGGAACACTAAGCACTGAAACCATCACTAGAACTATATGTCCAGTTATCGATCCCACCAAAGATGTAGTAGACATCTAAAACCAAGCCATAGAGACCGAAAAGAGAAAATGGGAGGAAGAGGGAGGTACACACACAGATCAAGGTTGGGTAACAAAAGACAAGTCCAAATGGTTTCTCCCTGACATAATGGTTCCCGTAATGATAAAAACTGCCCATGGTCCTACCCATCTAGGAGAAAAAGGAATGTTAGACAGTCTGAATTTGATATGGCACAACAAGCATCTGCGTGCAGCAGCCAAACAAAAAGTACGAACCTGTATGATTTGCTGTCAGTTCTATCCCGGGAAAAGTGTATCAGTTGAACAAGGAGGGTTCCATCCTCCAGATTACCCCTTTGAAGTCCTCCAAATGGATTATATCCAAAGGGAAAGATGTCAAGGATACATGTATGTCCTCATAGTGGTCTGTACCTTAACCCGATGGACTGAAGCTTACCCTGTCCCAGACTATGGCGCCCAAATGACAGCTAAACAATTGGTGAGGGAATTTTTCCCAAGATACGGGTTGCCCAGAGTCATCTACTATGACAATGGACAACCCTTCTCCTCTAAATTAATGGAAGCAGTTTCCCTACTGTTAGGTTACACCTGGAAATTTCACTGTGTTTGACATCCCCCAGCAGCAGGCCTGGTGGAGCGACACAACAAGACATTAAAAACCAAGTTGGCAAAAATATGCGCTGACAAGCAAATCGACTGGGTGACAGCTCTTCCAGTTGCCCTGTTCTACATGCAAATGGTGGCACATTCTCGGACGGGCCTGTCACCCTATGAGGTCACATATGGAAGACCTCCAAATATCTGGGGTGTCACATGTCCTAAAAAGCTAACTGATATTGACGCACATGTACTGACAGATTACTTGGCTTCTTTGATGTCTGCACTACGTTCTTGCCGTTCACAGGTGGCTGCAGCCTTTCCAAACAAGACCACGCCCGATGAGCACTCCCTTCAGCCTGGCCAATGGGTGCTCGTCCGAAACTTTGACCGAACCAGCCCGCTGGAAAGAAGGTAGACGTCTCCCAAGCTGGTGCTGCTCACAACGAGGACCGCCGTCAAAGTCGAAGAACGAAGAGGGTGGCTCCATGTGAGCCACTGCAAGCCTTTCCACGGACCAACTCCTTCGGACACTGTTGCTGATCCCGAGACCAGAGACACTAAACCATCAGACTTTAAAGACACTGAAACGACAGACTTTATTTCACCCCTTCCAGAACTTTTGCCCAAAGAAGAGTACAAATCGCGGCTGCGATCTTATCCAAAACAGACTTGAGACATTGTGCCTGACCTCGACCTACCAGTGGCTAATTAAGCCCAAGACGGACGCTTGGTGAAGCGGTTGCTGGGAAGTGTCCGGTCACTGGCGCATACTTTACTTAGACTAAGGAGCCGAAATCATGAAGACAAAGACTCATTGTACAAAACTGTTACGAAACAAAGTTCACACTTTCCTTTCTATCATGATTCTTATTTTCTGCATCATGGCTTGTCTAGGTTGGTTCCTTCATCTAGCTTTTCCACTTTCTTCCCCTCCGCTTTTGAACAACACTGCTATGCATTCACATGTAGATCTTCCCCCGCATCTCGAAAGTAGGAGAAAAGAATTCTTCAATAACACATTCATCTCCACGCTCCATCAACACCAACTAGTTGTCAACAAAACCAACTGTTGGGTCTGCAGCTTAATGCCACACTCTGTACACGGAGGTATGCCTTTTATCCCTCTCCCTTTCGACTATGCTGGATCTACCTATGCTCTCTCTATGATATTCTCCGCCTCTGTTAGAAACATCTCTGAAACCAAGACCAAGAACACTAGTACCTGGAACGAGATAAAAACAAAGACTGTGCGCGCTGTTCAAAAGATGGTAGATTTCACCGCAACATGGGGACGAGCAGATAATAGTGAAAATAACAGTTGTTCCCTCTTTAACGACACTACCTCCTTTAGAGAAACATTCTCAGTTCAGAAAAGACAGACAGAGCAGGGAGGATGGGCTGTGCCTCATAAGGGCCTGTTTTGTGTAAGAGGTAAGGGCAAGGGTCAGAAGATGGGAGACAGTGAGTGTAATAAGACATACACCCTACCTGATTTAAACTTCCCAACAATGACCACCGCCCCCAACACTTATTTTCTTTGTGGACCTCACGCACGTACTTGGCTACCTCAAGGCTGGTCCGGGAAGTGCTACATTGCATTTCTCCTCCCCCCTACCTACACCCCCCCAGCAGATTATCATCAAAGTGGTCCTCCAACCGTGATTAATAGACGGCGAAGGGGGTCATGGATGCTGAAGACACAGTGGATCAGGAGGCTGGCGATTTCTTCAAAGGAATCATCCCTTTCTGGGGGCCCATGATCAATAGCCGCCACATAAGACAACTGACTTGTGTAGTCCAGGGAGCCATAAACGAAACAGCTGGTGCATTAAGTAACATCACTGCTGAGATGGCTTCCGATAGACTCATGATGTTACAGAACCGTATGGTCCTAGATATCATATTAGCGGACCGTGGTGGCGTATGTGAACTGATCGGATCCAGCTGCTGTATATACATTCCAGATAATGCACCCTCAGTATATTCTGCCATTTCCCGCCTTCATGTACTTTCAAAGAAACTAGACGCAGACACCGGTGCCTGGTCCCTGACGGGATGGTTCTGGGGCCTCCTGTCCTCATGGGGGTGGAAGATCCTTACGATAATAAGTCTTGCTCTAGCCATTCTCTTCACCTGTTGCCTCTGTATTCAGTGTGGCCCAGCTCTCTGTAGTTTCTGTATCACTGCCTGCATTCCCAAACCCCAGTCTAGAAAGAAAGAAAAGGAAAGAATCATGTTACAGGAACAAGTAGACGGCCTAATGAGTATAGAAGTAGACTAAAAAGCAGAAGAATTTTAAAAGGGTATATTATGGGAGAAGGAGGGAATGTGGAAAAAGATTATTTTTCATAGTTTATGTCCCATCATACACCCTCTCAGTCACATCCCCGAGCCCATCATGTCGGAAAACAAGCAAACGAGAACACGAGCAAAACCGATCACGCGCACACAAAGTTGCACACGCACTCTCCTTCCTCTAAAATTCAAAGGTACATTCTTATGGTTAGGGCGATTCCAAGAAACAGCTTCCTCACTCAAACTGTACATTCCTATGGTTAAGCCGATTCCGAGAACAAGACCCCCATTTGTAACCATTTCCCTATAATCGGGCCGATTCCGAGAAATAGGCCCCGTTTTGCTAAACCACGGCAACCAATTCTGAGAAGAAGAGCCCCCGAATGCTGAAACACGACAAACAGACATCCTGTCACGACCATCTCTCTCTTATCTAAGGAACCAGCCCAGGGTTATTTCTCCACATTTCTACTTCTCTCGTGCTTCCTCATTTAATCATGACGAGCCTCTCTTCCTCTGCCATGTTTCCTCTTTTATGATGCAGCCTCTTTTCTTTAGTCATGACTTCTGTTTTATTGCAACATATGACACGTGCCTGCATTAAAGGGAAGCTCCTTCCTCATTTCTATGTATAAATATACTGTGTTCTGAGAATAAAGTCAGAGATTCTTCCGATCCTCCTCAGGTGACGGAGCTCTCCTTTAACTCGAGTTATTGAATAAAGACCCTGAATTCGAACCACCATGGACTCTGCTCTTTATACTTGACCTAATTGATAATATAGAAATTCCGATCAAGGTAAATTACTAAAATATTTACCACAGGAGGTTAGCTGGGCGCAAGAGGGCAGTTTTGTAGCTTATCTGGAATTGATGCACAAGGAGGGGCGCTCAGTGGCAGCTGCGAATAGGCATAGGACGGCTGTCTCCTACTTCGCACAGGCCAAGGGCATGAGGGATCCTACGAACACTTTTGTGGTGCGCAAGGCTTTGAGGGGTTGGCGCCGCATACAGGGACACTCAACGGATTCGAGAAAGCCGATAGGTCTAGTACAGCTCCCATCCTTACTATCGGCACTTCATGGCGTCTGTAGCTCAACGTGGGAGGTGCTGCTGTTCAAAGCTGCGTTCGCACTAGCGTTCTATGGAGCCCTAAGGATAGGCGAGTTGGTTGCGACGTCAAAAGGAGATAAACAGGGCGGCCTCCAATTGGCCTGCGTAATGATCAGAGAGGATATAATGTGGGTGACAATTCAGAGATCAAAAACTGACCAGGAGGGACGGGGGGATTCCATAGTGCTCCATTGGGCCCGGACCAATCCTTGCTGCCCGGTCTCGCACGTAGAGGTCTTTAGAAGGCAGCGGGAGGGTATGGCGGGGGGGGGCACTATTGTGTCACGCCGACGGTACACCACTGACCAGGTATCAGTTTAGAAGAGTCTTGGAGTTGGCGGTCGCTAAAGCAGGCTTGGATCCTACAGAATTTGGTACCCACTCTTTCAGAATTGGGGCAGCAACTGAGGCAGTTGTAAGGGGACTCTCAGTAGAGAAGGTTAAGAGAATTGGCAGATGGTCGTCTGAATGTTACAAACGATATGTACGGATTGACATGTTATAACATGGCAAGGTGACTCACGCCTGGTATTTTCTGTTTTTTGCAGTTTCTCAAAACTGTCATGCGGGGGAGGAACTCGCCAAGGAGCGTCAAGGAACGACAGCAGCTCAACACAAGCGACAAGAAGATCAACGAAAAGTGGTGACTTGGATTATGTGCGGCGCGCTAAACATGGTTTTCTTTCAAGTGAAAGGAGGAGAAGGGCGGAGAAAAAGGGGTTTTCTGTTTCCTTCTTTGGGAGGGGGGGGCTTATGCCTCAGCCAGTTCAGAGATTATTTTCAGGGACTCTCATCTCAGCAACCCGCCCCCCCGTCAGTGGTGATACTTCACCTGGGGGAGAACGATTTGGCCAAACTGGGGAGGCGCATCCTTATAGAGGAAATAATCTCCACTGCGGGGTGGGTGGCCAAGACATGCCCGGGTTGCACGGTAGTTTGGTTGCAACTTATACCTCGGTGGCAGTGGCGAGGGGGGAATCGGTCAAGGCATTGAATCACTCGGTAAAGAGGATCAACACACAATTGGACAAGTTATTTCGAGCCCCCCGGTTGCAGACGATACCTCATGGGTGTATTTGGGGGGAACATTTCTACCTGCGGGACGGGGTGCACTTGACTGAGGCAGGGAACGTCCTGTGGTCTAATAACATATTGGCATGGCTAGAGGGGTTTGCAAGGTGAGCATGACCTTTTTAGGAGTAGGAAGGGGGAGGCCAGATCGTCCGGTAACAATGCTGGCCTGTGGCGGTAAGGTCATGACCGGTGAGCAGCTATTTTAAGTTCTGAGGGGCGGCTTCATCCTTTGGAGGTGTACGCCCAGGGGGAGTGGTCACTGGCCCCTCCTAGAACTTCAGGGGCAGGTAAAACTGGTGCTGCAAAGGGGCGCGGGTAGGGGAGTCACGCTGTCCTTAGGCTGGTAGCCACCCCGCACGTACTCATGACGTCAGCGTATGACGCGAGTAAGGGCCCTCCTTCAGTGGGTAAATGGAGTTCACGGAGTGGACTGAGTAATTAACGGGCTCGGCTGCGCATGCGAACCTGTGGTTAGGGCGCAGCTAGTAGGACCTGACACCGGTTAGCGACCTTGCCATATCGCCAGGAATGTTAGTATGCAAAAAATTTCAGAGGAGGATGTTAGATTCGGTTAGGAAACAAGCTGTATTAGAATCTTGTTAAGGTTAGCCTATCATACTTGTTGATATGATTGTATCTAATGTTCCTGAATATTTTTGCATAAAACTGTACCTTTTGTTTAATAATTTTATTATTTTGTATCTTAATAAATACGGCTGGGGGGTCTTGCGACCCCCCGCCTTCCAAAGACAATTATGTTTCGTGTCAATGTGTTCTGGGTTGATGTGGGTTCACAGAGAGGGGGGCGGTAGCCGTCATTGACCATCTGGAAAGGGGGGCCCTCGGCCCCCCTGCTCGCATGGCGGTGTGGCGATCCCCTCTCCCCTTGCCTCCCGTTGGTGGGGGCGTGACTTCCCGGCGTCCAATGCGGACGCGGGGAGTGTGCGCCGCACCACCGGGTGGCTGGCGCCCGACCCCTGACCCGGATGGCGTTGTACAGTCTTCCGGGTCGGAGGGGCGGGCGGCTGGGGGTGGGGGGGGGTGTGCCGCCCCCTACCCGCGATCCCGGGAATAAAGGAGGGGGGAGCGCTCAGGTGGCCCCTTGTCACCTGGACGCTCCCCCACACTGGTTGTGCCCCGTGCTCGGGGCTTCCTAATTTTCCCCACCCACCATCCCCGGAACATTGCGGTGTTTGTGCATATTGTATACCTGTTTTACTGTGTGGATTGACATGTATTAATTGCTTATTTTCCGTTTAGGAAGTGGTATTGAAGCATAAATGTCGGTTGCAATGTTGTTTGGTGCATATTGTATACCTGTTTATTGTGTGTATTGTCGTGTATTAATTACTTATTTCCCGTTTAGGAAGTGGCGCTAAATCATAAAATGTCGGTTGCAATTTTGTTTAGGCTTTTTTCCCCTAGTAGCCTGACGATGGTATGTCATGACATGTTGATTTAGATAGAGTAGTTGTCCTTTAGATCTTTTTCCACAGGTCATTGTATTTATTAGGGTATGGACATGCGGTAAGGTCATGACCGGTGAGCAGCTATTTTAAGGTCTGAGGGGGCGGCATCATCCTTTGGAGGTGTCCGCCCAGGGGGAGGGGTCACTGGCCCCTCCTAGAACTTCAGGGGCAGGTATAACTGGTGCTGCAAAGGGGCGCGGGTAGGGGAGTCACGCTGTCCTTAGGCTGGTAGCCACCCCGCGCGTACTCATGACGTCAGCGTATGACGCGAGTAAGGGCCCTCCTTCAGTGGGTAAATATGGTTCACAGAGTGGACCGAGTAATTAAGGGCTCGGCTGCGCATGCGCACCTGCGGTTAGGGCGCAGCTAGTAGGACCTGACACTGGTTAGCGACCTCGCCATATGGCCAGGAATGTTAGTATCAAAAATTTTCAGAGGAGGATGTTAGATTCGGTTTGGAAACAAGCTGTATTAGAATCTTGTTAAGGTTAGCCTATCATACTTGTTGATATGATTGTATCTAATGTTCCTGAATATTTTTGCATAAAACTGTATCTTTTGTTTAATAATTTTATTATTTTGTATCTTAATAAATACGGCCGGGAGGTCTTGCGACCCCCCCCGCCTTCCAAAGACAATTATGTTTCATGTCAATGTGTTCTGGGTTGATGTGGGTTCACAGGGAGGGGGGCGGTAGCCGTCACTGACCATGGAGCCATTAAAGGGCAGATTGACTATCTTTCTTTGAGCATCGGGCTTGAGACCCATGAGTCGAAGCGATGTTGATCTTCGAGAGGAAATACCATGTGCATATCCATGGGCTGCCAAATCTGCAGAATCGGCCGCTGTACTAATGATTTGGTTAGCTACCAGGACACCTTCCTGTACGATCTCTAAAAAATCCCTTTGATTTTCTGGGTAATTTCTCTGTGAATCTTGTTAAAGAGTCCCATAAAGACCGGTCATATCGTCCCAGTAGAACAGCTGCACTAGCCACCCTCATGACAGATCCTGAAGTACAGCACATTCTCCGTCCCAAAGAATCCATGTTTTTGCTATCCTTCTCTGAAGGAGCAGATGAAATAGAAGTATTGGAATGTGCTTTCCTGGCAGCAGCAACTATAAGGGAATCCAGTGGCAAAGGATCTTCGTCTGGAGCCTTGTATATTTTTAGATCCTTGCAGGACCCGAGCCCACTGTGGCAGGTGTCAAAAAGGTTTTCATCGCAGGCTCTAACAATCCTGGGACCAAAGGTAGAAGGGGCTTTGCCGAAGCTCGATGGTGCAGAGTTTCAAATATGATGGAAGTAGTCACCTGAGGCACAGTCATAGTTATGTTTAACTTGCTGGCACCTCTAAAGACCACCTCGCTGAATGTCCCAATATCATCAACAGGGGTAACCCTTGATGGTGGAGTTGAAGAGATAGTTGGGGAAGAATCTCTATACGATGACCTTGTTGATGAGGACTTTGTAGGAAACCTCTGTCTCCTCCGTGGTGTATGCGATCGACGGGACCATGAGCGCTCTTTTGAGCATGAGCTCCATCTTAAGGGAGATCTGGATCGCCTCGGGGACCTACCAGCAGAAGGTTGTGAGGATTTTGTGGGAGGAGGTCTCTCAGTAGGTCTAGGTTGGATCTTCCAGTGCCTACTGTCCTCCAACCATCTGGCTGACATGTTGATAGGAGGAGATTTGTTCCCACTAGCCAGAGAGCCCTCCGGTGTAACCTGTATGATAGTTATCCCAGGCGAGGAAGAAGCTTCCCTCAACGTCGAGCTCTGTTATCTCAATGTCGGTCTTTCTATGCCTTCAGCAGGAATAACTTGCCTGTCCCGTGAAAACTAATGCCTCGACGTCGAACCGGAATGAGCCACCTTCGACGACGACAGTGGTGGTGAGACTCTTGATGGTGGAGATCTATAGGACAAAGCCCTCGACGTCGGTCTCTTCGACGTCGACCGCTGGTGTTCATGCAGTTCCTTCGACATCGACCGTGCCCTCGACGTAGACCCCTGACGGGTCCAAGAGGGTGACCAGGAGTGTCTCGACACCGATCTTCGAGAAGGGGGCGGAGATCTCGACTTCGACTTCTGTATTGATGTCGACCGGCGTTTCGACAAACCATTAAACTAAGACATAACAATGAGAAATACATACGGATTGGGCATGTAATGTTATAATGTGTTAAACATACAAAAATTGGTCTAATGGATCACTTAGACCAATTTTTTATCCTTGTTTAATCTCATACTACTCGGCCTTTAAAACAAGCTCAACCCTTGGGTCTCACTTACCATCCTTTGCGAGAAACCATACCATCATGTCTTATTTGTGTGGCCCATTGTGTTCAAAGAGGAAATAGTATGTTTAACACATTATAACACACTATTGTGTTTCTTTACTGATGAGGAAACAAGCCCTTATCGAGGGACTTTTTGTTTATGAATATATGAAGATATCATCTGCTTTGATGTACTGCATTGAAATACAGCTTTTTAATGTAAGTTTATACCTATGTACCATTACATGCCCAATCCGTATGTATTTCTCATTGTTATGTCTTAGTTTAATGGTTTGTTTTAAACAACTCACATCAATGCAGCTAATATTGCACCCTGAATGGACATTGGATATAATGTATATTATTAGTTAAGTACTGAACAAATGTTGGAAAATACTTGTCTACCATATGACATCGAGTGAACAAATTAGTAGACTAGACCGGTTAGGTATTGAGGACTTTCGAGTCTGACCTATGTATTGTTAGCCTCTCTTCATACCATCTGTACTTTATTTAAACATTGCCAAACATTTTTTATGGAAACTTGCATGTTCATAATGTCTAAATTCGGAAGTCTGACACATGTTTTTCTTGTAAATATATTTCCAGAGTATCACCTGTGACTCCTGAGGAAGGCGTTTTCTGCCGAAACGCGCGTCGAGTTTTTATGTTTTTCCAGCACTTTAGGCACCAACTATAACTTTGAATGTATTTTTAAGTGTATTCTGTAGTATTTATATGTAATGTACTCATTTTTACAACGCCTGTATTTGTTGCTTTATGATATATGTTTTATTCTCATAATACAGTCTGACTTCTGTTCAGTTTCTATATGATTTTTATTATGCCAATTAAAAACATGTTTTTTATATAATTTTTAATTTCAATTGTTCCTTTTACCACTGGTTCTGGTTAATTGTTCACTTATTTAGTAGATGGCCTAGGATATTTTACTCACATACAGTGCAAACCTAGCCAGAAAGTAGCTCACCGATGACCCATGTCACCACAAATACACAGTAATGCGGTGCTTGGGGGCGAGGGACTGGTTTCATAGGGTCCAGGTCGATAATGTGCTACAGTGTCAGCAGTTGCGGCCCGTGGAGGGAGTTCCATGGGGCTGAAAGGCGGGTGGGGAAGGGGCAGTGTGAGGGGTAGTAAACACCGGAATATGGATGATTTCAGGTAATTAAACAGTGAAATGAATAAAACTAAGGGGCACATTATCAAGCATGAGTGAAAAATATCGCTCAGCTTGGTTAGCGGCCGAAATTATATCGCCGAGCATCGACGATTTTTATCGCTTAGGAGCCTTGATATTATCAAGGTTTATCTCCTAAGAGATAAAAATCGGCCGAAATGCATGAATATCGCTGTAAAGTCAGCGATATTCATGCATTATCGAGCAAATGCTCTTAGCCATGTTATCCACCTACCATTGGATAACATGGCTAGGAACTGCTCAAGGGCAGGTGTTAGCTTTTGGAGATATTCCCGCTTAGCGCGAATATCTCCAAAAGTTGGTAATAGGAGATAGCGATGTTAGCGACTGTTTCCAGTCGCTAACATCTTGGCACGCCCACTTTGCATGTCATTAGTGATAAATATCACTGACATGCAAAGCGGGGCCCAAAATGGTCGCTATCTCCTACTAGCTGTTGCTAACTGGTGTTAGCAACAGCTAGGTAATAGGGAGATAAAATTATCTCCGCTTTCTTGGCTTTTAAAGCCAAAAAAGCGGAGATAAACCCCCTTGATAATATGCCCCTATTTTCGTTGAGAGCCCTGCATTGCTAAATGCGAGGCAGTGCTCCCTACGAAATTTGTTTTATTCATTTGTTTACTTACTTGCAATCATCCATATTCCGGTGTTTACTACCGCCCACCCTTCCCCTCCCCAGCCTGCCTTTCCGCCCCACTGAACTGCCTCCACTGGCCGCAACTGAGTGTCAGGCCTGCACACTCCTTTCTCGCTATCCCAGGGAAGGTGAGCTGAGCATCTAAGTCCCAGCAAGGTTTAAGGATTTACCAAAGATCACACACGCTGGTATTGAAGAGATAGGACTCACTCAGCTTTTGATAGCTTTCCCGCTTTCTTGCCTACTACTGCACAATAAAACCTCGCTTTAGTCAGCACGCTGCTCTTAGCACAGGCCAATAAGATGCCTCCTGATCCACAACAAAAATATGTACAGGCTGGAGGGTTTGTAAGTACTGAGTACATTTGAGTAATGATAGGTTCTTCAAAAAACTGCAGTGACAGTCTCAGACGCGAAGGCAATTAATTAACCTTTTACTGGGGTTATGGCTCAGATCAGCTAGCCGCCCATTTACGCTTTTCACTGTACAGGGGAAGGAAGAACAAACAAATATTTCTTTACGGCGTGCAGTCAAACAGCTCGCATTGAAATAATTGGATTTGCAAAGAATTTATGAGTGATCCTTGTTCGGATTTGATGTTCACTGTTTATGGCAGAAGGGAATGCATCATTCAACATTCAGCAGAAAATAAAATTGCCCAGGCAACCTCAGCGGACATATGAAGGAGTGAGATTTTATTACAGCGCTAGACTTCACAGGTTTTCCAATCTTGCGGTATAATGAAAGTGGAATTTATTAAAGCTGAATTTTGGTATTTCAAGTGACTTATTGAAATGGCCTCTGTGCTCAGTCGTTGCCTGGCTCCATGAGCTATAGCTGCGCCATGATGTTCACCGCAATAATGTCAGTTTGTTGGTACAGAAAATGCACTTGTTTCTTTTCATACGATTGCTAGAAATGCAGTTATAATATTTCATATCTTCACAAGATTTGTGAAGCTAGTGAACATAAATGTCAGGCACATTTATTTAGGAGAGTCCGGTCGCCTGGGGTACTTCAACCACTGCTGCAAGCAAGAATTAGCAAAGACAATAGGTTCCAGCTTTAAATAGCCCATATATCGGCATTGTTTACACTAGCATGCGAACGCACACGTCAAAGTGCATGCACATGCATGCATCATAACATGTATTTATACATGCATCGTGATGCGTGCAAGCACATGCATCACGACGACCTCCACTGTGTTTGTTTTATTTAAATGATCATTATTTTTTAATTATTTTATTAAGTATTACAACACAGCAATAACAAACATTTCTAGCACGTAGGATATTGCACAACAATTGTTACATAACGCAGTACATTGCATCATACAGCATATCATCCAAATTGGATAACCATGGAGTGGAGGTGGTCCACGAGTACATTCTATACATCAGCTGTTAACAAATCAGATAGACAGTGAGATGGTCCCAAAAATTAGAAGGCTTCGAAGCGGTAGGAGAAGTGTGGCTCACTGGTTAGAGGAGGCAGACCTGGAAGCGGAAGTCAGCCCGGGACCAGGGTTCAATTCCCGATTCGGCGGGGTCTTGAGTCCTAAAATGTCCATGGACTCGACAATTCTCGTTCTGGTGCCTACTCGATTCACCGGTTCACACTCTGCAACTCTGGGCAATAGCTTGCTTAATCTCCACAACGGCCCCTCGCTGCGGGATGCCTGGTTTTCACCTTGCGGATAACCTGCCGGGGGTATTTCACAGGGGAATGCCCGGACGGGTTCCCTAAGCAAGGCTTTGGGACATGTTTGGTGATTTGCGCTATATAAATTCCTGTACATTTACGCAGTTCTTCTACATGTATTAAAATGATAACTCTACAGTATACAGAGTCCAATATCCATTGTTTCAGAGCAGGTGCTTTTTTACTGTCCCAATGCATCCCCACTCTGTGTTTCTCCAGGAGTAGCGCTATGGCGGCAAAATTTTTTTCACAGATTGTAATGGCAACATGTGACTCAACAGGCATATCTGCGGTGTGCAAGTTAGTGTACAGTTCAGAATCCTTCCCATTAGATCTACCACCTGTGTCCAGTATGTTTGTACCTGTGCACATCCCCAGGCAAAATGAGCGAAATCAGCTTGGTCGGGTCCACATCATTTACAATTTGTGTTATCTCGTAAACTATATGTGTACAATTTTAATGGGATCTGGTAGGCCTGATGTAGGTATTTGTAATGGACAAGACGTAAATTCCCGTTGGAAATAAGTAAATCCGTTAGTGCACATCATGCTTGCCAGTCTGCTTCATTAAGTGGTGTGTCTAGCAGTGTGTTCCATTTTTCAAGGGCCTTTACCGTACCGGCACCAATCTACGTCTGTATAGTCCTATAAAGTTTAGCTACCATGTGGTGATTATTTGGATTGGTTATGAGTAATTGCAGCGAGTCAAGTGTAGGAGGTTCAGTGGGGTTTGAGGGGTACAATTTCTTCATTGCTTCTCGTAGCCTTTGGTAGGTGAATTTAAATAACATGGATTGGTTACTTACGTATGTCAGATCGTCAGGGGTGATGAGTAACCCATTAACATAGCGATCTCCCATCAGGGTGATGCCCACCTGTTCTAGTAGCTCCATGCTTCTTCTGTCTTGAGTGACCGATAATGAGGGGTGTTACGCTATGCACGTATTTGGAGCTTAGAGTGGAAGTTTGGCCAAGTCGTAGCCATGCGTTAGACGTGGTTCAGAGTGTGTTGATCTCTTGCTTGGCTGAGTGCGGTTGTCTATGTCTCAGAACATTGGCTAAGTTGACAGGGTTGGCGTCACCTTTGTTTTATTTAATTTAACATTTCAGGGTGGCATCACAGATCTGGAAGCGGTATAAAATATGTTGAGAAAGGAGAGGTCTGGCAGCAAATTGCAGCTCCTGGGCCAAAGCCAAAAATAAATAAAAAATAAACATTTTACAGGGTTGGAGGAAATGGTAGTGTGGGGGCAGATGTGGAGGAGTAAATACAGCTAAGCAGCAAGAGGAAGATTGGGAACATTGGAGGATCTCTATTTAAAAAAAACATATAAGTAAAAACATAAATGCCAGGAGAGGTGAGTAAAGCAACATATGGGCTTTAAGGCCAGACAAATGTGAGAAGGAAAGATGACAAGCAGGGAGTGGTCAAGAAAGAAGCTGAAAACCCATCTGTTCCCTAGGTTGTAATTGTTGACATTTGTTATCCTATTGCCTAGGCTCTTTTTTTCGCAGATGTCCCCAGTATTACATCATCCTCATTTTAGGTCATGGCTTTCCCAGCGCTGTGATATCCTTTGGGATGAATGTTGCGTTTTACAAATGCAAATGCAAGATAACACATGCACTAACAAATATTTCTTAAAAGAAAAATGTAGCTCTCTCAATGCAAGCAACATCAGATGTGAACATATAAAAGTCAAACAATTAGAGCAATGAGATACTGAAACACTCCTGGTAGGACAAACACAAGAGTAGGGAGGAAAACCATCACATCGAGGACAGGGAAATGAGATAGATAACAAAGCTGTCCATCACGAGAATGGGCCTTACCGAAAACCCACTGTACTACATTGAAAACAATGGGTGTGGCCAACAGGCAGTGAGGTCTGGCTGTAGATTAGACCTAAAAAGGCAAAATATAATGATTGTGAACAAAATAAATTCGATAGAACTGACTTAAATAAAACAGATATAAAAGTAATAGGTGGCTCAAATACCATTGTAGGATGAAAGATTACCCAAGCATCTATTGATAACAGCTATAGCGTGTTGTGTGGATATTGTTAATTAACAACAAATTCTGAATACCTGTGTTTATGTAACTCATAGGGCACGACCAATATTAATTTTAGATTGAGTTAACAGTATTATATGTAATACAATTGTTATGTCGGCGCTGCATGCTTCCCCACAAGTCCTCTCCCTAATCTCAGTCATTTATATGCATGGGGGAATAGGCTACCAGTAGTACATCAGGTGCTGTGGCACTGGGGCTTCGGGATTGAAGGTTGTAATTGCACCCATTTATGGCTGTGCTTTGCTACACAATGGAGTGGAAGGGACTTGATAGCATAACAGTGGTGAGCGCCCTTCACATGGCACTGACGGCATGCTTTCTCTTCCAATCGGATTTCCTTCTTAGTCGCTATGCATGTAGATTCCTCTTATTTTGGAGGGCGACTCATTATTTTTTAGGCACAATGTTGAGTTTGCAACCCGATTTACTTTCTCCTTCTAAAAAATATGTCTCTTTCCAATGCAAGCTATAAAGCATCTATTGACCCCCTCCTCTTTCTATCATACAATCTCCCTATGTTCACAAATGCTGTAATTTGTACTCAGGACCCTCCACCAGACAACATTCCTTTTCTCCACCTAACTCAATATTTTTATTTATTTTTAACAACACTGTGCGTACTTGTTGGCAGAGCAGTCATGTAATCTCCGTTCAAAGCCTGAATGTGAGGTAAGATGGTGAATGAAGCATCAAGCACATAACTCTGCACACTGCCAGCGTCTAAACACGTTCCTTTTTCCAGAACACAAATCGCCTTCCACATAACATCATACATGCCAAAGCTTGGGAATACAGAAGAGAGATAATTAGAGGGAAAAATTCAGAGAAATAAATTTCCCCAATCGCATTAGCAGCCTCTAGCCTTGAACATGCGTACAAAAGGGGCCAGCAGCAAGAGCATCAGTGTAAGGATGGAGCCAAAGCACTTTGCCTGGTCTGGGCGAGCGAGTGACTGCCACGTTCAGCACGATATTAGATAGTGTTCCTCACTCACTTGTCTTACTCACCAGTCAAATAGTGTTTCTCACGAGACCACAGGCAACAGTGAATCATGGATCAGGATATTGATGTAAGGCGCCGGAGAAGGAGCTAAAACTACAGCGGTGGGATGAAGTGAAGGGAATATGGCACAGGGCTTGGTAACATGCATGGATCCAGTGTAAGTGCAAAGGACACTGTGCTAGAAGCATCAAAAGAAGCAGGCAAGGCACAGTTCTGGGCACCACACCAGGAAGCAGAAGACTATGGCAGGGCACATAAATGAGGAAAGACCCAATTACAAGAAAGAGGGCACCACGTTCATGCTGCTTCAAATCAGTACTCCAAAAAGTTTATTTTTTCTGTTGTAGAACAATATAAAGAGAAGCACAATCCGTACCAAGGGCCATATGTATCAACAAACCCTTTTGCGATTCCTAAATAGCGATTCTTAAGGAATCGCTATTTAGGAATCTCAAAATGGTATGTATGAAGAAAATCGCTATTTTTTAGAGATTCCTTAATCTTCCTTATTAGCGAATTCGCATTTTACGAATTCGCAATTAAAGAACAATTCCCAATGCATTCCTATGGGCCAGGAGGCCCATAGGAATGATTGCGAAATAATTCTCAAATTGCGAATTCGCAATTTGCTAATCGCAATTTGAGAATTATTTCAAGGGTGCAGGGGTGTCTCAAAGACACCCTGCTGCACCCCTTCAATGTACATGTGTGTGCATATGGTGCACATACATGCCCTATGGGCATGTGTGTGCATCACATGCCACCTTCAAAAATGCCAAATTGTGCATTTTTTGAAGAATTCGCAACTTACCATCAACTACAAGTTGGTGGTAATTTGCGAATTCTTAACCATAATTCGCAACACAAAAAAGCTACATACATAGCATTTAAGGAATCGCAAAATTGTGATTCCTTAAATGCTATGGCAAAATAAGGAATCGCAAAACTTTGCTATTCCTTATTTTGCGAATGTTTCATACATCCTAAAACATGCAAAAATGCCGTTTGCGAATTTCGGCCTTTGCGATTCACAAAAGGCTTGATACATATGGCCCCAAGAGAGGTACACACTTAGCAAACTCTGAAGAGAAAAGCAATTTTCTACAACAGCGTTGAAGTACAGTGAATTTATGTGCCAAAGAATCCCCACAGAAGTAGACCGTATGTGATATTAAAGTCAGGGTTGTGGTGACCTAGTAGCATCCAGGGCCCATCCCCCGTATCAAACCTCAGCGAAGTAATGGAGGGGACAGTAAAAGGCAGGACAGTCTCCAGTGACAATGCCCATATCTATGTACAGGAGGTGGACTGTAGAAGGGAGTGTTATAGGAGAGAAGGTGGCATGCTCTCCATATATTACCCAGTAGTGGGTAAGAAAGAGTACATGGGGGTTCAGCCAATTCCAATAGAATGAAAACGCCTCAGATCCTTTACAGATGTAGTACAACAACATATGCCTAGCGTATCATTTATAGTGCAACATCTTGGGCATGTCTCCATTTTTCTGTCTCAACACTCGTTCCATACATGTCCAAGAGCACAGAAGGCCACATTGCCTTCTACAGTCATCCTCAGATGAGAAAGGATTGGATGAATGGATTCTAGAGACGTCTCTACAAAGCTTTTTTCATAATTCCTATATTTTTGCACCATGGTGGTGGTCATAGGGTCCGTGTCTGTATGCTGGTGAATGGGGTTCCCCTAATATAACAAGGATCATTTCTCTACTGCTGCTCTCAGGATTTTCTCTCGTAATTTATCGATTACAAGAGTCACCATGATTATACGCCCTATTCCGTCTCCATTGCAAGGGTTCTTTGCTGACGTTCCTGTGATTTTGTTACTGACAGAGGACCACCCTCTAAATAAGGGAGAAGCCTTGGACAGAGAAATTACCCAAGCGCCATTGCTAGGTCCACACTGATATCCAATTCCATTCAATTAAACTTTGATCGGTTGATACATGAATAAACCATAAAAGCACATAATCTTAATTAAATCCATCATAATAGAAGAAGAAGATGAAATGAAACGAATCAGATCTCCATTCTCCTTAAATAATACCTCCAATTGGAGGGCATCATAATACTTTGAAACATCTTTATATGGATTAATCCTAAATATAACAGAAAATATAAAATTACAAATCCTTCTCCATTCCCATTAAACAGCAGGTCCAGTTGGGGTATAAAACTTTAAAATCACCCCGTTTAAATTGATTATTTCTGAATGAAGCACAAATAATAAAGTAAAAAACCTTTCTCATTTTTAAAACTAGATTCCCATGTTTAAAGAACGTACACATAATAACAATAAAAATAATACCGTTTTCCTACAGTCCTTTCCTAATTTTTATTCCATTTACAAAATACTTTGCTAACCTTAATATCATTTATGTCACTCAGAAATTGAAATGCATTTTGATAGTTGTAGAGTACTTTACTTAAAAACAAAGACTTTAGATATTTTTTCCTGCATTCAAGATAAAACTTACAAAACAAAGCTACATGCAGAGTTGATTGTATCGTGATATTATTAATTGGACTCTTAACATCATTTGAGTTTCACTTTGTCTCATTTAGAAAGGCTACCAGGTGATATATTATGGAAAATTGAAACCTTATCAGATTGAATCTATGATGAACATTTCCAACCCTTCTAAAATAACTCTTTAATCCAAGGTAACTATGATATGTTATATAAGACATAGCAAGTACTTTTGATCTCATCCCTGGATTCAATTACCCTCGAGTTTCTATCCTAAAGGTATTATTTTAGGGAATTGCATTATATTTTCCGGAATCTTTCACAAGTTCCTATCCATAACAAGAGAAAGTTGCAAATGTTTAACATAGAATTGCCAAGAACTTTTCTGAACTTGGTCCATTACCATGCAGTCTCTAACTATGTCATGAGCAGCTGAGTATTTGGTTTGAACTCTGTAATAGGCCCAGTTCCATATGACAATAGTTCTAGGGGTGAATATGGTATTGCCAGAAGCCTTCTCAAAAATGTTTCCTTCTGCCTATGCAAAGTATTATTGTCCCCCCAAACACTAGCACCATATATCCCAGTTTAGCAGTGTATCTCAAAATCCCCTCGTTATTCCTTAATATGTTGGAATCTCTGATTTCACTATGTGTCTTCCAAACCCCATCATTGGAGAATTGCAAGCCTAAGTAAGAGATTTTCTTCGTATTTGAGATCTTGATGCCTTTTAAGATAAAAGTAAGCATGAGCAAATTTTGCGGATCTCGCGTTCGCGAATTTTGCGGATTTGCGGATTCGCAATCCGCAAAATCCGCGAATTCCCGCGAATTTGCGGATTTTTTTTTTGTGTGTTCGCCCGTGTTTCTGCCAGTTCGCGAGGGTTTTGTACACTTTCGCAAATTGCGAACTTACCTGTCGGGTCGCAAGTTTCGCGAACTTGTTGTTTCTACGTGTCCAGCCTGTTTGGGACACTCTTCTTCATCACTGCCACTCTCTGTCACCACTGCCACTCTCTGACTACTCATGCCACCCTCTGGCACACCCATGCCACCCTCTGTTTCATCACCACACCCTCTGGTTGTCCAGTGTACATTATTTTCGGCAAAGCAAAGCACACCTTCCCTGCCTCAAGTGACCTGAATTAATTTGGGGCTGATTAATGTGTCACAGAATATTTTTTTAGCTGGCACCTGCTTCCTTAGTGCGCCCTGATTAGTGATCTTTTGCACTTGCTAAGTGCTTTCATTGTTGCAAAATTAGTTACAACACCTGCCCTGCCCCAACTGACAATAATGAATTAGGGGCTGATTAATGGATTTTAACTTCCAGCCTGGCTCCTGCTTGTCTCCCTTAGCTGTAATTCAGGACCTTTGTGGCATATGTGTAACTATTCTGAGGTTCAGAGCAGGGTCACATAATAGTTTCAACTGGCAACTGAACTCTGGAGGGGCCCCTCAGGAAGCACTACAGGAAATGGCTACTAATGATGAGCCTGAACTTTTGAACCTGGTAAGTACTTACTTTCAGTTTTGCTAAGATCGTATTTCTGCAATTTTGCACTTATTCGCGGGGCGCGAACTCACGCGAACTCACGCGAACAGTGCGAGCAGTGCGAGCAAAATCCGCTGCTCGCGGATTTGCGGATTTTGCGGGAGATTCGCAAATCTCGCGGATTGCGGATTTCCCGAAAATCCGCAAAATCCGCGAGCGGAACGGATTTTCCGCCCATGCCTAGATAAAAGCGATAAGCCTTTCCTTTCTTACCTAAGCATGACATAATGGAAGTTTTCCCAAATGTATCTTTAGATCAATGCTTTTTCATAAAATTATTGAATGAGTTAATAAGAGCCTACAAACTCACAGAGTTTAGGACTAGGAGAACCGCATCATCTGATTATAGGAAAATCAGTATGGGACGGGTTCCTACTCTGGGGGTATCAACTCCTAGTGCCTGTAGTTGTTCGTCTATTCTAATAGTATACATTGATAAAAAAGAAACGGAGCTAAAACACATCTGTGTCTCACTCCTCAACATATCCTTAATGGTCTAGTTGATTCCCCCCATTATCCATACTGTACTCTCGCAGATATGTTTGGAGCCGCTAAATTCCAACAGTTTGTCACTGTTCACCATATCAAAAGTACAGATTATGTCCATAAACATATATATAAATCCCCATTTCATCTTTGTGTACTTTCCCATCAGAAGATTTAAATTAAGGCACTGTTCCATGGTCCCTAAGCCTTTTCTAAAGCCATACTGTGCATGTGAGAGAATTGAATTTTCCTCAGCCCTTTCCTCTAGTCTTTCCAGCAAGACCTTTTCTAAGATTTTAGCTGAGTAATCAAGCAGTGAAATGGGTCTATAACATTTTAGGTCTTGTTCAGATCCCTTCTTTAATATTGGGATGATTAAAGATTCAGACCAGGTAAATTATTCACTGCCTGACCGAGCTGCATTATGACTATTGTGAGACGAGGCGCCCATAGGCCCAGGAGATATTTTTACACATCTACAGGAACTCCATATGGGCCCGGTGCCTTGCCCAGTGAAGATTTGGCTAGTGCCCTACGGACCTCTTCTATAGTAAAATTAATACAAACTTGAGTTGTATCCATCAGCACCCCTCTTTCTTGGTCTGAATCTATGGATGGCATAAAGATCAAATGGAAATGATACACCTATGCCTCTGCCACAATTGAACTCTCAAGATTAGATGCACAAATATCTCTAAGGAAAGGTGTTAGAAATGGGGTCTCTAGTTGGCAGAGGTATGCACCACCACTCTAGTCATGGTAAGCTAGATACACACTAAAAGATAATCTGTGCTCACCCTCTGGTAACTTGGCACAGAGCAGCCAGGCTCATCTATAGAGGCAATGTGTAACGTATTTGTACAAGGCACACATGCAGTAACACAATGAAAACACCACAAAAAGACTCCACACTGTTTTAGAAAAATAGACAATACTGTTAGGAATTGATCAAGACCAAAATGACAAAAAATCCAATATATAGAAGTTGAGATATGAATTTTCAAAGAATAAAAGTGTTCTTAGTGCTTGGATGCAACAAGCACCTATGGGGGTTATCTGATTGTGCTGGACCGGAACAAAGTCCACAGATCAAGCCGACCGCGATGGAGCACTGGCAAGGGAAAAGAACCACACTGGCTTGTTGAACAGAGTAGCTTGATCTTGGGTCGCTACAGCGAGATTCGAGGTGCAGACGAGCAATGCATCGATGTCGAGCATGGCAGAAAAGCAATCCTTCCAGGTCATCTGTCCAGCAGATTGTCAGTGCTTGATGCAGCACAGCAGTTCTTCTGGCAGAATCCAGCTGTAGGTCCAGAAGTGTCTGATTTGGTGGGGTCAGAGGCCCTTTACTTATACCCAGTTGTGCCTATAAAGAGGGGTTGACTTCAAAGAAGGGTCTTTGAAGTGCACAGAGGCCCTTTCTTCCCAGCCCTGGCTCCAGACTATCAGTAGGGGTAATCAACCCTTTGTGTGGGGACAGGGCACTGCCTATTCAGGTGTAAGTGTCAGCCCCTACCTTCCTTCCTGCACAGGAAGAGCAATCAGAATGCAAATGAGTATTCAGACATATCTAACCTTCCTGTGTTTGTGGCTGTTTCAGCGTTCTCCCCAGCCTGAGTACTTATAAATAAATACAACACACACAGAGCTTAGTATTACACATCTTTATTCTTGTCTTCTCAATGTTCTAAACATGAACTCTATTTACGACACTCAATCACTTATGCCATAGTTCTACGAAGTCCATCAGGAACCAAAAGGGTCCCGTCATAAGACACTACATCTCCTCCCCCTTATTAAATAATAAAAAATAAATTACATCGATGTTTGTTGTCATATACTTCCATCTTTTGCTTACAGCACAAGTCTGTTAGGCAATGTTCACCATCTGTTGTAGATCTTCAGGTAACAATAAACATCTGCTACTCACTGGCAGTTCTTACGGGGCATTGACTCTTTGGATCACCGGAGGATTTCCTGCTTTCCTGGCTCCCGGTCGCGGCACCCGCTCCTCGGCAGTGCTGCCAGACCCGCCCACACCGCTGCGGGACTGCGAGGCAGATCCAAACACACCTGCAGCCTCTTCCCGCAGCGGATACGCCCCTACGCCTGGCTCCAGCATAACTGTTCGCAGCACCCACTTTGCGGGTGCTACTCACTGGCAGTTCTTACGGGGCATTGACTCTTTGGATCACCGGAGGATTTCCTGCTTTCCTGGCTCCCGGTCGCGGCACCCGCTCCTCGGCAGTGCTGCCAGACCCGCCCACACCGCCCACACCGCTGCGGGACTGCAAGGCAGATCCAAACACACCTGCAGCCTCTTCCCGCAGCGGATATGCCCCTACGCCTGGCTCCAGCATAACTGTTCAGAGCACCCGCTTTGCGGGTGCTACTCACTGGCAGTTCTTACGGGGCATTGACTCTTTGGATCACTGGAGGATTTCCTGCTTTCCTGGCTCCCGGTCGCGGCACCCGCTCCTCGGCATTGCTGCCAGACCCGCCCATACCGCTGCGGGACTGCGAGGCAGATCCAAACACACCTGCAGCCTCTTCCCGCAGCAGATAAACCCCTACGCCTGGCTCCAGCATAACTGTTCGCAGCACCCGCTTCGCGGGTGCTACTCACTGGCAGTTCTTACGGGGCTTTGACTCTTTGGATCACCAGAGGATTTCCTGCTTTCCTGGCTCCCGGTCGCGGCACCCGCTCCTCGGCAGTTCTGCCACACCCGCCCACACCGCACACACCGCTGCGGGACTGCGAGGCAGATCCAAACACACCTGCAGCCTCTTCCCGCAGCGGATACGCCCCTACGCCTGGCTCCAACATAACTGTTCGCAGCACCCGCTTCGCGGGTGCTACTCACTGGCAGTTCTTACGGGGCATTGACTCTTTGGATCACCGGAGGATTTCCTGCTTTCCTGGCTCCCGGTCGCGGCACCCGCTCCTCGGCAGTGCTGCCAGACCCGCCCACACCGCCCACACCGCCCACACCGCTGCGGGACTGCGAGGCAGATCCAAACACACCTGCAGCCTCTTCCCGCAGCGGATACGCCCCTACGCCTGGCTCCAGCATAACTGTTCGCAGCACCCGCTTCGCGGGTGCTACTCATTGGCAGTTCTTACGGGGCATTGACTCTTTGGATCACCGGAGGATTTCCTGCTTTCCTGGCTCCCGGTCGCAGCACCCGCTCCTCGGCAGTGCTGCCAGACCCGCCCACACCGCTGCGGGACTGCGAGGCAGATCCAAACACACCTGCAGCCTCTTCCCGCAGCGGATACGCCCCTACGCCTGGCTCCAGCATAACTGTTTGCAGCACCCGCTTCGCGGGTGCTACTCACTGGCAGTTCTTACGGGGCATTGACTCTTTGGATCACCGGAGGATTTCCTGCTTTCCTGGCTCCCGGTCGCGGCACCCGCTCCTCGGCAGTGCTGCCAGACCCGCCCACACCGCTGCGGGACTGCGAGGCAGATCCAAACACACCTGCAGCCTCTTCCCGCAGCGCATACGCCCCTACGCCTGGCTCCAGCATAACTGTTCGCAGCACCCGCTTTGCGGGTGCTACTCACTGGCAGTTCTTACGGGGCATTGACTCTTTGGATCACCGGAGGATTTCCTGCTTTCCTGGATCCCGGTCGCGGCACCTGCTCCTCGGCAGTGCTGCCAGACCCGCCCACACCGCTGCGGGACTGCGAGGCAGATCCAAACACACCTGCAGCCTCTTCCCGCAGCGGATACGCCCCTACGCCTGGCTCCAGCATAACTGTTCACAGCACCCGCTTCGCGGGTGCTACTCACTGGCAGTTCTTACGGGGCATTGACTCTTTGGATCACCTGAGGATTTCCTGCTTTCCTGGCTCCCGGTCGCGGCACTCGCTCCTCACCAGTGCTGCCAGACCCGCCCACACCGCCCACACCACTGCCGGACTGCGAGGCAGATCCAAACACACCTGCAGCCTCTTCCCGCAGCGGATACGCCCCTACGCCTGGCTCCAGCATAACTGTTCACAGCACCCGCTTCGCGGGTGCTACTCACTGGCAGTTCTTACGGGGCATTGACTCTTTGGATCACCGGAGGATTTCCTGCTTTCCTGGCTCCCGGTCGCGGCACCCGCTCCTCGGCAGTGCTGCCAGACCCGCCCACACTGCTGCAGGACTGCGAGGCAGATCCAAACACACCTGCAGCCTCTTCCCGCAGCGGATACGCCCCTACGCCTTGCTCCAGCATAACTGTTCGCAGCACCCGCTTTGCGGGTGCTACTCACTGGCAGTTCTTACGGGGCATTGACTCTTTGGATCACCGGAGGATTTCCTGCTTTCCTGGCTCCCGGTCGCGGCACCCGCTCCTCGGCAGTGCTGCCAGACCCGCCCACACCGCTGCGGGACTGCGAGGCAGATCCAAACACACCTGCAGCCTCTTCCCGCAGCGGATATGCCCCTACGCCTGGCTCCAGCATAACTGTTCGCAGCACCCGCTTCACGGGTGCTACTCACTGGCAGTTCTTACGGGGCATTGACTCTTTGGATCACCGGAGGATTTCCTGCTTTCCTGGCTCCCGGTCGCGGCACCCGCTCCTCGGCAGTGCTGCCAGACCCGCCCACACCGCCCACACCGCTGCGGGACTGCGAGGCAGATCCAAACACACCTGCAGCCTCTTCCCGCAGCGGATATGCCCCTACGCCTGGCTCCAGCATAACTGTTCGCAGCACCCGCTTCATGGGTGCTACTCACTGGCAGTTCTTACGGGGCATTGACTCTTTGGATCACCGGAGGATTTCCTGCTTTCCTGGCTCCCGGTCGCGGCACCCGCTCCTCGGCAGTGCTGCCAGACCCGCCCACACCGCTGCGGGACTGTGAGGCAGATCCAAACACACCTGCAGCCTCTTCCCGCAGCGGATACTCCCCTACGCCTGGCTCCAGCATAACTGTTCGCAACACCCGCTTCGCGGGTGCTACTCACTGGCAGTTCTTACAGGGCATTGACTCTTTGGATCACCGGAGGATTTCCAGCTTTCCTGGCTCCCGGTCGCGACACCTGCTCCTCGGCAGTGCTGCCAGACCCGCCCACACCGCCCACACCACTGCGGGACTGCGAGGAAGATCCAAACACACCTGCAGCCTCTTCCCACAGCGGATACGCCCCTAAGCCTGGCTCCAGCATAACTGTTCGCAGCACCCGCTTCGCGGGTGCTACTTACTGGCAGTGCTTACGGGGCATTGACTCTTTGGATCACCGGAGGATTTCCTGCTTTCCCGGCTCCCGGTCGTGGCACTCGCTCCTCGGCAGTGCTGCCAGACCCGCCCACACCGCTGCGGGACTACGAGGCCGATCCAAACACACCTGCAGCCTCTTCCCGCAGCGGATACGCCCCCACGCCTGGGAGGATTAAAACCAGGCTAATCATTCCGCGCCACGGGACGCGCGCGGGACGAAGCGCGGGGCGAAGCCTGGGCAAAGGGCGGGCCCTCTGAGGCCCTCGTAGGCCAGTGTAGGCTGGGCTGGGCCTACTCTCTTGCGACTGTGCTGTACCGGAACTGTGGTCCCTGACACAGGCGACGGACATGGCATCGCCGGCTGTGGAGGGATTTACTGGGAGGGTGGCGGGAGCTAGAAATGGGACTTTGGACAATTATTTCTCTAGGGCCCCGGGTGATGGTGATAAGGAAACTTCTTTGGCTGAGCGTAGGGCAGAGCGTCGTCACTCTACTGAAAACATGAAAAATAGGCCTTTTACCGACACCACTCCTCATCTTGTTGCCCAGGACGGAGGCTCTCCAAACATTAGTGAGGATCCATTATCTCAGGATGGCGTCCCTCTTTTATTGCGGGATTGTATTCCCAATCCCTGTTTGCCTCCCGACCAGGTTGCAAGTGCCTCCCCCCCCCAGTCTTAGTTGTACGGCTGTTGATCTAATCACCCAGACCCCCACTGCAGTAAAGCCAAGGAAGACGAAGCCGAAACAGGTAGTTGTGGTAGAGATGCATGGCCCACCTCCAAGTAAGAGAAGAAGGAAGCTGAGGGGAGGGCAGGGTAAAGCCAAAATCCCCCACTCCGATTTTGGGAAAGTTTCAAAGCTCCCTACCATCCCTGATATGGTAACAGTGGAGGTGCCAGAATCTCATCCAATTCTGCCAATACCGCTCGTAGTGGCTCCTTCGGTCTCGGGTATTAACACCACAGACCATGACAATACTCCGGGGGACCCACTACCTAATGCATTACCCCCCGTTACGTCGCTAGGGAATTTGGAATTCTTACTTAGGTCCCTGCTCCTGCCCATTAGTGAGAGCATAAAAAAAGTTGAGATTAGACTCACCATCTTGGAGACCGCCATAAGTAGTATGGTTACCTTAGCCAAGGCCCAGGTGACTGGGGCTGCTCCGCCCGCAACCACCTTAAGGCTACCCGCTACCAATGCTCCAATAGCTCCAACCCAGCCACCCAAGACGAAGTCACAGCCCCCTGGTAGGGCCGACCTTGTACACCAAAGATCGCCCCCTCTAAAGCCTCCAAACATCCCAGTAGCAGGGCCAGTGGGTGATTACCAGAGGGGATCGACAAGGGCCCCCACCGGAAATACGCGGGAGGAACAGGGAAGCGCCAGACACATTAGAGTTCCAGCGACCAAAAGGCCACAAGTGGAGATACCTCCACAAGCGGTGCCTTTTGTGGTCGTCTTGACAAGGGTCCCGCCGTTATTAGATAACAAGAGAGAGGGCTATGCTCAATTGAAAAACAAAATAATGCACTGGTTGCGTACTTATAGGCCCATTTCACATAACATCGACAGGGAGATAGTGCATGTCAGGCGGCTTAACTGGTTGGGTAGCAGATGTAAAGATATTGAGGGCGACCTGGTGGTGGTCAATTTTAGAGACCCGCGTGCAGTGGATTACATATTAAATTGGCCCACTGGAAGCGGGGATAATTGTATCACCCCACGGGCTCTGACATATTTTTACCCTAGATCTGTGGTGCTTCCCCCATCTTTTACAAACGGGCTGTACCCTCCCCATGCTACCCCTCCGCCACTATATAGCAATAGGTATACCCCTTACGGCCAGCATCCCGTCCAGGCGGCTGACCCCTTTGGCTGGATCACGGCACCCCAGAGAAACAACAGAAATGCCAATAGTAGAATGGAGCACCTGAGGCCCTTTACCCCTCTGGAGACAGGCAACAGATTCTCATTGCTATCTGGTATGGAAGACTGCGACTGATGTTCACAGATTATGGGGGAGAGGGGTGACCAACCAAGTATGGCTAACCCAAAGGGCACTGATCTCGAGGAACCAAGGGTGGCAAGAGGAAATGATAATAGACAGACAGGTCCCTTGGTAGCCCAAAGCTCGGATAGTAGCATCATAAGAGCCACTACAGATGTACTGTGTATAGACACCATAGTTGGTAGCATTGAATCCCCCAAGCCATCTACCTATGTGGACATCATTCCCATGCCTAAGGAGGCGGGAAGGAGTGGGAGTAAGAGGGCCCCTGGTTTTGCTCCTATAGGCCACAGGGTTATACACCTGTTATCCTGGAACGTGGCAGGGTTAAAAAGGAGGATGGATATACCGGAATGGCACACATTCATCGAGAAGTTTGATGTTTGCCTATTCCAGGAGACCTGGAGCCTGCTCCCACTACACAAATCAGGCTATACTACACACTTTTCCCCCGCAGTAAGTAGTGGGAAGGGTAGACCCGCGGGAGGACTATTGGTTTGGATCAAAATTGATCTGAATTGGGACGTTGTTATTCATGATTCAGCATGTAGAGATATCCTACATCTCTCTTCCAGGGGATACGCTGAGGGGAGTAGGCTTGAATTATTTAATGTTTACGCTAGAGGGGCACCGGGGGACACATCCTCAGCAACCTTAACGAGTCTAGACTCAGCAATAGCTAATTGTTCCCCTTCTGCTAAAATTATTGCGGGTGGGGATTTTAACTGCACGTTTGAACCTCTTAGCGGGGATGATCCCTTGGATACTGAGGGGGAAGACTCCAGATGGTCTATCCCAGCTTTGTCACTACCCCTTATTCAAAAATGGTCAGCAAGGGCAATACAAATTAATGCCCTAACCAGGGTACACAACCTAAGAGCACTCAATGGTAGGACTATGTCCGACAGGGTTGGTGCAATGACATTCAACAGGCTTAATGGTCCATCTAGAATTGATTATATCTTACTGGACGTTAGACTGTGGAAAGACCTAATAGATATGGAGGTGGTGGCTACACAGGATAGTGACCACAACCCCCTCTGCACTAAGTTTAGGTGGGGTAAACCAAAGGGCGGGGGAATGAGTGCTCCCTCGAGGTCAACCAAAGAGGTTGTCCCCTACAATAGTAACCGTAGGTTGAAATGGGACAAGGCACAATTAAAGGAAGATCAACTTGGGAGTATAAAATCTCTTGTGCTAGATCTGACCTTGGACTTGGTAGCACGGCAATAGGGGACGGGACGTGGCCTAGAGCCGCCCATTGCTTTTGATACAGCCTACAAAAATACAATAGAGCAGGTGAGCCAATATTTCTCATCTAAAGGGAAAAGCCGTAGAACTAATAATAGACCTCCCATTTCTAGTAACCCCAGGTACTCGGCCCAGTGTAAGGGGAAAAGGCAAGAGTTAACAGCTGCCCTACTTATAAAAGATCCCTGGTTAGAGCGGCTAGGAAGGACTACTTAAGGGTAGTGGCACAGGCCAAACGAGAGTGGGAGGAACAATATTGGCAGGACTTAACCTGTGCAGTCAGCATGAGGAATTCAAGGGTATTCTGGGACCTTATTAATAAAGCTAGGCAACAGAGCATACAGCCACTAGCCACCCACATAACAAGTCAGCAATGGGTAGATCATTTTTCGGCACTATATGGTGGAACTGAAGTCGCCCCTTGTTTAACGGCAGCCAGGGGTAGAGAAGGGGAACTTATAAGGGAGCTTGAGGATCCATTTTTGCCCTCGGAGGTAGTAGTGGCTATCAGACATCTGATCCCGAAGAAGGCGGCAGGACCGGATGGGATACCTGGGGACCTTTTGATAAAGGTACCTAGGGCTTGGGCCGAACTAATTGCCCTTATTATGAACCTCATTGCCAGGGGTCACCCCGTGCCAGATTCTTGGAAGGGCGCCGAGGTGGTCACTGTGTTTAAAAAGGGGGCTAGAGAGGACCCTGCCAATTACAGACCCATCAGTCTGATAAACGTGATTCAGAAAGTGGTTGGCAGGGTCATTATCCCAAGGGTTGGAGCTTGGATGGAAGAAGAACAAATCCTCTCCCACCTTCAAGCAGGATTCCGCCAGAAGGTGGGCACGATGGACCAGGTCTTTTTCGCTTTTTTGGGATCTATTGGAAGTCAGTCACCATCAAAAGGGGTAGCCTTTATATGGCTTTCATAGATCTCAAGACGGCTTTCGACCTGGTCCCTCGAGCAAGGCTGTGGGAGACGTTGGAGAAGATGGGTTTCCCCGGGTCTCTTTTGAGTTTCATTGTAAGGCTCCACGAGGGGAATTATGCGAGGATCAGATGGGGCACCCAGGGCCAGTTGACAGACAGGATGCCCGTGAGGAGGGGAGTACGTCAGGGATGCGTTATGGCACCGACCCTCTTCTCTCTGTTCGTTAATGCAGTGGTGGATCATCTGAGAGAGGAAGAGGTGGACGCACCATCCCTGGCGGGGGAAAGAATCCCCACTCTACTCTTCGCGGATGACACCATACTGATCTCCAAATCCCCGGTGGGACTCCAAAGGCTCCTACATCGATTCAGCACCTTTTGTACAGATAGAGGACTCACCATTAACACCTCTAAAACTAAGCTCATGGCTCTTTCACCCTCCAAAAGATTTAGAAATAATTTTTCGCTCAATGGGGCACCCATTGGAGTTGGTAGATTCATTTGACTATTTGGGGGTTCGGGTAAATAGTCGGATGAACTGGAAGGACCACCTGGCTAAAATGTTACTCAGCCATAAAAGAGTGTCAGGGGTGACTCTGAGAGAGCATCGGGAGTCAACGAGTAAACCCGTGGCACCGGTCATGGCAATATATGAGGGTCAGATCCTCCCGGCTGCACTATACGGCTCAGAGCTGTGGGGGTTTGAAAATGTTGCAGAGCTAGTTGCAGCGGAAAACAAGTTTATGAGGGACTTGGTGGCTCTTCCTGTCTCTACCCCACTAATTCCTTTGCGGCTAGATCTAGGCAGGTGATCCTTTAAAGACCTAGTGCGGCTGCGCCCCCTACTGTTTTGGGTTCGGCTGCGAAGGACCAGGGAACTCGCCAACTATGCTGCTGTGCTGGACGAACTAATTTTGCTGGACATCGATAATAAGATCAGGTGGTTGAGCAATGTGAGGCAGCTGGTGGTGCAAAAGGGCCTGAGGGATGCGTGGGCGAGCCAAATGCCACCTCCTAAACCAGTAGTTAAGAAGATATACTGGGACTGGGTTCAGGCAGAGGCAACACGCAGTGGAGTTGGGGGTGTACTCACAGAGCGGTTCTTAGAGTTTAAATGGTCTAGGAAGTTGGAACCCTTCCTCGATCTCATAGCCAAGCCCCTGGACAGAGCCTTTTATTTAAAACTCAGGTATGGGACCCTGCCGGTGCACGAGTTCACCTCGGGGTGGTCTAACGCTGGTGGCTCTCCGCTCTCCTGCCCCGGGTGTGCAGCTCCAAAGGAGTCTGTGGCGCATTTACTTTTTGCCTGCCCCGCTTATAAAGTTGCTAGGAAGGTTTGGATGAAACCAGTATGCTTGGGGTTGGGTTTGAGGTGCCATAGAATGGCCCTACGAGTTCTCACCACTGACCCGTCTTCCTCTGCTATGGTATGCGGGGTGGCCAAATTTCTGAGCAGTGCATGGTTGACTCGTATTAGGAGGATGAAGCAACACTCTCCCCCGCCAAACTGCCAGCTGGCCCCTATTGGCTGGATGATATGGTGAGATCAGCACGGCTTTTGAAGTCATTCCAACCATATGCAATAGTGTACTGATGTGAATGTTTGGTTGGGGGTCATAAAAATTACCCAACTTACTGTATAAGGTGCAGGTTTTATCCTTTTTAACAAGGGAATTTTATTGTGTTAGGCTTTATCTAATGTTCTTTATTTCCCTTTCTTTTAACTCAAAGTAATGTATAATTGTATAAAATTTTCTTTTATGGTGATATTTTTTACCGAATAAAGATTTATACTACTACTAAAAAAATAAACATCTGTTATTCAGTGCCAATAAGTATATGGGTGAACATGCACTTTACAAATACACGTAATGCTTAGTTATGTTATGTTAGTCCATTGTGGCAACTTTGTCATCATGGCTCTCCCAAACATCAAGGTGGCAGGAATTTCACCTGTCGTTGAATGAGAAGTCGACCGGTAAGCTCGATGAGCAGCATAGAGAGCGGACTTCAGTTCAAGCTTCTCCAGTGTAGCATTCTGGATGGCTTTTTAAGTGTGCTCATAAAGAGTTTGAAATATAATTTGCTTGTGGCCAAAAAGGGGTGCTATTCTGATGCTTCACATTGAGATAATTAAGAAAGTCTTCGAATTCTCGACTGTTGAATTGTGGGCCATTGTCAGACTTTAAAAATAAAGGACCACCTCATGTTGCAAAAATGCAATTTTACCTCTCAATGACTTTTTCGAGTGGTCAATGAGAGATCTGCTACCAATGGAAATCGTAAGTATTCATTGATGTCCACCATCAGGTGATATCCATTGTCAAGAGTATCAAAGAAATCAACAGCGATTTTGTCCCATATAAGTTTTGGCAAATCCGACATACTCAAGGCATGTTGAGCAGTTTTGGGAGATACACAATTGCACAAATGACAGGCCTTCAACTCTCTTGCAACTCTCTCATCAAGCTAACGAAACCATACTCGATCTCGAAGAGCTCATTTTGTGGCAACAATTCCAGGATTGTCCTTCATGGGCCACTTAAGTAATTTGTTGTTGTAGACTCTCCGGTATGGCACTTCTTGACACTTATAAGACAATACCTTCTTGAGTAATGGACAGTTCATCTTTCACATTTTTTTACTTTTGATATTCGTTGTCACATGTGAGAGGTCGAATGTGATGTTTCCAAAACTGCAATAATGGGGCATATGTAGGTAGGTGTTTTGCGACCGCAAACACTGCGATTCGCAGAATCCCAGCTGTATGCGATCGCAAAAGTGAGTGTTCCCATGTAGGTAAGTATTACGCTTCGCAAAAATGCGAATCGCAAACTTAGCGATTAGCAGTTTTGCGTGGCAAGGAATCTGCGAATCAAATTGCGAAATCACTAGGTGCGTCTCAGTATTTGCGTAAATCACTAATATTGTTCATGCAAATTGCAAATTCGCATTTTGAGATGTAGCAAAAAAGCGCAATTAGCGATTTCATGAAATTCGCAATTTTGCACTTCTCTAATACCACCAACTCTGACCAGGTAGTAACCAGGTGCAACCTATTTAAACAGGCACACAATGCCACTGGGGCTTCTCACAATGGCACGCCTGTATGTGATAGCCAGGAGGCTGCGTATCCGAGAGGCTGAACATAAAAGGAGATGCCAGGAGGAAATCTTCAGAGCACGCATCACCTTTTTCCAGCAGACCCAGGAGGACATCCATGTGCACTACAGGCTGCACACAGACAGTATCCTGGAGTTGATAGAGGAGCTGACACCCATACTTGAGCACCCCATATACAGGGCACACACCATTCCCACCCACTTACAGGTTTTGTGCTCACTGCACCTCCTAGCATCAGGGAGTTTTCAGGGGGTAATAACTGCAGCAGGAGGGTTCCCCCAAAGTACACTTTCGCGTTTCTTCCACACTTTCCTTAATGCTATGATTCAGAGGATGCATCCCCACATCCAATTCCCAAACACACAGCAGGCACTTGACCAAACCAAACAAGATTTTTACCAAATAGCACAATTCCCCCACGTGATTGGCTGCGTAGACGGAACCCATGTCGCACTGTCACCCCATTGTCGTAATTGGCCCGCTTGGATTAGCGATTAGCTGAACCTACACGTTGTCCTCCTTAACTTGGCTATATACGATAAACGCCATTTTGAATGTTGCAGCGGCCATCTTAGACCATGAGCGGCCTCGTGGCCGACGTGCCCTTTAGTCCTTTGTCCGTTCCTCTGACCACTCTCATCTGCCCAGCAACAGGCTATTTTTAGTACTGGTCGAGCCACTCATGCGCAGTTCTTACTGACCCGTAAACCCTCAGGAATGTGCCGCTAACTGACCAACGGGTTTGAAACCCACCAATGAGCTGGCAGTGTTCCAAAACATGACCATATATGTCTCTAAAACTGTGTCTTAAACTTATGCCGCCTATCTTTTATTGCCCCAAAGATTGTATATAAACGGGGTCACACCGGTGTTCGGTGTGATACCTCTTGCATTACCGAAGGGTGCTGTTTGAGTGTACCACCACCCCATGGGGTCTTAATAAACTTGTTCTTTGCATTTTACAGTTTCCGTGCCAACAGTTCTTGTGTGTAAGTGGGTAATCTCTGGAGCGTGTAGGCCTTGGGAACCCCGAAATACTTCAATTGGCGACCACGAAGGGACTCATCCGCGACTCGGATGCCCGAAGGAGAGGTCGTGACGAAGGCTTGGAAATCCGCCATGGGCGCGCGCTGCCACGAGTGACCCGAGTCTTGGCTGCCACGGTGTTTTTTCCTTTCCTTCCGATCTGACCTTCCAGGTGGCGCCGGTCTCCGACTGAGTTTTCGAAGTGTCCGCATCACTGAGAGAGTGCCGTTTGGCTGATTTGGCTTACAAGACCTTGGCAGTTGGAACCTGGACAGTTGAGTATTTGGTAAGCTTTGTGTTCGGTAAGGTAGTCTTCGGACGCTTACTGAAGTCCTACGAATTGTGTTCGGTAAGGTGGTCTTCGGACGCTTACTGAAAATCTGTGCTTTGTGATTGGTGAGGACGCTTGCCGAATTCTATGAACTTTGATCTGAGTTAGCTAACATTTTGACTTTGTGATCTTTGAACTTATATGTGTAGTGCACTTCACATAGGCAGGCATGTAGAGATGTTTCTCTAACTTTGTTTTTTTTCCTTTGAGCGGCACAATCGTGAGAAGAACTGTAAGTGCTATTTGGTCCGGTGTCACGCTTTCGTGATACTCTGTGAACATGCCTGTTTTTAGCACACTCCGGGGAATGTGTTGTTTAGGAGATGGTACCTCAATTAGGTTAGCGGAATCACAGCCGGCTCCCCCAGAGGGAACACCAAATAGGGAGATGTATATTAAGTTTGGCCTCCCCCCTATTATGTACGGTAAATTATGGCATAAGTACACTAAGGCCGATCCCGAATTGCAATGGCCCCTACACGGGTCGTACGATTTGAGTAAAATCCAATTTGTAGAGCAATGTATGTTTCAGCGCAGGTCTAGACAAAACATGTTTGATTGTGTGCGAATGTGGGAGAAAGCGGCGCGTGAACGAATGAAGCGTGAGGTTGCCTTGGCGGACAAAGAGCAGCGCAAGGCTGCTCGGGATAAAGCTTTACAGCTGGAGGAGAAGGAGGCTCAGGAGAAGAAAGAAAGGGAGGAACGGGAGCGTAGATTGCTAACGACTGGTCAATTTCCTATTCGCCGACCACTTTATCCTGTCCTTAATAATGAAATTGATGATTTTTCTTTGTTAGATCGGTCACCGCCTCCGTACGTCACGCCGACGGCTCCAGCTGTGGATTCTGATGATGACGGACAGGATAAGTCGAACCAAAAGGGTGTATCTGCTCTCAGGTTTACCGCGGAGAGGTCCGCTCATTTACGTAGTTGGGCTCGCAAAGTGAATAAGCATAGTGTTACTCAGGAGCAGTTGTTAACAGAGAAGAAAGGGTGGTCGGATCTTGAATTAATGTATTTTCTGTCCAGTTTGGCGGATGAAGTTGTAAATGCATATCGTGAACTTTCTGATACGCTTGAGCCTAAAGTTTTGTCGGTGTATCGTGAGAATTTGGCTAAAGGTGATTTTGATCTTACAGATGTTGATGACCTGTTCAAGCATTTGATCGCGCTGCGGGATGAGACAACCCATTTGCGACAGGAACGGAAACGGAGGCAAAAGGAGTCTGAGCCGGGGAATGATGAGGCGGCTAAGGAGTGTTCTCTTCGTGGTTCAGATAAGAGTTCTGCGTTGCATATTATGCCTATGCGTGAAGCCGCGCCTTTGTATGTTCCACCAAAAGGGGAAGGTACGGATGATGATAAGTTGTCGAAGGATGCGAAAGGGTATTTTGTGTACAATTGGGTATATACGCCGTGGAATAGGGCAGATGTTATGGCACTGAAAAATTCTTTACCCGATCTCCGAAAGAACCCAGTGGCATTCTATGAGGGGGTAGAGGGGGCTATATCGTCTTGTGTGATGACTCTTGTAGATATAGATTTGTTTTTTGGGCTAATTTTACCACCTGATATGTGGAGGCAAATTCGTAAAACTAATGACGAAACGATTTTGGGGGGGACATGGAAAGAAATAAATGCTGCAGATTTAGATAGGGCACCAGCATGCAAGCCTTGTCAGCTAATCCTAGAACTCCCGGCGGCTATTTTGCGTAAATTAAAAACGCTTGTTCCCGCCAAAAAGATTGATTGGACTATGTTAACGTCGTGCAAACAGAAACCCGATGAAACGGTTTCCGATTTCTTTACGCGCTTCGAGGAGGCCTTTCATGATTATAGTGGTCAATCTTTAACTGACGATACGGGTCGGCATTTGTTTGTAGATAAGTATGTGGCTAATCTCCTACCAGAGATTGCAAAGCGATTGAAGTCGAGTGAAAGTTCCTGGGCCACGGCGACCCCTGCGTCCTTGTTAACTATGGCTCAGTATTATGAGCGGCAGGAGGTGGAGGCTAAAGAAAGTGTAGAGAAAAAGACGAAGGAATTGAAAACGAAGGTGATGTTGGCGCAGGTTCGGGGAACACAGGGTAGAGGGAATGAGAGAGGTAGACGAGGTGGAGGTAACGCATCGTATGGTCGTACGGACATTGCGGAGGATCAGTGTGCTTATTGTAAGGAGTTTGGGCATTGGGCCGACGATTGTCCGGTACTTCGTGAACAGCGTAGTCAGCGTGGTCGAGGCAGTGGAAGGTCAAGAGGAGGTTATACGGGAACAAGAGGTGGCGGAGGTGATCGTAGACAGGTTGAGGAGAGGGGCCGTGGCCAGGACGAACGAAATACGTTTGATAGACGGAATCAATATCAGATTTTGGAAGGAGAGAATGTGGAACATCAGGATTATGTGCATGCATAGGATTGCGTAGGATGGGGTAAGGAATCAGTTGAAGTGCCAGTAGATCAGCAAGGTCCATATGTAACAGCGGGTATTTTGGGTTCTACTGATCAGTTTCTAGTCGACACAGGAGCTACTCGTAGTGCTCTGTCGAAAAACTTGGTTCCAAGGGCTCCCCTGTCTGGCGAAATGATTACGTGTGTAGGGTTTGATGGCACACCCTCCCCCAGCCCATTGTCCAAGCCCCTTGCACTATGCATTGACAAATACTTTAGTTTTGGCCAATTTTTGTTATCGCCTCATACCCCAGATAATATCTTGGGCATTGACTTGCTTAAATATTTTCGAGCAACAATACGCTGCGCTCCAGAGGGAGTGCGGGTTATTCTGAATGACAACTACCCTGACCCTGATGATTGCCCTGACCCTGACAGATTTTGTGTCATTTTAGATATTCCCGCTTTGGCCTCTCTGCCGCACACGTTGTGGGCAACATCAGATACGGATGTGGGAGAGATGCGCATTCCACCAATACACATTACCGTTAAGGAGGGGGCCCCCCTACCACGAGTACCACAGTATAAGATCTCGAAGGAAGGCGAAATTGCACTAACACACATTGTCCAGGATTTGATTTCTGCAGGGGTAGTGGAGGAGGTCCCTTATAATGTCTGTAACAGCCCTATTCTACCAATTCTTAAGAGAGACTCAGATGGCAAGATCTATCGATTTATTATTGATTTGCGTGAAATAAATAAAATTGTTATTCCCCAATACCCAGTGGTGTCCGATATTACGACCTTGCTTACATTGGTTCCTCCGACGGCCACCATTTTCACTGTTATCGACTTAAAGAATGCGTTCTTTTCTATCCCTGTCCATCCAGATAGTAGATATCTGTTTGGTTTTACGCTCAATAATAAATCATATAGATTTTGTCGAGTTCCCCAAGGATATACTGAGAGCCCTAGCATCTACAGCCAGGCTTTGAAACGACAACTAGATTCCTTCGAATTGCAGTCTGGTGTGGCGCTCATCCAGTACGTGGATGACCTTCTGCTCGCCGCCGACTCCTATGCACAATGTGAACAGAGTACGCTTGCGTTGCTTTCCTTTTTGGCACAAAATAATCACAAGGTCTCCAAGAAAAAGCTTCAATACTGTAGACCCCAGGTGACCTACCTCGGTCATCTGTTGTCCAAGGAGGGGAGGGCATTAACATCTGATCGAATTCAAGCAATCTTAGACACACCAGTCCCCCGCACGCAGAGAGATGTGCGTGCTTTTATAGGGTTGACATCTTTTTGTAGACAATGGATTATGGGTTTCTCACATATCATAAAACCTCTGCTAGCATTATTGTCCAAAACTACACCGATGCCTCTTGAGTGGACAGACGAATGTCAGAAAGCCTTTGAACAGTTGAGACAGGCCCTTTGTTCTGCACCCGTGTTAGGAACACCAGACTACATGAAACTTTTCACATTGTACGTGCATGAGAATGACAGGTGCGCGTTGTCAGTGTTAGTGCAGTTACACGGGGATAAGCAGAGACCATGTGCATACTTCTCTGCCATTTTGGATCCTGTAGCACGAGGGTTGCCTGGGTGTTTTCGAGCGGTAGCGGCAACAGCAGTAGCCATACGACAGAGTGAGGGCATAGTGTTATCACACAAACTGTTGGTGTTAGTTCCTCACGCAGTAGATGCCCTGTTAAACCAAACAAAGACCCAATACCTCACGAGTGCACGACTTACAGGATATGAGCTGACACTTTTAGCGCCACACATAACATTGAAAAGATGTGCTACTTTGAACCCCGCGACTTTATTGCCCTACCCGGCCGAGGAGGGTCAGGAAGAAAAACATCATGATTGTGTTTTCCTGACTGAGGAACAGACAAAGGGTCGTGTTGACTTACAGGATGTGCCACTTCCAGATGTGGATGGGGAACTGTGGGTTGATGGATCGTGTTTGAGGCTGCCAGATGGTACGACTTCCGCAGCATATGCGATCACGACTCTTAAGACGGTGGTTGAAACAGCTAGAATACCACAAAAATCGGCTCAGGCAGCAGAGCTGATAGCTTTAACAAGAGCCTGCGAATTGAGTGCTGGCCTATGTGTGAACATATACACAGACAGCCGGTATGCCTTTGGAGTGGCCCATGACTTCGGACTTCTCTGGAGGGAACGTGGGTTTCTGACATCACACGGAGAGCACATTATGCACGGAGAGTTAGTGCGTGATCTCCTAAACGCGTTGCTCTGCCCCAAGAAAGTAGCGATAGTGAAGTGCAGTGCCCATAAAAAGATCACGGATAAAGTGGGTCAAGGAAATGCCTTTGCAGACAGCATAGCAAGGCAGACGGCTATGTCCCGAACTAGCTCCCCTATGTACGTGGTACAATCACAGGCCGAGAGATGGAGTGATGTTAGAGCAGAGATACGGGATATTCAAAAATCAGCTACAGAATCTGAGCTTGCGGCTTGGGCAGCAGAGGGGGTGCTAGATGATGAAGGTTGCTGGAGAAGCAAAGACATGGAGAAGTGGAAATTGCCTGCGGCTTATTTACAGGCGATGGTCCAGATGACTCATGGACTGGCCCATGTCGGAGCTCTTGCAATCACCCGGCTTTTAACACGAGTTTGGGAACATTCTGAGATTGCGAATACTGCAAAGAGAGTAGTGCAGACCTGCCTGGTATGCTTGCAACACAATCCTGGGAAGGGGACCCATACTCCGAAAGGAGTGTTCGTTCCACCTTCAGCACCGTTTGAAGTGCTTCAAATGGATTACATCCAACTCGAGCGCTGCAACAACCTGAAGTACGTCCTAGTGGTGGTGTGTGCTTTTAGCAAATGGGTTGAGGCCTACCCCACGAAAGACAATACAGCTTTGACAACAGCTAAGGTGTTGCTTAAGGAGTTCTTTCCTCGCTTTGGAGTTTGCAAATTTCTGTGGAGCGATAATGGGCCCCATTTTGTTGGAAAGATTGTGGAATATGTACTGAAGGGGTTAGGGATTCAGCAAAAGTTCCACGCTGTATTCCACCCTCAGTCAGCAGGTTTGGTCGAGCGGTACAATGCCACCTTGAAGCTTAAGCTGGCCAAAATCGTGGCGTCTACATCGTTGAAGTGGCCAGATGCATTGCCGCTAGCACTGCTCTCTCTTAGATCAGTACCCCACTCACGAACTGGCCTTACGCCCTATGAGGTGGTGTTTGGCCGCCCCATGAATATCTGGGGGGTGCCCAAGCCGCGATTAATACATGATGTGCCTTGTGTTATGATGAATGATTATTTGACACGATTAACAAATGATTTGCTCTCTATTCACCAACAGGTTCGAGAAGCGCTCCCTGACAACTCTGCGGGAGAGGGCCACGATCTTCGTCCTGGGGATCATGTGATGATCCGTTCGTTTGAAAGAGCAAGCAGTCTGGAGCCCAGGTGGAAGGGCCCCGAGCAGGTCCTTCTGGCGACCCGCACCGCCGTACGAGTGACCAACAGGAAGCGGTGGGTGCATTCGACGCATTGTCGCCGAGTCTCTCCGGATCTGGTGACTCCTGTTGTGCTGACTGATTATAAGGAGATCTTGGAGAAAGAAAAGAGCCCAGCTGTGACGTCGGCCGAAGTGGAGGGAGCCTTCCCGGACCAATCTGCTATTGGAAGAGAGCGCTACAATCTACGTCCGCGATAAGAAGATTTTTTGTCCTTTTTATGACTGGTTGGTAACCGCTCCAGGTTTGTGAAACGGAAACCGGGAATTCCAAGGGGGGGGGATCAGTTCTGCCAGAGTAGCGACACCCGTCTTGGCCCGGAGAAGAAAACAACGGCTACCTCGGAGTTCAGCACCGCATTTTTCTTTTTTTAGGTATACACGTACGTGTATCTGAGACTATTTGTGAAAACTTGTGAACAATTTGTGTCACTTGAGACTTTGCACAGACTTTCTTGAACTATGGCATCAACGGCATCCCGTGACAAGAAAATATTGGGTGCCTTTCTCTTTGTTCTAACTATTGTGGTGATAGCTATTATGGCTTGGGTAGTCGAACTTGTGGTGCCTGTACGAGAACATTTGCTGCCGACTACCCCGGCACCGTCTGAACATTTTCATTTTACATTGCCATTCCATGAAGAACGCCATCGCCAAACGTACTTAAATAATAGCTTCATTCAGATTCTTCACCACACGCATAATATGACCAATACCTCTAACTGCTGGGTGTGTGGAATGTTGCCTGGGCACCAGAAGAGAGGGGGCACCCCACTTATTCCACTTCCGTTTTCGCACAATGGGTCATGCAATGCTTGGTACACCCTCCTCTTTACTTTGAGATGGCCAACCAAAGGGGGGGTGCTTTTCCGTTTGAATAAAGTATGTTCCCATGACAAGGATGGGTTTCCCCGGGCGGAGGGTACACGTTTTGAGTGGGAAGAATACAGGCCTGATAATGTATCTGCTCCACGAATATATAGCAATCAACGGAATGTGAATGTATCCAGTGCTCATGTCATAAATGTCATTGCCACAAAAGCCGATTTATGTATCCGAAACAAGGGCACGATTGCAGTGGGGAAAAGTGAATGTAATATTACTCTCACGTTCGATAGCCCGAATGGCATTTCATTTGTTGCATCTCGAAACACCTACTTCATCTGTGGAATGAAGGGGTACCATCAGCTTCCGGTGGGGTGGTTGGGCACATGCTATGTATCGTTTGTGCTACCTCCTGTATTCATTGCCCCTCCGATGTATCATAACGACTATACTCTGTACCACGATTTTGTTTTGAACAGAGTTAAGCGAACTGTTGCTTTAGAGGACATTGATCAAACGGACACTGCATTACAACAGTATGTGGATTTCAATCTGGGACTATTCTCCTTTGTGGGGGCTGCATTGAACAGCCGGAAAATCAGACGGCTGACTCGCGTTGTCGAGGCTGTTGCGAATGATACTGCTATTGCCCTGGGGAATATCACTGAAGAACTGCAGATTTCTAGAATTGTCACCCTCCAAAACAGGATGGTGCTGGATGTTGTTTTGGCTGATCGTGGGGGGGCATGTAGAATCATCGGAAGCAGCTGTTGTGTTTACGTGCCTGATAATTCTCCATCTGTGTATGATGCGATTTCCAAGCTGCATAAGATAGCTGCCGAAATACACCCGGACAATGGAACTTGGACACTTTCTGGATGGTTCTGGTCCATGATTGCAACTTGGGGCTGGAAACTGTTGACAATTCTCTGCATACTTGTGGGAGCAATGTTCTTTATATGCTTGTGTATCCAATGTGGCCCTACCTTATGTTCAATGTGTTTATCAGCCTGCTTACCATCGAGGCGGGCTCTTGCCCATGACAAAATAATGCTACACAAAGAGGTGACACAAATTATGTTAATAGACATCGAGGACGAACATCCAGAGTATGTTCATTATGAGGTAGATTCAGCTAAACGCTAAAAGGGTCGTCTGTCGTAATTGGCCCGCTTGGATTAGCGATTAGCTGAACCTACACGTTGTCCTCCTTAACTTGGCTATATACGATAAACGCCATTTTGAATGTTGCAGCGGCCATCTTAGACCATGAGCGGCCTCGTGGCCGACGTGCCCTTTAGTCCTTTGTCCGTTCCTCTGACCACTCTCATCTGCCCAGCAACAGGCTATTTTTAGTACTGGTCGAGCCACTCATGCGCAGTTCTTACTGACCCGTAAACCCTCAGGAATGTGCCGCTAACTGACCAACGGGTTTGAAACCCACCAATGAGCTGGCAGTGTTCCAAAACATGACCATATATGTCTCTAAAACTGTGTCTTAAACTTATGCCGCCTATCTTTTATTGCCCCAAAGATTGTATATAAACGGGGTCACACCGGTGTTCGGTGTGATACCTCTTGCATTACCGAAGGGTGCTGTTTGAGTGTACCACCACCCCATGGGGTCTTAATAAACTTGTTCTTTGCATTTTACAGTTTCCGTGCCAACAGTTCTTGTGTGTAAGTGGGTAATCTCTGGAGCGTGTAGGCCTTGGGAACCCCGAAATACTTCACCATCACACTTTGAGTATGTGTTTAGAAACAGAAAATTGACTCATTCCTTAAACATCCAGGTAGTCTGCAATGCTAAACATGTAATCACAGATGTTGTAGCAAAATTCCCAGGAAGCACACACGATTCCTTCATTTTCCGACACTGTGGTTTACATCACAGACTCACAAATGGCGAGATTGGAGAGGGATACGTGCTAGGTAATTGCAAACACACACAAGTAGGAAAGGTTTGAACTGGCAGGACAGTACTTAACATCAACCTACTTTTGCCCTGCAGGTGACAGTGCATATGCAGTGCGTGATTACTTCCTCACACCCTACCTCAATCCAGCCACAGCAGCAGAGCAAAGGTACAACAGTGCCCACAGAGCCACAAGATGCACCATTGAGAGGACCTCTGGAATCCTAAAAAGCCATTTCCAGTGCCTCCTTAAGAGTGGAGGTACCCTAAAGTACATCCCCGAGACGTGTTGCAAAATTGTGGTGGCCTGCGCAATGCTACACAACATCGCTACCAAGAAGGGCACCCCAGTGGCTCTGACAGATGTAAAATGTAAATGTAAATGTATTTGAGCTTATATAGCGCACAGCTACCCACAAAGGGTTTCCCGGCGCTTGCTTAGGGAACCCGTCCTGGTATTCCCCTGTGAGATAACCCCGGCAGGGTATCCACAAGGTGAAAGCCAGGCATCCCGCCGCGAGGGGCCGTTGTGGAGATTAAGCAAGCTATTGCCCAGAGTCGCAGAGTGTGAACCCGTGAGTCGAGAAGGCACCGGAGCGAGAATTATCGAGTCCGTGGAATTTTTGAGCCCAAGACCCGCCGAGGCGGGGAATTGAACCCTGGTCCAGGGCCGTTCTCAGCTTCCGGATCGATGCAGATGCAGACACATCAGATGAGGAGGATCCAGCTCCCCAACGCAGATGTGCAGGGATTGCCGGGGCAGCTGCCGAGCGCTTGAGACATGATGGCATCATACAGAACTACTTCTAGGTGAGAAATGAGGACACAATGCCAAATGATGATGATCAAAAAATATGTTTATTCCCTTAACAGCAGGATTAATTATGTCACACAGCATGACTGAAATGTTGTTGGCTGTACATGTTGGTGTCACAGTGCTATCATTGTTCAGAGTCACTTAGTTCATATGGCATGTGTTGCCTCTTAAATTGCCCTGGTTGCATGCTGCCCCGTCATCTCCTGCGTGCACGCCCTGTTGCCCCTCATGTAGGCTGCGCACTGGCCTCACTGGTGTCTTCCCCTGCTCTGCCCTGATGCCCACTTCGGCGTCTTTCAGCAGGAATTAGAGGAGTTGGGGTGCTCCTGCTTGACTGGCCATCAGTGTCCAGCGCTGCACAGTGTCCCTATCCCACCAGTGGCTACAGCACGCATTTGGTCAACTGCATGCGTGACCTGCACCAGGCCCCTACCCACATCCTGGCAGCATTGTGCCATTTCGTGCTGCATGCTAATGCATCTCCTAGCTAGCAGGGAGATGGCGGTGGATTGGCGGTTCACAGCCTTAATGAAGAGGTCCAGCCGGGTGTGTAGGCGGTGTTGTTCCCTGCGCCTGGCCAGCCTGTCTCATCCTGATCTCCCTACAAATAGCTTTGAAAGCTCCAGACATGGTATTCACACTGAGCCGCAACTCTGACATATGACAGTTGTGTGTGGCTAGTTGACGCTGTATTGATAGAATGCCTTTGCCTTGCAGGCGCTGTGCTCGTAACATGTTGCCCTCCAGGCCTTCAAACACCATGTCTGTTTCGGAGGAGGCATTGCTGGTGGTGGCCCGTGTCCTGCGTCTTGCACCACTGTTGTTTGCTGTTTGTACACTGGACTGTGGTGTGTTCTGCCTTGGTACCTGGCTTGAGCGTGTCTGTGACTCCTCATCGGCATCTGTTGACTCTGCCACCATCAGTGGCAGTGGTGAAACAATGTAGCGCTGTTTGTGTGGCGCTGATTGTGTTTGTCTTGATGCACCCTGCTCCTCCTGCCCTGCCACGTCCACACTTGTTGGTGTCTCCACCACTTCAGCCACTGTTTCCTGTGTTGCTGGTGGTGCTGTAAAATTAAATGTACACATTAGTTGTGTGTCATGGTTTTTATTTTTTTCTGCATTAAAGTTTGTTAAACAACTAATCGCATGACTACTACTTGTCTGATTTGCACATTGCAAGTATGACTCTACCCTATGTACCCTTTATATGTGTCACAGGACCAAGTATCAGTGCATGGGACTACATTCCCCATAATGCAATTCTAGGTGTGCTTGTAGACATGTACTGGATTTGTAATTAGGCATGGGTGTTTGGGGCTGTGAGTGGGATGGGTATGTTTTTGGGATATTGGCATGCATCTTACCTTGTCTGGTGTCTGTATTTTCAGAGCTGTCCAGATCAGCCACACCAGTCACAGATTCAGGCATTAGTATGCCCTCCACCAACTCATCCAGGGGCGTTGGCTCTGGTGCATTTGAGGTCCCAACTCCAGTCGCTTTTGTCTCAGCTAATCTGGTGGCCACCATCTCCTTGGACCTTTGCCTCATGTCATACCACCTCTTGCGTAAATCATCAATTGAGCGGTGGGTTACGCCAATCGCGTTAACTTTCTCTTGGATGTCATTCCAGATTTTCCTCTTCCTTGCCTCTGGAACACGGAGTGAGCTCTTGCCAAAAAGGAGGTCATGTTTCCTCACTACCTCCTCTGTTAGCACCTCAAACTCCCTCTCAGAAAACTTTTGTTTGCTATTTCTGCTGGGTACCTCTGGCTGCTTCTCACCCCCCTGAGAATCCATTTCAGCTTCTTGCAAATGCAGAGTAAAACGCACACTCCTTCCTCACAGTCTCTCAGGCAGCAAATGACTCAGACACAGGTGCTGGCAATCAGGTGCAGCAAGGCAGTCACACTGCCTGTTTGTGATGTCATCATTCTGCACCTGAATTGCTATTTTCCGTTTTTGCGATTCCTTCTTAGCGATTTCACTTTTAAGGAATCGCTATTTGAGTAATCGCTATTTAATTCTGCGAATTTTTGGTAATCGTTATTTTTTAGCGATTTTTTACCTACATCGCATTTTGCGATTCAGAAAATGCGATTCGCAGAAAATCGCATTTTCAAAATCGCAAAAAATACTTTACCTACATATGCCCCAATGTCTTTTAGCATCAACAAGTAGCTATCTCTGCCTTTTTGCAGCAGTGAATAGTTCTAATGAAATAGTGGCAGGTGCATTGGACCTTACGATGAAGTTAATGTGAGCGCAGCTGCTTTGGAAAGGTTGACAAGGCACTATATTGGCATTAGTGAAAAGTATTCTGCAGGGCTTTGATCTTTCCCTGGTCGGTGCACAATAGTGTAGTCATAGTCATGAAGTTGCATATCGCAATGTTCAATTCTACAAGGCATCTTGGCTTCAAAAAATGGTAAGCAATGCTTGATGACCGGTTACAAAACTGTATAAAGTTTCGGACCAAAGTAGGCCCTTTCTATGGGGTTCTAAATTGCATGCTTGATTTTCTTAAAACTTTGTTCACGCTTGTGTGACCAGTAAAATGAAGCATTTCTTTTTGTTAAGTCTCTGAAGGGAGCACTTACTCTGGCAAAGTTATGTATGTATTGAGAATAGTAGCTGGCTATGCCAAGGAATGAATGCAACATGGCGAGATCTTGTGGGGGATTGGAAACTGAAAAGGCTTGTACTTTAAGTGGATCCAGCATCATACCTGCCATCAGAAAAGATATGGTCAAAAGATTTGAGGTTTTTTTTTTATGGAGCTCTCATTTCTCAGTATTCAAAGTTAAACCTGCATCAGCAAATAATTGACACACTTGTGTAAGAGTGCTATCATGTTCCTTTTATGTAGATCCAAAAACTAATATGTCATCACTGTGATGGTAAGCATTCATGACAGGCTCAGCAGCTGATGACACACCAGAACACAATCATTTACATCTGAACAAACCAATATGGGTAGAAAAGATGACAATGTACCTGCAATTTTCCCTCGAGTTCTAGATGATGATACCCTTTATTCAGATCAAGGTGAGCGAAGACTTTAGCACCATTCAACTGTGATCATGTTAGCAATATGTGGACCAGAATGTCGGTCTCTTTCAATGGCTTTGTTGGCTTGACCATATCAACACAGATGCATAAGGCTCCTTCACTGTATTTTTTGGGCACTTCCACTCTGGACGGAACCCACAGAGTTGGATCAGTAGATCGTTCAATTTGTCTATCTCTTTGAGTAACAGGATGAACGTCTTCATTGATATGCAGTTGCACAGTTGCAGTTTCATGGTTTTCCCAATCCATAAAACAACATCAGGAACTGACTTACTATTTTGTGATGAGCATTCATGTTGTAGTTCACAAATCCCTCAGTCCCATATCAGCAGCAGTATTGAAACTGAGTAAACAGGCACTTGACGCAGTACCTTGAAGTACATGAATGGGTGCTTGTACTTTTGTCTTTTAGTGTTTCATGACTACAACGAATGATCCTTGACTATTTAATGGCGTTGATGAGGCCCAGGTATACACTTTAGTCTTTGACAGTGTGAGAAGGGGAAATGGAGACAGTTTATCATATTTCACCTCAGGCATAATGTTTATCGATGCACCACTGTCGACAATAAAAGGTACAAAGCAATCATTTCATTGTAGTGTAGTTTTTGGACAATGTTTGAATGACTTTCGCGATTTTACTCATCAACCTTTCTTTGACTTGGATTTTTCCCTGCATGCGGCCAGTCTGACTTGCGCACATTTTTCTGAGGTAAACATCAACATAGCACATCCCTCTTCCTCAATGTTGCATATTTTGGGGGGGGGGGAGTTTTATTTAGCATGAACTAGACCTGAATGTATCAGAGCGCTTTACATGAGCACCAGTTGCATTACAGATAGACACATTATTATTATTTTGTTAGGCACAGGGAGATTAAGTGATTTGCCCAGAATCACTGGATGTTGAGCGTCCCTGATGAGACTCGAAACCGGTTCCCCAGCTTCGAAGTCGACAGCTCTAGCCATCAGTGAAACTGAAGAACACTTGGATGAAGATTTAGATGACATTCAACTTTGTTTAGTGTTGATTTGACTCAGCAGATATTGCTGCTTGCCCTTGTGAGCACTTAACTTTTCCTTCACCTTGAACAATTTTACAAAACGGTTCTCCTTTCCACAGCCTTTGTACACTTGTCCGTTAATGGGACATTTACCTTCATGTGGAAATGAAAATACACATCTAAACACAGTTTCTTTTTCTTTTAGAGACATCAATTTGTGTCCTTCCGCTTGGTGTTTCTACTTACTTTTCACGTTCATGACTGACTCATTCTGGGCACCTCCGGCGTCCATGTCAGCAGCTTGATGATCAGCATGTTCTTCAGCTCTAGTAGCCATGAGAACTCACTCCAGACTAAGGGTTTCACTCAGCTTTGTGTCGTCTGAATAATTCTGACAGACATCCGTTGATAGCTTCTTCATCTTTGAATTAATTGAACTTCCAGTGTTTGATGAGCGCATCAAGTCTCTCAACAAAGTTGTCAATTGTTTCACCAGCTTTGTGTTGTTATGACGCAAAATATATCTTTTGAAATCAACATTTGGCATTTGCCTGAACTTGAGATTTAACGCTTCTTTGATTTGATGGTATGTGCCTTTATCAGTTCTCAGCAGTTTCTTTACTACCTCTTTTTCTCATTCATCAGCAAGATTTTAAAGGTATTTGGCAATCTTTGTATTATCTGTTTCTTCCAGTGCATCAAATAAATCATCAAATGGTTCTATCCAGGCAGTCAACCTGTCATCAATATATTGCTTTTTAGCAGTATTAAATTCAGGTGGTGGGTGTATACCAGTTGTTGAACTTACTGATGTTGAGAGTCTGGCTGCTCATCTGGACTTGCACCATTCATGCCATTTCAAGTCCTCTGGGCACGGCCAGAGTGATTATGGCCAATCAAAATGGGTAGAGCTTCTTTTTGCATGGCCGTTGGAGGTTTTCAATTCTTGAAGGACTTTTGAGTTGAGCGGAAACCACCTGGTACCTTTGGTGGTGTCAGCTTCCGGGATCAACATCTCTGTATTCACAATCCCGGGTCTTCAACTAGGGTCATGGTGGCCACAGCTGTGGTATGATGGCTCTCTTTACTCTGCTCTTGGTAAGTACCACAATCATTCTCGACCTAGTTTTCACTGCCTTTAGCCCTTTTCTGTATTTGGCTATTTTTGCTGCTACCATTTTCTGGCCCTTGTCTGTTACTGTTTCTACCTGTAAAGTTAAAGTTCTGTTGGTCTTGTGGCTATGTGTTGCATCATGGTGCAGTACCTTTTTTGCGACCTTGAGCAGATTCCTGGCCAACAATGAATAACCTTCTCAGTGAGGCTTTTGAGATCATCGTATGCTTTACATTGGCTGGAGTGGTGCTTTGACACCACATACAGCAAACTCCGATTTACACTTTGACTGAGGTACATGCGCACACACGAGCAGTTTGCTGGACTATGGCAAACTCTCTGAAAGTGCACTGCCGATCTTTGGATTACATATATCATTGGGCAGAACTCGTAGAGTTTTAATCCACAGAATTCTGCGGGGTTGCATACAAACTCTGTGAGATTCCAAGGAGTTCTGCCCACCCCTACACTAGGGCTCTTCATTTAGCAAGGTATGCTGGCATGATTACATGTTGAAAGCTAGGGTTTCATTTGCATACCCTTCTGAGTTACCAATGCATTCTTTGCTGAAATTTGACAAATTGGCCAAGATATACGATAACAAGCCCTGAAGCGAGGCACAGTTGTCAGAGACCAGTACCCCTCAATATTGACTGACTGCTGGGGATTAGATACTGTATTATGGCTTGTAATTAGATAGTTGAATGTTTACCTGCTGTTCATTGGCTGTGATGTGAAGGAGTGTGCATTTACTGCACATATCCCACTTCTGTCAGTGAACAGGTTGCCTGGCCCTTCTATCGTGGAGGTCTGTACGTGTACATGATCCTCAGACCAGGCAGGACGCAGCTTTAGAAAACCTGTGCGATTCATATGACCAGGTCGACACTGGTGAGGAGATATTTCCCTAATGGTGGCCTAGTCTGATTGCATGCCCCAAACCCCCAGCATATACACAGCTTCTGAAGTTCCCAGCCAAGAGCACTAACTTCTGTAGCACCAAACCTACTCTTCTTTTGTATTTCAAATTGAGTAATCTGGCGCGCAGAACAATCCTTTTCACCCTCTGAGGCGGAAGCCGGAGGTTTTTATGCTCTGTCTCTTCCTACATGGCCAGCAGACCTACGCTTGATTAAAAAGGCATTTTAGGTTGTTTTTAAAATTTATATGTGCAATTCACCCTCGCTTTATTTAGAAAGCGTTTTACTTTGGATTTGACCCTTCTTACTTCCCTCTACCGCCTGGGCCACTCTCAGCTGAGTGTTGACGGTGAGAGTTGGTCCCGGGTAGGTGAGGGCGGGACAGCGGCCATATTGCGTGTGGTTGCGCCCTGACGCGCTCTAGCTGTTTACAAAAGGGGCTTCCTTCTGGCGTGCAGAACAATCCTTTTCACCCTCTGAGGCGGAAGCCGGAGGTTCTTATGCTCTGTCTCTTCCTACATGGCCAGCAGACCTACGCTTGATTAAAAAGGCATTTAAGGTTGTTTTTAAAATTTATATGTGCAATTCACCCTCGCTTTATTTAGAAAGCGTTTTACTTTGGATTTGACCCTTCTTACTTCCCTCTACCGCCTGGGCCACTCTCAGCTGAGTGTTGACGGTGAGAGTTGGTCCCGGGGAGGTGAGGGCGGGACAGCGGCCATATTGCGTGTGGTTGCGCCCTGACGCGCTCTAGCTGTTTACAAAAAGGGACGGGCCTACTCTGCATAGCGGACGCGTTTGCGGACGCGCCGGATGCACACCGGAGTCACGCCAGAGTCCAGCCCGTCTGCTCCCGTCCGCGCTGAGGACGGGCTGGACAGCTGGACGTCTGGTCTTGCTATCTCTGACCCCCCTCATTTGAGATATACCCCTCAGACTCTGCTCGCACTTAAACCCTCGAGTCGCACATGCTCACATACCTACTCCCCTGAAGATCTGTTACGCCCTCTTACACGTGGCTGCGGGTCTTTCAACACGGTAAGCCCCACCCATCTTCTCCCTAGGTATAGGCCCAAATCACACACTATCCCGGTAAACTTGGTAGAGACGGAAAGTGGTGTTCTTCTTAACGCTCGCTCACTTATCAAAAACAATGTTATATTTAGGGAATTCGTTTCTGTCAGAAAGTCTTCTATGGTCTTCGTTACCGAAACCTGGGCCAAGGAATCCTCCAGTCCGGATCTTATCGAAGCAATACCGGAAGGTTACTGCCTGGCCCGCCATGATAGACCTGGCCGGGTGGGCGGAGGACTCGCAATTCTATATAGGGACCATCTCCACTGTCACACGGTTGCCATTACTGACCCTAAGGAAAGCTTTCAAGCCCTCTCCTTTGCCATAAAAAGTGGCCACAGAGCCCTCCTAAACGGTATCTTGGTATACCGCCCCCCAGGCCTTCGTACCAATTTTGGGCAACAGTTGCTCCAAGTCCTTGAACCCTTTTACGGCCAAAAAGACTTTACTATTTTAGGAGATTTTAATTTCCATTTAGAAAGGTCTGACAACAAGGATACCATCTCTCTGCTGGACATTATGTCAGCTTGCGGCTTTAACCAGCTGGTCAAAGGGGCCTCTCACCGAGCTGGGCATACGCTCAATGGTATTTTTACCAATGACGAGAGGCTATCGATTGAGGAATCTATCCCTCTGTCATGGTCTGACCATCTGGCTGTCCCATTCCTACTTAGCTATCCCCATACATCTGCGCCCCCTAACATACCTAGCAAACAGGAATTCCGTAGGAACTACAAGGACATCTCAAATAGTTTCCTCTCCCGGTGGGCATCCAACTGGTGTCCATCTCAGGAAGAAAGTGCCTCCACAGCTGCAATGCAGTTTGATAGAACCATGACGGAAGCTCTAGATGAACTAGCCCCTTTACAACCCTGCCGGCGTACCAGGAAAAGGCCCTCAGCCCCTTGGTTCTCTGAACACCTTAGACTCCTGAGACAGGAGGTAAGGAGACAGGAGCGCCTCTGGCACACAGGATGGGACCTAAAAGATAAGGAAGCGCATAAGATCCTGCTTAGAAAATACAAGGTCGAAATTATAAAAGCCAAACAAGAGCACTTCACGACCCTGACAACTTCATTGTCTTCCCCTAAAGAGCTCTTTAGGGTTGTAGATTCACTTATAACCCTTCAAACCCCTGATCCTGTAGTGGTGTCCCAAGAGCTTTGTAATAACATCGCCTCTTTCTTCCAGACAAAAAAATCAGACATCTACTCTGCCTTGGAGTTACAAAAATAACTCATGAGCGGGCCCCCTGCTTTAGGGGTTATGGATCCCGCCCCAGTAGAAATATCTTTCCCGGGAACCTTAAACTCCTTTCCCCCTCTCTCTGTGGACACGCTTGATAGCCTCCTTAACAAAACTAAATCAGGCTCTCCTTTGGATGTGTGTCCCCTAAGGATTCTTAAACAATGCAGGGAAACTCTCCTGCCTCCTCTGGTAGGCATCATGAATAGAGCCATGAGAGATGGCGTCTTTCCCACCCAATGGAAAAGAGCGGTTGTAAAACCTCTTCTAAAAAAGCCCTCCCTGGATCCGTCGGTCTTAAAAAATTCCGGCCCATTTCTTTACTCCCAGCCCCAGCAAAGATGCTAGAGGCGCATCTCAATGCGCACCTTGCCGCTTTTGTTGAGAGCTCGGAATGTCTCGATTCCTCTCAACATGGTTTCAGGAGGGAACACAGCACTGAGTCAGCCCTCACCATAGTGTTGGATAACATCCGCACTAGTGTTGATGAGGGCCAGACCACCCTCCTGATCCTCCTAGATCTGACAGCGGCCTTTGATACCCTCTCCCCCTCAGTACTAACATCTCGGCTGAGGGAGATTGGGGTGCGTGGAGCAGCCCTGGATCTTCTCACGTCTTTCCTCACCCATCGAGTGCAAAGAGTGAAGCTGGGGGAGTACCTATCTCCATCCCTCCCTGTGCAATGTGGGGTCCCTCAGGGGTCGGCCCTTAGTCCGACCCTATTTAACATCTACGTGACCCCACTTGCCAGGCTTATCAGATCTTATGGGATGGAGATAGTTTCCTATGCGGACAATACCCAGATCCTGGTCTCTCTCTCCCATGCTAGCGTCCCGACTGCCTCCAATTTTAGATCTTGTATGGAGGCTGTCGGTAAATGGATGATCCTAAACTCGCTCAAATTAAACGGAGAGAAGACGGAGGTGATGGTGTTCGGAGAGAAAGAGGAAGTATGGTCATCCTGCTGGTGGCCAGACTCATTAGGAGCCTGTCCCACCCCCACCTCCTCCGCAAAAAATCTGGGGGTTATGATAGACCCTGCCCTTGACATGGGTAAGCAGGTCAGCCGAACCATCTCTACCTGCTGGGGCATTATCGATATCCTGAGGAGGATTAGGCACTACCTATCCTTTCAGGCAAGGAAACAGCTGGCTGTTGCCCTTATCGGCTCCAGAATGGACTACTGTAATGCGCTGTACGCGGGCTTGAAAAAGAGCCTACTGCAGCGCTTACAGGTAGTCCAGAATGCCGCTGCAAGGTTTGTTCTGGATCTTCCCAGGCGCACCTCAGCCACAGCGGCTAGAAAGCTGCTACATTGGCTTCCTGTTGAGGCGGGGATCCACTTTAAGACCGTATGCTTGACATACAGGGCTTTGGCCAGAAATAGCCCCACCGGTCTAGGATCTATCCTGTCCCGCTATTCTCCCGCTAGGAATCTACGGTCCTCCAGCAGACTCCTGCTATCGGCCCCCCGTTTCAGGAGAGTGAAATGGGGTGGCAGGGCCTTCTCCACCTTGGCGCCCAAGTGGTGGAATGCTCTTCCTCTGGAAATAAGATCGCTACCCAGCTTTCAAGCATTCAAAAGGGCTTTAAAAACACACCTTTTTGCGCAAGCGTACCTGTAGTGATGTAGCGATTTCACTTTTGATCTGTCTTGTTAGGCGCCTTGATGCCTTCGGGTTATTGTTTGCGCGTTATAAATTTTATTCATTTCATTTCAGTATAAACTAGCATGTCAGACTGAATTTAGTGTCAATAATGATGCACACATTTTTCTGAGGTAAACATCGACATAGCACATCCCTCTTCCTCAATGTTGCATATTTTTTGGGGGGGGGTTTATTTAGCATGAACTAGACCTGAATGTATCAGAGCGCTTTACATGAGCACCAGTTGCATTACAGATAGACACGTTATTATTATTTTGTTAGGCACAGGGAGATTAAGTGATTTGCCCAGAATCACTGGATGCTGAAAATCCCTGCTGAGACTCGAAACCGGTTCCCCAGCTTCGAAGTCGACCGCTCTAGCCATCAGTGAAACTGAAGAACACTTGGATGAAGATTTAGATGACATTCAACTTTGTTTAGTGTTGATTTGACTCAGCAGATATTGCTGCTTGCCCTTGTGAGCATGCGTAAACGTCGCTTTTGGAATGTTCGAGGTTCAATTTGTTTTCTTGTGATGCACTTAACTTTTCCTTTGCCTTGAAAAATTTTACAAAATGGTTCTCCTTTCCACACCCTTTGTACACTTGTCCATTAGTGCGACATTTACCTTCCTGTGGAAATGAAAATACACATCTAAACACAGTTTCTTTTTCTTTTAGAGACATCAATTTGTGTCCTTCCGCTTGGTGTTTCTACTTACTTTTCACGTTCATGACTGACTCATTCTGGGCACCTCCGGCATCCATGTCAGCAGCTTGATGATCAGCATGTTCTTCAGCTCTAGTAGCCATGAGAACTCACTCCAGACTAAGGGTTTCACTCAGCTTTGTGTCGTCTGAATAATTCTGACAGACATCCATTGATAGCTTCTTCATCTTTGAATTAATTGAACTTTCAGTGTTTGATGAGCGCATCAAGTCTCTCAACAAAGTTGTCAATTGTTTCACCAGCTTTGTGTTGTTATGACGGAAAATATATCTTCTGAAATCAACATTTGGCATTTGCTTGAACTTGAGATTGAACGCTTCTTTGATTTGATGGTATGTGCCTTCATCAGTTCTCAGCAGTTTCTTTACTACCTCTTTTGCTCGTTCATCAGCAAGATTTTAAAGGTATTTGGCAATCTTTTTATTATCTGTTTCTTCCAGTGCATCAAATAAATCATCAAATGGTTCTATCCAACCTGTCATCAATATTTTGCTTTTTAGCAGTATTAAATTCAGGTAGTGGGTGTATACCAGTTTTTGAACTTACTGATGTTGAGAGTCTGGCTGCTCATCTGGACTTGCACCATTCATACAATTTCAAGTCCTCTGGGCACGGCCAGAGTGATTATGGCCAATCAAAATGGATAGAGCTTCTTTTCGCATGGCCGTTGGAGGTTTTCAATTCTTGAAGGACTTTTGAGTTGAGCGGAAATCACCTGGTACCTTTGGTGGTGTCAGCTTCCGGGATCAACATCCCTGTATACACAATCCCGGGTCTTCAACTAGGGTCATGGTGGCCACAGCTGTGCTATGATGGCTCTCTTTACTCTGCTCTTGGTAAGTACCACAATCATTTTCGACCTAGTTTTCACTGCCTTTAGCCCTCTTCTGTATTTGGCTATTTTTGCTGCTACCATTTTCTGGCCGTTGTCTGTTACTGTTTCTGCCTGTAAAGTTAAAGTTCTGTTGGTCTTGCGGCTATGTGTTGCATCATGGTGCAGTAACTTTTTTGCGACCTTGAGCAGATTCCTGGCCAACAATTAATAACCTTCTCAGTGAGGCTTTTGAGATCATCATATGCTTTACATTGGCTGGAGTGGTGCTTTGACACCACATACAGCAAACTCCGGTCTTCACTTTGACTGAGGTACATGCGCACACACGAGCAGTTTGCTGGACTATGGCAAACTCTCTGAAAGTGCACTGTCGATCTTTGGATTACATATATCGGTGGGCAGAACTTGAGAGTTTTAATCCACAGAATTCTGCGGGGTTGCATACAAACTCTGTGAGATTCCAAGGAGTTCTGCCCACCCCTACACTAGGGCTCTCCATTTAGCAAGGTATGCTGGCATGATTACATGTTGAAAGCTAGGGTTTCATTTGCATACCCTTCTGAGTTACCAATGCATTCTTTGCTGAAATTTGACAAATTGGCCAAGATATACGATAACAAGCCCTGAAGCGAGGAACAGTTGTCAGAGACCAGTACCCCTCAATATTGACTGACTGCTGGGGATTAGATACTGTATTATGGCTTGTAATTAGATAGTTGAATGTTTACCTGCTGTTCCTTGGCTGTGATTTGAAGGAGTGTGCATTTACTGAACATATCCCACTTCTGTCAGTGAACAGGTTGCCTGGCCCTTCTATCGTGGAGGTCTGTACGTGCACATGATCCTCAGACCAGGCAGGACGCAGCTTTAGAAAACCTGTGCGATTCATATGACCAGGTCGACACTGGTGAGGAGATATTTCCCTAATGGTGGCCTAGTCTGATTGCATGCCCCAAACCCCCAGCATATACACAGCTTCTGAAGTTTCCAGCCAAGAGCACTAACTTCTGTAGCACCAAACCTACTCTTCTTTTGTATTTCAAATTGAGTATAAACTAGCATGTCAGACTGAATTTAGTGTCAATAATGATGCTCGCCATGCTGTACGAAGCATACAAGTAAAAGCAAACTGGACCAGCCCAGCTTTCATTATACAGACAACGATTACAACTTTTAAGAAACAGGCAATTTGAATTTTAAGAATACGTTTGCAAATGTACCATTACAAATGCTTTTTGTCTACTAGGAGTGTTGTTTACCAAATTCAAGACAATTTAGAAAATGGCGTGGCTCATATGATCGTGCCGTGCAGTTTACCGCGGAGAATTCTAACTAAAAACGTATGCAGAAATGCGGACGATTGTAGTTGTTTGCTGAGTTGAACTTTTAATGAGTGATTAAGTGTACAATCCAGTGTTCTTTACACATCTCTCGTGAAGTGTCAGTTTCTTCTTTGGGGACACTATTCTTTGGGGACAGATGAGAGTGCCACGGCAATGAAAAGTATGCAAGGAGATAACAAATTATGGAAGAGGTGGAATTCTATTCAGCATGAAAAAGCAGAAGAATATGCCATTAGCCAATGTCAAACACTTGTACCACAACAATGCCTTAAAACACTGAAATATACCAATAAAAGAAGTATGTTGTGTGAAAGACGATACATTTAAAGCCATGTATATTATTCACTCTGGCAACAATTTAAGAAAACATTATTGGTGCACACTGAAACCACATTCAGCCTGTGGTGTAACGCAAAATTAGCTCCCAGCCAGCAGAAGGAGAAGAACAGTCTCTGAGTTTCCCATATGTCTATGATATTTATTGGCTTGGAGCTCAATGGGACACCCATGGAGAGTTCGATGACACCTGAAGGGTTGTGGGCTTCTCTACACCGCAGGGGCTACAGGGCCGCAGGTTACATCTCTTCATACAGTGCTGCCAAATATAACAATGCCGGGGCATATGAGGTGAAAAGAATACTGGATCCTGCAAGGCCGAACCTGTGAGAGGATATGGACTAGGAAGTGTGATAAATATGAGCCCTCTAAAACTAGCCCTTTGCGAGAGTGCATAGAGTTCAGCACTGTTTCCATGTAGGCCAGCTCTGTGACAAGGGGAATGTAATGGAATCATAAGCACTAGGGTCTCTAAGGGCAATGCTGTGAGGGATGGAATTCAAGCGAGAGGGAGCATGGAAGAAAAGGATGGAGGGAGACAAGACAAAGGGCGGAAAGGGAGGAACGAGCAGAGGGTGAAGTAAGGGACAAAGATACTCCAAGAGGAAGGGAGGGAAGGAAGGAAGGGGAGATAGGGAGTTAGTAAAATTTAAAGAAAGAAATAAGGACGGAATGAGGAAGGGACAAAGGAAGGCCGCTCGGTTAAACAAGGACTGGAGGATTAAAAGAGAGATGGGCAGTGGTACAAGTACCCCCGTGAGCCACATGATTTCCTTTACTGCGTCCTCTGGCAGGTTGACTAATTTGGGAAATCAATGTGACCGTAGTAGTTATTTCTAAATGTGTGAGAGGTTCACCCAGCTGATTGTAATGAAGGTCACTTACCAGGGGTGTTAACTAATCCACCACCAATGCAAAAAGAACCATTGATGGACAGAATGCAGAACAATGTCATACATTCACCCCTGTGAAAACTATAGTAGTATAAACCTTTCAACCACGTTGGGATTCCAGTAGGAAATTAGAAAAAACAAACAATATCCCAACAGGTATAATTCATTAGACAGTTAGATAAGATGCAAAAACATTATCAGCAAAGGAATGAAGAGACTCAATACATCTATTTGTATGTATCATTGGCATCACATTTATGCAAGTAAAATTAGGAAAGAAGATAAACAGTAATATCAACACTGTAGGTAAACAATACTTCAACCCTAGTTCTACTTGGTGCAATAAAGGGGCATGTGGTGTGCACAGTGGCGACACAAGTGACAAGGGGGTCAGCGTGAACGGTACATAAGTGATAGGTATTCAATATATACAGAGACATGGTAATACAATGTAGTTTTGTAATGATTTGATACACAGGTTTTGAATGAAGATGAACTGATTTATGGAAATGGCATTATTGTAGATAGCGCCTTTGAATGGGCTGAGTAGTCGACGGCGTTTCGATCCTCCTTAATTGGGATCTTCCGCAGGACAGGGTTGTATGTAGGACAGTGCTGTATAAGTGGGAAGGAAAAAGGAAGAGGAATTACGTAAGGTGAGGGGGGCCGAGACTTATAGCGTCCCCTTCCCTGCTCCGTGTGGCATACGATCACTCATTGTATCTGATTGACCCCTTCTTTCCAAGCAATTCGCACCTACTGATCGAACCAGACTTTGACTCCCCTTATGGGCGCATGCTGGCTGCTCCTAGGCTCCACTTGGCACCTCTATTATCGACCGTGACTACTTTGATCGGTTGGCCTTGCTCGCGGTATAGGTGGTTTCAATACCTCTTGTTCTGTTACGCCAATTCGTTGGCTTGCGCTACTCGACTTGATGTCCATAATTCTGGCCTTCCAACCCCGACTCACTAACTTACAGTCTCTTACCATGCCCACGCCGCTTCTCTGTCCTATCATAGACCCGCCGCTACCATTTGGATGGCCTTCTTCCTAGGGCCTCCAAACTGCTCCTTTTTAATCGCCCTCCCGGCGCTTGATGCTATAAGCCTCGGCGCCCCTCACCTTACGTAATTCCTCTTCCTTTTTTCTTCCCACTTATACAGCACTGTCCCACATACAACCCTGTCCTAAGGAAGATCCCAATTAAGGAGGATCGAAACGCTGTCGACTACTCAGCCCATTCAAAGGCGCTATCTACAATGTGGCCATTTCCATAAATCAGTTCATCTTCATTCAAAACTTGTGTATCAAATCATTACAAAACCTCATTGTATTACCTTATCACTAAATATATTGAACACCTATCACTTATGCGCCGTTCACGATGACCACCTTGTCACTTGCGTCGCCACTGTGCACACCACATGCACCTTTATTGCACCAAGTAAAACTAGGGTTGAAGTATTGTTTACCTATAGTGTTGATATTACTGTTTATCTTCTTTCCCAATTTTACTTGCATAAATATGATGCCAATGATACATACAAATAGATGTATTGAGTCCCTTCATTCCTTTGCTGATAATGTTTTTGCATATCTTATCTGTCTAATGAATTATACCTGTTGGGATATTGTTTGTTTTTTCCATACATTCACCCCAGTACAGAGATCTGGGCCTAAATCCATCGTTTTTTTGCTCACCATGCCATTCCAGTTTGGACCCAGCCATATGCAAATCAGTCTTGACCCTGCGCCCAATTGGAACAGTCCAGTCCGAACTGCCAGGCCAGGACCTCCCTGGACTGGAAACAAGCATCCTAGGACCGGTTTTGGGCTTTCAGCCCTCATCAGCCAGGATAGCTTGACTCCAGAGGCATGGAGAGCACGGGACTTATGTCTGAGCATACCCGTCCCACTCGGGGTGATAAATGCAAAAAGAACAATTGAGGGACAGAATGCAGAACAATGTCATACATTCACCCCAGTACAGAGATCTGGGCCTAAACCCATCGTTTTTTTGCTCACCATGCAGTACCAGTTTGGACCCAGCCAAATTCAAATCAGTCTTGACCCTGCGCCCAATGGGAACAGTCCAGTCCGAACTGCAAGGCCAGGTCCTCCCTGGACTGGAAACAAGCATCCTAGGACCGGTTTCGGGCTTTCAGCCCTCATCAGCCAGGATAACTTGACTCCAGAGGCAAGGAGAGCACAGGACTCATGTCTGAGCATACCCGTCCCACTCGGGGTGACAAATGCAAAAAGAATAATTGATGGACAGAAAGCAGAACAATGTCATACATTCACCCCAGTACAGAGATCTGGGCCTAAATCCATCACCACCTTCTTAATGCAAATCAGTGGAACAGATGGGTCGTGCAAGGCTTCCTCGTTGATTTTACAGGTGTAGTTGGTATAATAAAAAACAGAACCACAGGCAGGTGTCGGGCAGCAACGTACAACAGGCAGGAGGTGCTCCACCTTCCGGGCCTCCATTCCTCACTACACATTTCCCAGCTCATTACTAGGGGGTGAAAATGCCCATCTTCTTAACTGTAATGCATTACCAGAGCACACAATGCTAATGAGAAACAAAACTGCTCTACTAAAAGACCTGTAATCACGTGTTGCCCAATAGTAAGGAGCAACATGTGAAAAAAGTTGTCCGTAATGAGGACAACCCATAAAAGGACGGAGACGGGTAACACTGTATGACGTTCAAACCAATGTAATTTAGTAGAATAATAGTTCACAATAGGTAGGCATCTGTAAACTCTGCCATGCAGCAGTTGGCAGAGTTTTTTCAGAACTCCACGCTCCAAGCAGAACACGGAGTGGTAAAGATCTGAGAACTCCGCCAGCTGACCCGTGTTTACAGTCCAACCCCAGTTATGTATCCTCTATCTCGTCACCAGTTGTAGCATCGTCCCCAGCCTGTGTACTAGTAGATGAATACACCACACAGGGAGCTTAGTATTACACGTCTTTACTCTTGTGCATGTAACTGCAAACTCAACATTCTAAACAAGACCTGTATTCACCACACTTGAACACTTACGTCATACTTCTAGTGAGTCCATCAGGAACCAAAAGGGTCCTGTCATCGCTAACTCACAAGACATTACAGCTGTCTAGAGGAAATGCACAAAGTGTAGCTGTCACCCACCCAAGAGGTGTGTATTGGAGACAGGCTGCAGGCACCAGATCCGTAAGAGCAGAAAAAAGTCCACTTTATAAAAATGTCATTTTTAAAATAGCAATGTTAAATCCAACGTTATCAGTAAAGAGGATTTATCATTACCATTCCAAAGATATAAAACATTACACAGCCACGCCTTTCTAATCAGTAATTACAGCTTAAATATGTATTAAGGTATTCCCAATGTTAACCTATAAGAGAAGTAGGCCTCACAATAGTGAAAAACAATTAAGAACATGCAAAACTTAAAACTACATGTCCTACCATTTACTTACACCACACCCTGCCATATGGGCTACCTAGACCCTACCTTAGTTTAATGCTTGGCAAAGGGTTTTAAATGCCAAGTTTAAGTGGCAGTAGCCCCAAGCTCTGCAGTTGCAGGCTTGATCATGTTTAAAGGGATGATTGTGAGGGTGGCACAATCAGTGCTGCAGGTCAACTAGTAGCATTTAATTTACAGGCCATGGGTATATGGTTTACCACTTTCCAAGGGACTTACAAGTAAACTAAAAACACCAATTGTATATACGCCAATGTTACCACGTTTAGGGAAGAGGCCACATGTTCTTTAGCACCGGTCCGCAGTTGATGTGCACAATTGCGGTTCCCTAATCCTGGTTGATCGCTAAGAATCGCTCCTTGGCATTATTATCTCCTTCTGCTTGCACACGCACCCGTGACCGGTCTAGTCCTTGAATTAACGTATGCCCCTTTAGCTACACGCTACTTCCAGTAACCGCCCCCGTCTGAACCTGCTTCTATCCGCTACTTTTCACTCATGTCTTGGCAGCTTTACATCACTTCCTGTCCCCTCCTCCTTATGAGCCAAGTGCCTTCCCATTATCACTGATTTTCAGCGACCGAGCGCATCGCACATCGGCATATTCCCAGGACATCTGCTCGCCTCCACGGGCTTGTTGGTTGTCATCAGCCTGATTCTGGTAAGCTCTGACTCTGGCACCGCCGCCCACGCTTACTTTGACTGACCATTGCTCCTTCTCATCCCTGGTTTTCCCTTGCACCCGGAGGCTCCCTTCTACACCAGACTCCGGGTTGTCATCCTCCAAATCACCGATAACGCTCGCTGCGGGACGTGACATCCAGATATCGTAACACGCAGGACCCTCGCCTTGGTTGGATTCCTGCACCACTGACCACTGTTTATTTCCGATCCAAGGTTACCATTGTCTAATCATCGGTAAGCGCTGCTAACTGACTGCATGCGTTCACTTCAGACCCCGTCGATCCCCACATACTCCCCTCCCTCCCTTTCTTTTATTCTGTCCGTATCCCGCTAATTGAGATTGACCCCAACAAGCACGTTCCTTCAAACCATGGGTAAGCCTTCTACATTAGTGTCCCCTCTATTACTCTCTCTAATTAGGTTCTAACTTTCTATCCCTCTCATTACACACACACGCCATTCATTTCACTGTGCCTGCCATATTACCACCACTCATTAATGGAGCTACTTGCTATTCAGTTTTTACCTGCGCATAATAACTCAGACTTTCAGCTGGAAGCACCACGCAGTTGATGGAGCGAGCTTTAGAAAATATTTTATTCTAGCTTGTGATGTCATACTCTCATAACTTGAAATAATATATTAATGAGTGTTTGCATGATTTGTTTAATTAGCTCAACCTAGATTAAGTTTGCACCACACATGAACACGCGGGAAACTAATTACATGTGCTCTTGTTGCATTTGCAAGTCTGTTTTGTAACACTGCTCTTGTTGCATTTGCAAGTCTGTTTTGTAACACATGATTAATATTGTTTTGTATGTTATGTCTGTCCTATTGTCTTTGTCACTATTAATATGCGGCTGATCATTCATGGCATGTGCTTTTTAAATGTGCTTACATGTTTGTCCTATGTTGTGTTTGTCTGTCTGTGTATCATTTAATCATCTTTTTACTCTTTCAGAAACATAAAGTTGGATTACATGAAGAATGGTAGTTATTTTATGTGTTGCTTTATTTGTTTGCTTTTGCTAAATGTCTTTTATTAGTGGGTTAATTAATAATTAGCAAGGGCTGGGTGGTACAGAAGGGTTTGTTTTACCTGAATTAATTATTCTTTTGTGTTTGTTTAAATAATAGTTTTCTGAAAAAGTGACGCAAGCTGAAAGTGGCGCAGTGACGCAAGTTAAAAGTGGCGCAGTGACGCAATCAGAAGTGGCGCAGATAAGGCCTGCTGTTGTTGAAAGCCACATGAGAAAAACATATTTTGAAGTGGATGATAAACTTTTATTCTGAAATCACTTGAAAATGAACTGCTAAAGACAACTCTGTGGAGTGGGTTTGGATGTGCCACGGAAAGTTCCGAACGGACAGGCTCAAGGTTGAAACTAAGAGACGTGACAGATTTGTATTGCTTGAACATCTTTGCTACAAAATGTAGCAGACTAAGGAACTGTCATCAGGATTCTGTGCATGAACAATGGCTCTGTGTAAAACCTGATCTCGTGGTGGAAGATGTCACAGTTTACTGTGGCGTGAGGTGGTTTAGCCAATGGAGAGCCATAATTCAGCTAATGGAATGTGGAAAATAGTTTGCTCAGCTTAATTTAGGGTATAAGAATAGGCTTTAGCTGCAGATTTTTTGGCTTACGCTTCTTGAATCCAGAGGGACGTTCTGCTGTCCGATGATGATTACACGTAAGGAAAGTAACCTTTTAAGACTTTGTTTTCAGGCGATGAGGGTAGAGACAGAGAGTTAGTTAGGTTTTGGAAATGCTCTTTTTCACTTATTTCTGCTAATGAATAATATTATCTTGAATTAAGCTCTCTTTATAAAATGCTGAATAAAACTTTCTTATGACTTTTTCTAATGCTTGCTTAATAAAGTTCCAAACCTAAGTTTTCCTGAATATGTTTAAATAAACTTTTAAAATGACAAGCTGGTCTTGTTTATTGTGAGAGTTCAATTTCAACATATTGATCTATTCGCCTCATGATTCAGCTACTCTATTGTTTCTTATGGGCCTGGTATTGATTGGTAAGTATGGTGGTAGATAGTGACATAATTTATAAAGAATTTTAGTTGCTGCGCTGCATTAATTTGGTAGCATCAGACGGTTATATGTTGTTTTTGACATGTATGTTACATACATGTTGGTATAATCATAGGATCAATGTTTAACATATGTTGAGTTTCTTGATTTTGTCAGATTGTTATATATAGTATGTGATCTTTAGGGTTTTTTTCCAGTAGTGTGAAAAATTCCTAGTATGCCATGGCAAGAGTAGTGTAGCTAGAAGAGTTACACAGTGCATTTGTTCTGTTTCAAAAATTGTGGTATAGAATATATCACGTGTTGTGGACGTACAACACAAGTTTAGGGACTTTAGATTGCATGGTTGAATGTATAGTGAGGATTGCCTATGAAATTGTAGCATTAAGCAGAGGGACCTGGTGAGCCTGTTATAAAGCTTTCTGTGAAGTGAGTAGTAGGATTTATCCAAGCTTGAGTGAAGGGTGAGATAGCGTCGTCTATTCTTATCAACGCCTGACGTTTTCTGTGGTTGGTTCAAGTCCTGCTAAGAATTCGTGTGTGTATGATCAGGGTTTTCTTGTTTGAAAGTGTGTGAATGATTGGTAACTGAAGGGTAGGGTAAGAATTACTCTATTGGCAATTGAAACTATTCTGTGAGAATAGTGTCGTCTATTCCATATTGAGAATACTTGAATGAATGTATAAAACTATCTCTTTGTTTAGAGAAGCAGACAAATGGTTTCCTTTATGTAGTTATTAATTGCGTTCAAAAAGTAATAGGAAAGCGTTTTTGGAGCCTTCAGGGTAAAGAATGCGCTATTTTAAAATATTGTAAAGCGCTCTGAAGCCTTTAGGTAAAGTCTGCGCTGTTTAAAATGCATTGTAAGGTGTTCTGCGCGATTTAAATGTATAAAAAGTGTTCCGCGTAGCTGATCTGTACAAAAAGGTGATCTGTGCTATTTGAAAGCATTCCAAAGTACTTTGCGCTATTTAAATAAACAGATAAATTGTTCCCTGTGGTTAAAACAATATTAAAAGCCTCCAGATCAAAAATTCTGAAGGGAGGGGCTATTTTGGGAGTGGAAGCGTGTGGGGAGAGCCTGCAGCCGCAGCTGCTGTGCACGTCAGAGCCTGCCGCGCTCTGATTGGTTAATATGCCTGGAGTGTCTGAGCAAAGCAGTGCTCTCATTGGGTGAGGTGCGATAAATATTTAAATGGTATTTGTTTTGCGGATGTTCCCGATCTGATTGTTTGTATATCGCGTGTAGCGAGTGTTGTATTGCTTGGAGCGTTATAGCAGCAGTAATGACAAAAATTAGTTACAGCCGTGTGGTAATTGGCTGAGTTTACAGGGACAGCGGGCTGATTATCTGACTGAAGCGTTGTGCTCTGGTTAATTTTGACACATGAATTAAATCAGCTGCTTATTGTTAAAATTGTGTTGTCCTAGAATGCGGAGTATTTTGCGAGGGAGGGGGGCTGGAGCGAGCGAGAGAGCGCCGCGCTGTCATTGGGTGAAAGATCGACGTGTCATACACGGAGCCGCGCTCTGATTGGGCGAAGCTCCGTGTGCTGTCCCAAGGAGCCGCGCTCTGATTGGGCGAAGCTCTGTGTGTTAGGCGAGGTTTAGAATTAATTTTAAAATGTCCCCGTTCAATTTCATTCATTGCTATAGCTATTACTATCACAGCGAATACGTTTTAAGACGGACGATTGTTGAAGTGGTCATGGCTGATATGCGTTACAACTATCTATAAATGTATTGATTTTCTTTTTAAAGTGTCCCCGATAAAATTTTCCTTCCTTCATTATTGCAACTGTGCTATTGTGAGTTTAGTGCAAATTTGTATGGAAGGGGCTGTTTGTGGAATAAAAGTGCTAAGGGAAAACTGAAAACAACAGCAGCTGTGTGAGCCGCCGTGTTCTGTTTGAGCCGCGCTGCTATTAGTTAAACGCTCCGTCGCGTCATAGCGAAGTCGCGCATCCATTGGGTGCTGATGCGTCGCGTCAGAGGCAGTGCTGCGCTCTGATTGGGCGAAGCTTCGAGCCGCGTCTCATTGGTGAGGCTCCGGTGATTTGTTAATTAAAGATTTGGGCGAAGCATCGTGAGCTGCGCTTAGTGTTGCGAACGCGTGTGAAAGAAATTGACTCTGCGGTGGTTGTAGAGGGAGACGCCCTTTGTTCCACGTGACAGAACAGGGTCGCGCACCCATTGGCTGGTGACGCGTACACCCCTGGTTCCCGGTGCAGCTTAGGGAGGTCGTGCACCCATTGGTTGTTGACGCGTAGCGTCACACAAAGGCCGCGACCTCATTGGTTGAGGCTTCGTGAGCCTCGAGGTTGTTTATTTCTTGTACAAATATTATGCTACACTTGTGCCTGCTGCTTGGGGATTTGAAAAATTAAGAAGCAGGTTGGATTTCAGTATCAGTGTTGTTAGGCTTGGTTAAGGAAGGCTTCGTGAGCCATTGAGGGAGGCTTCGTGAGTCGCGTTAGGATTAAGCATGGGCGAATTTTGCGGATCTCGCGTTCGCGGATTTTGCGGATTTGCGAACTCGCAATCCGCAAAATCCGCAAATTCTCGCGAATTTGCGGATTTTTTTTCTTTTTTATGTTCGCACGGGTTTCTGCAAGTTCGCGAGGGTTTTGTACAATTTCGCAAATTGCGAAATTGTACAAAACGCGTGCGAACTTGCAGCAACCCGTGCGAACACAATAATATGAAGAGAAAGAAGCTCCTGGTCACAGGAACAGCACGGGGATTGCGCTCATGAAAGTCAAGGATGCAAAGGCCTCTACCCAGCATCACAGCTGATTTTCCACAGTAGATTTGGGAAGACGCACACCTGTCCCGCCTCGAAGACGCTCATGATTGTTTTTGGGCTAATGAATGAGTCACTGATTTTGAGCATCAACTATTTCGTGCGAACTGGCAAAGGACGCCCTCTACCCAGCATCACAGCTGATTTTCCACGGTAGATTTGGGAAGAGGCACACCTGTCCAGCCTCGAAGACGCTCATGATTGTTTTTGGGCTAATGAATGAGTCACTGAATTTGAGCATCAACTAGTTCGAGCGACCATGTGTGTGTTACTATGCAATCGCCCCGAAGGGCGCAGGGGTCCCTTGAGTGAGCTGTCCATCATAGTGGGTGAATGGCGGGAAGACGGTGCAAACCGCAAGTGTGTGGGCTGGGCCAAACGGGCAGGGCTACCATCTGAGTTCACATATGCTTTTAGTGTGTATAAAAGGTCAGAGAAAGATCAGTTCAGCAGATGAAGAGAAATAAGCTCCTGGTCACAGAAACAGCACGGGTATTGCGCTCGTGAAAGTCACGGATGCAAAAGCCTTTATCCAGCATCACAGCTGATTTTCCACGGTAAATTGTGAAGAAGTCACAGGAAGGGCATGGTAAATATTTTAGGATGGCGCCGGCAAGCTGCCAGCGCCATCCTAAAATAGTTACTAAGTTATCTTCAACAAGAAGCTCTAATAGATAAAATCGAGCACCTGTTTTATTTTATCTATTAGAGCTTCCTGTTGAAGCTAACTTAGTAACTATTTTAGGATGGCGCTGGCAGCTTGCCGGCGCCATCCTAAAATAGTTACAACAGGCCAGGCTTCAACTTTTGCCCCCGGAAAAATCCGCCGCTTCCGGATTTGCGTATTCTCGGTAAATTCGCGGGAATTTGCGGATCGCGAATTTACCGAAAATTCGCAAAATCCGCGAGCGTAACGGATTTTCCGCCCATACTTAGTTAGGATTGGGCGAGGCTCTACGCAGTGTCATAGAAGGGCCGCGACCGGATTGGTTAAGGCTCTGGCAGACATTTTGGTAGGCTGAGCAATATGATAAACACACGCTGATTGGTCAAAACACTCGAACACATTGTTTACCTTTTGCCAGAGTTTATTTTTCCACGCTAATAGTGCTCAAAGCTTCATTTAATTTTAAAATTGTTTCTGATATTTACCACTATTAATTAGTGAATAATACAACAACAGATACCCTGATTAGGACAATAGCAGCAAAGGTGTTTAAAGCAAGGACATTGATTATTAATTAGTACAATATTAGATAAAAAAAGTTGTTTAGAGTTATAAATAAAGTTATAATATTTACAGCCTTTGATAATACAGCATTGTGATACAAACATGAGTTATTGGGATGATTATAAAAAAAAGCCTACATGGTTTCAAAAGGTGAAAAATTATTTTAAACCTGACAAGAAAATTGAGACACGTGGTGGTAAATTACTTCATAAGTATAAAACACCTGCAGCCTATATGGAAGGCGAATATGGCTATCATACTGTAATTTGGTTTGATAACTGGATGCATTATACGAAAGATGATGGTGTACTTGCCTGGCCAGAAGATGGGTCATTTAATATGAAAGTTTTACACAATTTAAGAGGGAAAATGATGGATCTTGTGCCAAAGCCAAGACCTACACAATTTGAAGCCTTAGTTGAATGGGAGGTTGAGATGATGGAACTTGAATGTGAAAGCAAGTGTTCAGCACCTAAATATTCAAATTATGTTGTAAATAAAAAACAGGACAGAAATGTACGCAGATCCCCAGAACAGATTAATGTGTCACCAAGAGTCCCAGTTCAGATTAATGGAGTCCCTGTCCAGACCCTTTCTCAAGGTGTCACAACAGGTAGGTATGATGAGATGCCTAGTACTTCTGAAATTAATATTGTTGATCATGTAAGTTCTACAAATGATTTAATGGAGCAGTTAAAGTCAGACATGGAAGCAGTGACAGTTCCTCTGGTAATTGGACCTGTTCCCCCAGTGCTTAGAAAAGATGAAACTAGTCCCACAGCTTTAACGGTGCCAATTCAAAGGTTTGCTGAAAAACTTTATTCTGATGTACCTGAAAATGAGCTAGTAATGATTCTAACTCAGCAAGAGAGAGTGATGACTCTAGTTTCACCTAGTGAAAACTTTGACGTTGACCTGTTTGACCTGACACAGCCTGGTGAGTATAAATTACTGGATAATACAATCAGTACAGACAGATAAAAAAGATTACAGGATGATGAGGACATTGAAGGCTTGAACAATACAGGTAGGATTGCCTCTGTCCATATAAAAGATTTAATTTGGGCTTTAAGAAAAAGGGGTAGTCTGAAAAAATGGAAAACAAAATGGACGAAGAAAAAGGAAAAGGAAAAAGCGACCTTAGCTTTTGTAGGAGCGTGTAAAAATTCACAGATGCAGAATAAGATAAATGATCAGCTACAGCTGCTGAATTAACAGCTACAAATTCAGCAACAGGTGGTGATTCAGCAGAATGAGATATCTCCGCCGCTATTTCCAAATTATGTTAATGAGAAGAAATACAATACAGATACAGGATTCAGTGGAGACAAGGAAAACAGACCTGATCCAGTTAAATTTGCAAACAAGCAGGGAAACTCATTTCCTAATGTTCCACAGTACAAGATGAAGTCAGAAAGAATTGAAGGAGTTAATCCTGTTATTGAAAAATTTATTGAGCAGGGTGTCTTAAAAAAGATTGAGAATAGTCTTTGTAACTCATCAGATATGGGAATTAGAAAGCCAGATGAAAGGTACAAAATAGTACAGGACCTGAGAAAGGTTAATGAGATAGTTATCCCTTGTTGTCTTATTGTGGCCAAACCAGTAGAGATCCTTTGTCAGATACCACATGATACTAAGTGGTATTGGGTCCCAATGCACCCAGAGAGTCAAATAATTTTTGCTTTCAGGTTCCAAGAGAGAATTCCCAGACAGGTAACTATTGAGAGAAATAAAATGATTCAGGCAATGGAATCCCCCAAGACGCAAAAACAGGTAAGAATGTTCCTAGGCATGGTTGGATACTGTTGCCAATGGATTTGTGCTTTCTCAGTATTTGCAAAACCATTGCAGAGACCGACAAAAGCAGATATAAAAGACCAAATTGTCCTGACAGAAATTAAACTTGAGGCCTTTGAGCAATTAAAAAAGAGTTTGAGTGAAGCTCCTGTTCTGGCCATGCCAGACTTCAACAAAGAAATTGAGCTTCTTGATAAAATAGCAGTGATAAAATGTGCTGCAAATGGAGAGAAAAATGATCATGTCTCAAAAGGTAATGAGCACGCAGGTACCATTGTTAAATTTAGTGCTCAGGAGAGAGTTGCAATCAATGGGGAAAAATTCAATGAACATGTTTCAAGCATCCTCATACTAATCTTTGCAATTCAGATATGGCAGGAGTTAAAACAATTACAAGATGAGGCACATGTTGAGGAGAAAAACACATGGCTCAAAGAAGGTTGCAGACAGAGAGAGGAAGGTGAAAGGGTTTACAAAGATGGCGGACCTATTATGCCCAATTGCATGATTGCTGACATGGCACAGATGTACCATGGTCCAGGTCATTTAGCAAGAGACACAATGATTCAACTGTTCAGGGAAACATGTCTGACATGCCAGAAAAACAATCCAGATCAAAAGACAATTGAGAATTTGGGAACCATAGGCCGGGAGGGTGGTTCATTTGCAAAAATTCAAATAGATTTCTTTGAAATGCCCCAACAAAACAAACTGAGATATGTCCTAGTCATCATTTGTTTATTTTCAAAATGGTTAGAAGCTTTTCCAACAAGAAAGAATGATACAGTTTCTGTATTCCATCAGTTGGGAACATGATCTATTGCAAAGAGACTTGGTCAGAACAAAGGTTCATCGGAGGAGAAACTGTCTAGTACCCAGGTGGCAGAAAGCAAGTCAGGTGACAACAGATACTGGATGGATGCATATCAGTAATACCGCACCTGATAACACTGATGAAGTTAGTGAAGACACAACAACTGATTCAGACTCTGAACAAGAAATTTCTGAAGAAAATCCAGATCTTGAAGATCGACAAGGTGGTCGACATCTGGATGATGATGTCAAAAATCCAGATATTGAAGATCGACAAGGTGGTCGACATCTGGATGATGATGTCAATGTGAATGAAACATTGAATGAAGAAGATCTAGAGATTGTGATTCTAGATTCAGAAAATGATGAAAATCTGATAGAAAAAGAATGTCAAGGAAAACAAGAAGATTCAGAAGCAGAATACTCTGAGCAAGAAGATATTCAAGTCCAGGAGAGTATTGAAAAGCAGAAGAGTAGCTCTGTGTGCAGGAACAAGATCCCGAAACTGGGAAGCTGAATGTGATCCCTGAAGAAGAGGAAGAATTACCAAGTACCAGCTGTAAGGATGATGGCCCACATGCATCATTGTGTCATTTTGCATTTCTTAATTTGCGAAAAATAAGGAATCGCAAATTAAGAAGTGCAAAATGCTATGCATCATTTATTTCGGTATTTCTTTGTGATTCGGTAAAAATCACAATTTTTACCGAATCCCAAAGAAATACCGAATTCTTAAGTTAATTTTCGCAATTCCCATTGATTCCTATGGGCCAAAAGGCCCATAGGAGTCAATGCAAATTGCGAGTGGCACTTAGAAAATTTCATGGGTGCAGGGGGGGTCCAAAGGACCCCCCCATGCACCCCTGAAATGTATTTTTCGCATCATGTTGCACACACACATGTCCTAAGGACATGTGTGTCCGTAACATGAATGTTGAAAAAAAAGCATTTTCAACATTTTAAAGACTTTTTCCAAATTTACCGAGTGGTTCAACCACTCGGTAAATTTGGCACCCTATTTGCGAATTTTCACTTTTTAAAATAATGATGCATTGCTTTTAAGAAATCGCACATCTGCGACTTCTTAAAAGCACCCGCAATTTTAGAATTCGCAATCATGTTACGAATTCTAAAATTGCTTCATGCATCCCAAAAAGCACTTTTGCATTCGCAAACGGCCGATTTTAAGGAATCGCACCGTTTGCGAATGAAAAAGTGCTTGATGCATGTGGGCCGATGTTCCTAACGGAGTGAAGCTGCTGAGTAAAGAAGTTCCTTGGTACAGATTTAAAGTCTCAGAAAATGTTACAGATGGGAGTGAAGAGTCTGAGATAAGAAAATTCAGAAAAAGGGCTTGGAAAGCTGAATGTAAAGAAAGCAAGCCTAAGAAGAGAAAATTGAAATGATTACCAAGAAGAGCAAAAGCCCATTGAGACCAAATGTAAAATACAAGTCTCCAGAATGGGCTTACTTAACTATACCTCCAATAGTTGAGGAGTGCAGTAGCAGTCAAAATGGTGACAATGACTAGGTTTAATTTTCTTTAAGTTGAGGTTTATTTTTGGCATAAGGCTGAAGAAATTTTGTTAGGGTGACACAAGGTCGAAGAAATTGTGTTAGCTGGAAACACTTTTATGTAAGACGCAAGGTCGAAGAAAACATGTTTTAGAATTTGAAAAAAAAAAAGAGGGGGTATATACTATATACTAATTTTTCAAAAATTTTCAAAAATTTACTTTTTTGTTTTTTGTTTTGTTTTATACTACTCAGATTGATATTTGTTTTGTTGGTGCAATTCAAAATGTAGTTATGCAATTTAAAATTTAGTTACCTAAATTCATTGGGGGTTGGGGATTCAAAGGTGGAAAGGATCCAACTTAGCTGAATAAAGAAAGGGTAAAGGATACAGAATTAATAAGATGTAAGACTCAATAATAATTATGAGATAGATGAAATTAGAGCTTAAAATACTAATCCAGAGTAAGCCTGAAACATGTTCAAAAGATGACATTTTAAGTAAAATTTTTGGGTGTTGTTTGGTGATTTTGAAATCACCAGATGAGGGAGTTGATGGAGCGAGCTTTTGAAAATATTTTATTCTAGCTTGTGATGTCATACTCTCATAACTTGAAATAATATATTAATGAGTGTTTGCATGATTTGTTTAATTAACTCAACCTAGATTAAGTTTGCACCACACTTGAACACGGGGGAAACTAATTACATGTGCTCTTGTTGCATTTGCAAGTCTGTTTTGTAACACTGCTCTTGTTGCATTTGCAAGTCTGTTTTGTAACACATGATTAATATTGTTTTGTATGTTATGTCTGTCCTATTGTCTTTGTCACTATTAATATGCGGCTGATCATTCATGGCATGTGCTTTTTAAATGTGCTTACATGTTTGTCCTATGTTGTGTTTGTCTGTCTGTGTATGATTTAATCATCTCTTTACTCTTTCAGGAACATAAAGTTGGATTACATGAAGAATGGTAGTTATTTTATGTGTTGCTTTATTTGTTTGCTTTTGCTAAATGTCTTTTATTAGTGGGTTAATTAATAATTAGCAAGGGCTGGGTGGTACAGAAGGGTTTGTTTTACCTGAATTAATTATTCTTTTGTGTTTGTTTAAATAATAGTTTTCTGAAAAAGTGACGCAAGCTGAAAGTGGCGCAGTGACGCAAGTTAAAAGTGGCTCAGTGACGCAATCAGAAGTGGCGCAGAAAAGGCCTGCTGTTGTTGAAAGCCACATGAGAAAACCATATTTTGAAGTGAATAATAAACTTTTATTCTGAAATCACTTGAAAATTAACTGCTAAAGACAACTCTGTGGAGTGGGTTTGGATGTGCCACGGAAAGCTCAGAACGGACAGGCTCAAGGTTGAAAGGAAGAGACGTGACAGATTTTGTATTGCTTGAACATCTTTGCTACAAAATGTAGCAGACTAAGGAACTGTCGTCAGGATTCTGTGCATGAACAATGGCTCTGTGTAAAACCTGATCTTGTGGTGGAAGATGTCACAGTTTACTGTGGCGTGAGGTGGTTTAGCCAATGGAGAGCCAGAATTCAGCTAATGGAATGTGGAAAATAGTTAGCTCAGCTTAATTTAGGGTATAAGAATAGGCTTTAGCTGCAGATTTTTTGGCTTACGCTTCTTGAATCCAGAGGGACGTTCTGCTGTCCGATGATGATTACGCGTAAGGAAAGTAACCTTTTAAGACTTTGTTTTCAGGCGATGAGGGTAGAGACAGAGAGTTAGTTAGGTTTTGGAAATGCTCTTTTTCACTTATTTCTGCTAATGAATAATATTATCTTGAATTAAGCTCTCTTTATAAAATGCTGAATAAAACTTTCTTATGACTTTTTCTAATGCTTGCTTAATAACGTTCCAAACCTAAGTTTTCCTGAATATGTTTAAATAAACTTTTAAAATGACAAGCTGGTCTTGTTTATTGTGAGAGTTCAATTTCAACATATTGATCTATTCGCCTCATGATTCAGCTACTCTATTGTTTCTTATGGGCCTGGTATTGATTGGTAAGTATGGTGGTAGATAGTGACATCATTTATAAAGAATTTTAGTTGCTGCGCTGCATTACAATTAATTCGACTTTCATCATTGGAATGTTCTTCCTCAATTTTCCTTCGGAACTTTTCTCATTCTACCCTACTCTCACACCTTGGCGCATGCGCGTGGATGAGGAAACATCCTTTACAACGAAACTTTTTCCAGGCAGTACCTTTACAACGCAGGAATTACAACGCAAGTCGTTACAACGACTTGCGCTGGAGGGCGCTGTAGGATAGGTAATAGTTTAATTTACTATCCAAAACCATCCCTACTATCCACGGGGACTGGAGTTGGAATAGTAAATTAAACTATTCACTATCCAGCGCCCCCAACGCAAGTCGTTGTAACGACTTGCGTTGTAAAACCTGCGTTGTAAAGGCATGCGTGGAAAAAGCATGCGTTGTAACGACATACATCCGCGTGGATGTAGGGTTACATTTAGCTTACAGTGTGAAAATGTTGAGTCTCTTATTTGGTGTCTGTGATCATACCATTATTGTTAACTCCCTCCACTTTTATCTTCCCCATTCTCTCCTTCCTACTCTTCCCTCACTTACCCAGTCTACTGCCCAGGCATCTGCTCTATATTTCAGTCCTGATGATGATCCCGAAATTTCTCTTGGAATCAAAACGTCGTCGACACCTGCATCTTAACTCTATACTTTAATTCATTATTTATGTGGAGTACAAGATGTATTTCTCATTGTAACTTTTGCATATTTCCATTTTTCTATCATAAACGTCACTTTTAAAGTCACTTGCCTGTGGTAAGGAAATCGGCTCATTTCCTATTACCCTGTCACATCTACCTCACTCACTTTTTATATTTTGTTGTGTGTTTCATTATTTGTGAATAAATATCTTGATACTGTCAATTAAGACATGAACAGGGCCAATCTCTATTGTGATAATTTGGCTACAATTGTTCTGATTATCGAACTCAAAGGGACCACTGTCTCTTAGAATTACGACTACCCTTGGTCTCTTTTTGACCCCAGGTGTTTCCATGTTTCCATTTTTTAAACTTCTGTTTATTGGCAGAATTTTTTTAACCTTTTCCATACAGTCACGGCAAGTTGCCTTATCAACATTCCCGCATGCCTCCCTCCGCTAAATCATTCACAGTTTCTTATATTGCTGGAAATATAGCCCTTTGATGCTCAAAACAAGGCATTGATTCATTGAAATGTCCATTTTACAACTATCAAAAACAATAACTCCCTCCCGTGGTGGAGAAGCAATACCCGTCCAGTCCCTGCTTGGTGCTCTACTCCGGCTTGTGGAGTGGAATCCTGTCATGTGGCTTCTAACTTGTGCCCTTTTCTCTGTTGCTGAGTGCTGTCTGTGCTCTCCCTATTGTGAGTTCTAAAACTGAAATAAGGTAGTCCTCTTAATGTTGGTGAGCATACCCCCAGCAGGAGCCCCTTTGTAAGACACAACACCAGAGAGCCCCATTTATACTAAAAATTCTTATATTCATCTCTGAAGATATCAGACATTCGCTCAATCGTGAGTATTTCCCATAAGCGTGAGTGCCATTGTGCCAACACTGGTGCCTCTTTCTTCTTCCAATTGGCCCCTATGGCCTTCTTAGCTGCCCCTATACACGTGCACGTAATTGCTTTGTTTGATGCTCTAATGAGGTGTCCCTTAGACCCAGGACGGTCACGTCTATAGAACTCGGTACAGGATACCCCAGTATGTCTTTCATTTGGACCAGAATCTCCTCCCAGAATGGCTTGATAGTTGGGCAGTCCCACCAAATATGGCGGAAGTCCCCCGACAGACCACATCCTTTCCAACAGAGGTCAGTGGTTATGGAAAGATCTTCTTGAGTTTAGAAGGGAATAGGTACCTATCAAATAATGTTTTATAGTGAGCCTCCCTCAGTTCAAGTGAGTGGTCATGCTTGGCATTGTTAGTCCACGGGTGTTTCCATTCCCCCTCTGCCACCACCATTCCCAAGGTCTGCTCCCAAACATGCATGTTTCGAGGCCGCTGTGCAATTGTAGTGGAGGCCATTAGATTATATAAAGAAGAAATAGTGCCCCTTGGGTGCTTGCACTCGGCACAAAAGTTGCTAGGGGTCAATTCTCTAGTTGCCTAACTGGAGGGTAGAGTGCCCAATGCTTAAGTTGGAGATAATGAAAGTGTTCAGTGGTTGGAATCTTTAAAGTCTTACTGGCAATTCTCGATGGTAAGAATGTCATATTTATGAATAGATCTGAAAGAACCAGACATCCCTCCTCTCTCCATGCATCAAACACCCCCACCTTCAGCGCAGGACGAAAGTCTGGGTTGAAGTGTATAGGTGTGTATGGGGAAGGAAAAGAGGTCCATGCCAGGTTCCTGTTCACCGTGTCCCAAATCCTGAAAGTAATCTTTGTAGGGGTGCTTATGTATGCATTGGGGGTCTATCTTTTTTGGGTTTCGAAAACACATCCCAAATTGTCCTACCCACAATGGCACAGTCTGTGTGGAGCCAGTGTTTGTTCGACTCTCTCATGGACCATTTTGCCACCACCCTTAATTGTGCTGCCTTGTAGTAAAGCTTGCTGTATGAAGTGCCACTCCCCCCTCCAATCATGGTCTCCGTAAGACATGAAAGGGCAACCGCGCTCAACCATCTTGCCAAATATAGCGTAGTATCATGGAGCGAACCCCTAATAAAAAATATTTTCAAGCTAAGTGTGAGTGCTTGGAACAGGTATAACAATTTGGGAAGAAGGGTCATTTTGACTGAATGTATCCTACCGAGCCAGGATATAAACAACGGTTTCCACCGCTTTAGATCCTGCTGGATCTGAGTGAGTAAGGGTGGGATGTTTGCCTTAAATAATCCCTCTATATGTGGGGTGATCTGGATCCCCAAGTATGTTAAACTATGTTTAGCCCATGTGAATGAGGAGTCTCCCTGAATTTGTATTTTCTCCCCCTCTGACAGTGTGAGGTTTAGTATTGATGATTTTAACAGATTATCTCGGAAGCCAGCTACCCACTCAAACGTCTTCAACTCTGTCTGCAATGCCCACAGTTACGATCTAGGAGATGTGAGAGTCAACAGGACGTCGTCCGCAAATAGCGAAACCTTGTGCTTGTCTCCCCCCATTATTGACTTGCCAACAGCACAGAAAAAAGCCTCATAGACTCATGGTAGGCTGTAACAAAATAGTTACCTGCTGAAATCCGAATACAGATCTAATTTCCCTACCCTCCTTAGACGACAGATGGAAGTTGAGAAGCTACTCTTAGCAGTCAAAAAAGGCATCTCCTATTAATCCCAGGGCCCTCTCATAGAATCAGGGTCTAGTCATATTAGGAAAGTGAACCAGCTTTGACCCTGTCAGATTGGGAGTTCATCTAATTAGAGGAGTGGCAAAGGAGCACACAACAGGACTGCCTCACCACAGCTAGGTTCTACCATTTTGAAACAGGGGCTTCCTGGTAATTTCACAGTAAAACAAGGAGGAAATGCTGCAAAAGAGTTTAGGGGATTATGAATGGTAGAATTTTGCCATTCATTGGCTAGGGCACTGAATAAAGCTGGCACCTCAACCACCACCTCAGAACATGCCTGGGAAGACTGCGTCTGAAGAAGGCCCTGTTGGAAGAAGACTCCTCACTCCAGCTGGAAGAAGAGGACTAACTAAAGTTCCTAAAGACTTAAACACCCCTGAATTCTTCTTGTGTCCTAGAGCTAGAACGTTTATTCCAAAGTTCTAGGGACTGTCCTGTCCTCGCCTAAGCATGCTTCAGTGCACAGTTCACAAAAAGCAGAGGGACTTTTTACTTTAAGAAGGTCCATCTGGGCAAAGTACAGGACCCTGCGTGTGACCTGGCCGGAGAGAGAACTAGTGCCTAGAAGTCTGTCTTGAGTAGCCCAGCGCAGCAGGACTGACCATACAGATTTTTCCCAGCACTTAGCTACGACGTAGTCATTTTTTCTTCCTCTTTAGGACTAGAACATGGTTCTGAGCCTTGCCTCGGAAGGGCTCATCCAAGATATGCCACCCTTCCATGATTGTCATGTTGCACAATCATCTACCTCTAAGACTACCATCAATTGAGGTAGATGATTTTTGCTGAGTTAATAAATATATTTGCCAAGCAGACTTGAACAACAGTCCAAGGAAGTGTACGTAGTGGAATGTAAGTCCAAGGAGAACCAGAGCTGAAGTGTTTTTTTGAGCCCTTCTGGTAAACAGGGGTGTGCTCAGGTTGCCCAAGGCTGGAAAACATGGTTTCTGGTGCGCTTCGATGCTCAGGCGTGCCAGCCCCTGACAGACTGTCGCAAGGCTCGCTTTCTGCGTGCGTCCTAAGCAATAAATGTCATACTTCAACATTGCATAGTCCATGGGTGTTTCCTATGCTTTTCTGCTCCCCTTCCATGACCTTTCTTCTACTGCTCGCTATGAAAGACAGCGGTTCTCTGCACCCGCTGACCTTTTCACTGCTCCAGCCTTTAATTGGCGGCCTATCTCCTCTACTGCCCGGGTGACCTTCGGGAAAGAGCTAGAGTGTTGGTAATTACAACCCTGCATATTAAAAAGGTTACTGCGCTGCCAATCGCCAGGGAGGAGAACTCAGCCCGAGGAGAAACCCTCGGCACGCGAGGCCCTGTAAATATAGAAGGGTTTAAATAATCCCGGGCTGGTTTATGCCCTGCATGCCATAGGGAGCTTCCTTTATGTAAATAGTTTATAGCAGCTAAAGTGCAAAGGTCAAGTTTACAAATGTGCTTTACACTAATCCCTAAATGATTACTCTGCAGGAATTTCACCGAGGTCTGCCGGTGTAGCTGTTTAAATAGCCGGGTCCTGAATTAGGCGGTGGGAGGGAGGGGGTGGGATGAGAGTTAACATGAATGAGAAGGCTACACACAAGTTAAGCCGAGGGGAGGCTGGATCACAGGGTTCTTAGGGGCATATTTCATCAAACAGTAAGGTAGTGCAGCAAGTCGCCTCTCTGCGCTGCGCTGTGTTAAAGGGAAAGGGCAGGGATGTGCCATATTTATCACAATAGGGCGCAATTCAGCCTCTTACCAACTCTGGCACTGAATGGACTTCCTAGGGCCAACACAGGCACCCTTGCACCATGCAAGGTTACCTGTGTTGCATGCAGAATTGTTTTTGTGCAGAAAAGGGCATCTTCCTGTACAAAAACAAACCCCATAGGCATTTTCCACTTTCTAAAGTGAAAGTAACAATAACTATCCCAATAGGCAGTCGGATATTTTTATTGTCTCTCTTGCCATGTACTGTATCCTACTATGTGCTCCCTATCCTTTCTATCCCCCCCCCCCTTTTTTGTCCTGTTATCTCACCCGATACTACTGTAAACCACTCTGATACCCTCACGGGTCTGGTTCGCGCTCTATAAAACACTAAATAAATAAATAAATAAAATATTTCTCCTCGTTCAGCCTTCCATGGGAAGGCATATAATTTCCGCGCATTTCCAGGTCTACCACGTATGGTAAATCTGGCAATGCATCAAAATCCATGGGTGACGCATAAAAACGGCCACACAACGACGATGGAACTCCTTCCTGAGGCACAGTAGTGCAACGCAGTGATTTATGGTGTTGCATTTCTATGGATTCATTAAGCCACTCAGGGCCATGCGAAATGGCCTCGCATTGCTTGATAAATCGCATTTTGGGGTTCCACTTCCTCTAGCATGGATTGAATATGACGTGGGGACTTTGCAGTAATACCCACTATTACAGTAACTGGTAGTCACATGACCAGGAAGTATTATTGTAATATTTCAATAATTCATTATTGCCCTTATATGCTGATGTAACAATGCATTAGCATTATGCATTATTGCATTAAAATACCAATGCATGAGTATTGAATTACTAGTGTGTATTTAATAAATTACCTTAAGGATGAGAGTGTATAAATCCTAACCTGCTATTATTATGAAATACAAACAATTGTACCGGGGTGGTCTACATGATGGATTTACCATATGAAATTTCCCAAAAAGCCCCCAATTAATACGCAGGAGTTCTAATTCACCACAGTGAGATGTATTCAATCCTTGATCAAAAACAAGTGTTATCAAGATACATTATTTGAATCATTAACCAACCAAATACATAATGAAAGAATTCCCACTACCCCATTCACTTAAATCCTCACATTCTTTAGTATTATTTGCTAGAATGAAGATTGCGTCCTACTAGATCCGTTTTAAATTCAGCCCCAATGTCACACACGTTCCCGTGCTGCTATGCCATGGTTGTACAGAGTGTAGCGGGTGCTTTAATACACTTTTAATGGTCTTTAATCTATTTGTAATGTGACCGTGAATGCGTGCCTCCCTTGCCGTGTGTTATATTAAAAAGCTGCCCCTCACACTACCCTCGTGTGTATCAAGTCTGTGCTAGCGCTGATGGGATATTGCAGACGTCTGGACCATTTAATTCTCAACCTCTCTCTTGGGGGAGGAAGTCAGTGTGCGAGCGTGACTTTCTCTTCGCTTGAATGCGTACCCAGATTTCCAGTCCCCCAGTCCCACAGTCCCACCTCTTCCTCGCCTTCCGTAGCGGTATTTGCAGCATGAAGGCCACTCGGGTCCACGGTGCTCCCAGGCAGGCACGGACTCCTTGAGGTGCAGACGTCATGAGATAAAATGAGAAATACAGGGGGGAAACACAGCATCTCAGAATTTTCTCAGATATAACATGCAAATTCATCGACAGCCATTTGCTCCCGGTAAACAGTTTAGTTCTGCCATGCGTAGTGCCCTTTTGTAATGCCGCAATCTTGCTTTCCAAGAGTGATAGCAGCACCGCACTCTAAGCGTAATGCGATCAAGGAGCAGTAATCCCCTTGCTGCCTATTTATAGCATTTTTTGGTCTCTCTAAATGAGGACCTCTGTGCCATCATGCGCCCTTGAGCACATCTCTTTGACGTGGTATAATCAGTTATGATGCATTCTTCCTCCACCCGCCTAATAGAACAAGCATTGGCAAAGCCAATAGGTCTCGCTTTTGTGACCTTTTGACGCTGCCAAATCATTTGCTACATGCTGTCCAGCATGTGCAAAAAAGCTGATGCTGCACACCATGCAAAAAATAGGAAAAAAATGGAAATGAAATAGAAAGTGCTTTTATTTATTTTAAAAAAAAAATGGAACAACGGGCATCTGCCTTTTTCTCCCAAAAAAAGATAAAATAAAAATGAAAAAAAAAGAGAACCGTTGGAATTTGTAACTGCATTTATAAGGTGCTTTCTACCCCTGATGAGGCGTAAAAACACTTTTTGGAACCCAAAAAGGATTACTGATGAGTTAGTATAGGGAAAAATGTAATTTACTTGAGCGGTGCACATGCAAGGCTTTTATTGGGGATGAAAAGGAAAGTGGAGGGATAGATGAGAGAAGGGTTTGCATTTATATAGGGCTTGATACCCTGCTTTTCGAGGAGTAACACATTACTCCTGAAACCAATCAAAATTAGGGGTGAAATAGTATAGGGAAATATGAAATTAATTTGAGCGGTGGACATGTCAGTCTGTTAGTTGGATTGAAAAGAATAGTGGAGGGATAGAAGAGGGAAGGGTCTAGAATGTGTTTATTTGAAGATCCTAGCAGTAGGAGCAGGTTTGCAATGAATATGGGGAGAGTCAGAAGGAAGGGCTTAGAAAGGCTTGTTTGGGAGATCTGAATAGTAAAAGAGATTTGAAATGATGCAAGGGGGTTGTGGTACTGAAAATCCTGGACCCGTGTCAGATACATGGTCGTATCATGGCGATTTTGGTATCAGCAGACCGGAAATGGTTTGAATACTATGTACAAGCATTTCAGTCATGTTCGAGTGACGGAACCATTTTGTGGTTGCCCTCACATAAGGCAATGACCAAAGGCCGAAACCGACCTGGAGGACACGTACACCTTTGCTGACTCCGCTGTGACCTGGGCAAGCTAACTCCACTGCCTGAAGCCAAACCTCTTCGGGCAGTTCTTTTCCCAGTGGCCGAGCGAGATCAGAATCAAGGCACAACATGTCATAAACCTTTCATCGCATACAAAGCATGCCTTATCTTACACACACCTGTCCCTGTTTCTTGCTTTATGACTTGCTTTACGAGGGGGAGGTGCCCGATTTTATTGGGGGTCTGTCGATATCTGATGAAAATACTGGGCTTTGCTGGGTAATGAATTATGAGCTGGACAAACAGAAATGTGGGCTTGTCATCATGACTTTGCTTTTCCTTTGTAGTAAAAATATTTTTGATGGTCAACTGCAAAATAAGGAATGCTTGCCTAAAGCACATATTTTGTATAAAAGAAGAAGGCTGGCTTCGTAAAGGAGAGCAGTCTCCTGAGAACATACATGCCCTTCATGCTGTTGTACTTCTAGGATATCTGTTACTGGCTGCAGCCAATAAATACGATATTTGATTTCACCTAGAAGACTCTGTGTTTCTGTAGTCTGAAACAGGAAGGACTCAGGAGTTTTCAGGTGTATTCCCTGGCACCGCCGGGTCCATAAAAACCCAGCACTCCAGTTGGCGCCCAATGTGGGGCGGTATCAGTGGTACCGGTCCAAGCCAGAGGTTCGTGAGGAGCTTCGTGTGAAAATTCCGGAGGACGGCCAACCACTTCAGCGACCCCTGCATGTCGACGTGGTCCGAAGGTCTTTGCTGCGAGGTTCCCCGCGTCCCGACGGCTACGAAGGACTGCTGCCCTGACTATCGCCCTGTTTTGGACCCTTGATGATTTGCAGAGCGAAACGATAAATGAGTCTTCTGGTGACGTCAACGATACCTCAGTTAAGTATAAGTGGAGCGTCTCCCAGTCCTTAGTTTGGTTCTTAGTTTTTGGGTATCCTTCGGGATTGTTTTGTTTGGAACTTGCAAGTGCCAAAACCGAAGGACTCGTGTATTCACGAGACTATCGTATTCGATAATCCTACGAAGTTTGAAGCTAGACTAGAGAGCAAAGATGCCTGGTCTTAGCAGACTTGGAAATTTGTTTTGCCTTGGTTGTAATAGGGATTCCCGGTTGGAGGATTCGTGTCCGGTTCCTCCGATTGGAACTCCAACATATGAGCTCTATGTGAAACACGGCGTAGGCTCCATCACATATAATGAATTATGGATCCGATACACCAGAAACGATGGTGTTCTAAAATGGCCCCAATATGGTAGTTTTGACACAGAGATTTTAGATAATCCAGAGGTAAAACTTTTTAAGAAGAAAGCCCGGCCGGCAATGTTTGACTCTTTTCACCTATGGCGCAAAGAAGCAAAACAGAAAGAAATGAAATTAGCGAAGAAAAATAAACAAGGTATGTCAATGGTACAAGCTGCCGTTGCGTTCCGAGATAATGAGGAAGAGCGAGAGAGTGAACAAATTCTTAGAAGTAGGAAGTTAGCAGTAGATAAGTGCTACCCAGTTTTGCCACTAAAAGGACAAGAATCAGAGGAAAGATTTGATAAAGATCCTTTAATGTCTCATTTACTGGGTTCGCCCCCTCCTTATGCACAGAATGCTACAGCACCTCAGCAACGTTTGGTTGTGCAACCCCCCATTGTTGGCCCACAGGTTCTACCGCAATCACCAGCTCCTCTTCAGCTGGTTCCTACTCCTCCGGCGCAGCCCCCCCAAGGGCCGCCACCTTTGCTACCTACTCCTTCTATGTTCCCTACGACTTTGCCTACTGCTCCGACTACTTATCCTAACACTACCTCTGCTACTGCCTTCACCCCTGCTTTACCTCAACACGTTTTTCCTGGTGTTTCTGTCCTTCCGTCAGTTTCTCCTTCTGTTCGACAGAGAATGGCCAACACTGTTGCTGGTCTTTTCTCACCTTTCTTTGGGTCTCCTAATACGACCCCTAGCATAGAACGGAGACAGTTGCGGAGTCAACTGCCCGACTATCAAGAGGGAGAATTACTGAATCGGTTAGCGAGTAAATGGGTTGTGGATACTGTGAGCTATGATGTACAGTCTGTCGTGGAAGTCTTCCGTCAATGGGAAGCATCGAAGCAAAGATATGTTTTTGAGCAAATGTGTGTATTTCTCGGTGAAGATTTGGAGGGAAATGATCCGGAATACGATATGCCCGAATTATGCCGTTTGCGGTTCGAGTTCTCGGAGGGCATGATCGTAGGCGCGAATGTTGAGAGAGCGGTTGCGACATTGCTGTTGTATCGAAGTAAAGGGGGCACTTCTCGATCACTATTTGAGTGTGACACACCCGGTAGGAAAAAGGCGCGACTATCCCATGAGAGAGGTTCCACCGGTATGGAGGGAAGGGGACGCAAATGCCAATCCAGCCATTCCGCCGCATTTTCAGCGTGTATGGGTGCATGTTCCTTGGAAGAGATCTGAAGTTTTGCCTCTCAAACAGACATTACCTGACCCCCGTAAAAACCCTGCAGGGTATTATAAGGAGTTATCACAGACTGTAAGCTCATGCATTATGAACTTAGCCGATATAGACATGTTGTTTGGGAACGTAGTTCCACAGCCTTTATGGGGAAAGATTCGCCACGCCGATCACGATCAAGAGTTAGGTGATACATGGGTTAACATTGCCGCTGTAGACAGCAGACAGATTTGTGGGTCAATTAAATTAGGCTCCCCTCGAGATCCCACTACACCCAGACGCCTGATGGGCAGTCTGCATGTCTTAGAGCCACATATCCGTCATCTCTTGGATATCTCGTTTGAGACTTATACTGTCCCAGATGCCTGGAAACGAGCGGTAGTTTTTCCTCTCCAAAAGTAGCCCAATATCAGCTATGATAGGTTGGACAATCTTCGCCCCATTTCCCTCTGGGAATACATGGCAAAGATTGCTGAAAAAATCGTAAACCTTCAGCTGATGGGCTTTGTAGAGGAAGCTTCCCTGCTCCATGACTCTCAATTTGGCTTCCGCCCACGGCATTCGACGGAGTCAGCATTGCTCATGGCAGTAGAGTCTATACGACAGGGAGTGGATGAGGGCCAAACCATGGCCCTGATCCTCTTGGACCTAAGCGCAGCATTCGACACTGTAGCTCATTCCACCTTGCTACAGTGTCTGAATGACAGAGGGGTGTCAGGAGCGGCGCTTAGATGGATCCGGTCCTTCCTGTCAGGCAGATGTTTCCAAGTCCGCCAGGGAGATTGCTATTCGAGGGAGATTGGGTTGGGCCAGGGCGTGCCGCAGGGCTCGTTCCTGAGTCCAACCCTGTTCAACCTATATGTCTCCCCGTTGGCGGCCATTGTTGAAAGCTATGGATTACGTCTTGTGTCCTATGCCGACGACACGCAGCTGGTAATATCCCTCTCACGAGCACCTGGTCTAGTGGCGGACAAGTTCAGAGTCTGCATGCAAGAACTGGCAGCCTGGATGTCCGCCAATTGCCTGAAACTTAATGGCAATAAGACCGAGGTGCTCGTGGTGGGGGGAAGCCCTTCTGCTTGGTCGTCGGCGTGGTGGCCATCCTGCCTAGGAGAGGTACCTGTTCCCTGCCAGGAGGTAAGGAGCCTGGGGGTATGGCTGGATGTTGATTCGCCTTTGGCTCCCAGGTCAGCCGAGTGGTGGGGACATGCTTCGGAGTTTTAAAAACTCTGAGAAAGGTCTAGGATCTCCTGCCTATTACAGCTCGCCGGACGCTTGTGCATGCTCTGGGCACCTCATGCCTGGATTACAGCAATTTGTTGTATCTGGGGGCCACGGGAAAGGTTCTCAACTGCCTCAAGGTGCTGCAAAATGCTGCCGCTCGCCTTGTTTTGAGGCTTCCTAGAAGATCTTCCTCCAGGGCAGCGCTCCAGGCTTTGCACTGGCTTCCGGTTAGGAGCAGGGTGGAATTCAAGGCTTTTGCCACATGTCACCGCATTCTGAGAGGCAAAGTCCCTGCCCCGTTACAGAGTCTGGTTACTTGGTACGAGCCTACAAGGAGTTTGCGCTCCTCCTGCACAGGACTTCCGAAAATCACCAAAATAAAGAAAGCACGTATGGGGGGCAGATCATTCAGATATCTGGCCGCAAAGCGGTGGAATGACCTGCCGCCAGAACTACGTTTGGAGCATTCAGAATCCTTGTTTAGGCGGAAACTTAAGACTCATCTCTTCAGACGCTATGTAACTGTGATGGCTGTTTAGACTGTTACCCTACTTACCATAGCGCGGGGGCACGCCTATTGGGCGTAAACCAGGCGCTTTATAAAACTCCCTAATAATAATAATAATAAACCCGAACCTTTAATTGCGGAACTCCCTGGTAGAATATTAACTTATATGAAGACTCTAATGCCTGAATTACGTATCAACTGGGACAAGTTGTCTGCGTGTAAGCAGAAGATGGACGAGACTGTGTCTGACTTTTTCACGCGGTTTGAAGAGACTTTTGTAGATCATAGCGGTCAGGATATGGTTACTGAAGGTGGCCAGAGATTGTTCGTCGACTAATTTGTGCATAATTTACTCCCCCAGGTGACCGCCCGGACCTGCTCCAGCACGGCCACTCCCCCACGCTCTCGATCCCACGTTGTGCAGAGCTGCTGCTGAACACCTCATTCAGAAAGCAACTTAAAACGTGGATATTTGACAAGTAATCCTCTTCCCCTCCCTAAGCGCCTTGAGACCCTCTGGGTATGTAGTGCGCTATACAAATTCTCTGACTTGACTTGACTTGACTGTGCTAAGTTGAAGGATTCCGAGAGTGCTTGAGCTGTTTCCACGTCGGCACAGATTTTAGCGACGGCCCAGTACTATGAGAATAGGCGCAAAGATGAATTGGAGAAAGCGGATAAAAAGACTAAGGAATTGAAAACTAAAGTCCTCCTGCAGCAAGCTTATCCACCCCGTACTAATAGTCAGCGCGATTATCAGTAGCCTCAGCAATATTCGAGAAACTCGCAAAGAAACGAGTCTTCTCAACAGCGTTTACAGTATGGACCCAATCAGTGTGCGTATTGTAAAGAAGAGGGTCATTTTAAGAGTAGCTGTCCGATTTTGTTACAGCGCACGAATGGTACTTCTGGTGCGAGAGATCGAGGTGTTCAACAAGCCCCTAGAGGAAGGGGATGTGGACATATTCCCCAGAACGCACGCTCCTTCCCGCCTCAGAATTCAATGAATAGTTTTGACCAGCAGAATCACGCGTCTGGTAGAACAGCTCAGTACTATGCTGATGACTACTATGCAGAAGATGAGAATATGGTAGGTAATGGTTGCTAGGACAGCCATGGACAGAGAGAGGGAGTTGTTTCAGTTCCAATAGATCAGAGTGGACCTTATGTTGAGGTGATTACATCAGGTGTGCCAGAACCTTTTCTGTTCGATACTGGTGCTACAAAGAGTTCTATTATGCACTCAAAACTCCCTGGCGCACCTTTGTCTAGCGAAATGAATGTTTCTGTAGGTTTTTCTGGCGCCCCGGTTAGGAACCCGATTTCTAGTCCTATGTCACTTTCTATTGGACCTTGTGAATTGGACGCACCCCTCATTCTGACGACAGGTTGTGGTGAAAATTTGATGGGATTGGATCTGTTGAAAAGATTGTATGCTACTTTGTACTGTTCTCCTTCGGGCGTACAACTTACACTGGGTAAGAAAGTGGTTTCTCCGATGTATTTGTCGAAGGACAAACTCCCAACAGAATTGTCTTCTCTCCCGGATATTCTTTGGGCTACTGGTCCTAATGATGTGGGCCTTTTGGAAATATCACCATACGTTGTGACATTGAAAGCCAATGTTAGAATGCCGCGCATTCCCCAGCACAAAATCTCTAGCGAAGGTGAGAAGGCATTGTTAGCAATCATATATGACCTGATTGGTAAAGATGTAATTGAAGAGATGAAAGGCAAGGTTTGTAAGAGTCCTGTTCTGCCTGTTCTGAAGCACACTGATCCTTCCCAGCCACCTGTTTACAGGTTTGTGATTGATCTTAGAGAGGTGAATAAGATCGTTCTGCAACAGTTTCCGGTTGTCCCCGATATAACTGCCCTATTGACTATGATTCCAGCCTCAGCGGCTTGGTTCTCAGTGATTGACTTGAAGAACGCTTTCTTCAGCATCCCAATTGCAGAGGAGAGCAGGGATATTTTTGGCTTCAGTTTAGGAGGCCGAAGCTTCCGCTTCAAACGCGCTCCTCAAGGCTACTGCGAAAGTCCATCAATATACAGCCAGGCTTTGAAAACACAGCTTGATACAATGGTTTTCCCTGATGGCGCTACCCTTATTCAGTACGTCGATGATTTGTTAGTTGCCGCAGATACTGAGGAGGTTTGTAAAGAAGCCACCTTGTCGTTGTTGCGTCATTTGTCTGATTTGCATTACAAGGTGTCTCTCTCGAAGCTGCAATATTGTCGACAAGAAGTGACCTACCTAGGTCACCTCTTATCGAAGGAGGGAAGGAAACTGACCCCAGAAAGAATTCAGGCAATTGCAAAGTTGAGTGTGCCAAGAACACAGAGAGAAGTGCGTGCTTTCTTAGGTATCACATCCTATTGTAGGCAATGGATACCGAATTTTGCCTTATTCGCCAAACCATTGGTGGCATTAACTTGTAAAGATACACCGAATCCCATCCCGTGGTCTAAAGAGTGTCAGAAAAGTTTTTCAGAATTGCGTGATGCATTGTGTTCGGCTCCTGTATTGGGTATCCCCTGACTACAGTAAGCCTTTTACATTGTACGTACATGAGAAAGAAGGTTGTGCATTGTCAGTGTTGACACAGTCTTTTGGGGACAAGCAACGTCCATGCGCGTATTTCTCGTTGACTTTGGATCCGGTAGCTAAAGCGCTACCAAGTTGTTTAAGAGCCACAGCCGCAGCAGCTGTTTCTATTCGACAGTCTGCTGGGTTAGTAATGAATAACATGTTAACCGTGATGGTCCCGCATGCAGTGGACACTTTGTTAAACAGAACCAGGACACAGCACTTAACTAGTGCTCGATTGTCAGGTTATGAATAACCACTTCTAGCGAGTCATGTGCACATCAAAAGGTGTAACACATTAAACCCAGCTACGTTGTTGCCGATCCCAGCCGAGACAGAGATCGTTGAAGAGTCACATGATTGTTTCCTCAGAACTGAGGAAGAAACGAAAGGGAGAATAGACCTTAGGGACACTCCCCTAGCAGAATGTGATGGCACTTTGTGGGTTGATGGTTCATGTTTCAAGTTGCCGAATGGCGATACGACTACAGCATATGCTGTTACGACCTTGCATACGATTGTTGAACCTGCACCTATCCCACATAACTCAGCGCAAGCAGCAGAGTTGATTGCATTAACAAGAGCGTGTGTGTTGGCAAAAGGAAAACGAGTGAATGTGTACACTGATAGTCAGTATGCCTTTGGTGTTGCTCATAGTTTTGGACGTTTGTGGCGTGAACGAGATTTCTTGACTTCGCATCATGCTAAGATCCAGCACGGTCAGTTGGTGAATGAGCTTCTTGAGTCACTGACTTTGCCGTTGCAAGTGGCGAAATGTGAAATGCAGTGCACACAAAAAGATTACAGATGATGTTGGTCGTGGAAATGCGTTCGCGGATGAGGTTGCGAAAGAAACCGCAAGGAATATAATGAGTCGAATGTATGTTGCAGGCCCTGCACGATGGGTGGGTGACGTTGGGATGTGTGAAGATACGATTGAGAGTGTGAAGCCCATCCAAGCTGAAGCTACAGAGAGAGAACTGAAGGTATGGAGAGAAAGCACGGGTAAACTGGACGCGAATGGTTGTTGGGTTGAATTGTCAGAGAATGAGCGTTGGTTGCTACCCGATGCGTATGTGCCTGCAGTGGTTACAATGGCGCATGGAATGGCGCACATCAGTGTGAAAGGCATTTGCAAGTTACTGGCTCCAGTATGGCAGAACACCAGAATCCCTAAGTATGCAGAGAATATAGTCAAGAACTGTATGGGGTGTCTGAAATACAATCCTGGTAGGGGAACCCCAACTCCAGCTGGTCATTTCGCTCCTCCTACGTACCCGTTCGAGGTTTTGCAGCTAGATTTCATCCACATGGAGAGGTGCAACAATCTGAAATACGTACTCGTTGTGGTTTGTGCCTTTTCAAGATGGATAGAAGCATACCCCCTGAAAGACAATAGTGCCTTATCAACAGCTAAGGCCCTTATCAAGGAGTTCTTCCCCAGATTCGGAATGCCGAGAATGGTTTGGAGTGATAATGGGAGTGAATTTGTGGGTCGAGTGATGAAGAAAGTGTGTGAAGGGCTAGGTATTCATCAAAAATTCCACGCTGCAAATCACCCCCAATCAGCTGGATTAGTAGAGTGCTATAACGGCACGCTAAAACTAAAACTGGCCAAAATTCAAGCGAGCTCTGGTCTTACGTGGCCTGACGCTCTGCCCTTGGCACTCCTATCCACAAGAATGACTGTGCACTCGAGAGTGGGACTTAGTCCATACGAAATAGTGTTCGGCCGTCCGGCCAACATATGGGGAGTGCCCAGGCCAGCCAGATTCAGCGACTTAGAGCACCCTGCACTGCTTGATTATTTGTACGAATTGACGGCTAAATTGCGTGTTTTACACCAACAGGTACATGATACTCTACCTCAAGCAACTGAAGCTCCAGGACATCCTATCGACCCTGGAACCTATGTACTCATGAAGAATTTTCAGCGGACAAAGAACGATGAGCCCCGCTGGACCGGTCCCCACCTAGTACTTCTGTCCACGAGATCGGCCGTTCGCGTAGAAGGAAAGAAACACTGGATCCACGAGACCCATTGCAAAAGGGTCCCTCTACCCCTGCCTCACGACCGGTGGGTCCAGGAGGGGATTGCTGATTCTGAGACTGAAACTTTGCCTCGCTTCCTGCTCTTCAGTGATGCACAGGTAAAAGGAACAAACTCTGTACGCGAGAGCGACGACATTCTGCAAGGATCTGTACCACCTTCAATGCGATTGAATATTACAGAACCTGAACTGTTGTTTGAAAACCAGACAATCCCCGGAAAAACACGCTACAATTTGAGGCCGAGAACTATGACTATGGACAAATAAAAATTTACTTTTTGACTATTTTTGATTGTGCAGCTCTCTCATCTGAGAAACTTGCTCATTTTTGTTTTTTCGAACCGCCATCCGGTTCTGCTGCTAGGGTCACGGTTGCCCAAGTCTCTGGAGTGCAGCTGAAGACGTTAGGTCGACAGCTCTGCTGGTTTAAGGGAGTCACCCTGGACTGACAGAAGCACTCTTTAGCAGAAACACCCTTCCACCGCGGGCAGCAACTTAGAAAGGATGGAGTTTTCTAAGATGCGGAGACCTGCCAGACGAATGAACTTTAAAGCCAGAATGTGTACATTAATGACAGGAATACGATTTCTGATATTATGTATTTGTATGTTGCTTAGTGTGATGACATTTTTTATAGGATATGTTTTATTCATTTTTCAAGTGACATTTACACCCACTACACAGCCCATACCTCCTCCTACTGTTTCCTCACATTCTTTTCACCCTCTACCTGAACACGAGACCATTAGAAGATCAGAATTTGCAAATAACTCTTTTGTTCAGCTTTTACACCAACACCAGTTAGTAATGAACACGACTAATTGCTGGGTGTGCGGTCTTATGCCACATACGACGGATAAAGGTATGCCATATTTTGTCTTGCCATTCAGCTACTATGGTTCTTCTGGGCGTTTCAGACGATGTTCCTATTTGCCATCGAACCATATGCACCACGTCCCACGAGAAGTAACTCGAGCAACAAGGCATTAGTGGTAGGAATCACGAATATGAGTAGAGACATTGACTCGTATAGAACCATTCCTGGAGATGAGTTGCAAGCGTACACTAGATGGAACATGACCGGGTATAGAGTTGCTCTGAATGAGAACAAACTAGCAAAGAGATCCTTCCCGATTTGGATTGTACCCCATAAGGGTCACCTTTGTCCGCAAGGTAATGGCAGGAATCCCGGAGCCCAGTTAGGGAAGAGTGTCTGTACTGAAACGTATGTCTTTTCGTCTCAGACCTCCCCTTCATTCCTAGCAGCTAAGGGCACCTACTTCATCTGCCATGATAGAGCATATACTTGGCTACCCCCGACTTCTCGGGCACATGTTTTATTTCGTTCCTGTAAATGTAAATGTACATGTATTTATATAGCGCAAATCACTGACCGAGGTCGGTATCTAAGCGCTTGCTTAGGGAACCCGTCCTGGTATTCCCCTGTGAGATAACCCCGGCAGGGTATCCACAAGGTGAAAGCCAGGCATCCCGCCGCGAGGGGCCATTGTGGAGATTAAGCAAGCTATTGCCCAGAGTCGCAGAGTGTGAACCCGTGAGTCGAGAAGGCACCGGAGCGAGAATTATCGAGTCCGTGGAATTTATTAGCCCAAGACCCGCCGAGGCGGGGAATTGAACCCTGGTCCAGGGCCGATCTCAGCTTCCGGGTCTGCCGCCTCTAACCCCTGAGCCATACTTCTCCACTACCTACACGGCCGCAGTAGATTACCATAGGACAAGGACAGTTAGAGGTGTCGTGAGTAAAGACGACACTACGGGACAAGAATTTGGAGACTTCGCAAAAGGTTTTCTGCCGTTCTGGGGGCCTATGGTGAACAGCAGGAACATTCGCCAATTGACGAGGGTAGTTGAATCTACCATAGTCGAAACTGACGGTGCCCTTAGTAACTTAACTGCGGAGATCCAGTCGGACCGCCTTATGACTCTTCAGAACAGAGTCGCCTTAGACGTCATACTTGCAGACCGAGGTGGGGTATGTAAGGTGATCCAATCAAGTTGCTGCATTTTCAACCCAGATAACGCTCCGACAGTATACCAGGCCATCTCCAAACTGCATAAGATCTCCGAATCCATTCACGTGGATAAGGGAGACTGGTCTTTGATGGGGTGGTTCTGGGAGCTGATATCTGCCTGGGGATGGAAGATTCTGATAGTCGTTGGGATGATCTTAGCCATTCTTTTTCTGTTCTGTCTGTGTATACAATGTGCTCCTGCCATATGTGGCCTCTGTGCCACATCGTGTGTAAGGAAACATATATCAAGAAACAAACTAAGTAGTAGGATGATGCTTCAGCAACACCTCAATGACTTTGCGAATATAGACCTGGACTCAGATTAGCATGAGTAAAGGTTATTGCTTATGTAAGGGCAAAAGAAGGGTCTGTGGTACTGAAAATTCTGGACCCGTGTCAGATACATGGTCGTATCATGACGATTTTGGTATCAGCAGACCGGTAATGGCTCGAATACTATGTACAAGCATTTCCGTCATGTTCGAGTGACGGAACCACCCTGAAATCGGATTTATCGTCCGGAACCCACGGGTTCCATTTTGTTATAGGCAGCCATTTTGTGATTGCCCTCACATAAGGCAATGACCAAAGGCCGAAACCGACCTGGAGGACACGTACACCTTTGCTGACTCCGCTGTGACCTGGGCAAGCTAACTCCATTGCCTGAAGCCAAACCTGTTTGGGCAGTTCTTTTCCCAGTGGCCGAGCGAGATCAGAATCAAGACACAACATGTCATAAACCTTTCATCGCATACAAAGCATGCCTTATCTTACACACACCTGTCCCTGTTTCTTGCTTTATGACTTGCTTTACGAGGAGGAGGTGCCCGATTTTATTGGGGGTCCGTCGATATCTGATGAAAATACTGGGCCTTGCCGGGTAATCAATTATGAGCTGGACAAACAGAAATGTGGGCTTGTCATCATGACTTTGCTTTTCCTTTGTAGTAAAAATATTTTGATGGTCAACTGTAAAATAAGGAATGCTTGCCTAAAGCACATTATTTTGTATAAAAGAAGAAGGCTGGCTTCGTAAAGGAGAGCAGTCTCCTGAGAAGATACATGCGCTTCATGCTGTTGTACTTCTAGGATATCTGTTACTGGCTGCAGCCAATAAATACGATCTTTGATTTCACCTAGAAGACTCTGTGTTTCTGTAGTCTGAAACAGGAAGGACTCAGGAGTTTTCAGGTGTATTCCCTGGCACCACTGGGTCCATAAAAACCCGGTACTCCAGGGTAGAGCAGGGAAGAGTCTGGAAAATGTTATTTTGGGGATCAATGAAGTCAGAGAGTGAAGGTAGAGGCTATATTGAGAGAGGTATAAGATGAGAAATAGGTTAGTGCATTGGAAAGAGTAGTACACTGAAGTTTGGGATGAGTCAGAGAGTTGAGGTAGAGGATATATTGAGAGAGGTATGGGGTGAGATTTAGGGTAGTGCATTGGAGATGCTGAATTATGAGCAAAGTAATAAAAATAAAGATTCGTAAGTACATGGATGGTATGTATGTATAAGTAAACTAATATGTCTACATTTAAGATGTATTAAATAAACTCAACCTTACAAGTATTGCTGTACTTTGTTATTTTTTATATATTTAAATATATCTTATTTCCATCAATAGTGAAGCAATTGTAGATGAGTACCTATTATAACAATTTACTTAGTCATGCAGTGACCTATATACATATAAAACATAGAAAAATCTAACGATAAGTAATATGTACATTTGTTAAGCAGAACTAATGAATATCTATATATTTATAAACAAGATTATTATACACATTTGTACAAAGCAATATACATGTCTAGGTGCATATATATTATCCAAATCACTGCTTATATACACAGAGATATGCTCTACATGTGTGAGTATGGTGGTTATGTGGGGAAGAGCCAACTCTTGAGTAGTTTTCTGAAGATAACGTAGTTATCCGTGTAGCTTATGTTTGGAGGTAAAGAGTTCCATAGTTCGTGCTGTTTGAACAGAGAAGGATGTGGCACTCATGTTTGCTTCTTGTATGGGGGGATTTTGAAGCTAGATGTTAATCTAGAGTGGAGGTTCCTTTGTTGAATGTATTTGGTGATTTTATTCCTGATGAAGAGTGGCCCTGTTCCAAGTATCACTTTGTGGGTTCTGCAAAGCAGCTTGAACAGTGATCTTCTGGCAACTGGTAACCAATACAGGGCTTTCACGGCAGGGGAGATATTGACTTCTGCCTTTATATGTAAGAGTAGTATTGCAACAAAGTTCTGAATCTGTTGTAGTCTTTTCGTACTTGTTGCAGATGATCCATGGTAGACGCTATTGGCGTAATCGAGTTTTGACAGAACAAGAGAGATAGTAGCCTGACCTTGTGAGAAAATCCCAGGTGGGGGAAAATGTGTTGCAGAGTTTTTATAGTAATAAAGCTGGATCTTGCTAGTTCGTCCACTTGGGCATTCATGAATAGCTTGGAGTCCCTGGTAATTCTGAGGTTTTTTACTTCCTTAGGTACATTAGGCAGTGTTCCCAGATCATCAGGACAGGCAGCGAGTGGGTCATAATTTTTTTAATCGCCACATGTTAGTGTTTCCGTTTTGGAAGCATTCAATTTGAGATGGCTCCATGCCATCCACTGGTCAACAGCTCTGAGGCAACCGAAAATGTGTGAGCTTCCAATGTCTTTCGGGCTTTCAAGTTTTAGAAGTATTTGTGTGTCATCTGCATAGTTGTAGCATGTGAGGGCAAATTGATTGATCAGTGCTGGTCATGAATTCAAGTAGATGTTGAAAAGCATGGGTGAGATAATAGAGCCTGCTTTTGTGAAGTGTGGTTTGGATGAGAAAGGGGGAATATTGATGACATTGGTTCTGTTTTGAAGGTAGGATGTGATCCAGTTGAGAGCAGTCCCCTCTATGCCAGCTTTGTAGAGTCTTTGTATTAGAGGGTCATGGTCAACCATGTCAAAGGCAGCTGAGAGGTCAAAGAGAGGTAATGCAGCAACCCCGTTCTGGTCCACTGTGTTTTTAAGGTCATCCCAGATGGCAATGAGGGCAGATTCTGTGCCTCATCCTGGACAGAATTCAGTTTGAAAGTCTGAAAGTATGGAATTATCTTCAATGAATTGTATCATCTTGGTGAATGCTGCTCTTTCTATCAGTTTGGCCACGAAAGGTCTATTTGTAATTGGTTTGTAGTTGTCAGGGTTAAGGGGGTCAAGGTTTATTTTCTTTATAAATGGACGTATGTATACTTTTTCAGGTCTTCTCGAAATATTCCTATAGTTAAGGCATTGTTCATGATTCTTGGTACTGGTGTGGTAGCAGAGGTGGTTAGAAGAATTTTCTTGAAGGTTGGTTTGTGGTCTACATGGGTCAGAAAGGCTGCCAGCAGGCCTGTTTGCTTTAACCAGGTCCATAAATTCATTGTATGGTGGAGCAGAGATGAAAACAGAGGCAACGTAGGAGGGGGAAATGAAAAATGCACAGAAGAGACGGAGCAACAAGTAGGGCAGAGGTAGGAGACTCACACGAAGGAGAGACCAACAGAGAGATGAAGGTAGAAGCACACTGATGACAACGACGCAGTGCACAAGGGAGAGAAGCACATGGCAAGAGTTAGCAGCAGCATGTAGCATGGGGCAGATGGGAATACAGCTGGAAAACACATGTACACTCATGAATTCATTAAGCAAAAAGAAAAAGTAGTTCAGTAAAAGTGAGCAGTGGAAAGACACAAGTAACGCAGTGGCGTAACAATACCCCTACAGCCTCTGCATGCAGGGAGTGCGCAACCTCCAGGGTGCCCCTTTCTGCACTGTGCACAGGCAGCGGCTGAGAGCTCCTGACTGTGTCAGGAGGGTGGGGGGGGGGGTGCCATCTATATACTTTGCAGGTGGCCCCCCTCAAGTTCTGTTACGCCACTGAATTAAAGAGGTTATTCTCCAGGCAGAAAACAGCCATTACCATGCGGCTGTTACACCACATACCATTACATCGCAAGTGCTACAACGCATGCAATGTAACAATGCGGAGCCATTACTAAGCTTCTTATTACATGGCATGCACTTTTACAATGCATGCGATGTAATGGCGATCCACCTCGTTGTGAGGAAACTGAGGCTCTTCCGTTTCCTCACAATGAAGTGAATCGTGTACATCCCCTCGGCCGACGTGAAGCGAAGCAGGAACCAGCGAGAGGAACCACAAGGAGAGAGAGGTAAGGGGCATTGGGCATGGGGTGGGGGTAGTGTTTTAGGGTTTGGGGTAGTGTAGGGCAGGTCATACAGGATAAAGTTTGAGTGTAGGGACTGGACTGGGGGTTCGGAGGAGAGTCTTGCTGAAGGTAGTGTTTTAGGGTTTAGGGTAGTGCTGTGGTGTGTGTGTAGTGTAGGGTAGTGTTTTAGGGTTTAGGGTAGTGCCGGGGTGTTGTGCAGGGTAGTGTTTAAGTGTAGGGAGCGGACTGGGGGTTCGTGGAGGGTTGTGCTGGAGGTAGTGTTTTAGGGTTTAGGGTAGTGCTGTGGTGTGTGTGTAGTGCAGGGTAGTGTTTTAGGGTAGCATCGGGGGTCGTGCAGGGTAGTGTTTAAGTGTAGGGAGCAGACTGGGGATTGGGGAGGGTTGTGCTGGTGGTAGCGCTTTAGGGTTTAGGGTAGTGCTGTGGTGTGTGTAGTGCAGGGTAGTGTTTTAGGGTTTAGGGTAGTGTTGGAGGGTTGTGCAGGGTAGTTTTTAAGGGTAGAGAGCAAACTGGGGGGGCGGGGGTAGGTCGTGCTGGAGGTAGTGTTTTAGGGTTTAGAGCAGAGCCATGGTGTGTGTGTAGTGCAGGGTAGTGTTGTTGGATTTAGGGTAGTGTCAGGGGGTCTTTCTGGGTAGTCTTAATGTAGGGAGAGTACTGGGGGTCAGGTAGGGTTGTGCAGGGGTGCTGAATTAGGGTTTAGGGCAGGGTAGTGTCCCTTACATTGCATATTTTTACCATGAGCATAGCTTTACCACGCATGCCTTTGCATTGTAATGGTATGCGTGGTAAAAGCATATGTGTGGTAAAAGTATGCAAAGTAATGGCATGTTTTTGTAATTGCATCGCGTAGTAATACCGGTGTTGTAATGGCATGCTTTGTATTAGTACGTGTTGTGATGAGTTATATTCCCTCCACCCAATTGACAAACAAGATGGCCATGACATGCCATCTATAAGAAGGGAGCAAATGACAGTGACAAATAAGCCTTAAGCCTACTGTAAGTTCTTGGTGGGCTGGCTGATAAGCTCAACATATAAAAGCATAACATTCGTTTTGGAATTGGCCCTTTTCGCAGGGTTATCCCCAAATGTTTTGCCTTTTGTTTCCTATTTTCTGACCCTGTTTTTGTTGGCTATAGGATCCTGGGCATTTTATCACTGCTGATCAGTACTATACCCTCTGTATAAATGATGATATGATTTGTTAGCCATGATTGGCATATTTAATTTACTGGTAAGTCCCTAGTAAAGTGCTCGGTGTGTGTCAGGACCTGTAAATCAAATGTTATGAGTGGGCTTGCAGCACTGGTTGTGTCACCCACATGAGTAGGCCTGTAAATGTGTCTCAGACCTGCCACTATAGTGTTTGTGCGCGCAATTGTAAACGGTCATTTGCCCTGGCAAGTGCACCCACTTGCCAGGCCCCTAGCATTCCCTTTTCTTACATGTAAGGCCCAGGGGCAGGGTGCAGTGTATGTGAAAGGTAGGACATGTACTGGTGTGTGTGACATGTCCTGAAAGTGAAATACTGTGTATTTCGTTTTCTTCACTATTGAAAGACTATCTGTCTCATAAGCTAACATGCAAGTTGCTTTGTAACATCTTACAAGTATATCTTTCCATAGGGACAAGATCGAGACATGGAGTTTAGGCTCTCTGAACTCAGAATTTATTAATGCACATTTTGGTAAGGGTGTTTTTTAAATTCTGTGCTTGAAAATCACACTTTTAGAAAGTAGGCATTTTCTTACTTTACCATCCTGTGTGCCAATGACTGTTTGTGTATTCAGCGTCTGGTGTTGGAGTGACAGGAGTTGGGGATGTGCACTCACTCTAGATAGTCACTGCAGGTCCTTAGTGATGTCTGGTCACTTAATGCATTATTAGTGTTTGCATCTTTAAAATGATGCACAATGGTGACTCTTTTGACATGGATGTGGGGAAATCTTAAGCAATTTGATGATGAAGAGGTTTCAGTTCTACCTCTTTTTCTAGATTCAAACTTAGCAGAGTATCATTTAGGTCCACATCCAATTTTAAGAAAGGTCTAGGTTCATGTTTTCATTGCGAAGGATTTCATTCAAAACATATGTGCGGTTTTTCAAAACAGGGTGCAGTTATCAAGATTTTGCTTTCAGTACTGTCTTTCTCCTAGTCAGTTTGGTCCAGATGTGTGAAGCATTTTTGTAGTCTCAAATGGCCCAATTCGCAGAAACAGGAGGCTTGCTACCCAGAAAGCCTTTTTTGATGTATCTAAGCCACATTCCAGTTCTATCGAACCAAAATCGTGTTTTTCGGTAAAGCGGTACTGAATCGAAATTTGATTGCTGCTGATTAGCATTTGGAAGGGGCATGTTTAGGGCATCCCCTCCAAATACCACATGGGAATGGTATGTATTAATGTTTTGTAACAGAATTTCAATGGCAAAAAAACTTTTACCACCTCCTTAAAGGAGGTAGTTAGCCATTCATAAATGGAAACAAATCACCAAGGAACCCCTTCCCTTCTGTTAATATTGAGCAAAATATTTTCAAGAGTAGGCAGTGGTCCTATGGACCACTGCCTACTCTTAAAAAGCGAAAATTGGACTTTTTATTTTTATTGTTTAAATGCATCCCATTTTCTTTTGAGGAAAATGAGTTGCATATAAAAACAAAAATGCTTTATTTAAAGGTAATCATAGACATCGTGGTCTGCTGACCTTAGCTGGCCACCATTCTTAGGTTGGCTGTGATTGCTAGTGGGTCGCTGTTAGACCTGTAGTCTTTGGCGTAGTCTTCTCCCAAATGTTTTGCCTTCACCCCTCCTGATTTCTGAATTTTGTTTTTGTTGGCATTATGACTTGCCATCGCTAACCGCTATAACCGGGCTTGTGCTCTCCCCTTAAAACATGATACAACTGGCTTACACTTGACTGGCTTATTTAATTTACTTATAATTCCCTAGCATATGGTACTATTTGTACACAGGGCCTGTAAATTAAATGATGCTAGTGAGCCTGCAGCACTCACTGTGCCACCCACGAAAGTAGTCTTTAAAACATGTCTCAGGCTTGGCTCTGCAGCTGTAGTACAGTTTTAAACTGCCAATTAGACCTGGCAAAATAAACTTTTCCTATGCCTAAACCTTCCCTTTTAATACTTCTAAGTCACCCCTAAGGTAGACCCTACACAGCCAATAGGGCAGGGGTCATTGTAGGCCATGTGTTTGTAAGTTTTACAGGTCCTGGTAGTGAATAAATCCTAATTTCATTTTCCTCTATGCAAGGGCTACCTTTCACATTGGATAACATTGGGTTACCTTATTGCATTTAACAAGTGCTAACGTTGGATTGGGAAGAGATAGGAATGTCAAGTTTGGAATAAAAAAATCACTCCCTTGTAACCCAGAGGACTACCCTGCTATTTGAGGCATGCCTGTGTCCGTAGACGACTGCCTTGTTCCTTAGAGGATTGTCCTGCTGCTACCAGTAGACTGTCCTCCTCCTTGATGGTAGCCTTTTTCCCCCAAAGGATTACTCTGCTGTTTGAGGCCTGCCGTGGAGGCCTGCCCTGCTGTCTGATAGGGAAGGCTGGGCTTGCTCCCTTCACCCCAGGCTAATCTGAGTGTCTCCAAGGGTCAGTTGGCTGACCTCCTGTTTTGAGCTATGGGGACACAACATGCTCCAGAGGCTTGCCTACAACTGCCCAGCTGATCTGATGCAACAACACCTGCTAGGACCTGCAACTGGACCTACCGGAGCCCTGCTGGCTTCTGCTAGAGCAAATCCCTGATTCCCAAGAGGTGCCTCTCTCCAGGTCCTGGACCTTTGGCTGGCATCAGAGTACACTCCTCTGTAAAGAAAGGTGATATCTGGCATGTTTGGGTATTTCACAACAGTGAATGGGCCCGTTTGTGCTGAGACTCTGCTGCCTATGATAACTGCCAATGCGTGGCCCCTGTGAACCCGACTCTATGTGCTACAGAGCCTACCAGCAATGACTGTCAACCCACGTTCTGCACTTCAAGATACAGCAACAACAGCCAGTGATGACTGCCAACACAAAGCTCCAGCAACAACTGTCTGTGACATCCAACCGGATCTTTGCAATACAGCGGCAACTACATAGCAAGGCCTGCTGTTTACGTTACATTGACGACCATCTGTGACCTTCTCCCAGTTCCTCACGGCTTCCTCTACAGCAATCAGAGCTCTTTGTGCCAGACTTTAAGAAGGTAACTTTTTCAGTTGGACTAACCTGGTCCCTGTCTCCAGCCCGCACTCCATCGCAGTTGGCCTAAACTTGTGTCTTTCGCCTGGTCTTGGATGAGCAGAGACTGCAAATTGCACTTTGTGATTTTAGGAGCTATATCTACCTTAAACTTTAAAATTGCATACCTCCAGTTGTACTAATTGGATTTTTGTTGTTCTGGTATCATTTTATTTATTACAATTTTCTCCATTTTTCTAAATTGGTGTTGGACTGTTCTTTTGTCGTGTTTTCCCTTTACTACTGTTTTAAATAACACTTTACCTCTAAGTTAAACCTGACTGCTTTTGTGCCAATCTACTCGAGGATTAAGCAAAGGTAATTTAGTGATTTACGTGGTTCACCCTAACAAGGATTGTGGTTGTTGCCTGAGTATGGTTTACACCCCCCTCAATCAATAACTCAATTTCTTACACTTGCAATTTGTGATGCACCTCATTAATATTCAAGAGGTAGGTCAATTTGCAACCCACTAGGTATCTGTAATTTGCAAATCGACCTATCAGTACATAGGTCAATTTACAAATTAGCACTCTGGTCGCAAACATTCTGGTTGCAAATTGCAACCGGTATTTTGCAATCAGAGTTTAGTAAATCCATCCCATTGTCTCTGCCTCTAATATAACAAAGAGGACCTCACCATACCATTCTGTTAAATACTTAAAAGGGGCACTCTAAAACATACTTCTCAAAATAGCTCTCTTTCATGTCATTTCAAAAGTGTGATAAATTAATTTATCACTTAATAGCCAAGCCCTTTTAAATAAGGTCACTGATTTTGGTAGTACACCATTGCTATAAATATGATAACATCAAGAAAGGTTTAGAAAAAGCTAAATGGCCGCCTCAGTGCCTACAAAATGTATTTCAATCACATCCAAATGGCGTCTACTAGATCAATTTGCAGGTATATGGATTTTTCGATAACGACCTGCTATGAAGAAAATTCCAGCATTATCCAGTTATGTGTTGTGACTGGTTATTATGTCTCCTGGTGACTATGAGTTTAAGTTGGCATCTTATTTGGTTTATCTATGCGATGTGATCCATGTAGATGTTGAATAGTGTGGGTAAGAATACTGAACTTTGTGGAGTATTTCTGTCTTAGAGGTGGAATTATAAATATTGATATACTTACTACGATTGTCTAAGAATAATTACAATGCATCGATGACTATGGCATTTAGGGCCAATCGGTATGTCAAAGTCCACAGAAAGTTCCAGGAGAGTGAAGTCAAGATTCACTCTTGTCTAGAATCTAAACTCCATCAGCCACGTTTTTTATGTTACTATTTTGGTACTTCGTCTTGCTCTAAAGCTGGTCTGTAGATCATCTAAAAGCTGATGTTCCTCAAGGAAGAGTTTGAGTTGGAATTGTGCACAGCTTTCTAGAACGTTGGCTTAAAATGGTAAATTGTATACTAGGTGAAAGTTAGTTAAGTTTTCAGTATTATCCTCCTTGTTTTTTTAGAAGCTGAACTATATCTCCTACTGTTAGATTATCACAGAGTATTTTTTGCATCAGAGACAGGTCTATGAGGCTCAGTCAGTAAGTGAGCACTGTGAAAAGAGAATGGGAAGGGCTTAGAAAAGTGAGATGAGGTTGTGATCTTAGCAGCCTTACTGATGTGTTTATCTTGTGTGATATCTTTAAATGAGGATCAGGCCATATTCAATTTTTTATTAAGGGTTTGCGTTTTCCGTCAGTGGATGCCTCAGAGAGAGAGTGAGTTAGATTTTTTTTTGCTTTCTCTTTAAAGGAGTTTGAGAACGTTTTAAATTCAGGGCCGGACTGGCCGTAGCGGGCACCGGGCGGTTCCCCGGTGGGCCGCCAAAGGCTGGGCCGTTTGGGGCCCCTGGGGGTCCATTTTTGTTATCGGGAACCAGCAATATCGGCCACCTATAACAAAATAGGCCAAAACCAGCCCTGGTATACAGCTCGGCCGCACCCCCCCCCCCCCACCCTCCCAGTGGGGCCAGCCGAGCAGTCCGCCAGGGCAGATTTTGGTTCCCATTCCGGCCCTGTTTTAATTTCTCAATTGTCACATCATAGATCGCTTTTGGAAATACCTTTGTGGAATGTTTAACAAATCCAAATAGTTTTTTTTAGATTTTTGGCTTAGTCAATTTCCATTTAAAAAAAAATAGGATTTAGTTAAAAAATGTGCTTGTATTAGATTTCACTGGAGATGAGCAGATTCTGTGGAGCAGGGGGTTGATGCTAGCTTTGTTTAGTGGCTCAGAGAATTTATATTTCTTTGTTTTGTTCTTTCTTTGTTTTGTTTCTTCATGAACCAAAGCACTGATGTATTGTTTTTTATCATTTTCAGAGTCTTTGGTGTCGTCTCATCTAAAACTCCTGCTTTGGCTGCTGTATCTTGTCTTTCTTCCTGATATTTGGTGGATGGTTTATAGTGCACATGGTATTTTTTAGACTGGTTGAAAATAGCAATTTTCATTTAGTTCAGTAACAAAGTGAAACTGTGTTGCAGCTTCCAGCCCAATAATGTACTCCAATCTATTACACTGTGAACATGTTCCTGAAACTGAGTTTTATTTGTGTTGCTTCGTTGCCATTTGAGCAGACATATTTCATATATACGTGCTTGTGCCTTACACTTAACTATGCACAAAACGGCACATTTTGCAAAATTAATTCTCTTTTTGCTCAAGATTGAGTTGATCAAAGAAACAGATTCCTTGGGAACTGAGAGGTTTCCTCACAGTGCAAGGTACATTTCAGCATATATTCACATTTTGGTGTTTAGCATGGGGTCTTCCTTGAAATAACCGGGCGCTTTGTTAACTGGCTGTTTCTAAGTCCTTGGATAGAGAACTGTACTGAGCTTAACTAAAAATCTCGGGTTTGTCTTGAGGTGTCCTGTGGTTGATTAAACACATACATTTATCAGACACGGTCACAGCTCAATTCGGTGTATTAGTTGGTTTGACAGATCCCTGCTGCAAAAACAGTGTGACAAGTATGTGCCTTGCCCTACTGCTCTGTTCCTTATTAGGTCGAGTTTACTCGAACCTATTACTGCTAAACCAGAAAATTCCTAACAAACAGATTTCAAACAGTTCACGAGAATCGAATCACGTGACAAGCTCCTCATGCACGAGCTCGCCCGAGCCTTCCCCCTGCCAGCAGCATTTCTCTTGCACTCGGCCCACCCCCTGCCTCTCCATATGGTGCGCTCTGCCTCAGGCCAGCATCTCTCCTCCCCTAATTATTCACTGCATGGCCGGCCGGCACATCAAAGGCTGCTGCTCCCCATGCGTCTCGTTTCACTTTCGAGGCAAACAGCTTGTTTGATTTCACAGCCACTGCTTGTTGTCATTGTCATAGTTGTTTTTGTGGGTTTTTTAAGTCCAGCAGGATGCCCTTTCTGTAAATTGCGGTTTTAGACTGACTTTGAGATGTTCTTATTATGGAGCTTAACTCTTCAGTAAAACGGAGCTTTAGCTGTTGAACACTGATTTACAAATTAACACTGCCAATAACGTTGGCCTTTGTAGGACTGCTAGAAGCAACACCCTGTTTCCTCTCTTTACTGAAAAATACAAAAATCATGGCATCAGATCAATATTTTGTCATCCTGCGCAAAAATAACGTAATCTCTCCGTAACTACTTTACTTTCAATAGTTTCTGGTCCATGATGATGTCGAGCCTATTTTACTTAAGGAAGCAGTGTTGGGTAGAGTATTTTCTTACACTTTCTTAAAAAACTAACTGTGAAAGCACACAAAAAAACTTTCGTAGAACATTTTTATCTCTGGTACAAATTTGCCAGATTGTTGTGTAAACATCACCCATATGTGCAACTGCATCAAAGCCACATTTGCATCTCCTACCTATGATAATGATCTTTATTTACAAGGAGACAATTTTCTCTTTATTGTGCGATGGCAGACTCGCATTCAAACACATTTAGTAACTATTGCAACGTTTCACACCACTCCAGTCTTGGTGGCGGCTACACTTGATCCTGTTTTACAAGCAAGGTGTTAATGCATTTCTGGTGGCCCCCTACATACTGCAGGTACGTCTCACTTAGCTCGTGCTTTGAAAACATATGCTTTTGCCAGCTAACTCGTTAGCAGCTTTCCTATAGCTGCTTTTAAAAACCCGTACTTTTTTCTAGCTCCTCTTGCGGCTTCATTTTGCTCGCCCCATGTCTGCTCCTTCACTTACTCCCACCCTTAACCCCCCCCAACACCCCAACCATGTTTTTCCAGCCGTTGAGAGGACTCACAATTGGTCTGAGGCCAGCAGTGCGAACACAGGACACACACTGCGAATACATTAACACTATTGCTGGCAGGGCTGTCTCTCTAAAGTATTTGTTCGCATCTTGTGGAATGCCCAGCACCAAAGCACTTACATACATCTGCGCACACCTCTTTGGCGCTACAAAAACTGCCCTGGTGCTTTTTGCGAGTGTGCACATTAACTCAGCTGTTCCAAATCATCTCTGCACTTACTGTGCTCGTTTATGTGATACAAAATACTGCCAATACATTAACACTAATGCTGGCAGGGCTGGCTCTTTAAAGTATTTGCTCGCAGCTTGTGGAACGCCCTGCACCAAAGCGCTTACATACATCTGCACACACCGCTACAAAAACTACTGCTTTTTGCGATCGCGTGCATTAGTCCAGCTGTTCCAAATCATCCCTGCTCGTATTACTCTGCTCGTTTATATGATACAAAACACTGTCAATACATTAACACTAATGCTAGCAGGGCTGGCTCTTTAAAGTGTTTGCTTGCAGCTTGTTTTAGTTTAAATGTAAATCATTTCATATGAAGCCGTGTGCTTCCAGCCTGCAGGCGGCTGCACCGCTCTGCGACCAGACGTTTGAAGCCCATGTTTTGGGCCAAGCAGTACCCCGTCACATATAAACACAGCCACGTGTATTGGAAATAGATAAAACAACAGAATGCGTCTTGTGACCCTAGAACTGGATGTACAGATGACTTAAGGGCTTCCAAAGGGATTATAATCCTGCAGTGACGGTCTAAATCTAGCTGCTATGAAGTGCAGGTGCGTCATTCATGCTGAAGTAACCAGGGCCTTCCACACATTGGACACTGCGCTGCCTCACACACACTGCGCTGCCTCACACACACTGCGCTGCCTCACACACACTGCGATGCCTCACACACACTGCGATGCCTCACACACACTGCGCTGCCACACACACACTGTGCTGCCTCACATACACACTGCCCTTCCTCACACACACTGCGCTGCCTCTCACACACACTGCGATGCCTCTCACACACACTGCGCTGCCTCACACACACACTGCGCTGCCTCGCACACACACTGTGCTGCCTCACACATGAACTGTACTGCCTCACACACGCACTGCCTCACACACTGCGCTGCCACTCACACACACACTGCCTCACACACACACACACGCTGCCTCACACACACACACACTGCGCTGCCTCACACACACACTGCCTCACATACACACAATGTGCTGCCTCACACACACACACACACTGCGCTGCCTCACACACACACACTGCGCTGCCTCACACACTGCCCTGCCTCACACATTCTGCACTGCCACATAATTACAGAGCTCTCAATGCAACATACACTCCAAATACCACTCAGTGCCGCATAATTATATGCCACATAATTACACTGCACTCAATGCAACATACACTCCAAACAATACGACTCAGTGCCACAAAATTACATGCTACATAATTACACTGCACTCAATGCAACATACACTCCAAATACCACTCAGTGCCACATAATTACACGCCGCATAATTACACTGCACTCAATACAACATACACTCCAAACAATACGACTCAGTGCCACAAAATTACACACAACACAATTACACTCTACTGAATACAACATACGCTCCACACAATACCACTCAATGCCACATAATTACATGCTACATAATTACACTGCACTCAATGCAACATACACTCCAAATACCACTCAGTGCCACATAATTACACGCCGCATAATTACACTGCACTCAATGCAACATACACTCCAAATACCACTCAGTCCCACATAATTACACGCCACATAATTACACTACACTCAATGCAACATACACTCCAAATACCACTCAGTGCCACATAATTACACACCACATATTTACACAGCACTCATTGCAACATACACTCCAAATACTACTGAGTGCCACATAATTACACACCACATAATTACACCGCACTCAATGCAACATTCACTCCAAATCCCACTCAGTGCCACATAAGTACACTCTACTGAATGCAACGCACACTCCACACAATACCACTCAGTGCCACATAATATGCTACATAATTACACTGCACTCAATGCAACATACACTCCAAATACCACTCAGTTCCACATAATTACTCTACTGAATACAACATACACTCCCCATATTACCACTCAATGCCACATAATTACACCCCATATAATTACTCTTCTCAATGCAACGTAAATACACTCCACATAATACCACTCAGTGCCGTATAATTACACACCTCATACTTACACTACTCAATGCAACATACATACACTCTATCTATCTATCAAACTCACTCTATCGCCATCACTCTATCTATCTATTGCCCTCACTCTATCTATCGCTGCGCCACAGCATCACTCAGCACCACCACAGCATCACTCATGGGGAATACAACTCACTAGGCGCTACCACAGCATCAATGAACGCCACAGCATCACTCGTCGCCACCACAACATCACTCAGCGCCACCACAGCATCAATCTGTGCAACCATTCAACAACTGGTTCAAATATGTTCTCTCAATGTTTCAAGCTTTATTACAAATGTCACAAAAAGATGTTAATATTTCACTTCTGTTCTTGGATTTTTATCACAATAAAATACAATTAACATATTCTTCACAATTTTTTTTTACAAAAGTTTAAGCTACTGCTATTATAAATTACAATAACTTTTATTTCAGTATTAATTATTAAAAACTGTAAAAGCCATTGTTATTTGAAATATCAATACATCTAAGTCACGTAAATACAACACATATTGCATTACAAATGCTATAGGTGTCACATTTGCAACAGTTAAAACTATTGGCATTGTAAATGACAAAGCAATTAAGTTTGCTATGTTCAAAACCAACACATAAATAAAAAATGTGTCATTTACAATACCAATAGCTCAAACTTTCCTAATGCGAGACCTATTGCATTGCAAATGCTTGTTTTTGTTTCATCTTGTTTCATCACATTTGAAGTATCCTCGCAGTTGTCTGCTCCACGCCGACGAACTGGTGGTTCTTGGCCGTACATTAATAGAACTTGAGAGCCAGGGGGGTTTACTGCCTTCCACTACTCAACCAATAGACTAACATTAATATACAGAACACCAGGTCATGGTGTTAGGATGGCCTTAATGGTCTACCGAGGGTGAGAAACTTCAGCCCGCGTCCAAATATTTTTTCCAAGGCTTTTTTATTGGCATTATAAATTTTAAGCAATAAGTACAAGTAACTGGCGTGTGCTAGATCGCTGCATTACCATCACATAGCAGTAAGTCAGTTGAAATAGTATTATCGTACATACTCGTGGTCTCACGAAGCAAAAAGTACTGTGACATGAATAGTGCATGTAGGTCCATTGGTTCCATTACAATGAGACCTTCGGATGCAAGTAATACGCTTTTTACATGGACGAGTGCTGGGTGATGTTCAATTTTAATGCCTGATTAAATGAATCAAATGGGAAAAAAACATCAAACTATAACAAACGTGAACTTCCAGATTGACACCACTTGTAGTGAGTCAGTCAGTCAGAATATCTTTATTCGACTTATTTAAAAGCCATACAAAGAGGGGGAAAAGTTAAAAACATTTCATACAAGGTTGATACAGACAAGCAATTAAAAAGTGTTACAGACAATTAAAAAGTATTGCATTCAAAAATGAATATAAATAGTAAAACATTAGCTTTAAGGCGAATCTAGGCAGACAGCTTTCACCCTTGAAGCGGCTACCAGAAAATTAGCTATACAAAAAGTAATGTGGGGATTGGGCAGTAATTTTAAAAAGAGCAGGGCCGGTCTCACTTGAGTGAAGCCAGCCTCTTTAAGAATAGGCAACAAGTATTTTTTTCTTGGCTCTAAATACAACCCACAAAACATGACAAAATGCATTGTATCTTGTACAGAGAACTGGTCGCAGCTGCAGGGCAAGGCTAGTTCCGGCTTCTGCCAACTTTTAAAAGAGCCTAAATAAAAATGTAACAAATTTAATCTAAACTTAGTTAAAAGGAACCTATGGAAGCGATTTGTAACAAAACCAAGGTAAGGTGCTAATGAAAATGAGTTAACAAGTAGGCAATGTTCCCTCACTGACGGTTTCGCCAGTTCACAATCTTCACGGCATGCTTCCTTCCTTCCCATAAAGGACTTTTTTACAAAATCGATGTCATGTACCTTGATGTTCTTGGGGGAGGAAAAAAGCTCCGGACGTCCCAGGTCTGAAAATGCCTTAGCCAGATATGCCAACCAGGGGATCTTATTAGATTTGTCCAGGGACAGAACGTCAGACATGATCTTATGATTTAATGGGAGTTCTTCATTCATCCAGGTTTTTAACCAAAAGATCAGAGGGGCCATGCTCAGCATGTCAGACAAGAAATGTAGGCCCACTTCTTTATGAATGGAGTAGGTTGGGGTCGACTGTGGTACAGAAAGCAAGGTTCTGATGAATCTATTCTCTGCTCTCTGGATTGGTTCCAAGTTTACATAACCCCACAATGCGGAACCATATAGCGCGATGGCCACATGTAGTGTATTGCAATGTTCTATATCTTTTTACCGATGTGAGGCGTGAGTTGTTGGTGTCATCGATTCCTTCACATTTACCCTCCATATAGTCGTGGTAATGGTTCCAGGGCTCTGGTTAGGGGTACCTGTGTACTTCATGCATATAAGGAGAGAGAGTCACACCACTCGAACCATATTTGTCTAAGGATAACAGTCACATGGCAGGCACTCATTAAATTTTGTCTCGATTTTTTTCAAGAGACCTGTCCCCTTATGTGAACCGTTCCCCCTTACCCCTCTGTTAGTGGGGCTTGATAGTGCTGCCACCTCCACATAAGCCCAACTCAAGACATCCCCGCCAGTCCCAAACTGAGAGCGACATTATTACCTTCCAGGCCATAACCATGCATTTGTTTGTGGGAAGGACAGCAAGGCCCTCTCTTAGTTCATGTTCCAGATCAGTTGAGTCCTCCTCCCCTACCTCTTCCTGTGAGATAGTGTCACTGTGTGCTTGTTCTGCCCCTGAACCAGCTCGCTGTCCTAATCCCTCCACCATCAGTGCTCTCTCCCAGGCCGCTGTGATGGCCGACTGGTCAACATCCTGTGTGTACATCGTTGTTGTCCCTGCCAGTTTCCCTGTGCTGTTCTGTGATTCCATTCACGCCATTCCACTATTCCTTTTGTTTCCAGCCATATGCAGGCCTCGGCCACATGTGTGAAAATATTAGTTGCATCAGCACCAATGGCCCACAGTTTGCTGGGTATATCAAGGAGTAATGGAGGTTCCGTTGGCACAAGTGGCATTTAACGTCCTGGCATGAGGCTCATTGGCTTTGTACCTCCTCTGGATAGTCAGGGTAGATATGGACTGTGCAGTTCTCAGCCTTCCATTTTCCCTTGGTCCCGGCATTTTGAAGGATGTGATCACAGTCCCTATAATTAAGGAGGCGGGACACACCTGAATGCAGAGTTACCCCCAGGGGGAAGGCATATCAAGAACTCTGTCAGCCCTTTCTCACCCGGAAGAAAGTTGAGCATTTATCCATCAGTAGCATGTCCACCAGTCATTGCTCAAGGTAGAGTTCCATGCTGCTATCCTCTACATTTTCCGGATAGCCTATAATACATATATTATTTTTGCAGTACTGGCCTCTCGCACCATTGGCCTTAACTTTCAGGGTGTGAACTTCCTTCTGCAGGTCACACAACTGTTGGGGCAGTCTATTTACAGTGAGTTGCTTCGTTGCCAGCGCTGATTCATTTGCCTCGACCCCGTCTTTCAGTTTTTGGTGGTCTGCTCGGAGCACAGCTAGCTCATTCCCAATAGCATCTGTCTTGGGCTCCAGGGTGGTTTTGACTACAAGTACAGCCTGAAGGATAGCCTTAAATTTGCCAGTGAGGTCTTGGAAAGTGGCCTCCAAGTTTGCAAGGTTAGATTATGATGGACTTGTGGGTGTACACTGTGGTCGTCATGTTATGTTATGTTATGTTATGTTATGTTATGTTATACAGTATTTATAGAGTGCGATACTGTCACTCCGAAAGGAGCATCCTGGTGCTGTGAAAAGGTAGAGAAGCACTGTGAGGAGGCACTAAATGATGGTCAGTACATAGGTGTCTGTCAAGTTGTATAGCCAAGTTTTCAGCCCCTTTCTGAAAACGGCCTCCGTGGTCTGCATTCTAAGATCATTTGGCATCAAATTCCAGGCCTTAGAGGCCAAAACACCTAGTGTTTTGCCTCCTTTTGTTTTGAGAAGAAAATTTCGGGATGTTAGCGAGATTGTGCCCTGCTGACCTCAAAGCTCTGGTGGGATTGTAGCGGGTAAACCTATTTATTAGATACCTTGGTTTGATGTCATTTAGAGCTCTAAAAATGGTCAGTAAAATCTTAAAAAGAATTATTTTATGGACCCGGAGCCAATGCAGAGTTCTAAGAGTTGCAGATGCTGAAGCTTTCCTAGGAAGTTTAAGCACCAGCCGCGCTGCCGCATGCTGGACGCTCTGTAACTTCTTTAGCGTTTGTTTCTTTACCCCTGCCATCAGCCCGTTGCAATAATCGAGGCGAGAAAGTATAAGAGAGACTGCAACAGACTTTCTAGCTTCGATAGGGAGAAAATCAAAACATTTCTTCAAAGATGTTATTATATTAAAGCAACAGCCTGCCATATTTCTTGGAGGTCAAAAGATAGAGAGGAGTCATAAAGAATACCCAGATTCCGTGCCGACTCCACCGAGACAGGAGGCGGAGTGGTTCCGTCAGGCCACCATTTGCTGGGGCAGAACTCACTAGTTTTTCCAATAGGCAGGATTTCCGTTTTGCTTGAATTACATTTTAGATGGTTATTTTCCATCCACTGGAAAATCTCTGTCAAGCAAATTTGGAAATTTTGTTCAGCTCTAGTTTAAATTTTTTCCAGGGAAACAATCAATTACGTGTCATCTGCATATGAAGTAACAGATACATCATGTGATTCAATTAGGGTAATGAGGGGCACCATATATATATTAACAAGAAGGGGGCTCAAAATAGAGCCCTAAGGGGCTCCTGCAGTAATTTGTTTCTCCTTTGAGGAAAAAGATCCTAATGATATAATTTGGGTTCTCTCCGAGAGGAAAGACTCGATCCAATCGAGAGCTCTATCCGTTATACCATTTCCTTTCAATCTATCAATGAGTATGTTATGGGAGATGGTATTGAACGCCGCCGATAAGTCAAGCAATATCAAGACGGTGTTCTTTCCTTCATCTTGAATGAATTTGATGGAATCAGTTAATTCCATGAGATCAGTTTCCGTGGAGTGCTTAGGCCGGAAGCCAGATTGTTGATGATGAAGGATGTTATGAATTTCCACGAAATTAGAAAGTTCTTGATGAACCATGGCTTCAGTTATCTTACCAAGTATTGGTAAGTGTGAAATGGGACGTAAATTGGAGAGTTCGGTCGGATTTTTATTTGATTTTTTCATTAAAGGTTTGACTATGGCTTTTTTCCAAATTCTGGGTACAATGCCTGAACTCAATGAATCATTAACTATTCTGTTGATGCAAGGATTTACTATGTCCAGGCATCTGAAGGTGATCCCGATTTACAAGATATGATGGCATCCCTTGTAAGGGCAAGAGTGGCAGGCCTAAACCTCCTAAGGGGTTCATAAGTCATGGCCGAGGTGTCTTTAAATTCCTTAAGATTAGCCAAGGTTATTTGAGGAAAGTCCTTCTGAATGAGGCTTATTTTCTCCTCAAAGTAATCCGCGATCTGGTCGCAGAGCCCCTGAGAAGGGGGAATTTCTGTTTGAAGCACTTTAGGATGGGTGTAGGATTTCACTATAGCGAACACGTTTTTTTGTTTTTGTTGGGCCTCAGAAATTATTTTAGTGTAGTAATTTTTCTTGGCTGTTTTTATATGTGCAAAATATGAATTCCTTTTTGTTGTAAAAAGATCTTTTGCTGAAGGGTCATAGTCCTTTCTCCATTGCTGTTCACTTTTTCTACATTGGAGACGAGTTTCAAAAAGGGCCTGTGAGTACCAAGGGGCGCTTATCTTCTTAGGTTTATCATTTTTCCTAAGGCGCTTTGGCGGTACCAGATCGTACGTTGCAGACTGTATCCAGGTATGAAAGTTTTTGGAGTCTTGCTCAACATCTCCGGTCATGATGGGGGCTTGTGTCTGGGCTGATTGCTTAAGTCTGGTACTCTTAGCAATAGCCGTCCAATTTTGTGAGATGGTAATAGGTTGTCGGGTTATTATTTTTTTTCCAACTTTAGGTGGGCGGTAGGCATTTATGCTAAAAGGTATGAAGCAATGATCAGACCATATTTGAGGTATAGGAGGATAATCTACTAGTGCTGGGAAATTGGAACATATGCTGTCCAAAGTATGACCAGCTAAATGTGTTGCGAGTAATTTCGAGGATGTGTAGAAAATTTTCAACTTGAGGATCAGTCTTCGATTCAAGATGAGAGTTGAAGTCTCCCAGGGGAGTAAAATGAGGGTAACAAAGTAGCTGCTGACCTAAGAATTCGCCCAGGGATTAAATCCAGAGGCGTTGCCCGGGAGACGATATATCAGTCCTCCTGTGAAAGACAACGAGGCGTGGAGGGAAATGGAAAAGCCAATGCTTTCTGCCCCTTTAATATGATCAAGGCTGAACGTATGACACTTCCAAGAATGTTTAATTATCATAGCTACCTTTCCTCCCCTGTCTTTCAGCCTGTCCACTCTAAATATGACATAATCATGTGGCAGGGCAACAGACAGGTCCGGGGCACTCCCTTCTTTGAGCCAAGTCTCAGTTATAAAAAGAAAGTCGAGGTGATGTTTCAGAATCAGGTCCTTAATATCTTGGCTATGTTTGCACACAGATTGAGCGTTTATAAGCCCTCCTTTGATGCTACATTGAGAAGGGGAGGTATGGATCTGCCTTTCAGATACCGGCCAGGGCATAGCTCATCCACAGGTTCTGCAGGAGATAGGGCCCATATATTCGTCATAGGGAGAAGGCACTCACACTTAATGTTGTCATGAAGCTCTCTAAGTACATTCGCCTGATAGATCAGGTGAGGGGAGTTTATTCCCGCATGGCCTGCGCCTGTCGCTATCTTGGCGCGGACAGGCGCAGACGGGCTTGCCTTTGATGTGCCTTTGGCGCTCCCGCTGTGCGGTCGCAGCATTCCGGTTTAAATGGGAAACCGGAAGTGGAGGGGGGGAGCCAAAGAGCTGAGTCAGCCCTGATAACTAGAGCGCTAATCTTCGAGCGAGTCGGGAAAAACGTCCCAGGCACAGCGTTAGCGCTCGAGCACAGGAGTTAGTGACAATAATAAACAGTGAGTGCAAAAGATGTTTGTGCAAATGAGCAAATTACTGTTTAGAAATTTAAAATACAAACCCAGTGAGCCCGAGTTAAAAACACGGTTAAAAAATGCCCCAATTTGAATCGAGCAATAGAAAGTATACATGAAACACACACCGTAGGACTCACGCTACCATCGGCGTGGTCGCAGCCTCCCGGTTTAAATGGGAAACCGGAAGTGGAGGGGGGAGCCAGAGAGCCGAGTCAGCCCTGATAACTAGAGTGCTAATCTTCGAGCGGGTCGGGAAAAACGTCCCAGGCACCACGTTAGAGCTCGAGCACAGGAGATAGTGGCAATAATAAACAGTAAGTGTAAAAGATGTTTGTGCAAATGAGCAAATTACTGTTTAGAAATTTAAAATACAAACCCAGTGAGCCCGAGTTAAAAACACGGTTAAAAAATGCCCCAATTTGAATCGAGCAATAGAAAGTATACACGAAACACACACCATAGGACTCACGCTACTGGCATTACTCCACATTGTTTTCCTATCACCAGATCTCAACAGGGGTCACCAGGGGAGGAAGGTAGTCCCTTGACTCTTCAATCATTGGGGGATTAATTGTGGGAGGAGGACAACCCGTACCGCAGGGTAACATTTCAGAGTGCCTCTGTGGGCCCGATTTACAAAGGTAAAGTGAGACGTAAGTCTAACTTTATGACTTTCGGTATTCACAAAGGGCAGTTACTACTCATTAATGCCATTTGTGAATACTGAAAGTCGTAAATAAAATTCAAGTTTTGGTATTCACAAAAGGCATTTACGAGTAGTAAATGCCCTTTGTAAATACCGAAAGTCGTAAAGGTCGATTTTCGTTTCACTTTACATTTGTGAATCAGGCCCTTTTCTTTCTCCCTTGTAGCATAGCCTTTTGATTGTCTGACTTGTATCTTTCCACCTCTCACGTTTAGGGAACTACGTTTTTTCTTTTTTGTTAAGAACTCCATGACAGTGCATGTGTTTTCTAGCTCTCTCTTTTTTGTGCTGGTTCCTCCCCATCAATCTTGCCCCCATGCTATGGTGCTTACCAAACCTTCCAGGTTACCTGTAAAAGTATGTCAACACAGATATTTTTTGCAAGGGAATAGCTGAACAGCAGACTTTAATGATTGTTTTTGTTTCATCTCCTGGATTCCTCATATGGCACGAAAGCCCAAATTGGGGCCTACACAAATAGTTTAATGACACTTAAAAAAAGGCCTGCTACACTCACTTCACTGGTGTTTGAGACAGAAGGTGTACTTAGCATGACCCTTCTCTTGGAGGCCTCTAAATCTGCTCCCTGGGCTCCTACAGAGGACCAAATGATTGAATCCTGTGGAAGGCAAAATATGGCTTGGCTAGTATTTTCATTTCCATTCTAAAACGTCCTTCTTATCTTTTAATTCTTTTCAGATTTTCCTATGAAAAATGTATTTAAAAAAATAAACCATGACATTTATAAATACTGAAAACATTGAATTGAATGTAGAGGTTTGAGATACCATAAGATATATGTTTGATTGTCCTCCAGTAGTTTGAAATGATTTTTCTTTTACGTTTTCTAAACAATATTTTTCAGGCAAACATAGGCAAAGCTAACAACTAGCCACTTGTGTTATTAAGGTAAAGACTATTGGCTTTCCAATGCTTGTTACTTATAGGGCCCAAATATTTGCAACTTTGTGGAAAATACTTGGGACCATTGTTTCTTGTGAAAGCAAAATGTAAAGTAAATGAAGCTTTCCATTTTCCATTTGACATGGAACCCTCGGGAATATAACTTGGCACTGCTAAATATTTAGAAATGCTTGAAGATTGGAGAAGATTTAATGTAAGATACATTTGTTTTGTGTTTATCAAGATCATAATGATCTAAATAAATGTATTGCTATTATTATTGCTAAGGAGCACAACATAATGCATTTAATTGCATCCAAACAGTTTAATTTGTACTACTTTAACATAATTTGATCAACCACGTTTTGTGACTGAATCAAACTTGTGAGAGAGTGGGGTTTCCTATATTTCAATTCTTGTGTGTAATCATTAAATAGCCTTGCCACTGGCCTTATGGACCTTTGTTCATCGACAAAGAGAAATGTGGAGCAATCATCTACATAACAATAAATCTTTGAAGACTTTCAATCCAGCCAATAAAGAGAATTTAGTGTGAGTTGGGAAAGGAATCTGGAATCTGCATCTCAGAAACACGCAGTAATATAAACACACACATTCTATGTTGCAACATTATTTTTTTTCATTGTTTTTATCCTTAAATAAAATATCAGCAAACTCCTGGGAATAAGCAAACTCTCTATTTTCTCAGAGCAGCACAATAGCTTTTCAGACATTGAACCTTGAAAAGGTACAGCGTTGATGTTTTGCGGTCCACACAGTTCTTTCCATGAACCATTCTTCTGATCATCTCTCATTCTCTAGGTGAGAACTCACTATCAGTTGTCTAATACATAACACATGGGTATTCACTAGCTAATAGAAGGTATCTGGATAATACGACCTGTATAATAAAAGGAAAAATACACAGTGCGCAATTAACTACTCAATGTGGAAAAACAGGCCTTTCAGAGTGAATGTATTCTTCTTCAGTTAACATATTATCTATGGTTAGCCTAACTAAAAAGAAGCACTTTTATTCATTTGCTGGCCTACAAAATGACCTACTACAAATTTGACATTTAACATATCTGCTTTAAATGTAAGCTTTTGCACATTATTAATAAAATCATTTTTCCAGTGAATGAAAAGAGCTGTGACACTTGCTTTGCCTACCTTTTCTAGAATCACTTGGTATATAGTGTTAAGATGATTTAATGTGGGTAGCTGTGGAAGCGTTATTGAACAAAGTCCATTCATTTAGCTCTTGACAGAAAAGTATGCACACATTGCCGACCTGTCCCATTCAACTGTGGACATGAGGTAATACTTTTGGGCCTGGATTACAGACTCACTAACTGAGAAACCTGTAAATTGAACCGGCATGTGTGATTACTGGCAACCCATTTTATCACACTCGAAAAACTCCTACTAACACGTGAATCAGGATTCTAAATTTTCACACAGATTACAGCATATTTCAAATGTTTATTAGTCACATTGTGCCACCTGTCAGGAGAAAGGGATGCACTTGTTTACAAAGGTAGAATATGTTTAAATCATGCGTGAAAACTTTAATTGCCCACGTTCTGTCTCATTTCTATAAGGATATCTTTTAAAAATATGGTTTTTAATAGCTGACATTCAATGAATTAGTGTATTTATATTGTACTATATGATAGCATTAGGCCTAGCTCGTACTACCTTTATAGTAGGCATTGAAGTGTCTGATCGCGTGGGTGACCTCGGCCACTTTGCCGTGTGGTGGGCTGGGCATGGTTATGATAGTGATATCTTTGTTTTTCTCCTGTGTGGGGAGTGTTTCAATATTGTGTGAGATGACCAATGGGGTATGGTTGGTCGCAGTGCTTAGTGGTGTGATGGATGAGCAAGTGTGAGAGATAGATGTGCATTTTTATCATTGTTGTTGTGTTGGTAGCTCAGATTATCTCTGCTTGTCCCTTTATTTTGTTGACCGTTTATCTTTTATGATCTCAATTTAATTCCCTATGCTGACAGGAGTTCGTTTCCTGTGCCCTTATGGATCCGGAAGAGGGAACAGGTGTAAATAAAGAGGGTGGGAAATGAAACACTTAAACATCAACAATTAATGAACTTTAAGATTGTTGTGTTGTTTCTTCATACCATAGTTTGCATGACTTGCATGATGTGTCTTTCCATGGCTCGTCCCATATTTTGCTCTTAGGGTGAAACCTGACCCTAAATTGCTATGATTGGGCTCTGACCCATGATTTTTCTGCCTTGGACACCTCAAAATCAGATTTTTTAATCCTGTTTCTTTTCTTTATTTTGTTTCCTCTACAGCTCTCCCTTTCCCCTCCCTGTCACGCACCATTTTTCTCCTGATAGATGACGCTGTTAATGTGAAGCCGTCTCCAGAGCTGTAATTACACTGAATATCAATGCCTCTTGTGGCCTAGGGGTTGAAGATGTCTCATTTAAAAGAATTGCTCTTTCTTCGAGCCCAGCAATCCATATCTCAGCCTCCCGGACGCGAGATAAATAATAGACTTCCAAGCAGACTGATTCCAGAGGGGTGACGTTGACAAGAATCCAAAGCCTGCGGCCCTTCACTCGGTAAGAGAGGAAGGAGGCACAGGCGGTTGTGCACCATCTGCGCCGATCAAGGCATGCCCAGCAGCTAAGAGGTTCCAGTCAGACAGCGGCATGCATGGAAAATTGTATTGTGCATATACTTCTTCTGAGTAAAAACAAAATCAGAAAGCAAATCCAGCACCGTTTGACTTGAGAGACAATGCTTCTGCAATCAATTAAATAAGTGTTTATTGATGTGTTAATTAATGCTAGCATGTTTGCATAAGTTCAGTTTGCCTTCAGGTGTCATGCACCCACATGAGCGCAGTGAGGTGCAGGAGCTCCCCTGCTGTTGCTGGATCCGCCCAGGTGTCAGAAGGAGCTCGGCCGGTACCGCCAGGAGCTCCGTTGAGCGCTTGCCGGAGCTCCCTTCTGCTGTTGTTGAAGTCAGGCTGAGTGTCAGAAGGAGCTCGCGCCAGTGCTGCCAGGAGCTACGTTGAGCGCTTGCCGGAGCTCCCTTCTGCTATTGCTGAAGTCAGGCTGAGTGTCAGAAGGAGCTCGCGCCGGTGAAGCCAGGAGCTCTATTGAGCGCTTGCAGGAGCTCCCTTCTGCTCTTGCTGGAGTCAGACTGTCAGAAGGAGCTTGTGCCGGGGCCGCCAGAAGCTCTGTTGAGTGCTTCCAGGAGCTCCCTTCTGCTGTTGCTGGAGTCAGGCTGAGTGTCAGAAAGAGCTCGTGCCGGGGCCGCCAGAAGCTCTGTTGAGAGATTGCAGGAGCTCCCTTCTGCTGTTGCTGGAATCAGGCTGAGTGTCAGAAAGAGCTCATGCCGGGGCCGCCAGAAGCTCTGTTGAGAGATTGCAGGAGCTCCCTTCTGCTGTTGCTGGAATCAGGCTGAGTGTCAGAAAGAGCTCGTGCCGGGGCCGCCAGAAGCTCTGTTGAGTGCTTGCAGAAACTCCCTTCTGCTGTTGCTGGAGTCAGGCTGAGAGTCAGAAGGAGCTCGTACCGGTGACAGCAGGACCTCCATTGAGCGCTTGCAGGAGCTCCCTTCTGCTCTTGCTGGAGTCAGGCTGAGTGTCAGAAGGAGCTCGTGCCGGGGCTGCCAGAAGCTCTGTTGAGCGCTTGCAGGAGCTCCCTTCTGCTCTTGCTGGAGTCAGGCTGAGTGTCAGAAGGAGCTCGTGCCGGGGCTGCCAGAAGCTCTGTTGAGCGCTTGCAGGAGCTCTTTTCTGCTGTTGCTGGAGTCAGGCTGAGAGTCTGAAGGAGCTTGCGCCGGGGCTGCCAGAAGCTCTGTTGAGCGCTTGCAGGAGCTCTTTTCTGCTGTTGCTGGAGTCAGGCTGAGAGTCTGAAGGAGCTTGCGCCGGGGCTGCCAGAAGCTCTGTTGAGCGCTTGCAGGAGCTCTTTTCTGCTGTTGCTGGAGTCAGGCTGAGAGTCAGAAGGAGCTCGCGCCGGTGCCGCCAGGAGCTCCGTTGAGTGCTTGCAGCAGCGCGGATCTGACTTGAGGGAGGTGCAAGCTCTCCTTTGACCCACCCAATAGTGTCAGTTGGGAGCTTGCATTAACGAAGAGGAATACCTGCAGGATTTGCATGTGTGGGTGTCTCCAAGAAATCCCTTGGGTGCCTGCAGGTATAGCTGACTGTCAGCAGGAGTTCCGCCGTGATCCAACAGGGCCTCAGTAGGGTCCCTGCATTTGTTCTTTAAGGTCCCTGCATAAGATCAGCTGGGAACCGGCAGGAACAAAGTGGGATATCGATAGGAGATCAGTGGAATGTGTATGTGGGTAAAAACGAAGTAGTGGATAAGTGGGTAAACACTGTTATCTTCATTGGAGTGACTTATTTCATCTCTGGGACAATTAACATTCCATTTTAGAACGCAGAAGCAGTACAGAACAATTGTGATGCAAGATTTCAGACACAAATTTCCCTTGGGCACCATTTCATCTTGAAGTGGGCCTGAGCTATAAGGTGCTCTGATTGCTTTGACTTTATCTGAGCTGTCAGCCCACAGCTATGTGAGGTTGTTCAGGTTATTCTGGACCTCGCATTATATTTTATATGAGTAGTTGAGATAGCTGGGTTTACAAGGTGCAAATAAATAAAATTCATGCACATTCTCTTGTTATGGAAGATTAGAAGAGGCGGCCTTGTGTTTCTCAGGCACCTCACGTTATGTTGTCTTGATAAGTATTCTCAATCAGCGGGCCAATCACCTCTAAGCCGCGGCTGGATTAAACTAACAGATCCCTCAAAGTAACAGCTAGGGCAGAGTAGCACTCCCATTTAGAGTATTTCATAGGAGGAGTAGAAGGCTGGCCCTGTATTACAAGTCACACCCACGTCAGATGAGTTTTCCTACTCACACGTGGGATTCATGACTCATTGCAACATATTTGATGAGAGAGTCGGGCTGTTCTGGGACACCTAAGAGTCCATTTTGTAGAAGAAATGCTGAATTAGTGCTGGAATAGAGTGAGCGGCACCGGTTTGCAGTTCTGGCAGCTACTTCGGTGCCAGAACGGGGTAAACCGACACACGCAAGGGCGCCCAGGTACATTCAGTGTGTGCCTGGTGGGATCGAAACCTTCAACCCAGAGAGAGAGTTGAGGCTCTGGTCCCTTCCAGTTGCAGCCCTTATTACCACACTTGAATGACAATTCATAAGTTCTTTCACTAGAGCTGTATCCTGGCTCGGATCTCAGAGAGACGCTTGAGACCCATCAAGAGAACAAATATGATACATTCTGCATGTCACTTTCAACACGTACTGGCAAAAAGACAAACCAGATGAGTGGGTTACTCTCTCAAGGTATGTCTGTAGATAAGGTATGTATGTCTATTAGTGAAATGATGAGAATAATGACTCCCTGTGAACAGACTTGTTTTTGGGAACTAAGTATACGTACTACCACCTGACTCAACGGCGCCATTAGAAGGATTGATTGAGTTAAAACCTGCAGGATTCAAATATATGCTTTGCAGGTTACATGCAGCTGCCTACAGCGAGTGCCTACCTCCACAGTTTGACCAGAATTTAGACCTGCGACCTGCATTGTACACAAAAGACTGCAGTAGCAAGTGTTACAATGCTGAACTATTTTATACAGCTCAGAGACCTATAACCTGCTCCTTAAACTCAATTCTGTACTTCAGGAACTTTGACTCTGTAAGCCATTGTGTCATGATTTAGCCCTATGTTCAGAGCATGCAAAGAAAGCAATAAAGCAAGGGCACTAGACACCTGGGCTTTCTTACCGATATGATACCCTTAGACGTTCATCGCAGCCGCAGCGGGGGCCACTGAAGGACTGGGCTATTTAAGGCCCAGCGGTGCCAGGGGACAACACCTGAAACCTTCGTGGGTTACCTGTTCTGGCGTACAAATCAAAGAGACACGGGACACTTCCTTCGGCGTCAAAGATCAGCGTTTATTTACTGCAGGGATACAGAGATCGCTAGAAGTACAACATAGTGTAGGTTCTGAGAGTCTGCTTCGAATTGCAAAAGTGGATCGCTCCTTTTATACACATATTCGCCATTGCACAACATACGAACAAAAGGTTACAACTCGGTTCCCACAGTAAACTTAAAAAAAGTTGCATTCATGTTTTCAGAAGCCCGGAACATAATTACAGTAGCATTGCCGGTTCCCAACTGTAAAAGCACGCTATCCCACCATTAGGCACATTCCATTCTGGTTGTAAACGAGCGAAGAGAAGGGACAGAAACAGGTGCAAGGAAAACAAAGGCAGACAACAGATTGAAAAGAGTGTGGGGGCAATATCGGAAGCATGATCACAGGATCAAAGGATTCGAGCCTAGCGCATGCAAGGCTGAAACAATAGACCGGCACGGCAAGATGAGCCTCGAGCGGAGCCATCTGCCTTTGCCGTGTCATACCCCTAGTCATAAAGACACACTCAAAGGGATATGCATCTTCCGCCTGGGAGTCCCAGGGTCATCAGGCGGACATTGGTCGTTCGCCAGCTACGTGAGGGCAAGAAACAAAATGGATGCCGCATCTAAAATGGAACCCGAGGGTTCAGATGAAGAAACCCGTAAATAAGACGAACCCTTCTAAGTAGTGTAGCGTAAACACGTACACCCACTAAACTCATCATTTGCGGTTCGTAGATACCAAACTCATCCATATCTGATCAGACCCAAAAACGTCATTACGATTCTCACGGAACCTCACCGCTCCTTCTCCTACATTGCCACCAAGACCTCCAATGGACTCAATGTAGTATTAAGTAATACGATGAATCCATTAGATTTTAAAATAGGATTTATTTCAGGAGTAGTAAAGAAGTTAGCTGGCTGAACAGAATGCCTTAGCTACATTCCAGACCAAATACAGTATAGAACTTAGAACATAAACACATTCAAATAACTACAACCTATTAAAGAGAAATACCACTTACAAAAACACCATATACTACACATCCTCCCCTTTATAGAAAAAAAATAAAACAACAATATATATATATATATATATATATATATATATATATATATATATATATATATATATATATATATATGTTGCGCTCGTCACAACCCTGAGATCCCAAGGAAGAGATGACAGCACTCGGGGGTACCTTAGATCACACAGTAGTTTATTCAACTACAAGCTCGCCACAGACGCGTTTCGGCACTTGGCCTTCGTCAGTGTGTGTGTTTACACACGAATAACCGGTACATTTAATACTGATAACAAAGTACAAAGGTTACACCTCTCAGTCGACATCGACAGAGGACTACAGCTCTCCCAACTATCGCGGGCGCCATCTTGTAATGGTAAAATATACATACATCATTGAATGATCATAATGAATGTGCTTAAAGTGATCATACCTACAGATAGGTAAGTATGCACAGATGGGAGATGTCTTAAACAGTACAAGCGACTTTTTATACACTGTTTGATATAGCCGTGGATCGGCAATGGTCCTCTAAAACAAAGAGAGGTGACTTTATATGCAACCTATTGTACAGAATTATATACACTAAGAAATTAAACGTGAACATATCATACATAGTGCAAAGAGTAAGGGGTACCAAAGAAAACGTGAAGAAATGCCAGTGGTACGTTCTAATCTAGTTATTGTTGTTATAACATATAACATAGGAATCAAAGAGCCCTTTGAGCCTAATAAAATACCACTTATTTAGAACAATGTGCGTGTATAAAGCAAATCTAAATCTTCTGCAGTTTTAAAGATATATACATGTGTACTGGAGAGGCAGTTTGTCAGTTCATCTTAATTAACCTCCCCTGTGACTATACAGAGACATATAATCTATACACAGTAATATATACAGTGATCCACAAGACTTCAGCGAAAACAGAATACAGTTAGATACAGAAGCAACAGTATTGCTATTTGCCTAAGTGAAAGACCATTTCTTCCCCACTGTTCATCCCTTTTGGCCATTTAGTGGAAAGATCTATAATGTAGCGCGACTCAAGTCTGCGTAATCGTCGCAGACGGTCACCCCCTCTGGCGTTGTTTTTAATGGTGTCAAGATCAAAATATTGGAGCTGGTTGCGATCCCTGTTGTGTTTTTCGGCAAAATGCCGAGTGACAGGGTATGCTTGATCGGCCTTGTCAATAGCTCTTAGATGTTCTAAAATTCGCCGCTTCAGCATATTGATAGTGCTCCCTATGTAGCGGAGGCCGCAAGGGCAAACCAAACAATAGACTGCTAAGGGGGTGCTGCAAGTGATGAACTGTTTTATATGCAGTTTTTTGCCAGTGTCTTGATTTTCCACTGTGAGAACTCTTTTGCTCCCAGCGCACGCTTTACATTTTCCACAGGGGAAAAAAACACTCATAGATTTTAAGGTGTTACTTTTAGGGAGTGGTTTCTCTAGATGGCTGGTCACCAGATAATCTCTTAAAGATCTGGTTTTGTTAAAAGTTATGAGTGGGTGAACTGGTAGGTCGTCTTTGATAATGCTATCTGTTTTGAGAATATGCCAGTTTTTACGCAGCATGGATCTGAGATCGTTGGCACCAGCAGAAAAAGGGGTTATTAACCTAAACTTTCCTTTACCACCATCAGCTTTCTCAATGGCGGGTTTAGTAGTTAATAGGGAATCTCTAGGGATAGCCCTTACTTTCCTCAAGGTGTTTTTCAAAAGAGACTCTCCATACCCCCTGGCCTTAAATCGATTCACACACTCATTGGCTGCCTCATCAAAGTCTTCTACTCTTGAACAATTCCTACGGAGCCAAAGTAGCTCTCCGTACGGAATGCTCTTGATTAGTTGAGGAGGGTGACTACTGCTGGCAAAAAGGGTGGAGTTGCCAGCAGTTGTTTTTCTGTGTAGAGCTGTGTGGATCTGCTGGTCCTGTGAGAACACTTTCAGGTCTAGATATTCAGCTGATACCGAACTTACCGTCCCTGAAAGGTGTAAATTGTAGGCATTCTCGTTCAGTTTGTTGATAAAGGCTTGTGCTGTTACTAATGAGCCCCGCCAAACAATAAACAGGTCATCAATGTACCTGAACCAGCCCTCCACCTTTCCTTCCACTCCATCCACCATACAGTTCCTGGGTACCTGCTCCTCCCACCAGCCGACAAAAAGGTTTGCATAGCTGGGAGCGAAGCAGGTACCCATCGCTGTTCCAGACACCTGTCTAAACAGTTGATCCTCAAATAGGAATATATTATTGTTCAAACAGAATTCAATGAACTCAAGAATCATGATATTGTGGGTGGTAATCCTCAATTGTCTCAAGTTCAGAAAGTGCTGGATAGCCTCTAGGCCCTGTTGATGGTCTATAACAGTGTACAAGCTTGTGATATCAAGTACAATCATTAGGCAGTCTTTATCCCAGTTCACATTCCTTATTTGGTTCAGAAAATCCTTGGTATCCCGTACATATGAGGGAAGGGTTAATACCAAGGGAAATAGGAACTTGTCTATAAACCGGGACATATTCTCAGTAAGACTGCCAATCGATGAGACAATCGGGCGGCCCGGAGGAAGTAAACTGTCCTTATGTAGCTTTGGCAGATGGTAGAGGGTTGGTGTGAGGGGTTGGGTTGTCCGGAGGAAGAGAAATTCGTCCTTACTGAGCATATTGCAATTATGCCATTTCCCTATTAGTATATCATAACTCCGGATGCTCTCCAAGTATACATCGTTGGTACATTTGACGTAAAACTTGGTGTCAGAAAGTTGGCGTAGTGCTTCAAATCTGTAGTATTCTCTGGTGAGAAGTACAACATTACCCCCTTTATCCGAAGGTTTAATGATGATTTTTTCATCCTTCATAAGATCTTGTAGGGCCATTTTTTGTTGCTCTGTAATGTTGTACTTTATGGGATGGTTTGCTTTTCTGTACTGCATGAGTTCTTGGGTCATGGCTTCTGAAAAGGCGTCAATCGCATCCCAAGGCATCTGTGGGATGAATATTGATGGAGGTTTGTATCCACTCTCTTCACGATCTTGTTCGATACCCAAAGCAAGAGCTCTTTGTCCTCTATTCAGAGATCCAGATGATTCCTGTGTCTGGTCTTCTTCACGCAGCCCCTCAAGTATTTCAAGAGCTTCAATTTCCCTGCCCGTAAGGGCATCCGTTGCTGTTGCTCTAGTTCCGATCCCTCCCCTTTCTATTAGGTGGGGCCGTAGTTTGAAGTATTTATGCAACTTCAGCTTGCGTGTGAATCTGAAGAGGTCTATTCTTGTTTGGGTGTATTCAAGTGGGGTGCTGGGGCAGAAAGTCAATCCGAGGCTGAGTAGATTAATTTCTATATCAGTTAAAGTTCTTACAGTCAGGTTGACCACCGTTAGATTTTGACTGGTGGTTTCTGCTGCATGCGTCACTTCTTGTTGCCTCGTGTCCGGTTGCCCCAATTGTTGGGCTTGGCTCTGCCTCTCCCTTTTCCGCCGCCGCTTGCCGCCGCCCCCTCTCCTTGTCCGCCTTGTTTTTTTGTTTTCTGTGATTGTTCTGCCATGTCCGGTGGTTTTGTCTTGCCGCCTCTTAGCCAGGTCCCCTTGATAACGTCGTATTCCTGATGAAAAGGGGTCTTCTCGCCATCATTTGGCTCCGTTGATCGTGGTCTCTGCCGTGTTTTGGCTGGTACCCTTATATTTTGTTGATCGTCCTCGGATTCATTCTCCGTTACATCGGATTCGGACGTGGGGATTTCTGGTGTTGAGGTGGTTCTGGATTGTAGTGCTTGGCGCGAAGCGTCGTATTTCCTTGCATATGTTAGAATGCGCCCCTGCTGATAATCATCCTCATCTCTTTCGTACTTCTCTTGTTTCCTAGTACGTATTTTTTGTTCATATTTGGTGAGGCGTGCCTTCATATCAGTCTTAAGCTGAAGCACTAACTCTTTATCAGATTCCTCCTCTAGTTTCTCCTCTAAGTTTTTTATTTCCTCCAACGCCTTCTCACGGTCGCTCCAAGCATACTTGATTAGTATCTTGAGAGTCCCTTCCGTGTACGCAGCTGTATGTGATTCCCAGTCCGTGAGTAGCTGAGGGTCAGGGTTCTCATATGATGGTACAGTATGCACCCTTAACCCACGCGGTACTCTCTTCACCTCAACATAGCTGGTGAGGCTTGTGGCTTCCCACCATTTGCGTGTCTCGCGTTCATGCAGCCGTTCCAGCTTAGCCATCATTTCTTTTATTTTCACATTTTGTGGATCTGCCACTGGCACATCTTCATTGGTCCTCTCACGTCTTTCACGTTGTTTGAACATGTCTTTTGCCGCAGTGCGGCGTTCCGTTTCTGAGAACATAGTCCCGGTTTTCAATTGTGCTTCTTGCTAAATGTAGTGCATGCGCAGTGGTTGGTAGGCTTTGCTTGCGGTAACTGTGTGAAAAGGGTCGCCCCCCTGACGCTCTGCCTGAATGTCCGCTCTCTCATACGAGATTGATACGAGTAGGCAGGGAAAATTAAGTCAAACGGCGATCCGCTTACCCGTCTCAGTGTTCCGATTGACTCCGGTGGAGAACTCACGGCTCGCCGGTGTCCTCCAGGAATCGCGTCGTACTGTCCGAGGTGGGGGTGGATCAATCCGTAATAGACCTTCCTGCTGGCGGTTAGGCGGTGCACAGGAAACCAATGTGTTCGCCGCTCCTTATCCTTCGAAAGTCCTGTGCACTCGTAAGCGGGTGCTGTCGGCGGCTCGAAGAAACGCCGCGAAACACTGCGCTCGTCACAACCCTGAGATCCCAAGGAAGAGATGACAGCACTCGGGGGGTACCTTAGATCACACAGTAGTTTATTCAACTACAAGCTCGCCACAGACGCGTTTCGGCACTTGGCCTTCGTCAGTGTGTGTGTTTACACACGAATAACCGGTACATTTAATACTGATAACAAAGATCAAAGGTTACACCTCTCAGTCGACATCGACAGAGGACTACAGCTCTCCCAACTATCGCGGGCGCCATCTTGTAATGGTAAAATATACATACATCATTGAATGATCATAATGAATGTGCTTAAAGTGATCATACCTACAGATAGGTAAGTATGCACAGATGGGAGATGTCTTAAACAGTACAAGCGACTTTTTATACACTGTTTATATATATATAAAACAAGTAAATTCATTATACCTTTCAGGTTTTTTAACACATCTGCCAAAAGAAGATTTCACACTAGAAGAAGGTCTAGCAGTGTTTAACATTTTGCCACTGTTAACATTGTTAATATTAGCACTGTTTGTATTAAAAGGAGCAACATCACAAGACAAAGTAGGACCATCTTCTTCTGCATCATCATAACACCAAAAATAATTACGAGGATATGACTTTGGATATACATCAAGAGTAGTAGACATTGGCATATCATTGGAAAGAGCTAAAGCTATACGACTCATGTGCCATTTTTCACCATTTTCTAATGTCACTGAATTATGACGAAATTTTGCAATCTTTTTTGGAAGACTAAACTTGCTATGACCCTTAGGTACTTTCTTAGCACTTTTAATACAAACCCACTGATCAACACGCAAATTGACAGGTTTAGAACCATGTTTAGTATCGTAATAAGCTTTGTTCTTGATTTGTGAATTAGCTAAATTAGTTCTTAGATAATTTAAATCACAAAAAGACATCTCATTGTGTTTCATCCAACACGGATTTGTCTTGGAAAACAGTATCCTACACCTAATGAGAGAAAAAGGACTTTTACCTAAAGAAGAATGAGCTGTTACTCTATAAGCCCCCAGCATTTTTTTTATTCATTTTCCCAAGAAATTTTTGACTTACTGCACAATTGCAAAGTACTTTTGATAACTCTGTTAAGTCTTTCAACAGTGCCATTGCTGGAAGGATGATAAAGTGGAGTTAACTTTTGTTTAATACCATTAGATGTGAGAAAATTCAACATTTCTTTAGATTTAAACTATTCTCCGTTATCAGTTAAAATAGAAGCAGGAAAGCCTTCTTGTAAAAAGATGGAATCTAAAAAATCAATTACATTTCTGGTGTCTACCTTATTAACAACCTGCCTGGCCTCTACCTTGGGGGTGCCCAGGAGTGGACGCCTCACAGGGAAAGCCAGGATGAGTTCCACAGCGGTATTCGTACAAGCGGCTTGAGACCCTTGCGGGTGAGTAGTGCGCTATACAAGTATCAATTTACATTTAGTTCAAACCACCTAGAGAGTAAATCAACCAAAACAATGAAATGCTTTAATGTACCATCAAACCAATTATTGTGCCCATAAGATCTAAAGTTAGTTCTTCTCAGGGAAGATTAGGAGAACACACTACATCTAACAGTGGATTAAAAGTTGTCTTGGATTTATCAGCAATCTCGAAATGTAAACAAGACCTTACAAATTTCTCAATATTACTGTCAATTCCAGGCCACCAATATTGGTCTCTGACCCTGGAACTAGTAAGAGAAATACCAGGATTACCTTCGTGAGACAAATGTATAATTTGTTTTCTCAAAGACATGGGAGGAATAATTTTGCCACCTCTGAACATTAAATGATCATAAATGGAAAGTTCTACTCTGACTTCCCAAAAACCCCTTAAGTCACCATGAAGATTTTTTTACTGAACATGTTCCAACCATTTATGGCCTTTGACTTGACATTGGTTAAAATATTATCTTCCGAATCAGCTTTTAACCGTTGATCCTGAGAAAAGCTATTTATATAATCATCATTTGAAAGACAATTAGCAACAGAAAAATCATTTCAAGAATTACAATCAGTTTCAACAAGAGGCAATGAAAGTTTACTAAGACAATCTGCAATAACTTTCTTAGCTCCAGGAACATCACGAATTTCAAATAGAAAATCTTGCAAATGCATGGAAAGTCTTGCAATTCTAGCAGTAGCTTTGTTAAGAACTTCTGTAGTGAGTAATTTTGTAAGAGGTATATGATCACTTCTAACACAAACATTTTTACCCCACAAAAATGTTCTAAAGTGCTCTAAACTCCAAACTACAGCTAAAGTTACTCTTTCTATTACAGAATATTTTTCTTCTGTAGGGGTCAAAGATCTAGATGCAAAAGCAATAAGAACTTCTTGACTGCTATCAGAAATTTGAGTTAAAACTGCTTCAAGACCTTTAGAGCTTGCATCCGTAGTCACAAATGTATGAGCACAAGGATTAAAACTTTGAAGATTAGGTGCCTTACAAATGGCTTTTTTTTATCATAATAAAAGCTAGTTGACATTCTTCAGACCAAGTAAAACTGACTTTGCTTTTTAATACATTTCTCATAGGATAGGTTTTCTCAGAGAAATTACTCATGAATTGAGAGTAAAATTCAGCCAAACACAAAAATGACCGTAAGTCATCCTTGGATTTTGGTGAAGGAACATCTATTATGGCTCTTATCAATTTTTTTGGGGTCTTATATCTTGTTCACTAATCTCTTGCCCTAAATAAACCACATTATTTTCAGAAAATGTACATTTTGAAATTTCAGCAGTGAGTCCTTTGCTGTCAAGAACACTGAAAACTGTTCTCAACCTGGAATCATGTTGATGAGAATTACATCCCATAATGAGAATATCATCTTGAAAAAATGTAACCCCCTGCATATCACCAAATAGTTGTGACATTTCTCACTGAAAAACTGCAGCCGCAGAAGCTAATCCGAATTGCATGCGGCAAAATCGAAAACATCCAAAGGGTGTACAAAACGCTGTTAAATCACGACTGGAATGGTGCACAGAAACTTGCTGATAAGTGGAAGATAAGTCTAATATAAAGAAATATTGTGCACCACGAGTGAGTGATAATATTTGATCGATCCTTGGTAAAGGCTATTGATCAACAATAATATTATCATTAAGACTTCTTAAGTCAACACATAAACAGATTTTTCCGTTAGCCCGTCTAGCTATAACCAACGGAGAAATCCATTCTAAAGCCTCCACTGGTTCAATAATGCCACTCTCTTGTAATTTTAGTAATTATTTTTTCACCTCATCTTTTACAATATTGGGAACATTCCTCACTTTATATATTTATGGAACAGCATTACTCTTTACTCTAATGCAATGAGAAAAACCTTTCAACTTACCAATTTTTCCTGAAAATACGTTAGAAAACTCTTTAAGGACCCAATTCTTTGGTGATTTTTCCCTCACAAGCAACCAGAACCTGTTCTGGACTGTTGGGATCAAGTATGATATGTAATGCTCTTTGATCCTTCCAGCCCAAAACTGATAGACCATCCAATGCAATATAAAATTTACACACAGCAGTGCGATCTTTAAACTAAAAAAACAACAAACGGTAACCTAACATATCTATTTTATCACCTGTGAAACTTTCAGGGAGAACATCAGTAGGTTCCAAATGTGGACCTAATGCACTAACTAATTCCGTGTCCCAAACACTTTTAGCAATAATAGTGAAAGGAGAACCGGAATCTACAGCAACCTGCAAAGGAATACCTCCAAATTTTACGATACACAAAGGTTTGCTCCTGCCATTATCATTAATGTTTAGTACAACATTGCATTGTTTGTTAAAATTGTGTACAGAATTGCAAGAGTCAGAGTCATAATCAGATGAATCAATTTATGTAAGACAAGTAACTTTTGGTTTCTGTCTAGGTTTTTTTGCATACTTTAGCAAAATGCCCTAAAACCCCACATTGTGAACACTTTGTGGATCTTCCTGGACATTTCTCAAAACCAGCATTGTGCTATTTATCACCACAATAACAAGCAAAAGTTGAAGTATCATTTTGATTTATTCTTTGTTTAGAACAAATCTAGGAATTGAAATGTTTACTTTGAAAGTTCTTATTTTCCTTAGAAATTTCTTTCCCTTTCTTGGCATCTGAAATTTTATTAACAATAGATGCAGATTCAACTTGTTCTGATAATGTCTTAGAACTTCTGTCAGAAAGTTCAGCTTTTTTCACTAAAGCAAGGAACAAAACGAATTTCAAATAGAAAATCTTGCAAATGCATGGAAAGTCTTACAATTCTAGCAGTAGCTTTGTTAAGACCTTCAGTAGTGAGTAATTTTGTAAGAGGTTTATGGTCACTTCTAACACAAACATTTTTACCCCACAAAAATGTTCTAAAGTGCTCTAAACTCCAAACTACAGCTAAAGTTACTCTTTCTATTACAGAATACTTTTCTTCTGTAGGGGTCAAAGATCTAGATGCAAAAGCAATAACAGCTTCTTGACTGCTATCAGAAATGTGAGTTAAAACTGCTTCAAGACCTTTAGAGCTTGCATCCATAGTCACCAACGTATGAGCACAAGGATTAAAACTTTGAGGATTAGGTGCCTTACAAATGGCTTTTTTTTAACATAATAAAAGCTAGTTGAGATTCTTCAGACCAAGTAAAACTGACTTTGTTTTTAATACATTTCTCATAGGATAGGTTTTCTCAGAGAAATTACTCACAAATTGAGAGTAAAATTCAGCCAAACACAAAAATGACCGTAAGTCATCCTTGGATTTTGGTGCAGGAACATCTATTATGGCTCTTATCAACTTTTTCTTGGGTCTAATATCTTGTTCACTAATCTCTTGCCCTAAATAAACCACATTATTTTCAGAAAATGTACATTTGGGAATTTCAGCAGTGAGTCCTTTGCTGTCAAGAACACTGAAAACTGTTCTCAACCTGGAATCATGTTGATGAGAATTACATCCCATAATGAGAATATCATCTTGAAACCGCAGAAGCTAACCCGAAATGCATGCGGCAAAATCGAAAACATCCAAAGGGTGTACAAAACGCTGTTAAATCACGACTGGAATGGTGCACAGAAACTTGGTGATAAGCCGAAGATAAGTCTAATATAAAGAAATATTGTGCACCACGAGTGAGTGATAATATTTCATCGATCCTTGGTAAAGGATATTGATCAACAATAATATTATCATTAAGACTTCTTAAGTCAACACATAAACAGATTTTTCCGTTAGCCCGTCTAGCTATAACCAACGGAGAAATCCATTCTAAAGCCTCCACTGGTTCAATAATGCCACTCTCTTGTAATTTTAGTAATTATTTTTTCAGCTCATCTTTTACAATATTGGGAACATTCCTCACTTTATATATTTATGGAACAGCATTACTCTTTACTCTAATGCGATGAGAAAAACCCTTCAACTTACCAATTTTTCCTGAAATACGTTAGTAAACTCTTTAAGGACCCAATTCTTGGTGCTTTCTCCCTATAAAGTTTACGATACACAAAGGTTTGCTCCTGCCATAATCATTAATGTTTAGTACAATATTGCATTGTTTGTTCACTTTAAAATTGTGTACAGAATTGCAAGAGTCAGAGTCATAATCAGATGAATCAATTTATGTAAGATAAGTAACTTTTGGTGTCTGGACTAGGTTCCTTTGCATACTTTAGCAGAATGCCCCAAAACCCCACATTGTGAACACTTTGTGGATCTTCCTGGACATTTCTCAAAACCAGCATTGTGATATTTATCACCACAACAATAACAAGCAAAAGTTGAAGTATCATGTTGATTTGTTCTTTGTTTAGAACAAATCTAGGAATTGAAATTTTTACTTTGAACGTTCTTATTTTTCTTAGAAATGTCTTTCCCTTTCTTGGCATCTGAAATTTTATTAACAATAGATGCAGATTCAGCTTGTTCTGATAATGTCTTAGAACTTCTGTCAGAAAGTTCTGCTTTTTTCACTAAAGCAATGACATCTTTTAAACTGGAATCACCTTCAATCCAAAGCCTGTCTGAATGCCTTTATTTTTTTGTGCATACAACTTCCTGGTCCCGAATAAATTCATCATGCAAAACACCAAATTTGCAAGGTACAGCCAAGGTTTTTAATTGAGAAACATTCATCCGCGGATTCATGTTGAAGCTATTTTCTATTAAAAAATGCACGTCTTGTTACTTCAATACAGACTGTGGGAGGATAATGTGCTGACAGATAAAATGGCAGTTTTAAAAATATCAATATCACCTGATCTTTCAGGTTTTTGCATTTGGCTGTAAACTCTTAACCCTTCAGGACCAAGACTGAGTAAAAGCATTCTTTTCTTTCTTTCTCAAGATAAAATACCTACATTATCCTCCAAGGTAGCTGTATAGTTAAGAAAATACTCTTTCTATTCTGTCCATTTAATAATTGGATCAACAGGTGTAGTAAGAAATTCTTTGGGAGTACTTAAATTTATATTAATGTAAGAACTCAAACTTGAAGTACTGGTTGAAGCCAGTCAATAAACAAACATATTAAAAAAAACGTACTTGAAGTCAAACATGTAAATAAGGTAGTTGAAACGACACCTTCCGAGTAAATAATTGAAATAGAAGCAAAACGATAACCTTTTAACCCCTTCCATGCTGATGACAGAACGGTACCGTCATCAGCGTCGGTTGAGCTGTGCTGATGACGGAACCGTTCCGTCATGACTCCGCCCGCGCAAGGCGGAGTCAGCATGGGCGGGGAATTCGCGCCGCACGGAAGCGGTTAAAAGCTTGTTATATATCAGATGTGCTCGAAGAAGAAAAACAAAGAAAAACAGATGGTAAACAAAGATGGCGGCACGTTTGCCGCGTCAAGTTTACGTTGCGTGACCTTTGATGTAACGTTCAATCCCACAGTGCTTTGCGTGATAACAGCGCGCTGAGAATGCTGTTGCCACGCAGCTGCATAAGAATCTTCAATACAGCAATGCGCGGATCACCGACTGCCCCGGGGAAAGCCACCACCAGGCAACGCGTGGCTCGATGACGCTCCAAACCACCGTTGAAGCTGGAGGTGGTTTGAAGAATTGTCGACCGTCGCATAGTGTAAACCTCGCTGGAATTCCTCAGTAGATAAATATTGAAGAAAATGAAGATTTTGAAGAAAATCTTGGTTTTTGAGCAAAAATCAAGTTGGAAAAAAAAATCCTGTAGAAGCTGTCACATCCCAAAACGTTACCAATTCAATGTAGTATTCAGGAATAAAATGAATCCATTAGATTTGAAATAGGATTTATTTCAGGAGTAGTAAAGAGCACGTCTGGAGAAGTTAGCTAGCTGAACAGAATGCCTCAGCTACATTCCAGACCAAATACAGTATAGAACTTAGAACATAAACACATTCAAATATCTACAATCTATTAAAGAGAAATACTACTTACCAAAACACCACATACTACACTCCCTCTCCACCTCCGAACATCACCCTCCCTGGTGGTCTTCGGAAAGCGACTCAAGACCTGGCTCTTCGACACAGACACAGCAACCTCAGTGCCCAGATACCCCTAGGTGTGATAGCGTTGCGCTTTTCAAATACTGATTGATTGATAGACTTTCTGGAGAGACTTGGAAGTCTGCAGCAGTGCATTAACCCCCTGAGTTAGCCTCATATGAAGCCTGTTTGTGGTTAGTCGGGTATGCTACAGCAGGTGAACAAATGTTCCTTGTTGTCAATTTCTTTCAGAGGAGTAATTGAAAAAAAGATGTCGCTCAGATTTACAGGCAGACCATGAGCTGGTTATCACTGAATCAGCTCATCGTGACTCGGCCCTTCTTTGGTTCACCCTCTTCCTTACCCTTTTCTCAATGTGCGGGTCCCAGAGTAAATATATTCTGTTGCCGAAAGTGAACCATTAGAACGGTGCCATCCATGTGCTTCAATCAGGAACTTTCCAAAAATTGAACGAGTGACATAAGATTTCCACACAGTTGTGAGGAGAGGCTTTTAGCATCCCAAAATTAAATCACGGTACTTCCTGCAAAACGGAGTCTAAAACATCTCTCTACATTTTCATTTTGCTTGGGAGCTCCAAAGTGAGCATGTCATCGCAAAGACATGATGGTTATTCTGTATTTATCAGCCGTGGTAATTGCATTCCGTTGCAGTGGCCTGAGCAGGGGAGTGAACTGAATGCATAACCGCCTACTCGAGGAAGAGGGCTGCATCAGGCTTGCTTTTTGCAGTATTCCGGGCTTCAATTACAATCGCGTCTGTGCTTGAAGGTGGAAATTATGTTTTATTTATTTATTCATCATTTTATGTATGACTTTGATTCATTTTTTTTAAATATTATTTCTTTTTTTTTTATCTCAAAATATTTGTATTGAAAATAAATTTGACATATACAAACAGTTTGTCACAATTCTTAGACCAAAATATAATGTCTGGCTTAATTAAAAATAAAAGTCAAACCTCCATATAGGGCACTGGGGTGCAAACCTCTAATCCACTGTCAACGAGTTTCTCATTGTCATTGGAGAATCATGCAATCTGTCCAAAGCCAAGAACAGCTGAAATGATGTTCCATAACGGCCAGAGCAGGGGAACCAGGCTCTCAGCGCCGGCTCAACCTCTTGAGAAAATCACTTAATCTTCCTGTGCCTGCAAAAACATGAAAGTGTCCTTGTGTAATGCAATGGGTGCTCATGTAAAGCGCTTCAGTACCTTCGGGTCGAGTCTGCGTTATATAAAACAGCAAAAAAACGTAATTACATATGCATGTGTCTCATGTGGACAACCTGGAAATCTGGCATGGATCTGGCCGTCCTAGTACAACGCTGGACACCCCTGCTCCACCTTATTCACCAGCACATTCGGATACTGTGTGCACTTGGGTATCCATCGGATACCTGTGTAGTGAGTTCCTTTCTTCCATGTTATGATTTTGCACCTTCATCTGGAAATGAATATCTGTTCAGACAGTATCAAAAAAGCTAGCTCTCCGCTATTCTCTAGAGAAGCCCTGGGCTTGCTTCCTAAAAGCTTTTAAAGGAGCCACCTGTGCTCTCAGCATTACGGAGTTGAGATTTTGCCTCATGTCTTTCTGCACTAAAGCATTTTCTTGCTTTCTGTAGATGCGAATGTGCCTTTCCTACTTCCCAGGCCGTGCTTAATTTGTGGCATATAGTTTCGGGTGCTTAGCAAGGGCACTTTTTATTAGGGCCGGGTCTACCTGCGTGCCACTGCCAACTCACATCAAGGACTGCACTTGTTTCCAGTCACACAATATAATTGTTTATTGACACTCTGTCTTCCTGCTGAGGAGTGCTTAGCCAATAACAAATCCATGCTGCCCTTCAGTCAGTGTTGCCGATGAGCGGGACACTGAGTTGGCTGGATTTGGTCTTGTAGGGCTGCCACGGCAGCATGTAAATGTAAATGTAAATTGATACTTGTATAGCGCACTACTCACCCACAAGGGTCTCAAGGCGCTTGTACGAATACCGCTGTGGAACCCATCCTGGCTTTCCCTGTGAGGCGTCCACTCCTGGGCACCCCCAAGGTGGAGGCCAGGCATCCTTAGCGTTGTGGGGGCCGTTGTGGAGATTAAGCAAGCTATTGCCCAGAGTTGCAGAGTGGGACTCCATGATTGGAATTGGCACCGAGGCGAGAATTATCAGGTCCGTGGAATTTTTTGAGCCCAAGACTCGCCGAGCTTAACGTAACCTTTTTAGGTCAAGCATTCGAGACCTCTTGTATATACTTTAGTGTATTCTTATATGTGTATGTACTTTGTGGGCTCTGGAGAACAGCCCTAGGACTTGTCTGCTTCCGCTTAGGGACTTTATTTTCTGTTCAACTGCCTCTATTTAACTGTCTTGATAGAAAACGACCTGCAGAGGTCAGTAAAATACCAGATTCACTTTAGCATTTTCTAGATTTCAGTCCACAGAAATTGTCTTCCACGAGCACCCGTAGCCGATAATATTTTTTTCAAAACATGTATTTTCAGGGATATGACTATCTAAGGCCCTGGTTTTATATTAAAAACAGAGCTTTGGACTATACCATTTCACGCTGAAAGGCAATATTTCTCTCTATATGTTCCCATACCTGACGTGTCACGCAGTTTGGTGCTTACTTTCACTCCATGTTAAAGAACAGTATATGTTTCAGCACCCAGGCCAATGTGCTGCATAGCTAAATACATATAAGGTCCCAAAGGTGAGACCGATTGCATTGCAAATGCTTGTTAAAATTCCACGTGTGCCCGGCCGTCCCGCCCTATCATCATGAGCACACTGCTGACGAGTAAACGCACAGGCAGAGGCAGTCTGTTCGGCATGACAACAACGCTATAATTTGAAACATGCAGTGTGCAGCAGAGCAGCACCAGGCCTCTTAATAAAGGCAGTAACCAGTCCGGACCGTAACTACAGTAAGTAGCAACCAATCAACGCTGCTTTTTTGTGTGAGCATGGTCACTGCGGCATAATGGTTGGTAGACCGGAATTAAGCCAAGTAGGTTACGCGGTGACCATGAGTCAGTGACTCTGAGTAATCATGCCGCCAGAGCCGGGCCCCGAGTGCAATGAAACCCCCCTAGGCCAGGGGCCGGGCTGAGTTTAAAACGGGCTGGTTTTGTTACTGGACCTATTTTTTTTTTAACAAAATCAGTCCACATTAACAAAATCCGGACCCCACTTTTACAGTTGTGCGGCCTTTGGGTCTCAGAGTGTCCTCTCCAGTGGCCTTGTCAGTCATGCCCCTGGTCCTTGTTGTCCAATCTGCTTCTTGATATGTGAGTCTTCTGTTGCTAGACCTAGGCTTGTTGCAGCTCTTGGTGATGTTCTGCACTATCCTGACAAGAACATTGCTGACACACACTTCCGTGTTTTGTTCAGTGGGGCATACTCTCTTTCCCCTAGTGAGCTTCTGGATTGCCCAGTGGTCGAAGTCGGCGGGATCGGCAGTGCACAGCGTGCACCTTCCTCTTTAATTTAATTAAATCTGTTCCCCTACTTGTTCATTTTACAAATGCATCCCAGGATGGCAGAAATAGCCACGGCCCATAGATAAAACGTGACTGTTCGTGGCCGCTTGGGGAAGAGAGGGCAGAGAAGGAAAAGGACTCTCTTTTTTCCTTCTTTCCCAGAGAATGCAACAACAGTGTCCATTTCTCCTGCGCTGCCTCTAGCAGCTGCCCCCACCCTTCATTCTCTCTCTCTCTCTCTCTTCCTTGTCCTCTTCTTCCCTCTCTTTCTGTCTCACTCCTCCTCACTTGCTGAAAACCGTGACTTCAATACCCTCTCGTTCCTCTCCTTTCCTTTACTTCTTCCCCTGTGAAATCGATCCAAAAAAGAAAAACACTTTTGCTGGAAATTTCGTTTTTTTCAGAATTTTTTTATTGTCAAATTATCAGAAATAAAAGGTACACAATATGAAAAATAAATAAATAAATAGGTTGCAAAGTGGGCTGATTGATTTTACTCACACACAAACACATTAGCACCACTTTTACAGAGTTTCACAGTGAAGCGCTGCTTTTGTTTTCTTGTCGTTGTTTGCCTACTGAAGCATTAATCCATCATGGGCATATTCAGAGTTTCTTGCTTCTCTGGAGAGAATCCTGTCCGGTTCACTCTATCCAATCCAGTTAGGAATTGAGTTATTCAGGTGATCCAGGGCCCTGTGCTCTTATAGGTCAGTGTAAAAGCCTAAAAAGACTACTTATGCTGTTTTGTGCAATTCATGGCTTATCACAGGTATTTGTCATTTGTGTGATGCTCATTTCAGGTTTAGACATCCCTTCAAGTAGTTTGCCTACTTTATCTCCCTCATAGTCTCTGTGGATTAGGGTTTCAGTATGAATGATGCAGCACAGATTTGTCACCAGCACTGCATGTTCCTGCCCAGTGACTTTAAATATTGCTGGCTGAGAGGGTTATGTATTGGCACCTGTTCTAAGTCTTTATGGGCCCGATGAAGGTAAATCTCAATTACCGACTCTAGAATACCGAATTTTACCGAATCGGTATTCTAGATTCGGTAAATGAGATGTAGGGAAAAAATCGGTAATTTTTACCGAATCGGTATGATTCGGTAATTACTGAATCGGTATTTACCGATTCGGTAATTGCCATTGATTCCTATGGGCCTTGAGGCCCATAGGAATCAATGCCAATTACAGATTCGGTAAAATTATCGAATTGTCAAGGGGGACAGGGTGTCACTTTGACACCCTGTAGCACCCCTGATTCTGGCTTGTGTGCCATGTGACACACATACATGCCCTTAGGGCATGTATGTGTGCCACATAGCACAGGTGTACGTGCACAGATGTGCATGTACACTGAAATTCGTTATTTACCACAAAATATTATTTCGTGGTAAATAACGAATTCTTAAGGGCCTGTGGCACTGTTTTCAGTACCAAAAACCACAGTTGATGGACAGAATGCATAACACTGTCATACATTCACCCCAGTACAAAGATCTGGGCATAAATCCATCGTTTTTTTGCACTCCACACCACCCCAGTTCAGACATGGCCATATGCAAATCAGTCTGACCCTGTGCCTCATGGGAACAGTCCAGCCCGAACTGCCAAGCCATGCCTTCCCTGGACCGGAAACAAGCTTCCGAGGACCGGTTTCTGGCATTCCAGCCGTCTTCAGCCCGGCTTGCTTGAATCAGTGGTGTGGAGAGCATGGGACTCACGTCTGAGCATACCCATCCCACTCGGGGTGACATTTGCAAAAACCACACTTGATGGACAGAATGCAGAACAAGTCATACATTCACCCCAGTACAGAGATCTGGGCCTAAATCCATCGTTTTTTTGCACTCCACACCACCCCAGTTCAGACATGGCCATATGCAAATCAGTCTGACCCTGTGCCTCATGGGAACAGTCCAGCCCGAACTGCCAAGCCATGCCTTCCCTGGACCGGAAACAAGCTTCCGAGGACCGGTTTCTGGCATTCCAGCCGTCTTCAGCCCGGCTTGCTTGAATCCAGTGGTGTGGAGAGCATGGGACTCACGTCTGAGCATACCCATCCCACCCGGGGTGACATTTGCAAAAACTACAGTTGATGGACAGAATGCAGAACAATGTCAAACATTTACCCCAGTACAGAGATCTGGGCCTAAATCAATCGTTTTTTTGCACTCCACACCACCCCAGTTCAGACATGGCCATATGCAAATCAGTCTGACCCTGTGCCTCATGGGAAAAGTCCAGGCAGAACTGCCAAGCCATGCCTTCCCTGGACCGGAAACAAGCTTCTGAGGACCGGTTTCTGGCATTCCAGCCGTCTTCAGCCCGGCTTGCTTGAATCCAGTGGTGTGGAGAGCATGGGACTCACGTCTGAGCATACCCATCCCACTCGAAGTGACATTTGCAAAAACCACAGTTGATGGACAGAATGCAGAACAATGTCATACATTCACCCCAGTACAGAGATCTGGGCCTAAATCCATCGTTTTTTTGCACTCCACACCACCCCAGTTCAGACATGGCCATATGCAAATCAGTCTGACCCTGTGCCTCATGGGAAAAGTCCAGCCCGAACTGCCAAGCCATGCCTTCCCTGGACCGGAAACAAGCTTCCGAGGACCGGTTTCTGGCATTCCAGCCGTCTTCAGCCCGGCTTGCTTGAATCAGTGGTGTGGAGAGCATGGGACTCAAGTCTGAGCATACCCATCCCACTCGGAGTGACATTTGCAAAAACCACAGTTGATGGACAGAATGCAGAACAATGTCATACATTCACCCCAGTACAGAGATCTGGGCCTAAATCCATCGTTTTTTTGCACTCCAGACCACCCCAGTTCAGACATGGCCATATGCAAATCAGTCTGACCCTGTGCCTCATGGGAACAGTCCAGCCCGAACTGCCAAGCCATGCCTTCCCTGGACCGGAAACAAGCTTCCGAGGACCGGTTTCTGGCATTCCAGCCGTCTTCAGCCCGGCTTGCTTGAATCCAATAGTGTGGAGAGCATGGGACTCATGTCTGAGGATACCCATCCCACTCGGGGTGACATTTGCAAAAACCACAGTTGATGGACAGAATGCAGAACAATGTCATACATTCACCCCAGTACAGAGATCTGGGCCTAAATCCATCGTTTTTTTGCACTCCACACCACCCCAGTTCACACAATGCCATATGCAAATCAGTCTGACCCTGTGCCTCATGTGAACAGTCCAGCCCGAACTGCCAAGCCATGCCTTCCCTGGACCGGGAACAAGCTTCCGAGGACCGGTTTCTGGCATTCCAGCCGTCTTCAGCCCGGCTTGCTTGAATCCAGTGGTGTGGAGAGCATGGGACTCATGTCTGAGCATACCCATCCCACTCGGGGTGACATTTGCAAAAACCACAGTTGATGGACAGAATGCAGAACAATGTCATACATTCACCCCAGTACAGAGATCTGGGCCTAAATCCATCGTTTTTTTGCACTCCACACCACCCCAGTTCAGACATGGCCATATGCAAATCAGTCTGACCCTGTGCCTCATGGGAACAGTCCAGCCCGAACTGCCAAGCCATGCCTTCCCTGGACCGGAAACAAGCTTCCGAGGACCGGTTTCTGGCATTCCAGCCGTCTTCAGCCCGGCTTGCTTGAATCCAGTGGTGTGGAGAGCATGGGACTCACGTCTGAGCATACCCTCCCACCCGGGGTGACATTTGAAAAAACCACAGTTGATGGACAGAATGCAGAACAATGTCATACATTCACCCCAGTACAGAGATCTGGGCCTAAATCCATCGTTTTTTTGCACTCCACACCACCCCAGTTCAGACATGGCCATATGCAAATCAGTCTGACCCTGTGCCTCATGGGAACAGTCCAGCCCGAACTGCCAAGCCATGCCTTCCCTGGACCGGAAACAAGCCTCCGAGGACCGGTTTTTGGCATTCCAGCCGTCTTCAGCCTGGCTTGCTTGAATCCAGTGGTGTGGAGAGCATGGGACTCACGTCTGAGCATACCCATCCCACTCGGGGTGACATTTGCAAAAACCACAGTTGATGGACAGAATGCAGAACAATGTCATACATTCACCCCAGTACAGAGATCTGGGCCTAAATCCATCGTTTTTTTGCACTCCACACCACCCCAGTTCACACATGGCCATATGCAAATCAGTCTGACCCTGTGCCTCATGTGAACAGTCCAGCCCGAACTGCCAAGCCATGCCTTCCCTGGACCGGAAACAAGCTTCCGAGGACCGGTTTCTGGCATTCCAGCCGTCTTCAGCCCGGCTTGCTTGAATCCAGTGGTGTGGAGAGCATGGGACTCACGTCTGAGCATACCCATCCCACTCGGGGTGACATTTGCAAAAACCACAGTAGATGGACAGAATGCAGAACAATGTCATACATTTACCCCAGTACAGAGATCTGGGCCTAAATCCATCGTTTTTTTGCACTCCACACCACCCCAGTTCAGACATGGCCATGTGCAAATCAGTCTGACCCTGTGCCTCATGGGAACAGTCCAGCCCGAACTGCGAAGCCATGCCTTCCCTGGACCGGAAACAAGCTTCCGAGGACCGGTTTCTGGCATTCCAGCCGTCTTCAGCCCAGCTTGTTTGAATCCAGTGGTGTGGAGAGCATGGGACTCACGTCTGAGCATACCCATCCCACTCGGGGTGACATTTGCAAAAACCACAGTAGATGGACAGAATGCAGAGCAATGTCATACATTCACCCCAGTACAGAGATCTGGGCCTAAATCCATCGTTTTTTTGCACTCCACACCACCCCAGTTCACACATGGCCATATGCAAATCAGTCTGACCCTGTGCCTCATGTGAACAGTCCAGCCCGAACTGCCAAGCCATGCCTTCCCTGGACCGGAAACAAGCTTCCGAGGACCGGTTTCTGGCATTCCAGCCGTCTTCAGCCCGGCTTGCTTGAATCCAGTGGTGTGGAGAGCATGGGACTCACGTCTGAGCATACCCATCCCACTCGGGGTGACATTTGCAAAAACCACAGTAGATGGACAGAATGCAGAACAATGTCATACATTTACCCCAGTACAGAGATCTGGGCCTAAATCCATCGTTTTTTTGCACTCCACACCACCCCAGTTCAGACATGGCCATGTGCAAATCAGTCTGACCCTGTGCCTCATGGGAACAGTCCAGCCCGAACTGCGAAGCCATGCCTTCCCTGGACCGGAAACAAGCTTCCGAGGACCGGTTTCTGGCATTCCAGCCGTCTTCAGCCCAGCTTGTTTGAATCCAGTGGTGTGGAGAGCATGGGACTCACGTCTGAGCATACCCTCCCACCCGGGGTGACATTTGCAACAAGCATTAGAAATGCAATAGGTCTCGCAGCATTAGAGTTAGTGCTTTTAGAATTGTTAATGGTTTTTTTTGTAAATCTTTAGCATGAGGTTGAGGGTGAGTGAGGGTGAGTGAGGGTGAGTGAGGGTGAGTGAGGGTGAGTGAGGGTGAGGGTGAGTGAGGGTGGGTGAGTGAGTGTGAGTGTGAGTGAGGGTGAGTGTGGGTGAGTGTGGGTGAGTGTGGGTGAGTGTGGGTGAGGGGTTGAGGGTGAGGGGTTGAGGGTGAGTGAGGGTGAGGGGTTGAGGGTGAGTGAGGGTGAGGGGTTGAGGGTGAATGAGGGTGAGGGAGGGTGAGGTATTTTTAAATAGGTAAGCCAGAGCGCGCCAAACCAGATTGCTCGGTATTTCCGGGTCACGTGATCAGGGCATTCAAGTCTACGCAGTGCCAGACTCTATGGTGCGTGCGTGCTGGTACAGCAGGCAACACTAGAATGCTGACCCTTAAAAACAAATCAGAAGGCGCTTCGTGAAATCGGCGACACAATAATCTTCGGCACAATAGTAAAAGCAAGCACCAGTAGAGGCGTGTTTGGAAACCGAAGACTGGGTAAGGGGAGAGATGCATGGATTGGAGAGATGCAGGCTGTACTATGCAGCCCCATTAACGATCCCGCCCAAGCAACCATTTTGTATTTATTTACCTGGACAGCCGCAGTGGCGGACTGAGGAACGCTCGCGATATTTACAGGCAGCGCTACTGGATATGGAGCCTGCGTGTAGAAATAATTGGAAACAAGGCTAGCGGCAGGCAGGCAGGGGAGGAGAGGAGGAGGGGGGAGGAGAGTAGGGGAGGCACGGCCTAGCGGCCGTGCAATCAAGTAGTGAGGGGGCGGAGCTGGGGGAGGCTGTGGAAGAGAGTAGGCAAGGCGACACGGCGGGAGGGGGCGGAGCGGGTAAACAAAGACGGACATGCACGCGCCCGTGACTTTTAAGGTCAATGCGCATGCGCATAAGCTTAATGCGCATGCGCATTGACCTTAAAAGTCACGGGCACTGCAAGGAATCGCCACGATTCCTTGCAGTGTGGATAAAGAGTGGATAACTCGCAATACTCTCGCCTTGCTCGATGCGCATGCGCATCGACAGGCGAGACCTAAAAAACGAGGAGAAATAAAGACATTTCTCCTTATTGTGCCTCCCTTTTGTCTCCCTTGGTGAGGCGTACGTTTTTGGCGCTCCCTCAGACTTACAATTTCTGGTAGGTCTGGGGCAGTGTCAAACAGCCATGCATGTTACTGGACACGCCCCCAGCAACACCCATGGAACGTCTCTTTCACCCAGCTTGCTGCGTGAAAGGGGCGCACATATTTAAAAGGCCATGAAAAGCCATGTGATGTGGCTTTACGTGGCCTTATAAATGTACCAGTGGTACATTGCGCCACTGGAGCGTCAAAAAGTGACGTTCCGGCAGCGCAACAGTGCCGGTATGAGGTCCCTCAGTATTTTCCTTTGAAATCTAGACAAGTTAGATATTCTATCATTTTATTTCCCGTTTTGAACTTAATTGCAATTATCACTGATCTCTGATCTATTCTGATACCAAAAGCGAGTGCTATGAAGCGCTTGCAGTTGACCATGTTGTCAACCCAATAAACAAGAATGACACACATGATGGTGTTTCCACAGCACAAGTGGTTGATCACAATCACTCAAGAATCTGACCTCACTAAAACATGTCATGTTAGGACCAAAGGAGGTTGCACTGCTACATTTCACCCAGGTCTGCAAAAAATACCTCTGTAATTGAAAATGGTAGATTGTTGAAGGTTCTCAGATGGAATTTGTGAAGATGGGGAAAGGGTGGGAAAGATGGGTTTTTGCAGTAGACCAGCGGCCTATTGGCAAAAATGGAATCAGTGAATTCGAGAATCTTTACGAGTCCCCTGAAAATCCTCAGGCATTCATAAACACGAGTCTGCAATGGCGTGTGGATTCCTATCTGTGCAGACATCACCACACCTGCAGGATTATCTAAGCAGGACTTTCACCAGGTAAAACCTGACAAAGTTTGTGCAGAGAAAAATTGCAGCTCACCGAGACGTACCTGTACTAAGGATGAAGAGACGACGGTTAAAAGGTGCGCATCCTTCTTTTAAAAGACCAGAGCGGGAGGCAAAGTGTGTGCGCGAGCAGGGGGTAGAATGCATATAAATGCACCCGCCCTGACAAGTAAAACGCTGCGCCAAAGGGAAGCAATTTGTGGCTCGAATGGGTGCAGGGCCGCCGGCGTATGGTTAAGGGGATGGAGACGAGAAGGGGGAGATTGAAAATATGCACGACACCGTAGAAAGAAAGGATGGAGGCTTAAGGCACGCTGAAGGGCGAGGAAGGCGAGGGAGGGAGGAGAAATGTCAACAGTTTGGACAGGTCCTAGTACTACAATAGGTGGGGGGGGGGGGGGGGGGGTGCATGTCAGATCAGTTTTGGGACAGAGCTGCGTGTGCTCAAATGACTTTATCTTATATTGTGCTTACCTATTTATGGGTGTACCTATTGATTTGTGACGTCTTTAGCGCCAAATGCTGAATAGCGCTGCGTTTAGGTCCCAGCAGAGCTACCCCCAGAAAACAAACTGTGCTGTTGGAGAATGTTGTGACTACAAGTTGATGCTGAATAAAATGTGCTAGCATGGCTAGAATGGAATCAGTCTACTGTCAGGGTGTCACCATAACCTCAGAAAGTTTGTTGGGTTGGGAAAGAGTCAGCCGTCAAGCTGCGCTCCTGCCGGCCATTAGCCCCCAGAGAGACCGATTCTCTTCTGGCCACTGAGGGGAAGGTCTGGCCAAGTCTTGCGGGCAGATTAGCTGTTTAAATGATAGAAGTGAACAAACCCCATCAGGAGACGGGGGAGAAGGAGTCTGTGTTCATCAGGAAGAAAATGCATTTATTTAGCAAACGCCGCAGGCAGCAGGGCGATCTTCCGACACAGCAGCCACCCGCAATCTTAAGGGTCACCTTAAAATAGATAGATTTTTTTTTCAGTGAGGAGAGGGTGCAGTGAGGGACAACAATGGGGTGCGGAAAATCAAACTCCACAGGTGGGATGGAGAAAGGTTTTGTTGGCGGGCTCCTCCCAGAGGGGGCAGGGAGTGGGACTCGAGAAGGGAGGCCGGGCTCGGCGAGGATTAAGAAGACACATGGCTCTTGGTGTGCGTTGAAGGGTAAAACTCATGCTGAGTTGCCTTCTCCTAGGGAGCAACCAGCAGGCAAGGGAGGGGAAGCCTGCAGCTGCAGGCAGCACACAGACCCGGGCGACTGTAGAACCGCAGTTGGGAGATCAGAAGGGGGAGCGGGTCCCACACTGCAGAGACGCAGGTCCTGGTCCTCGCTGCACTGCTAACGGGTGTTGGCGCTGGGTTAATTAACAAGCATTTATAATGCAATAGGGAGGGGGCACGGAAAACGGGAGGGCAAGGGAGGGGGTGAGAAGGCGCAAAAAAATATTGTGTAAATAACAGGTATCATGTAACACTCCAAACAAAGTTTTCACTCAGCCGCTTGGTTATATTTGCATCGCCATTTCACTTTTACTTTAAGTGGCGAGCAGGGGGTAGAATGCATATAAATGCACCCGCCCTGACAAGTAAAACGCTGCGCCAAAGGGAAGCAATTTGTGGCTCGAATGGGTGCAGGGCCGCCGGCGTATGGTTAAGGGGATGGAGACGAGAAGGGGGAGATTGAAAATATGCACGACACCGTAGAAAGAAAGGATAGAGGCTTAAGGCACGCTGAAGGGCGAGGAAGGCGAGGGAGGGAGGAGAAATGCGAGAAACGTGTGAAGCAGGGGGCGGGGGTAGCGGATACCTTTGAAGTGCACTTCAAAGGCTTGTTTGCAGAGCGCACGCTGGGGGATGACTGTGGGAGGGAGGCTGGTGTCTGTGCACGCGCTTTTAATGGCAATGCACATGCGCATTGAGCGAGCTTTCACGGGCACTTCATGGAATCGCCCGATCTCGGTAAGCTCTGTATAAGCCCCTTTATATCGAGCTCCCGCTCTCAATGCGCATGTGCGCATTGAGATAGGTCGCTCGACCTAAAAACCACAGTTGATGGACAGAATGCAGAACAATGTCATACATTTACCCCAGTACATAGATCTGGGCCTAAATCCATCGTTTTTTTGCACTCCACACCACCCTAGTTCAGACATGGCCATATGCAAATCAGTCTGACCCTGTGCCTCATGGGAACAGTCCAGCCCGAACTGCCAAGCCATGCCTTCCCTGGACCGGAAACAAGCCTCCGAGGACCGGTTTTTGGCATTCCAGCCGTCTTCAGCCTGGCTTGCTTGAATCCAGTGGTGTGGAGAGCATGGGACTCACGTCTGAGCATACCCATCCCACTCGGGGTGACATTTGCAAAAACCACAGTTGATGGACAGAATGCAGAACAATCTCATACATTCACCCCAGTACAGAGATCTGGGCCTAAATCCATCGTTTTTTTGCACTCCACACCACCCCAGTTCAGACATGGCCATATGCAAATCAGTCTGACCCTGTGCTTCATGGGAACAGTCCAGCCCGAACTGCCAAGCCATGCCTTCCCTGGACCGGAAACAAGCTTCCGAGGACCGGTTTCTGGCATTCCAGCCGTCTTCAGCCCGGCTTGCTTGAATCCAGTGGTGTGGAGAGCATGGGACTCACGTCTGAGCATACCCATCCCACCTAGGGTGACATTTGCAAAAACCACAGTTGATGGACAGAATGCAGAACAATGTCATACATTCACCCCAGTACAGAGATCTGGGCCTAAGTCCATCGTTTTTTTGCACTCCACACCACCCCAGTTCCGACATGGCCATATGCAAATCAGTCTGACTCTGTGCCTCATGGAAACAGTCTGGGCAGAACTGCCAAGCCATGCCTTCCCTGGACCGGAAACAAGCCTCCGAGGACCGGTTTCTGGCATTCCAGCCGTGTTTAGCCCGGCTTGCTTGAATCCAGTGGTGTGGAGAGCATGGGACTCACGTCTGAGCATACCCATCCCACTATGGGTGACGTTTGCAAAAACCACAGTTGATGGACAGAATAAAGAACATTGTCATACATTCACCCCAGTACAGAGATCTGGGCCTAAATCCATCGTTTTTTTGCACTCCACACCACCCCAGTTCAGACATGGCCATATGCAAATCAGCCTGACCCTGTGCCTCATGGGAACAGTCCAGCCCGAACTGCCAAGCCATGCCTTCCCTGGACCGTAAACAAGCTTCCGAGGACCGGTTTCTGGCATTCTAGCCGTCTTCAGCCCTGCTCGCTTGAATCCAGTGGTGTGGAGAGCATGGGTTTCACGTCTGAGCATACCCATCCCACTCGGGGTGACATTTGCAAAAACCACAGTTGATGGACAGAATGCAGAACAATGTCATACATTCACCCCAGTACAGAGATCTGGGCATAAATCCATCATTTGTTTGCACTCCACACCACCCCAGTTCAGACATGGCCATATGCAAATCAGTCTTACCCTGTGCCTCATGGGAACAGTCCAGCCCGAACTGCCAAGCCATGCCTTCCCTGGACCGGAAACAAGCTTCCGAGGACCGGTTTCTGGCATTCCAGCCGTCTTCAGCCCGGCTTGCTTGAATCCAGTGGTGTGGAGAGCATGGGACTCACGTCTGAGCATACCCATCCCACTCGGAGTGACATTTGCAAAAACCACAGTTGATGGACAGAATGCAGAACAATGCCATACATTCACCCCAGTACAGAGATCTGGGCCTAAATCCATCGTTTTTTTGCACTCCACACCACTCCAGTTCAGACATGGCCATATGCAAATCAGTCTGACCCTGTGCCTCATGGGAACAGTCCAGCCCGAACTGCCAAGCCATGCCTTCCCTGGACCGGAAACAAGCTTCCGAGGACCGGTTTCTGGCATTCCAGCCGTCTTCAGCCCGGCTTGCTTGAATCAATGGTGTGGAGAGCATGGGACTCACGTCTGAGCATACCCATCCCACTCAGGGTGACATTTGCAAAAACCACAGTTGATGGACAGAATGCAGAACAATGTCATACATTCACCCCAGTACAGAGATCTGGGCCTAAATCCATAATTTTTTTGCACTCCACACCACCCCAGTTCAGACATGGCCATATGCAAATCAGTCTTACCCTGTGCCTCATGGGAACAGTCCAGCCCAAACTGCCAAGCCATGCCTTCCCTGGACCGGAAACAAGCTTCCGAGGACCGGTTTCTGGCATTCCAGCCGTCTTCAGCCCGGCTTGCTTGAATCCAGTGGTGTGGAGAGCATGGGACTCACGTCTGAGCATACCCATCCCACTCGGAGTGACATTTGCAAAAACCACAGTTAATGGACAGAATGCAGAACAATGTCATACATTCACCCCAGTACAGAGATCTGGGCCTAAATCCATCGTTTTTTTGCACTCCACACCACTCCAGTTCAGACATGGCCATATGCAAATCAGTCTGACCCTGTGCCTCATGGGAACAGTCCAGCCCGAACTGCCAAGCCATGCCTTCCCTGGACCGGAAACAAGCTTCCGAGGACCGGTTTCTGGCATTCCAGCCGTCTTCAGCCCGGCGTGCTTGAATCCAGTAGTGTGGAGAGCATGGGACTCCTGTCTGAGGATACCCATCCCACTCGGGGTGACATTTGCAACAACCAGAGTTGATGGACAGAATGCAGAACAATGTCATCCATTCACCCCAGTACAGAGATCTGGGCCTAAATCCATCGTTCTTTTGCACTCCACACCACCCCAGTTCACACATGTCCATATGCAAATCAGTCTGACCCTGTGCCTCATGTGAACAGTCCAGCCTGAACTGCCAAGCCATGCCTTCCCTGGACCAGAAACAAGCTTCTGAGGACCGGTTTCTGGCATTCCAGCCGTCTTCAGCCCGGCTTGCTTGAATCCAGTGGTGTGGAGAGCATGGGACTCACGTCTGAGCATACCCATCCCACTCGGGGTGACATTTGCAAAAACCACAGTTGATGGACAGAATGCAGAACAATGTCATACATTCACCCCAGTACAGAGATCTGGGCCTAAATCCATTGTTTTTTTGCACTCCACACCACCCCAGTTCAGACATGGCCATATGCAAATCAGTCTGACCCTGTGCCTCATTTGAACAGTCCAGTCCGAACTGCGAAGCCATGCCTTCCCTGGACCGGAAACAAGCTTCCGAGGACCAGTTTCTGGCATTCCAGCCGTCTTCAGCCCGGCTTGCTTGAATCCAGTGGTGTGGAGAGCATGGGACTCACGTCTGAGCATACCCATCCCACCCGGGGTGACATTTGCAAAAACCACAGTTGATGGACATAATGCAGAACAATGTCATACATTCACCCCAGTACAGAGATCTGGGCCTAAATCCATCGTTTTTTTGCACTCCACACCACCCCAGTTCAGACATGGCCATATGCAAATCAGTCTGACCCTGTGCCTCATGGGAACAGTCCAGCCCGAACTGCCAAGCCATGCCTTCCCTGGACCGGAAACAAGCCTCCGAGGACCGGTTTCTGGCATTCCAGCCGTCTTCAGCCCGGCTTGCTTGAATCCAGTGGTGTGGAGAGCATGGGACTCACGTCTGAGCATACCCATCCCACTCGGGGTGACATTTGCAAAAACCACAGTTGATGGACAGAATGCAGAACAATGTCATACATTCATCCCAGTACAGAGATCTGGGCTTAAATCCATCGTTTTTTTGCACTCCACACCATCCCAGTTCAGACTTGGCCATATGCAAATCAGCCTGACCCTGTGCCTCATGGGAACAGTCCAGCCCGAACTGCCAAGCCATGCCTTCCCTGGACCGGAAACAAGCTTCCGAGGACCGGTTTCTGGCATTCCAGCCGTCTTCAGCCCGGCTTGCTTGAATCCAGTGGTGTGGAGAGCATGGGACTCACGTCTGAGCATACCCATCCCACTCGGGGGGACATTTGCAAAAACCACAGTTGATGGACAGAATGCAGAACAATGTCATACATTCACCCCAGTACAGAGATCTGGGCCTAAATCCATCGTTTTTTTGCACTCCACACCACCCTAGTTCAGACATGGCCATATGCAAATCAGTCTGACCCTGTGCTTCATGGGAAAAGTCCAGCCCGAACTGCCAAGCCATGCCTTCCCTGGACCGGAAACAAGCTTCCGAGGACCGGTTTCTGGCATTCCAGCCGTCTTCAGCCCGGCTTGCTTGAATCCAGTGTTGTGGAGATCATGGGACTCACGTCTGAGCATACCCATCCCACTCGGGCTGACATATGCAAAAACCACAATTGATGGACAGAATGCAAAACAATGTCATACATTCACCCCAGTACAGAGATCTGGGCCATGGCATATGGTCATGTCTGAACTGGGGTGGCGGAGTGAGCTAAAGAACGGTGATGGATTAAACCCAGATCAGTTGACTGGGGGTGAGTGTTTGTATTGTCAACGCTCCGTCCATCACCCCCTTTGGTTTTTCTTTGTTCGCCCTAAGTTGACAGGGTATGCTCAGACGTGAGTCCCTTGCTCACTTTGCCACTGGATTCAAACAAGCCTGGCTGAAGATGGCTGGAATGCCAGAAACCGGTCCTGGGAAGCTTGATTCCGGTCCAGGGAAGACATGGCTTGGCAGTTCGGGCTGGACTGTTCCCATGAGGCACAGGGTCAGACTGATTTGCATATGGCCATGTCTGAACTGGGGTGGCGGAGTGAGCTAAAGAACGGTGATGGATTAAACCCAGATCAGTTGACTGGGGGTGAGTGTTTGTATTGTCAATGCTCCGTCCATCACCCCCTTTGGTTTTTCTTTGTTTGCCCTAAGTTGGCAGGGTATGCTCAGACGTGAGTCCCTTGCTCACATTGCCACTGGATTCAAGCAATCCCGGCTGAAGATGGCTGGAATGCCAGAAACCAGTCCTGGGAAGCTTGATTCCGGTCCAGGGAAGACATGGCTTGGCAGTTCGGGCTGGACTGTTCCCATGAGGCACAGGGTCAGACTGATTTGCATATGGCCATGTCTGAACTGGGGTGGCGGAGTGAGCTAAAGAACGGTGATGGATTAAACCCAGATCAGTTGACTGGGGGTGAGTGTTTGTATTGTCAACGCTCCGTCCATCACCCCCTTTGATTTTTCACTGTTTTCAGTACCACCTACATCTAGATTTACAGAATCAGTAAATTTACCGATACGGTATTTTACTGAATTGGTAAATTTACCGAATCGGTAAATTTACTGATTCTGTCAAATTGAAGCCCCCTACATCTTAAACTCCAAATACCGGTCGGTAACTGCCGAAATCGGCAGTTACCGACCGGTATTTGGCCACCTACATCTGGCCCCTAGTGTTTTATCTAGTGTTGTCAGTACCCTCGCCGGAGTTTTCCTGGCACCAGTGGCGGCTGGTGAGATTTAAAAGTGTTAAGGCGTAAGATCAATTAATGACTTTTGCAATGCGAGCGACCTAGACATTTCTTGGGGGAGTGGTTCTCGCACCAAGAATTGTTTTCAAAATTGGTGTAAAATGATGTGTATATATAATAGGTAACTAATCCACGTATAGGGTCACCTGACCACTGATTTATTGTCTTAATTCACTAATAGCATGCGTATTAGAATTGGGGTAGGGATGTTTCCCAGTTCAGGTATTCTAACGCTAACTTTTAAAAAAATTATTTTCAATGAGAGAGAAAATTTGATGTAGTAAGGTGAAACGCTTCTGCGTGTTAGAGAAATGCACTTTTTTGAATATTGAAGACAGCCTATTATATTCTAAAAGAAGCATTTCACCTTAGTTTATCAGATTTCATATCTCCAATGAAAAGTATTTATTTAAAGTGAGAGTTATTAAACTTGAATTGAGAGACGTTCTGTCCCTCTTCCGCCGAAGATTATACAAAACCAAAGCATTCGAAGTCGAAACAATTGCGCATTCTGGAACTCACAGACTTTGAGGTGGCAAATAAACGTGGTACACATCGTGCACCAATTACAATCAAATTAGATCCACAGTCAGCATTTCACATTAAAAACAAAACTGCCATTAATTCAGAGGTATCCTTCAAGAAGGGCACTGTGCCACTGCCTGCTGCTACTTACTGCTTTTCGCGTCCGTCCCTCCCTTCAGGCAGGATCCAGAACTAAAACAGTTACTCAGCCACACCACCTCTACTCGAGAACAACTATAGTGCATTTAAAACAGAAATACATTTATTGTATAAAGCCGCCATAAGAGAGCTGCTTTAATTATTCCGGCCTGCACTGGTTCATAAATTAGATATCTGAAAAGAGCGACCAGGCCTCACCAATCGCTTATGTGTCGCAATGTGGTACACTTCACATTTTGGGCTCTTGATTGATTCATGTAGCGTTTGGCTTCCCTTAAGTTGATGCCTAACTCTTTGTTACTTTAAAAGCACTGCAGAGTGTGCAATACAATCACAAATAGCACAGCAGACTCTGTCCATTCACTTGATGGTGTGTGCAGGATCAAAACAAAATAAGTGCAGGAGGGGACACCTAGGTCACCCAGGCGACCCAGGCATACAGTTCCACTCTCGGGAAAATGTCAACATTTTTTGTACTCTGGTGTGGAAGGGGAGTTAGGAGCATAACAGAGCTGAGGATCACAGGATCAGGGGTGTGAATAAACATCAATGTCCCGTTTCCGGGTCTGTAAGTCTTCTTCAGAGTGGAGTCATCGTGTCAGCTTCCACTTTACAAAAAGTCCAGTGACTTTTTTTTAAAAGTCTTGACTGTTAGTTAGGGCTTCTCCCACTCTTCTGTTTTTTTCTGTCCGTTATGTCGTGATGCAGGTTTGCAATAAAGCGTCGGGACACTCTTCGAGTAGCCGTGCGCTATACAAGACAAAAATAACATAACATAACATAACATAACATAACAGTGACCCTAACGTGGACAAGGACAAGTGTATGTTAAGGGGCAGACAGGTGGTATTGTCCTGCCCCAGTCTTCGCTCAGAAAGATTCATGGATCATTCATAGGCACGAGGCGAGGGAATCACAAGCAGCCTCCTGCAACCACACCCCTTCCCAGGTCATCAGAGGGTGGGGTCAGTGAATCTTACTGACCCCACCTCCCCTATGACGACATGGGAAAGGGTGGGACGATAATGCAGTCTCAGCAATGATTGACAAGAAGCTCCAGGAAGTACAGGGCTGGTGCCCTGCACGCCTGGGCTGCTTCTAAAAAATGGTGCTGCTGCGCGTCATAGTTGGGTGGTCCCAGAGGACCCCTAATTACAGCAGACCGGGGCCTGCGCTAGGTCCGCCCTACGTAGCAAAAAAAAAAAAACTGTGTCAGGCACATGCGCACAAACGTGCATGTGTCACAGTGGAAAATGGCCTGGTTACCTGACCCTGCAGTGCGTGAGAGTGATAGAAAGGTAGGCACGACCGCACGGAGGAACTGAGTTGTTTTGTTAGGCATGTGGATGGTAATTGCTTTTGCTTTATGCAATTAAAACATCCGCATGCTTCACAAAATTAGGAGGGCGGAGCCCCGACGCCCAGGCACAGGAACCGCCACTGCCTGGCACCACACTGAACTAATGCAATTTAGGCTTTTTTTGAAAAATGAATGCTAGCCCAATTTAATTGTCAAAGCACACGCCATTACAATGTTTTGAATAAGGTAAAAAGTTAGGCTTTATTGTGTTTGCATATTTTATTATTGTTCTAGTTATATGGTATTTCTTTTGCATTAATAACTTTTTATTGACAGTGTCAATTTATTTAATATTTTGTAATATTTATGTGTTATCCTTGTTTGGATGTTATATTTATTGTTCTGTTTTATATACGTACCCGTGCGATACCGGGATTCTCCGGTTTGTTTTGATGGACGAGGAACTAAACTGTTAACACCTGCAGCTTAGTTTGGGGGCAGAGCGCACAGGGGAAAGGGACCAAAGCCCGAACCGTAGCCGCGAGTCAGTTCCCGGAGCGGCAGGAGCCGCCAAAACATTTCCCTATGCGGCTGAAGCCGCGAGTCAGTTCCCGAAGCGGCAGGAGCCGCCAAAACGTTTCCCTATGCGGCTGAAGCCACAAGTCAGTTCCCGAAGCGGCAGGAGCCGCTAAAACGTTTCTTTACGCGGCTGAAGCCGCAAGTCAGTTCCCGAAGCGGCAGGAGCTGCCAATCATTACCTTACGCAGGTGAAGCTGCGAGTCAGTTCCCGAAGCTGCAGAAGCCGCCAAAACATTTCCGTACGCGGCTAAATACCACAATATAGTTTTCCACAGAGGCAGGAGATGCAAAGCAATCCTCACGCAGCTGAAGCCGCGAAAATGTTTCTCTGCAGCAGCAAAGGCCGCAAGTGAATTCCTCAGCACGGCAGGAGTCGCAAGTACAGTGCCTGACCCGGACCGCGAGTGTGGTAGTTTTATTTCTTCCTTTTCCAAGAGGTGCACAGCAGGAGCCGGTAGCATCGCCTCCTACGCGAGGGTCCTGTTTGTTTTACTCATTCCTATAACACCTGGGCTCCTCCTACATCTGCCTCCCGCCTACAAATCTAGAACACGCCCGCAAATCGAGCCCGGGCCAAGGACGGGCCCGTTTAAGCCCGGAGGATACCGGACAGGACCGGGCCACCCCTCTTTCATCTGGTATAATCCCCACTACAAACTTTCTGAACACTGTAAGTACCAAATCGGCCGAGGGGTTGCAACATTAATATGGCCGCGCGCGAAAGCAGGAGCAAAACTGTTATTTGAGTGGGAAACTAACAGGAACACTTGATAATTTCATAACTAGAGGCAATTCCGTCATTGACCAGGGGATCATTTTAATGGAGCGCCAAGTTTCTCATGACCTAGCTATTGCCAAAAGATCTTCCATGGGCCATTTTGCAAGTGCCCGCTCACCAGAACCTATCAGGCGAGCAAACATTGATGATGTCCCTCTGATTGTCCATAGTCCACCTATCTCTCAAGACCAGGACTATACTCCTATATCGGAGTATCCCCATCTATCAGAAGTAATAGAGACTACCATTGCGTCATCTACGGCTAGCTCTCCTGAGAGACCCAATACTCGGCAGTTACGAGAGAGACATGGGGGGGCAATCCCTAAGAGAAAACGGGGCACCGCTATTGGTGCTGGAGGGAGAAAACCCAAAGTTGCCAAAGCTAGTGGCAATAGTGACATTACATCTAAGCAAAAGGGGTTAGAAGCCCCCAACTTTACGGACATTCATGCTCCACCAATATTGTCTGCTACTCGTGTTGGAGATTCTTCCAAAGGCCCGGTTATTTCCAGTGGCGAATTAGTGGCAGTGGATGATCACCTTCTCGCAAAATTGAGTGCCCTATTAGGAACTTTTCTCCAACCACTTGAAGCGAGACTCACGCGGATTGAGTTCCAGCTCTCCAAGATTGAACAGACGTCACTAGAAACTGTGGACAGATTAAAGGAAACTATGTTATTTTCGAGTATTGCACAAACAAACATTGCACAGGGGGGGAATGCCGTAGACAAATTGACCCCCCAAGCAGCACCTCCTACTCCCAAAGTACCCACTGTAAACCAGTCTCCACCGTTGGTCACACGCACTAATGTTCAGAGGGAGGGTACTTTAGTACAGTCCAAAGAGGGTGTCTAAGCTCTCACAGCTAGGGATCCCCCCAGGGAACATAGTATTGATTTGCCCCCTGAATCAAGCCCTTATCTGGTGGTCCTGACAGGGGTCCCTGAAATATCCAACCCGAATCTGTAATCTTTTACGTCCCTAAAAAATAAAGTATCAGACTGGCTCAATAAAAACCGACCACTTCCCCCACGTATCACCAGTGAAATACTGATGGTGCGCAGGCTGTCATGGGTGGGGCACAGGCCAAAAACCGTAAGTGGTGATTGCGTGTTGGTTAATTTTAAGGACCCGCGGACTGTGGAGCACATTTGTAACTGGAGATACCACAGTCCTGGGGCTAATATTCAACCACTCCCACTGTCATATTTCTATCCCCCAACCTATCTGCAAGACCCTGAAGCTGAATGGTCTCTAGTAGAGCATCGAGGTAGGGGCAGGACTGTGAGGGGTTTGCACGCGCAACCACACGCATCAAGCCAAATACTTACCCAAAATAGGTGTAGTAGCCTGGAAATGGTTGATTGACTACAGGACACCCGGGTGGAAACTTATGCTACCGCCCAAAATAAGAGCAAGGCTAGTGCTGGGGAAGCGGCTGAGTCAATTATTGGTAGTAATTTGGCCAGCGATAATTCTGATCCCCGCCCTTCTATTCTGGGGACTTCCATAGGTACCGGTGAGGACCGATTTGGCAGTACCGTGCCAGTCTGCTCACTGGCGCCCAATCAAGCATTTATTAATGGGGGTGTCCCAATGGGGAACGGTGCCATCAGCACGGCTGCTAGCAAACTAAAATCTTTGAAAATATTGTCTTGGAACGTGGCAGGTCTACCTAACAAATTGCCTTGCCCTGAGTGGGGTTCTTTTGTAGATAAGTCTGACATCTGCCTCTTTCAAGAGACTTGGGCACGGGAAGACAAATGAGAGTGGGATTTGCTGCATTCCATGTACCGACTTGTTGGGGGGGGAAGGGGCGGCCGTCAGGGGGCCTCACCATCTGGGTTAGATTACATCTGGGCTGTATGGCCGAGACTGTGACCACCCACTCAGATGATGTCCAGTGTGTAGTACTGAGGTGGCTCAATTCCTTTAAGCTTGCTATCGTGAATGTTTATTCACGGCCAGTAAGCATAGCCAGCGAGTCAACCACTATCGAAGAGTTGTCAAATTTTCTGCACTCAATTGCTAGCGATACCCATCTCCGTATAGCGGGTGATTTAAACTGCCACTATGAGCCCCTACAGGGGATGAATGAAGGTGCTTTTATGGTGGAGGATGATTATTGTGCAATCCCTCCAAGCCAATCTCCACTTCCCAGGGCATGGTCCCCCCTAGCGATCCAGATAACGGCCCTAACTTTAAATCACTCTATTAGGGCCTGTAATGGTCGCACGCACTCTGACACTCCAGCAAGGTGAACGTATAATAAAAATGGGCATGAGTCACGCCTAGACTATATTATGGTCGAGACGCGGTTTCTGGCTATCAGCCTTCATCAGCCTGGATAGCTTGACTGGGTATACTCAGACGTGAGTCCCAGGCTCTCCACACCACTTGAGTCAAGGTATCCAGGCTGATGAAGGCTGATAGCCAGAAACCAGTCCTTGGATGCTTGATTCCGGTCTGGGAAAGACATGGCTTGGTAGTTCGGACTGGACTGTTCCCATGAGGCACAGGGTCAGAGCTGATTTGCATCTAGCCAGTGTCTAACCCAGGGTGGTGTGGAGTGCAAAAAAAAAAAAAACGATGGATTTAGGCCCAGATCCTTGTACTGGGGGGAATGCATGACATTGTTCTACATTCTGTCCATCAACTGTGTTCTTTGAACTCATGACACATAATTACACTCTGCTAAAAATGATAACACCTTTGCACATACCCCAGTCTTGTCTTCCGCAATTCGGCACATAGAGCACTGGATAGTTCACATGTCCCTTATCATTGCATTAGTCATTTTAGCTCATTTATTCCAATTTTGTGCTTTAAATGCACTTTTGATGTCATGTTTTTCAAAATGTTCGTTGGTGGGGGAATCTCCTATCGAAACCTTACTTGAAGAAGGCTCCCTTGCTGAAATTTAGATTGGGTATTGCATCTGGCTTTCAGCAGTGCCAGTTGAGGATGTGGGTAGAGCCAATAGAGGGAGTTGGTGGAGCCAGTGAAGGACATGGGTGGAGCCAGGAAAAGTTGGTGTGGCCTCCAACAAACATTGAGCACCTGGACTTTATATTTTGCAAATTAAGCACTGACTCCTGATCTGCACCAGGGCTGTGGTACCCTGTTGGCAAGAAAAGGTTAGAATGCCAGTGCTAGGAGCAGGCTTCTTTGGGCAGTGCAGGGCACCTCTAGAGTACTAACATGGCCCAGAGCTTCAACTACAGATTCACTGCTATGTGAGGATGGCAAAATGTGACTTTAGCCAGGCTGGACCGCCCCGGTTGATCCTTACATGGTGGAAAGAGGAACAAAGTGCCAAGTCCCTAACAACCAATTGCCCTTTTCAGTACTCCTGTAGGCTGAAACGTAAAGGTGGCAGCATGCAGGGGACAACCCATACGAAAGGGAGGCAATTCCCAGAGGGGAGTGGGCATCAGCTGCAGGTAGAGCAGATGGTGCAAGCTGTGCCTGTCTGCACTCAGGAAAGGCTCTTCCACCAGTGAGGCAAGACTCATAAAGAGCTTGTGGTGCCCTTAGCATCTTTAGGGTGGGATCAAATTCTAAATTTGAGGTATTCATATCATCAAAGCCCCCTTTAAAACCAAATCCGACACAACTCACTAAATTATATCAGAGCTACTTTTATGGTATACCATAGAGAGCCTCTCTAGTGCAATTGCTACTTACCCTCTACATATGTTGTGGTCCGTCTCATTGTTGCCCACTTACAATTTCAAAAGTACTCTGATGAAGCTTAGCTACAGCTCCTTCATTTAGATGCATCTGATAACCAATCACAAGGTGGGACCAGAGATGTGATGTTACAGTCCAGACCCTGTGCCTTTGTTGTGCCCCATTCTACTGCTGCAGAACTTATTTACAGATAGATAATGCAAGCCTGCAACGTTTTTAAAACGAAGATCAGGCTTCTAACATGGGCATGCCTCTATATGGAGTTCTAGCAGTATAGTTTTTGACCCTCGACCTGCAAACGTTTCTAACAACCCAGTCATCAGAAAAATGTCTTGTGATGCTGGTAGTAGATTCTCTAGGAGATCAAAAAGAGATAAAAATGTATCAATAAAGTAAAGATGATGGTGCTGATGGCGGGTGTTGGCCAAGTATGCTGGCGGAGGCCTTCGTCAAGGTTTCAAAGGCTACGCTCTTTTAGGCACCTTGGGCAACAATGTTTTAGTCATCACAGTACTTTGGGGCATGAAACATGAACTGAGCAGGGGGAGACTTGAAATCACCAGTCATTGGGTAGAGCAAGCAAAGACGCTGATTCTCTTGATGCCAGACTACTGTATGGTCTGCTTCCATTAATTTCCAACAGTTAAGTCCAGTTGCTGCCATGGACAAAGCAGAGAGGATGTGCCTAAACCTCAAATGTAAATACTTTTCCAGGGAAGGGATAAAACTTCCTTTATTATAATCTTCCCTTAAGCCTAGCAGCCCCAACTACTTGAGGTTTAGGAGATTCGTAGGAAGGGCCCTTAGCTCAGCAGGGTCTGCCCCATGGAAACCATTGGAAAGGGGCCTGATGTCTCAACCCATTCATCACCACCTGAGCCATCAGATAATGTTATCTGAGGTAACATGGATATCGCAACATCACAATCACCTTCAGAATCCGTAGGAATTCAAAACGTACCATTAGCCCACACATTTGTAACCCCCTTTACTCATGTAGAAAACCACAGACTGGTGCGCTTTGAGTGCTGAAGCAATCGTAGGTATGAAGGCCAGGCTATAAAAAAACTGTCAATTAAAGAAATGTATAAGTAATTTCATAAGCCAAGCAGACCAATTAATTTCACCTATACTGTTAAGAATTCATGCACATGCCGTGGTGTAAGTTGGGGTGGCAGTCTTTTAGTGGGTGCTAGTACGGGGGAGGGGGCACATTTCTGGGCCTGTACAGGCAATCTATAAATCATGGCAGTCAGAAGTTACTTGTGATTTCATCAGCACTCATGCATTGCACCTGAGTGATACTTGTGTTAGTGTGACCTTATCCAACAGTGAAGACCTTCACCATATGCCCTTTTTCTCTCCGTGACCTGTGGGCCTAATGGAGATGCATCTGTTGAACACAATGAAGTAATCAGGATGGAGGAAATATAGGAAAATGATGCCCAGCGTCTTAGAAGTCTGGAATGCCCAAGTTCCCAGCACAGTAACATTGTTTATTCAAACAGTTTTTAGGTTTACTAACGGAGAAGGAAAATGACGGTAAATCCTCGACCGAATATGGGAGTATGGTTGGTGCCCTTTGGATGCCCTTCTATATCCTGACAATATCTGCCATTCAACCGGCTACATCGTGGAAATGACTACATTCTTGCAACCTCCATTGAGAAAGACATTGTAGTCTACCAAAGATGTGGTTAAAGATGTATGCCTTGAGAAAAGGTAAAAGGACGCTGGTTTTGTAACCTCCACGGATATCACATACCAGCTGTGCTTCTCTACATCCTTCCTGGCCCTTACGCTTCCATCAGTCATCTTACACGAATCCCTTGCATTAAAGTTTGATACACTGGTCATTGCTTTTGATGAAGAGTTACTGTTTTATTTCCTACCTTTTTAAGTCTTGCCTAGGCCTCTTGTCGAAGGCCAATTATTGCTAATAGATTACAAAATATATATATATACATATAGTGGTCTTTGCGTCAACTGATTGCTCTTATTTTGATGTTTTATAGCCTGCTCTCATTTCCCTGCTTCTTATTCAATGGCTTTTTCTTCCCTTTCTTTTCTTTGCCGGCTTCTTGAGCAATGATTCTTTACTGTTTTGCGATTGGATAATATGTGTACTTCCACTGTTTGCTTTCTGGGAACTACTGATTTTCTTTTTCTTCTAACAATCCCTGGGACTGCATGTGTTTTCCTACTTTCACCGCAATGTGCTGTTTTCCCCTCAAATATTCCCCTCTCTCCATTTTTCCCTCCTACGTAATTCTTTTTAAATTTGTAACCCCCGCTCCAGTTTCTGCATTGCTCTTCTGCTCGGCCCACTCCTTACGTCATTCAACAGCGTTGACTTCCTTTTCCCACATCCCACCAACTCCACCGTTAGTCCCTGACTCCCCCTGCCACGTTCATTTATCAGCTTTTTAGGTCGAGGGACCGTAGGCTTGGCCATAGGCCAAGCTGGAAGTCCAGAGAATTATTGTTTCTTAGAGTGGCTGCTTTATCCCGCCTCTCTTTTCGTCTCTCCTCCATTGGCTGGTTTCCTAAACGGAGGCCAGCCATTGGAGGAGAATGGAGTCACTTTTGGATTCGGGGCGTGTTTTTTTCGTTCTTTAGCCCTGTGACGTCACCCGTCACTCAGAACCCCAAAACACGCCCCGAATCCGAAAATTTCGGAAGCTTGCGTCCTCCATTTTGTATTTGGGGGTTGTTGGTAGGAACAGCCGCACTGGCCCTGACTAATATCCAGCCGAAAATCTGCTCCTCCTTGCTGCTACGCTGAGCCCTTGTTTTTAGTGCAGGGGATCGTCTTTTGTCTCTCTTTGCTGTTTTTCCACTCCACTTTCTCTGTGACGTAACACTCGCCTTCCCAGAGATTTTGCAGCGGCTTCTTCTTTGTGCCTCGCGCGTTTATTCCTCCATTTTACTTTCTAATCTCTAAACGGAGCAGGCAGGAAATGGCGTCCGACGGCAAAGGCGAGAGCAAAGGGGCCAAGGATGGCATGAAGAGGTGAGGCGACTGAAATGCGGCCAGAGGCTAGGTGGCGGAGGGTAGCGGGATAAATTTAAAGGCCGGAGGCGTGCGGCGCAGCTGGCCTTGTGGTGACGAGGCTTTAACATTTGATGGAGACAGCAAAGGTGAAGCACCAGGCCATTGCCATCCCCGTGTGCGCCGTGTATCCCGCCGTCCCCGTGTGCGCAGTGTGTTCCGCCATCCCCGTGTGCGCCATGTGTCCTGCCATCTCCATGTGTGCTATGTTGCACCCTGTGCCTCCCACCATCCCCCATGTGCGCCCGGATACCGAACCCATCACGGGCTAACTGGCACCCTTCGCCCGTCTCGTGCTTTTAATGTAGCTCCCGCTCCCCTCTCCTAATCTCTTGTAACACGTTGTGAGCGCAGCCTCTCTCCCCGCTATCCTCTGCCTTGATTTCCCCTCACCCTCTGCGACGGTTCTCCCTCCTTTCATCTCCTCTACCTCACTTCTTTCAACTCCTCACACACTTTGACACCATGCGCGCTCTCTGCTCTTCCCCTCTTCTTTCTCTCTCCCTCTCTTTACTTCCACCACACGTTGACAGCACACCGTCACTTTCTGCTCGTCCCCTGTCCTTCCTGTTTCTTTCTGTTTGTCTCTCCTCGTCCTGTCACAATCTGAGTGCGTTATCTCATCCTAATAATTAATCTCTCCTCTCTCTTTTCACCCCAAGTTCACTGTGGGGCCCGGGTGTCCTCCCAACCCCCTTTCTTGCATTTTCCCTTGCTGGTCCCCTGCACTCTCATCACACTGTTGTCAACAAACCCCCATCAGATTGCAACTGGACTCGTTCCTTTCCTGCTGTCTCCCGACCTCCCATCCGCGACACTCTCGTCACTCCCTGGTATACCTCTCCCCTTCACTCTCCCCCTACTCTCGTACCCCGTACCAATTTAGCCGGGCGCCCCTCTACTCCCTGCTCTTGCCCTAGCCGACCCCTTCCCGGGATTTCACCCCCTCCCCGCAAACCTTGCCCGCTCTGCCAGAAGGACAACTGACAGACGGGAACATTGGCAGACGAGTGAGGGAAACGAGGCGTCGTCGCCACATGACGGCCAGGGACACAGAATCTCAGAGGCTAAGAGACGCCGCATGTTTACACAGAGACACCCAGCACCCAGGTCGGCCTGCTACTTGGGAGGGAGAGCTATGAAAAACATAGGGCCACAAACCGCTTCCGAGCCTTGCCTCCGAGTTGTGAGAGACATGAATTCATGAATGCAATTGCACAACGCTGTGCTGCCTCAAGGTGCTGTGTGGTAGGAGAAGTGAAGGTGGTGAGTCACAAATGGATCAAAGAAGTGGAGTTGTTTCCCTGCCCTCTCGCTGTGCTTGCTCTGCTGTTTGTGTATGTGGCTCTGTGTGTGTATCTGGCTCTGTGTGTGGCTCTGTGTGTGTGTGTGGCTCCGGTTGTGTGTGTGGCTCTAGGTATGTGTGTGGCTCTGGGTGTGTGTGGCTCTGGGTGTGTGTGTGTGGCTCTTGGTGTGTGTGTGTGGCTCTGGGTGTGTGTGTGTGGCTCTGGGTGTGTGTGTGTGTGGCTCTGGGTGTGTGTGTGTGTGGCTCTGGGTGTGTGTGTGTATCCCTCTGGGTGTGTGTGTGGCTCTGGGTGTGTGTGTGTGGCTCTGGGTGTATGTGTGTGGGTCTGGGTGTGTGTGGCTCTGGGTGTGTATGTGTGGCTCTGGGTGTGTGTGTGTGGCTCTGTGTGTGTGTGTGTGGCTCTGGGTGTGTGTGTGTGTGGCTCTGTGTGTGTGTGTGTGTGGCTCTGGGTGTGTGTCTGTGGCTCTTGGTGTGTGTGTGGCTCTGGGTGTGTGTGTGTGGCTCTGGGTGTGTGTGTGGCTCTGGGTGTGTGTGTGGCTCTGGGTGTGTGTGGCTCTGGGTGTGTGTGTGTGGCTCTGGGTGTGTGTGGGGCTCTGGGTGTGTGTGGGGCTCTGTGTGTGGGGGGGCTCTGTCTGTGTGGCTGTGTGTGTGTGTGTGTGTGTGTGGCTCTGTGTGTGTGGCTCTGTATGTGTGTGTGGGTGGCTTTGTGTGGGTGTAAATGCAATTGGTCATGCATTTGCGAGTGATTAAGCTATTGGCATTGTAAGTGACAATGCCATTTATTTAACGATGAAGCTATTGGCAATGTAAATGACAATGCCATTTATTTATGATTTAAAAAAAAAAAGTCATGAGCAATGCCAATAGCTCTACCTTTAATAATGCCGAGACCATTGCATTGTAAATGCTTGTTTCTGAGGACGTCGTGGCTGCAATTTCTGGACACTCCTTTTTCAATGCGCGCTTTTGCGCACATTTTTTTTTCCTGCTCCCGGGTAGGTAAATATCTGCCGTCTTGGAAGAGTAGCTAAATAAAAAAAAAATTGTGTCCTTGTCATTCAATATGGGTTTACATTGCAACCTACAGTTACAGCAACCAAGGTGTGGGGAAGAAGTTCAATTTGGATAATTTGGATACGGCAACCTCGTTTGACCTAGAGTCTGTTACTCAAAAAACACTGCTACCTGTGAGAACCTAACGCTGCTCCCTGTGAGAACCTACAGGGTATCACCAGTTGGCATTTACCGGTACTCAACCTATTCGAGGGAATTCTCACTCGTTTCAGTAAAGAGGGTGACTTTAATGAACGAGTTCACACTCCATTTTCACCCGGGTTTCTTGTTTACTGCGTTTGCCTTCATCGGCATGCCTATATCTCCGGGTCGTTTTGTGCAGAAGGACCCCATGCCAGCTTCCACCTTTGCTCGCCTTGTTGTTCTACCCCCCCCCCTGATGCCAACTCAAACCAAAAGCAAGCTGCCTGCTCGTTTACTGGTGTATATGTTTCTAGTTACCCATATGTAAGTAGCATATTTATATGTTTGATATTGCTGTGGTCAGAGGACCACGTCGAGCACGTCTCTACCTCCAAGCGAATAAAGCACAAATCATTGGAGTTAATCCATAAAAAACAAACACGTTGAGAAGGCTGCAAGGCCATCTGTGTCTCTGCTGAAATCAGGAGGCTTTGATGACTCAAACCACAAGAAACAAGCATTTGACAAGCTATGCTTGTGAGTCACTGCTTTCTTAATGAAATCGCGTGAGGCTGTGTCGCGCGGCACCCCACGCTCCATCACCCATGATTACACACTGCTGTGTGCTAAGAATACACCAGGAGGTGGGACGTGGGATGCGTTTGATGTCTCACTTCTTCGGGGTGCTGCTGCGAGGCTTGATCTTGTGAGAGCTGCAGCCCACGTTCTTGAGAGACTGACATTGAAAACCATGGCCCAGAATTACTAACACTTCGTGCCAGGTGTGCGTCAGAAAAGTCACGCAAACCCGGGGCAAAGTGTTTGGATTTACTCTACAATGTAAACCAGGATATGCATTGGAAAGCTCCCAAATTGACATAAAGTTGCACTATATGCTACTTTGCATCAAGGGCTGTTCCATGGGATGTACTTTGGATTGTACATCTGTGAAAAGTATGCAACCACCTACAGGTTTTACTCCTAATCCTTTTCCACTAATATTCGTAGACAGAGATTTACGCCTTAACCTTACACCTCCTCAAGGCAGGTGTAACAAGGAGAAATGATTTAATTTCTTGTTATTTTTCCAACGTTGCATGTGTGCTGCATTGTACAGCACAAACACAGAGTGGGAGAAGTCTTAAATGATAGGTTTTATAGTGAAAGGGTCCTTTTCTAGTACAAATCCTATGCTTTAGAGAATGCATAAACTCTTGTACTATGGCGCAAAGGTGTGTGTCTTGGCACATGGCAGCCAAAGTGCACCAGAATTGGGAGAGAGAAAAAATGCACCATATCTTAGCAGAGAGGGCACATTTTCTCTCTCTCCCTTTGACTTAAGACAGCACAGCACCCAGCTGGGGTCTGTGCAGGTAACAGTGGTGGCGTGGTCGGGCCGCGTTGTGGGGAATTTCGAGTGACGATGCAGAAGTAAAATTAATTAAATAATTAATTTTCCCTCTGCATCGTCCCTCGAAATCCCCTCCAACCCGACCCCACCGCTGTTACCTGCACGGACCACAGCTGATAGAAACTTTGGGTGCTGTAATGTGCTGCATTGCACAGTGTTAAATATTTTTAAATCTGACCCATGCCTGAAGTCTACACACCATCACTGTGTAACATTACAGGTTAAAATATATTGACAACTACTCTTCTGGAACTTCCAGTTTACCATCTACAATTGGTTTCAGCCAGATCATACAGTAATGGTAAATGGGTAAATGGATTTTTGAAAGTCCAGTAAAATGCTATGTGTACATTTCTAGTTCTCTTTGAGCTTGGTATTGTCACCTGGTATATCAACATTCATAATCAATTCAATGTCCATGTCTTTATACAGAAGGGCCTATGTGTTGGCTGATATTTTTACTACTACTCAATTCCCACTGGATATATCCATTCCATTGTCCAAAGCCCCTTATGCTGTAACAGAATCAAATAGAAACCATTTGCAACTGATCAACTGGAATGTTAGAAAGGGGATCTTAGGGGGGAGGTAGAGGCTGTCTGGACGACCAACCCGGGACCCACCCCTCCTTCTAGAATTGGCCGAGCGAAGTCGAGAGGCCTCCTGGCGAGGTTCCTCCCCTAGGATCGTACAGACGAGCAATCACACCACTTAAGATGGACACCACACAAGGATAGATTCTTAAAGTCTTTATCAGCAATCAAGGCAGGTGATCTTAGCAATACAGGTTCAACTGGATCAAGGGATCCGTTAGGGCTTAGTCACTGAGGGAAGGGGGTAGCGGGACAGTCTTGGTACCAGCCTGGTACAGGGTTACCCTATGCTCAGCTCTCAATCCTCGAGCTGGGGGGTCCCTCGGGGTCGGGCCGCGGCAGCGCCAGCAGGGCTCCGAAGATGGTTGCAGCAAAGATGGGCCGCGGCAGCGCCAGCAGGGCTCCAAAGATGGTTTCAGCGAGGTGGGCCGCGGCAGCGCCAGCAGGGCTCCAAAGATAGTTACAGCGAGGATGGGCCGCGGCAGCGCCAGCAGGGCTCCAAAGATGGTTTCAGCGAGGTGGGCCGCGGCAGCACCAGCAGGGCTCCAAAGGTGGTTACGGGTTCCACGTAGATGAGTTCGTCTCGGGGTCTCTCGACTCCAGGATACAACTGCCGACCTGCTCCAGAGCTGCCCTAGATATAGGTCTGGAGTCCTTTGATGTCCGAACCCTCGCACCTGGGGGGTCGGAGGGGCCAGGATGAGAGTGTCCAGACACCCAGCAGGGGGGTGGAGCCAGCACCCAGGGAGGCCAGAGGCGATCGAAACCAGGTGTCGGGGAACAGCTGGAGGGCCATCGAAACTCTTCTCCTCATTGATCCGTCAAGTGGCCGCTTTACCACCTGGTCGGGTCTTGGTGCCTCGATGTCGGGGCTTCGCTGGGTCCGCGGCCGAGGTCAGGCCGAGGCCATGGGGCCTGGCCGTGGAGGGTCCGAGATGGAGTCGGGGCCTGAGATGGTGGCCAGGGATAGGGGTCGGACCAGCAGAGTGGGGCGAGTAGGAGTTGCCGAGTTCCAGAAGGGGAGAGCCGGCGGTCGCCAGGAGGGGCGGCTCTCGGGAAGGGTGGAGGGTGTCGCCTTAGGCCAGAGTACAGGGGTTGAGGTCGTCCAGGTCCCGCCATGCGGGAGGAGTGGGACCACGCCACAAGGCCAGGTCCAACACACGTCCCCCCCAGCTGAAGGCAGGGAGAGTCACCCATCCTCTTGGGTATTCTCCTTGCCGAGGCAGAAGAAGCGGGACAGGCCGTCTGCGTTGGCGTGGTCGCTGCCGGGGCGATGCTCCACAGTGAAGTCCATCCCTTGTAGAGAGATGGACCAACGCAGCAACTTCGGATTCTCCCCTCGCATCTGCATCAACTACTGCAGGGGTCGGTGGTCAGTTTGCACCCGGAAGTGGGTGCCGAAGAGATAGGGTCGGAGTTTCTTGAGGGCTCACACCACGGCGAAGGCCTCCCGCTCAATGGTGCTCCAGCGCTGTTCTCGGGCCAGCAGACGTCGGCTAATAAAGGCCACCGGTTGATCAATTCCTTCGGCGTTGACTTGGGAGAGAACCGCCCGACACCATGATCGGAGGCATCCGTTTGAACTATGAATTCCCGGCTGTAATCGGGGGCTTGGAGCACGGGGGCGGTACACATCGCTGTCTTTAGGGTCTCAAAGGCGGCCTGACACTCGGGTGTCCAGTGCACCTTCTGTGGCTGTCTCTTGGAAGTGAGTTCAGTGAGGGGGCCCACAATACTGCCATAGTCTTTTATAAAGCGCCGGTAATACCCAGTGAGCCCCAGAAAGGCTCGGACCTCTGTCTTGGTGGCCGGGGGCTCCCAGGCCAGGATGGCGTTGATCTTGGGTTGGAGGGGGGCCACCTGGCCGCTCCCCACTTGGTGTCCCAGATAGGTCACGGAACCTTGGCCGATCTGGCATTTGCTTGCTTTTATGGTCAATCCGGCCCGGCGGAGGGCCGCCAAGACCTCCCGGAGGTGTTGGAGGTGTTCAGCCCAGTGGAGGCTGTACACCGCGATATCGTCCAGGTAGGCGGTGCTGAACTCTTCCAGCCCTGCCAACACCTTATTCACCAGTCTCTGGAACGTGGCGGGGGCGTTTTTCATCCCAAAGGGCATCACCCTGAAGTGGTAGTGGCCATCGGGGGTTGAGAAAGCGGATCGTTCCTGGGCGCCTGGTGTGAGTCCCATCTGCCAGTAGCCGGAGGTCAGGTCGAAGGTGCTTAAGTAGCGGGCCGCCCCCAGGCGGTCGGTCAGTTCATCAGCCCGGGGGATGGGGTGAGCGTCTGTCCAGGTGACGGCGTTCAGACCCCGGTAGTCCACACAAAACCTGAGTTCGGGCGTAGCGCCAGGTGCGGCGGCCTTGGGGACCAGGACGACAGGACTGGCCCATGGACTGTCGGAGGTCTCGACCACCCCCAGAGCCAGCATTTTGGATACTTCTGACTGAATGCAGGTCCGAACTCGATCGGGAACTCGGTAGGCCCGGTGTCGCACAGGCGGGCTATCCCCGGTGTCGACATGGTGGACCCACCACGGGGTGACTCCGGGGGTAAGAGAAAATAAGTCTGCAAATTGTCCTAGTAGCTCTTGGCAATCTCGGCGTTGTTCTGGAGTAAGGGTGGAGGAGAGGTTGACTCCCTCCATGGAGCCGTCTTTCTCGAAGGCGTTCAGGAGGTCTGGTAGGGGCTCGGAGTCGTCTTCAGCCCCACTGTCAGTAGCCATCAGGAGGCTAAGTTCTGATCGGACAAAGTGAGGTTTGAGTCTGTTGGCGTGGAGGACCCAGAGGGGGTTCCTGGGGGACCCCATGTCCACCAGGTAGGTGACGGGGCTCTTGCGCTCCACCACCTTGAAGGGCCCAGTCCACTTGTCCTGGAGGGCACAGGGTTCGACCGGGGACATGACCCAGACCTGTTGGCCCGGCTCGAACTCAATGGAAGAGGCGTTTTGATCATACCAGCGTTTCATGTCTTCTTGGCTGGCTTCGAGGTTGGTTTTGGCAAGTTCCCGGAACCGCCGAGTCTGGTTCCGGCGGGTCAGGAGGTATCGGTATACGTCGGGGGGAGCATCTTGGGCGGTCACCTCCCAGCCTTCCTTGACCAGGCTTAGGGGACCCCGAACGGGTCAATACAATAGTTCGAAGGGGCTGAATCCCAGGGACTTCTGAGGGACCTCCCGATTGGCGAAGAGGAGGCAGGGCAGCAACACGTCCCACTGGCGTCGTAAGGGCTCTTCCAGGCTCATGATCATCCCCTTGAGGGTTCAATTGAACCGTTCCACCAGTCCGTTCCCTGGAGGGTGATAGGGGGTTGTAAATTTGTACGTGACCCCGCATTGCTGCCGCAGTGACTTCATGTAGCGGGAAATGAAGTTCGTACCCCGGTCACTGACGACTTCTCGGGGGAAGCCCACCCGGGAGAAGATCCCTATCAGTGCCCGGCCCACCACGGGAGCCGTCATGGTCCGGAGAGGGATAGCTTCAGGATAACGGGTGGCATGGTCCACCAGGACGAGGATGAAACGGTGACCTTGGGATGTTCGGGGCTCCAGGGGCCCCACGATGTCGATCCCCACCCGCTCGAAGGGAGTGTTGACGACTGGAAAAGGTATCAGGGGGACCTTGAGCTTTCCGCCGCTCTTCCCGCTGGCTTGGCACTGGCAGGTGGGGCAAGTCCGGCAGTGATTGATCACATCATTCCTCATCTTGGGCCAGTAGAAATGGGTCACCAGGCGGCTGTATGTCTTGTCCTGCCCCAGGTGCCCGGCGAGGGGCACATCGTGTGCCAGATTCAGGAGGAAGTCTCTGAACCGGAGGGGGACCACCAATACCCGGCTGGCCCCTAGCTCGGCAATCTTCTGCTCACTGTAGATGAGCTCGTTGTCCCAATAGACCCAGTGGGCCCCAAAGGTATCCCCTGTGCTCTGAGCGGCGGCTTGCTGTCGGATCCCCTCGAGGGAGGGACATGTTTTTTGTTCTTGACGGAACTGTTCTCGGGTGGGGCCACCTTCTTGGCACCATTGGGCCAGTTCCGGGAGGTCGCTGAGCGGGGCAATTTCTTCACAGTTGGGCCCCAGTGGACCGGGTTCAGGGTCGGTGTCTTCGGAGACGACGGGCGGTGGAGGCTCGGGCCATTCTGGTTCTTCGGTTGAGGTGACGGCTTGGGTGGCCATGGATCGGGTTGTCGCGCAGACCCACTCAGGGAGGCCTAGCATCCCCAGATGCTCTCTCCGCTCGACGTCGGCCCAGGGGGAACTCTCTAGGTCGTTCCCGAGGAGGCAGTCTACGGGGGCATCGTCTCGGACGGTCACTTTCAGCATGCCCGACATGCCCCCCCATTCAAAGGGGGAGCGGGCCATCTGGCACAGGCTCTCGGAATTATCCGCGGACCGTACTGGGCACAGTACATTGGGCAAGATTTGATCCGGGGTCACTAGGTGGCAACGGACGGCCGCCACGCTGGCTCCCGTGTCGCGGAGGGCTTCGGCCCGGTGTCCATTAATGGTGACCCACTGGCTGTACTTCTGGGTGTTGGCCGGGATTGGGGCCCGGGGGACCATGTCTCTTTCGCCCAGACATACCAGGGACATGGCTGCGGGCTCCCACTCGGTCTGGTCTTGGCCATAGTCTTCTTCTTCGTCCTGCTCCTCTCCGAGGGAGGCGTCGGCGATCTGGCGGTTTTGCGGACCTGTGGGGTTGGTTTGCTGGTTTCTGGGGCAGTTGGGGTCATTGGCGTAGTGACCGGGTCACTGGCATTTGTGGCAGACAACGTTCGAGCGGGGCCCCGGCCGTGCTGGGGGGGCTCCTCTTCCGGACAGGGAAGGCGAAGGGTTGGTCGTGGGGGGTACCGCGGCGGCGTCCCTGCCCCGGCCCTGGTCTCCTCCGCTGCCTCGCTGATGGTGGGATCACTGGTGAGCTCGGCCTTAGTCTCCCATCAAGTTCCGGGGGACCCGGATGCTCTCCCATCGATCGGCTTTGATGGCGAGTTTACGTGGCTCGGTCAGTTTGCTGTCAAGGAGATGCTGCCTGAGTTCGACAAAACAGTTGTTGGAGAGGTGCTCCCACACAATGAGGTTGAACAGTTGCTCATACGTGGTGACTTGGCTGCCTTTAATCCACCCCTCTAAGGCTCTACTGTAGAAGTTCACATACTCCACCCAGGTGGTACCAGGGATCCTCTTGCAGTCTCGGAATCGCTGCCGGTACATCTCGGGGGTGAGCCTATAGCGCGTAAGGAGGGCGGCTTTCATGTGTTCGTACGAGGTCATCTCGGCGTCGGGGAGCTGTAGCAGGGCGTCTCTCCCCTCATTGACGAACTTCCCCCACAACCCGGCACCCCAGTCTTTTTGCGGTACCCGGTGCGAGGTCATGGCTACCTCGTAGGCCCTAAACCATTACTGGATGTCGTCGTTTTTATAGTACTCTCTGACGACATCTTTGGGGATGTGGACCTTTGTGTCTGTAGGAGGAGGCGTGCTCCGGCTCCCAGAGGCGCCGGTTTCACTGTTTTTAGCCTTAATCTCAAGTTCCTTTAAACCACGCTCGTGCTCGTACGCGAGCTTCTTCTCCTCTAAATCCCTCTGCCTTCTTTTCTCCTCCAGGTCTCCTTGCAGCCGTAGTTGCTCAAGGGCTATCTTTTTTTCGGCCAGTTGTAGTTCTCCATCTAAGCAGAGTCTGGCCAGCTCCAATTCGTGGAGCCGGCTCCTTTCTCGTTCTCGGGCATCCTCGTGGGAAAGGCCCGTGTTTCTTTCCTCCGCGGAGGTTGCAATGTTCTCCGGGTGCATATCTGGGATCGTGATGTCTTCGTTCTGGGGTGGCGTCGCTCCTGTCTCCACCCATGTTTGCAGGGCCTGCTTGAAATCATCTTTGGTGCTTAGTCCAGTGGTAGCAATGCTCAGGTCCTTGCAGAATTGTTTCAACTCTTTTTGGCTATAGTCTTCCGAACCATTCCATCTGGAACTCTGAGGTCAGTCTGGTTTCCTTGGTAGTCATGGTCGTAGTGTGTTTCTGTCAGTAGTGGGCGAGTCACTCTCTGTACGATCTGCGTCGGCTCGGATCCCACCGCTGCCACCAATGTTAGAAAGGGGATCTTAGGGGGGAGGTAGAGGCTGTCTGGACGACCACCCCGGGACCCACCCCTCCTTCTAGAATTGGCCGAGCGAAGTCGAGAGGCCTCCTGGCGAGGTTCCTCCCCAAGGATCGTACAGACGAGCAATCACACCACTACAGATGGACACTACACAAGGATAGATTCTTAACGTCTTTATCAGCAATCAAGGCAGGTGATCTTAGCAATACAGGTTCAACTGGATCAAGGGATCCATTAGGGCTTAGTCACTGAGGGAAGGGGGTAGCGGGACAGTCTTAGTACCAGCCTGGTACAGGGTTACCCTACGCTCAGCTCTCAATCCTCGAGTTGGGGGCTCCCTCGGGGTCGGGCCACGGCAGTGCCAGCAGGGCTCTGAAGATGGTTGCAGCGAAGATGGGCCGCGGCAGCGCCAACAGGGCACCAAAGATGGTTTCAGCGAGGTGGGGCCGCGGCAGCGCCAGCAGGGCTCCAAAGATGGTTACAGCGAGGATGGGCCGCGGCAGCGCCAGCAGGGCTCCAAAGATGGTTTCAGCGAGGTGGGCCGCGGCAGCGCCAGCAGGGCTCTAAAGATGGTTACAGCGAGGATGGGCCGCGGCAGCGCCAGCAGGGCTCCAAAGATGGTTTCAGTGAGGTGGGCCGCGGCAGCAGGGCTCCAAAGATAGTTACAGTGAGGATGGGCCGCGCCAGCGCCAGCAGGGCTCCAAAGGTGGTTACGGGTTCCACATAGATGAGTTTGTCTCGGGGTCTCTCGACTCCAGGATACAACTGCCGGCCTGCTCCAGAGCTGCCCCAGATATAGGTCTGGAGTCCTTTGATGTCCGGACCCTCGCACCTGGGGGTCGGAGGGGCCAGGATGAGAGTGTCCAGACACCCAGCAGGGGGGTGGAGCCAGCACCCAGGGAGGCCGGAGGCGATCAAAACCAGGTGTCGGGGGACGGCTGGAGGGCCATCGAAACTGTTCTCCTCATTGATCCGTCAAGTGGCCGCTTTACCACCTGGTCTGGTCTTGGTGCCTCGATGTCGGGGCTTCGCTGGGTCCACGGCCGAGGTCGGGCCGAGGCCACGGGGCCTGGTCGTGGAGAGTCCGAGATGGAGTCGGGGCCTGAGATGGTGGCCCGGGATAGGGGTCGGACCAGCAGAGTGGGGCGAGTAGGAGTTGCCGAGTTCCAGAGGGGGAGAGCCGGCGGTCGCCAGGAGGGGCGGCTCTCGGGAAGGGTGGAGGGTGTCGCCTTAGGCCGGAGGACAGGGGTTGAGGTCGTCCAGGTCCCGCCATGCGGGAGGAGTGGGACCACGCCACGAGGCCGGGTCCAACATGGAATTAATCACATCATGTCACTTTCTGCTCATGTCCCAATCTCCCCTTCTTTTCTTTTACCCCTAGCTCCACTGATAGCTAGAAATAAACCGAGGCAGTGTGAGTGCATCCTAAATTGATCCTATGGTCACTTATACTATGATAACTCGTCAATAGATGGGTAGATGTGTACTTCGTTTGCCAGGCTAAAAGTTCATAAATAGGAATAAAAAGAATTTGTGGTTAGAATAAATTGCCAAAATAGATAAACATTCAGCAGGCAAGGCATTCCCTGAAAAGCAATGTTCTCAATGTTTTTTAGATCAGGTGCTATGCAGGACTATCCCACCTCTGGAAGAAGAAAGTTTGAGGTGCTGGGGTGTTTCAAACCAGGATTTAGGGTATGCTGTTTTTGGAAGTCTCCAGAAGGAGAAGGTAATTTCAGCTGACCTCAGTGAGATGGAGTGAGACCTCAGTCCTCGGTCCTAGGCTCATACTCTCCCCTGCAGCTCCGCTGTGCTCTGCGCTGCCACTGGAAGCCCCACCTGTGCAGGATTTGAGACTGCCCTGCGCCTCGCGCCCTCCGGGCTGATTTTGGTATTCTGATTCTGGTATTGCTCAGCCCCCCTGTACGACCTTATTTTTGCCCTCTGGGTTCTTTTGTTTTTCTGTTGTTGTGCATTACTGTACTGTACTAGTGTTGGTTTCCCATTATGTTCTCCGGCCATTCCAGCCGCCCCAACGGACCCCTGCCCACGGCACATATTCCAAAGGGCCGCCTCCGCCATCACAACCGAACTAGGATGGACCATCAATGCCTCCTTCATGTCCGGCATCTTCCCAGACGACTGAAAGCGGGCAGAGGGTAAACCCCTCCTCACAAACAGATGACCCAACACCTACAAGACCTCCACTGGCTCCCGTCGAGAAGAGGATCACCATCAAACTCCTCACCCACGCCTACAATTCCCTCAACAACATCGGACCCAAATACCTAAACTAGAGAGTATACTTCCACGTACCCAAGAGAAACGTCCGCTCCGCCGACCTCATCCTGGCAGAGATCCCCCGCATCTGCAGAAACAGAGCAGGCGGGAGAGCCTTCTCCTACATCGCAGCCAAGACCGGAAACGAGCTCCCTGTGAACATCAGATGCTCCCTGACTCTGCACACATTCAGGAAGGACCTCAAGTTCTGGCTCATCGACTGATCCGGAACTGCCCCCCCCAGCGCCTTGAGACCCTCACGGATGAGTAGAGCGCTTTATAAACCTCTGATTGATTGATTGCTGAGATAGCAGGTCCTGCCCTAGATTGTGAACTTCACTGACAGATATCATGGTATGCTGTGATGCAAACTTTGTTTGACAGGCAGGTTGTTGTAAACACAGATCTTGCTTGTGAAAAAAGTCACTGATGTGAGGACTGTTGTGATTTGATCAAAACCAGTAGTGTGTGCCCGATCCCAAAATGCCATAGCATGTAGAATGGGTGCAAATCTGTTTCTGGAAGACCCCACTGATGTGCAGACGTACTGCAGTCAAACCTGCAAATGACCAGGGCCTAGACAACTGTAGATGCCACTTTCAGGGTATGTATATCTATCTTTATCTTTGGCAATAGTAACGCTGGAATTGTGTTTCCTCTACTGTGTTCTCTACGTGTAATTTACTTCAATGAAGAAGCCCAGTTAATTGACATGTTGTACAATAGAGGGTGATTGTGTGTCTTCTGAAGGAGCAGGAAGCAAGGTTTGGCCTAGGATACTAGAGGGATTAGTAGAAAATAGTAGGGGCTGAGTTGGTGTTGTACATCCATTCATCATTTGCCAAAAACATTCTTGGAGGTGGACAATGTCCTCCTTATTTGACTTTTTAAGTGCATAGTGGAAGGTTGTCAGCATATTGTTTTTCTAGCATGCTCAGGCTCTCATGGATGATACTCATAGGCTCACCTTGCCAGTTGGAAAAGATAGTGCCAGTATAGATTTAGGACTGAAGACTTTAAATTGTGGTGCTTACAATGAACCATTGTTCAAAGAAGGGTGGAAGCCAGGTAAGGACTTTGCTCCAAAGACCAATGTGGTTCTTAAGGTTGTTCATTAGAACAGAATTAGAAATAGTGTCAGATGCTGCCAACTGTCTAAGATGCTAAGTAAAGAAAGAAAAGTAAGAACGTTTCTCCACAGTTTATTCTTTGTCCTCCATGATCCTCAGTGTAGCCATTTCAATGCAACACATAATTCAGAATACCGCATATCATTATGCTAACGGATTATTTTCAGTCATATATGCCAATTAATGGGAGCAGCCACATCCTTCTAGTTCTCTTACATGGAAGTGGAAATTTGTAACAGGGTGGACAATAATAAAACCTGTTGGATCCAGAGAGGTTATAATTTTTACTGGTCCAACCATAATGATTGCTGAAAATGCAAGTTGAGTTATGGATACTTTGATAATGTTAAAACAATTTCTCCTTAGAATCAAAGCATGTGTCATTCTTAACTGTTATTCCTCAAAGAAGGTCAGTCTATTATGGCTGGAGGACTTAGCGTCCGTGGCTAAAAAAAAGACATGATTCAGCAGCCTTGTTTTCAAGCTACATATTTCCAACCCATTTGGTCACTTGACAAATTAGCATAATACAACTAACTTCAAGATGGAAGCACTGACACCAGGAGATACTAGTAGATGTGGGAGTTTATCGGAAGGAGAAGCAAGAAAGACCAAGCCTAATTTTCAAATCCAGCTGAATATATGTGAAGAGCAAATAAAATAGTAAAACCCACAGGACTGAGTGAACGTCTGGAAAATGAGCAGGAATGAGTTGCAAGCTCACTTGTAAATAAGCCCCACAATGTGCACTCAGGACCTCTTCAAAAGGGCTCAAGACAATAATGATTTCGGAATCAATACATGTGTGGTATCCTTGTTGACTCTTCTATTTCATTACAGAAGGTCTATGTTATTGCAGCAGAACTTAACTGTGGCTGCAATAAGACATGCTTCAGCGTGCATACCCCTATACTTTTGGCCACTTGACTAATTAGAAGAATAAAATAGACTTCAAAAAGGAAGCGCTGACATCAGGTTTTCCTAGAAGCTGTGGGAATGTATTTGAAAAGAGAAGCAAGGATTAGGAAATACCAGCAGCAGTGAAAGAAACAGAAAACGGGTTTCTTTATGTACACAATTAATGTATCAGAAATAATTGAATGTGTGATGGAGTAGGTGGAATGATATACGAAACAGCCAAAAGCATGAAGTGAACAAAAGATAATCCTCTAGAGAAGAGCCAACTTTGTCCATTCTGTCTATCTGTATGAATTGGTAACAGTAGGGGTTCCAGACAGCTGCATTCACAAGTCAGACCTAACAATTGAAATCTGTGCACAGGTGGATTTTTAAAAAGAAGCGCATCTAAGCAATGAGGATGCGAATGATCAGCTCCGAGATGGAAAGTGCAGGGGTGTGGGCGAGAAGGGGAAAGCAGCACACAGTGAAGTGGGTGAAGAGCAAGAAAACACATGCCCACACACGGAGCACTAATAGCAAAAGGAACAAGTGGCTCTCTGAATCTAAGCAGTGGAAGGAAACTATTCATATACGTGACGGACAAATAGAAGAAGAGGAAGGAACTTTTAAGAAGTAAGCAAATGTAATCTATTAAGAAGCAAGTAAATGCGATTGACAAGAGAGCCGACCAATAGTGAGCAGTGGGCTGGCCGAAAACCTAATGTAATTTTTAATATGGCCAGCAATAGGTGAAAGTTTAAAACAATCTGTAGGTGAAACCTTAATACAACCCACAACTGCTGACTCAAAATGGCAGCTGCCTCTCCTGAGTCATGGTCCCTCCCCACACTCAACTATGGCAATGAATAGCATATTACACACCAAAATGGAAAAAGTGTGTCTAGGCCAGACCTAAACAAATAGCAACAGATAAAAGAGCAGAAAGGGAAATAGATTAAAGTAGGAGAAAGGATATAGGCCAGAGGTTGCAACTGGGAAACAAAAGTTATACGTGACATGAGGGCTGATGCATATCTAGATCAACTGTAGGCTTTCCTTAAGCTAGCGAGTATAGAAGACAAGTCAACATGAAATAGTAGAAAAGGTGTAAGTGAATGCTCACCAACGATATCATCAGCTTTTAACATGCAATTAAAGCTGTGTTTTGTTTCTAGACATAATTTCACAGGATGAAAGATGCCAATCACCCTCAGGTCCCAGAGCCTAATTGCCATTCTGAACTGTGATAACCTTTGGAATGAGTCTCTTAACGTTTTTGGGGTGCATGGTGATTTAGTGGAGGAATGTTTTGTCTATAAGTATTGGTTTACATAAATGCTGACGTTTAGTATGTTGATCAAACACTGATTTATATTGATTTAATTGCAGTTCTACATATTATATTAAATAGCTTGATGTTTTGCTCCATGAAGCCAGACAACTTTTAAGTTTACAATGAGCAAAGGTGAATAAATATTATGTTTATGAAGCTTGCTTAAACACTTGCTCAAATCTTTATAACTCTTCAGATGTTTTAAAGAGGTTACAGTGTCCAAGTGATGATATAATGGACCAGCTCCAATTCTGCATTGACCAAATACAATTATAATACTTGGAATTCAACAATCCCTATATTAAAACTGTCTTTATTTTCGCTATTAATGTCTCGCCACCAGAGATGATCTCACATGCATCTTTAAGGTGTGCTATTTAGGGTTTGCGTGCACAACCCTTGCTCTGTACTTGTGAAATCTATTGTATTCAATATATATCTTAAAAAGGAGCTTAGACCGCTCCCCCTTGCTTTTCAATGGGTCCTCTGCTTGCCACTTACTTTTCCTCCATTTCTATTGGCTTTAGCATACTATTTCTTGTTGTTCCTCTTGTGTGTTTCTCTTATCAGTGTCCCAAAGCCCAAGTGCTTTTTTCATCTGCTTTGTGGGACTTTTTTAGGTCGAGCCTAGGCAGTGCCTTCACTGTCTCTAAGATCTGCAAGTACAGCTTGACAGGGGTGGCGTGATGAGCCATCATGGCGGACGCTAACTGAGAGCGCTCCGGGCAGTTTCACCCAACATCATCCAGCTCACATTCCCAATTGCAGTTTGGCTAGACCAGGGGCGGATGGCTGATGGGGGCTCACCAGTGTTAAGTGGCAGCACTGTGGGGCCCCTGAAAAATCGATCGGCATGGGTGTGACCCCAAAGAGCCTGAGATGGGCTGGGCACAGTGCCGGCTGTTGCCCCTAGTGAGGAGAGGGTCGCAGGGTAATGGGGACTCACCAAAGCCGAGGGTGACAGGTCCTCATTGAAGCCGAGCCCAAACATTGTATAGGACGGCAGCCGTGGGGATCTGCGGTGCCAATGGTGCACCCAAAGAGGAGCCCTGATATAGGCCCAATACACCGCCACTGGAGGCCACAGCACCGGGCTGACTGAGACAGGGGACACCTCGTGGCTGTGCTCTGGATGTCCCGCTTGGTGCTACGGGCCATGTCTTTCCAGCCTGGGTGTGCTAGCCAAGTGCCACACCAGTACACAGAAGATCCACAGCAGGTTGGCCCACCCAGCAAGACTGGACGGCTGCTCTGTGACTGCTGCTGGGGAGAGGCATCGGCCTGTGTGAGGTGGCACCTTGGCCCAACTGCTGTGGGCCCACACCTGCTCTTCCACTGGACTATTATCAATTATATAAACCGAGTCCCGGGTCTCTTATCACTGATACACCTGAGGCCTGCATCCTGAGCTGTCTATCTCAGACTGGTGAGTCCATGCCATAGAGGGGATCGATCCTACATCATTTGGTAGGGGCCCTGTGGGCTGGTGGTCCGGCGCATGGATCTCACTAGCGGGGTCTATGTTGCAGCTAGTCCCTGGGTGGCAGAACCGGCTGGGCTAGGCCCCGGTGTGACTTCTGGCACGGGACTGGCTGATTCTGAGAGGCCCGGCTGGTGGCGCCCAGACCCAAGCCTGTTGCTGGTGGGAGGTCAGAGTTGCCTGGCGGAGTTTTGTTGTTGGAGCAACGAGATACCCACGCTAACAGGATTATACTACACTGTGTATCGGACCTAGTCAGCGGGGCTTTCCTGAGGCCACCATGATGAAGGACAAATCCTCTGCCTCATCAACAAAGTAGAGCATCAGGGACCATAATACCACCGCAGGCACAGGGGTAACGGGTGGTTCTGACAGTGGCGGGCCTGCCCCCAGACAATGCCACACTATTAGCAGCCATTACGCAGTCGCAAAACATGCTCGACACCAAGATGGGCGCAATTGGATCAGAGGTTACACTACTCCGACAGGATCTCAGGAAAGCGGTGGACCGCATGACAGAAGTGCAGGCCAGAGTGTCAACAGTAGAGAACACTGTGATATCGCTCCAACAGAAAGTCAACAAACTGACCCTGGTTACCCGAGAGCTTGCCGCAAGGTTGGAACTGGAAGACACAGAAGGTTGTGCCCGGCACAACAACCTACGTTTAGTGGGATTCCCGGAGGGGTGTGAGGGAACCTCAATGGAGGTGTTCCTATCACGGTGGCTGCAATCCATTATGCCTGAAGGCTCGTTATCCCCTTGCTTTGTCGCTGTTGTTGTGCGCACAGGGCTCTCGTAAAGAAGCCCCCTCGAGTGCCAGAACCGGACCAGTAATTGCTAAATTACTGAACTATTTAGATAGAGATGCCATCCTGAAATTTGCCTGGGACACAAAGACAAGCTGACACATGACTCTCAGACCATTATGATATTTCCAGACTATACTAAAATAGTCCAACAACGTCAGTCCTTCGTGGTGGCCAAGCGCAGACTGCGTGAACTGGATGTTCAATATATGTTGTTATACCCTGCACATATGAGGGTCATCTATAAGTCACAGTCCCTGTTCTTTGACGCACCGAAGTGACCTTTGCATGGACCGACAAAGCAGTGCGCTTCCGGCCACATAAACAACGTCTTCTGGAATCCGATTTATCCCAAGTCGACCGACGGAACCGCTCAAAGAAATCCACATCGAAACGACGGCACCACTCCCGTTCTAACTGGTGATCACAAGCACAGGGTGAAGATTCATAACACAGCTACAACCATGGATGCAGCACTAGCCTAGACTGGGGTCCGACTGAGTATTGACACATAAGCTTTGGCAACGGTCCTGGCCTGGTCCGTTTTTGTGGGGCTTCCAAGCCTGACAGCCTTCACGAGGGGCACACTTGAAAGTTCCACAGACTCATGTTTAATTAAGGGTGCTGGGAATTTGGGAATCCATTGGTGAGGGCCCCCGGGCTCCTATTGTGGTCCGTGGGGGACACCCCACCACAAAAATAATTCATGGTTGTTGAGATATAGGGTTGGTATTTTCGCAGGGCACAGATATGGATGCATTATGATCCATGAACACTCTGGTTACACATGGCTTCCTCCTTGAATGTAGATGGCGGCCCATTCATCTAGGGATTGGATCGGAGGAATCCGAGCCATGACATGGAATGTAATGGGTATCCTTTACAAAGTTAAATGTGTGGCGATCCTGAAGCAGGTCAAAAGGCTCAAGACGGACTGTAAGAAAGTGGTTCTAGATATACTGGACCAAAGTAAGGTACAGCGTGTATAGAGTCCCCAATCCCCAGAGGTATAACGAAGGTCAAATTCAGATCTGACCTTACTCTCTATAGTGGTAGCTTGGTCGAGCAGTAAGGCAGTATCAGAGGACAGTGTAAAGCATTTGTTGTACAGACTCAGTCAGCAAAAGGTTTCACACACTCAAGAACTGAACTCTAGGCCAATTGTTTTTATATCAAAAGATATAGTTGTTTTATTTTAGAACCAACAGGTATCAAAATATACTTTTCTCAATATGAGTAACTTTAGGTAATTACTTTGCAGAAAGGCAATAGACTTTGTAAGTACAATAGCTACAGTGGTTGCAATTGGCAACACAATTCTAAAAACAATTTAACATTGAGCTCAATGGGTTTTTCTACATAAATGCAGTGGATTACTTTATGATAACTTTTGGAATTCCAGGACTGGATCCTAGATTCAGTACCGGGACCTAAGTTGAAAACAGTGTAGTAAAAGCATTTTGGTTATTGCAGTAATTTTTAAAGAAGATAACTGTATTTTAAAAGTTCACACTTAGAAACTTTTCAGTGAAAATCTAGCAAAGTTATCCTAGGGGAGGAAATTCAGGTCACAGGTAAAGTATGTTCTCATTACTTTTTTATTCCAGTACTGGGCTCCTAGGTCCAACACTGGGATCTCTACTTATGACAGGTAAGTATTTACGTTTCAGTAGTTGGTACGATTTTTAAGGAATATTTAAAGTTTGCAAAAATAGACAGAATAAATTTCACAGAAAAGCAGTCAAAGGTTTCCTATGGAGAAAGTTCAGGTTACTAGTAAACACGGTTAGGATTACTTTTGCGGTTGAGTACTGGGTTACAAGGTGCAGTACTGGCTTCTCTCCTGATCACAGGTGAGTACTTCGGAATTCGTTAATCAGCTGATTTTAGATGAATATTTAAACGTTTCAGATCTTCACACGTAAAAGATTTTTCGAGTCAAACAAGTCAATGTTATCCTATGGAAGGAAGTGAGTTATCGGTTTGCAGGGGAGTACTCGACTGGTGAAGTTAAGGTTCTAGGCATATACTCAGGGGTCTCTCAGGGTCTGAAAGGTACAATAGTTCCACCCTCAGCGGGACAGGGGCAGCCGGGTGCAGAGAGAGTAGGCCCAATGCAATCCAATGGAGGGGAGGTGGCTTGCGGTTGGAGGCTGCAAGCAAGCAGGCCAGGCGGCTGTGGGATCTGAGCTCCTGGTCACTCACTCAGGGCAAGTGGGGAAGTAGAGTAGGGTAGTAGGTGCACTCCCAGTGGCACTCGAGCGGCTGGGTGCAGGGTGCCCTTTGAGCCGTACGGTGCTCAATGTTATCCAATGGAAAAGTTACAAAGTGAACAAAGGCTGCAGGCTCGGGGACGGAGATTCTTCAGGTGCGACCACCACTTCGAGAGGTAAGTTGGGATCTTGGTAAAGAGGTAGGTACCCCAAAGGAAGGCACAGGGGACCATGGGGTGCCAGGTGCAGGGCCGTCTTTGGGTGTCGGGAAATCTTACCCTCGGCCGTCGCGGTTGGGGGGGTCCCTAGTTCTGAGGCCGCAGGCGTCATCTGGGTCATGGAGGAGGGTCTTTGGCCACTGGACTTCGGGTCCCAGTCACCGGGGGATGTCCTCGTGGTCTTGGATCACTCGGGCATGGGCCGGACTCGACAGGTGCAGAGTGGGCTGGATTTGTGGTTCCTGGTTAGCACCTGGGGTATGGTTGTTGGAGCAGAGCCTCTGCTCAGGGGAGTCCCAATCTTTGAGAGGGTCAAGGTAGGCAGGTCCTCTGGGTTTCCAAGGTTGCTGTCCGCAGGAGTCGCAGTGATTTAGCAGGGGCAGGTTCCAGGGTAGACAGGCCGGTAGGGCTGGGGCCAAGTCAGTGGGTGTTGTCCTGTTGTTAGCAGCTGCATGGCGGGTCTTCTTCTTGATCTTCTTTCTGGTTTTCTTATCGGGATCTGAGGAAGGAAGGGTACCTCTAAATACAGAATTTAGGGGCGTTACAGGTAGGGCAAGGGCAGGGACCAATAGGTCCCTGTCCTGGGGTGGGTACACCCCCTAGCCTGCTCCTCTCTTGTGGGAGGGGTGCAGGAGCCTAGATGTGATGGGGCAGGGCTCCTCATCTTCAAGATGGCCGGAGCCCGGGGTCATGCTTCACCTCACCTCTCCCACCTGAGGGTTGGGGTTGGCACAGGCTGGCCCACCCTCCTTCCTGACGTAGGGTTTCCCGCCAGTCTTCCTGCCAGAGTGGGGGTCAGAACTGGTGGGGGCCAGTTGCTGAGTACAGCTAGTTGCCTGGAGAAGCTCACAAGGGCGGCGGCCTTAGAAGCTTCCCCCTGCCCATCCTGGGAGAGGAGACCTAGCACATCGCCCAGGATGTGCATTGTTGCAGGCCCAGGAGAGCGGGGGGCTCTCCACCCAGGGGTCCAGCAACATGTCTGCTATGTGGCAGCCTAGGCAGCCTCTCAGTCCAGACGTGGATTGTAGGTTAGGTGTTCAGGGGGCATCTCTATGATGCCCTCTGGTGCATTTTACATTAATTTTCACACTGGCATCAGTGCGGGTTTAATGTACTGAGAAATTTGATACCAAACTTGTCAGTCTTCAGTGTAGCCATTATGGCGCTGTAGAGTTCGTAATGATGACCTCCCAGTACCATACACTCTTAATGGCATCACTGCACTTACAGTGCCCATGAATGGCCCTGGGTACTGTAGGGGCACAGGGCTCATGCACCTGTGCCCACACTGTTGGCATAGGGCACTCAGCTAGAGGGGTGACTGAGGTATGCCAGGGCAGTGGGTTTTGTGGGCATGGCACACAGGGATGTGTGCCATGTCGGCTCTCTGTTTAGTTCTGCACTTAAACACTCAGCCTGCAAAGGCAGTGTGTGGGTGCCAGGGTACAGGGCCCCAAAGGGTGGCTCAATAAGGGCTGCAGCCTGTAGGGGTCTTCTCTGCGCACCATGCCTGGGTACCTAGGGTACCATTTACTAGGGAGTGATGGGTGGCCAGAGATGCCCATTGGGTTTTGGTTTCAACACAGTTTTAGGGAAGGAACAAAGGCCCTTGTCACCTGGTTGGCAGGGGGCCAGGGCACACTCAGTCAAAGCACATCAGCAGTTCAGCAAAAAGTGGGGGCATACCAATGCAAGAAAGATGGCACTTTCTCACACGGACGTACTACCATTACAGGAAATCCACATCATGCGAACAAAGGCACAGAGTCGGGTACGGTTTGGGTTCAATAAGGTTTTTCACTCCAGGTTTATTCAGGGTTCGTGGTGCACAGCAATTCTTATTCAACCCCAGGATCCCCTACAGGTCCACCAGAGTATGGACGGTTTGGAGCGGGAGATACAACTTAGTGACAGGAATGGTGGTAGGGGGGCTGGTGATGCTGGGCAGTATATCCGCCCGCTCCCCTGGGCCAGGCATTAGTTGACTGGGTCATGTGTCTTTGGAGGAGAATTGCCGGGTGAACTATCTGTGGTAGGGGGGGAATAAAATGATGTATTGGTGCTGGAGGATAGGTGGCACGTGACCGGGTTCGGTCAGGGCTCTAGTGACTGAAAGAAGCATTTCCTGATGTCCTCCCTGAGGTGACGGACGTATGTAGGGCCTATCACCTAGAAGAGCCTGGCTATACCTTTTTCTCTACAGTCCATGGGTCCTTTTCCAAATTGGATTATCTTTTTCTCCCTGGCCCCTATGTTCAAAGGGTCTTAGCTGTTGCAATTCTGCCACTTGGATTGTCAAATCGTTCTCATGTGGCCCTCATGCTACATAGTGGACCCCACAGGTTTCGATTTCAATGGCGAATGTCACCCTGGCGCCTGCATAAGTCATCGTACAGGTCCATGCTTCACTAATCAGTCACTGAACATCTCTCATTGAATGCCGACACAGCTTCCTCTGATGTGATTTTGTGGGTGGCTCTGAAGCACATGCTATGGGGGAGTCAATATTCATTTTTGAGCTGGGGAGAGGCATCGTAGAACAGAAAAAGTGGTGTAGTTAGAGGCCCAGCAGATCGAGATTAGGGACGGAGGCGGGGTTCAGGCCAGACGCAGATTGCTCTCCTCACAACAACAGTTGCAACAATTGCTATCAGGCATTCCCTACAACGACGCGCTGCTTGCTGACGCAGCTCACTTTCAGCTCCTTTCTTTTCCCGTCCATCAGGACCACGCCGGACCCGCTATGCGGGTCCCGCATCGCCCCTTGATACCGGCGACAGGAGCTTCAGGCCACCGGGGGCAGCAACTTCACGACCGGCAGGGCTGCGAGCAATAGCAGGGACTCCGAGGACCAGGAGTCCCTGCGCGCCCCTTGGATCAGCTGGGCTGCTCTCCCTGCCGGCCCCGCCCACTCGCTAGTCGCTCTATTAGTTATATAAAGGTGGCACTGATCCCGCTGCGTGGGAGCGCGCGGGAGAGCGCCGGGAGAAGCCTGGGACAAGGGCGGGACCGTCTGTGGCCGTCCGGGGCCGAAGGAGGCCGGGCTGGGCCCACTCCCTTTCATCGTGAATGCTGTGTTACGGTACTGACAATTCCGCGCCATTTCTGACTTTGCCATATATTTCCAACGCCTATTTGTATCATTCTAGCTACAGTAGTGTGTGTCATCGTTTGTATATTTTAAAAGGTTCCTTTTATCCTTGCTTCTTGTCCTGTCTGCGGGACGAGATGTCATCTCTCGAAGTAAATTCTGTGTCCGGAACGGTCGGGTCTCCCATTTTAGGCCCTTTGGATAAATTCTTTGCCAAAATTAAGAATGAAGTTGATAGGGAGCTCACACTCGCCGAGAAGCGAGCTGGGCGACGTCTCTCCATTGAGCTGCTAAAACAAAGACCCCTCCCGCCCCCGGATACAGCTACAGGCACCTCAATAGACTTAACTAAATCCAGAGAACATGATAGTGATTCTTTTACTACAGAGGATATTCCTCTTATCTTTCAGACCAAGTACCCTGTTCAAAATGATACCATAATTATTCCTGACCCTACCCCCTCCGAAATAACTGATAATCAGATAATTGACTTGAGCACTCCTCTTAATGAGTTAGCCCCTCTTCAAGACATAAATGTACCTTCCCCTATATTTACACCAGTGGGGTCTGACCAACATCCCCTTAGCATACCCGATGGAAAGCCTAAAACATCACCCACTAAGGAAACCAATAAGTGCCCCAACAGTTCCTCTGGCTCTCCGCCGAGGAAGAGAAGAAGGAAGGGTGCATTTAAAAGGGGAATTAGACCTCCCGCCAATCCTTTGTACACCCCGCACACGACTCCCCAAAACGAAGGGAAAGCGGACTCAACAGGGCACCTGATTCCTAAATCGATATCTGTTCCTAGCTATGAAGCGTTATTAAATGATATCGATTGTCTTATAAAGGCTCTTATTCTTCCCCTCACCGAAAGGGTTATAAGGTTAGGGGAAAAAGTTGACCAAATCCTTCAAGGGCATAAGGGTATACCATGTCATAAATCTGATGAACGCAGAAATGCAATCCAGTCTATTAAACAACCACACATCGAACAACCTAAGCTACCGACTGGTGCTCCTAAAACAACTACAAAACCCACAGAAGGGACCCCCAAACCAGTGTTAGACAGTAAATCCCTCAATAAATCCTCTTCAGCCAACAACACTATCAGCAAAGACACATCCCATCCCAATACAGGGACCCAAAAAAGATGCTCTAACATTACAAATCCCCCAGGTAATTCAACCCTTGCTCCCAAAATAAGAACAAGATCAAGAAATGTCATTGACTTACCCCCAGAATGCCTAAACTATGTCATCGTACTTACTGGTGTTCCCCCTACGCCAGAGGGTAACCTAGAACACCACTCTAACCTCAAAAATAAGGTTATCTACTGGCTGCGGAAAAATAGACCACTTCCAACACATCTAAACGGTGACATCGTTTCGGTTAGGCGATGCAAGTGGGTGGGCTCCAGACCTAAGGACATCGAAGGCGATGTGATTATAGTCAACTTTAAAGACCACAGACTGGTCACATACTTCAGCGATTGGTTCCCTGGGAAGGGTGAGGGGGGGATTGCCACGCATAATCTAAGCTACTTTTACCCGGAAGCTCTCATGAAGCCCCCACCCCCAAACAAATTACCAACGAGGAAGAGAAACCATCACTTTATGAATAAATTGAAACCTGAAGGCCCTTATGGACCTACTATAGCCTTGCATCCAGCTCAAAGACATCATAATGGAAATAACTCTCCCTTCTTTCAACCAACGCCCACTCCTCTTCAATCTGAGAGCCATAGACCACATCTTCCCTACAGACCAGATCCATCGATGAATCCGAGGGCTCATGACTTTTACAATAGCACTAGCGATTTTTGTTTCCCATCCTGGCCGCCAAATCAACCCCTGCCAAATTACAAAAATCCTATTTCCTATAATCATTGGGACATTTTTCAATCCTATAATCCCAAGGACTCTTGGAATATACCGTTGACTAAATTATTCCATCCTCTCTCCGGACTGGATGAGAATGAATGACTCAATGTGATTGATACAAGGGAGAAGTTGCTTGATGGGTACTGGGTGCGTGAATGTTTCACCGTCCAAAATGTTTCATCTAGTACGTTAAAGGAGCAACAGGATAACATGATAGTGGGGGAAATTTCACCAAGACATGCTTTGGACCTTACTTACGTCCCATATCATTCCCAACCAACCTCCCATGACTGTATTTCTGCCACTCCCACGACCACAATGGCCACCCCAGATATATCTTTTCCGCTTCCGCGGAATTCCGTAGTGAATACTGGTAGCCCACAGGCGGTCATTAGTAGGGTACCCCATTCCTATTCTCTGCTATCATGGAATGTGGCGGGCCTAGGAAGTAAAGTTGCCAATAAAGCCTGGTTAGATGTCATAGACAAACATGGTATCCTTTGCTTCCAAGAAACATGGCTTCTTGAAGAAGTACATTTGTTAGGTTATCAGACCTTTCACTCCCCGGCTATGTTGTCAGCACAGGGACACAACAAGGGTGGCCTCTGTATTTACGTTTCAACAACCGTGGATGTTAAGGTTCATACATTTTTCTCCAGTCAATATTTCCAATTATTATCTTTTAAATGGGGCCACAATGAGAACATTTTATTAGTGAATTTTTACAACAACATGCCTAACAGTGAAATGGAGCCCACTATGACAAATATGTTGTGTCACATGGCCCGATTTGATGATTCTGCGGGGGCAAAAAAGATCATTTGGGTGGGGGACTTTAATTGCACCATTTGCTCGCCCATTGAAACAGACTTGTGTGGTTTGTCAGATTATGGGGTGGAGGGCCCAATACATTTTTCTCATACAAAGATGGGGTCCCTTTTAAATGGTATTGTCTTCAATTTTGATTTTTCATTTGTCAATCAGATTTCTTCACCTCCTGCCCCTTTTGAGCCAACCTTCTTTGGTAGAGGATGTAACTCGATAATCGATTTCGCCTTAATAACCCATGCTAACCCAGGGTTTATAACTTCCTGGGAAGTCGGAAAAGATATATCGAGTGACCACTACCCTTTGATAATTGGTGTAAATGTAAAAGGGCGTTTTGACAAAAAGGGAAATCCCCGCACTTATCCATATAAGATCAACTTATCCAAAACCAACGGATATGTTGTTAAATGGGAAAAAATTGTGCCCAGTGCGTTTTTACAGGAGCTGATTACCCATTGTGCTGTTGATGTCAATGTATGTTTGGAGGAACACGGGGCTCCTAGTAAAGTTATGTCCGCTTTTGCAAATATTCAACACCAGATTAAAAATATGCTGGTCCGAGTGCCTAAAGGTAACCCAATAAGCCCTGAAGGGTGGTTCAACGGGAAATGCATGAAAGCGTTGAAAGATCTAAAAGGAGCCCTGTCCCTGAAACCAAGAAACCCCCCTTTAATACGTGAGGCCAGGAAACTATATAAATTAGCTATTAAAGAAAGAAGATTGGCACTAAAAAAGAGAGCGTGGGAATCACTGATGGAGGCCTCTAGACAGAAAAATAGTTCTCATTTCTGGAGGGTGGTTAAAACCTACCAACCGAGGGAAAGTGGTAACACAATGGACCTAGCCATAACTGGTGAAAGATGGCTAAGCCACTTTAGTCTACTGTATAATCATACAAGGGCAGGTGACACTATATCACCCTTAGGGGCGAGTCCAATTACAGATAAAAGCGTAGCCAACAGTGGCTGTGAACTCCCCTCATCCCACCCATTTCCAATAGACTTAACCTTTACCATAGAAGAAGTCCATGATGCCATCAGGGAAAGCGCTTCAGGTAAAGCAGCAGGACCTGACTGCACCCCGGTAGACGTTTACAAAGCAGAACCGGATTTTTGGGCCCCCCTGCTCACAAACGTTTTAAACAAGGGAAACCAAAGCGGGTTCATTGAAACCTGGTCGGATGCCATCGTGGTCCCTATATTTAAAAAGGGTAGTAGGGACGACCCTACCTGCTACAGGCCAATATCCTTATTGGATGGTCTAATGAAAGTGGCAGGTAGAATTATTTTAAAAAGATTACAATTATGGGAGGAAGACCATAACGTTGTGTCCCATTTACAGTACGGGTTCAGAAAAGGTATAGGGACAACTGAACAGTGTTTAAATCTGTCCCTCCTTGTCTCTAAGTACACCCAGGCCAAGAGCGGAGCACTTTTTATAACTTTTATCGATTTAAGCTCCGCGTTTGATTGCGTGGATCATTCACTACTATGGACCATGCTGGGTGAATTGGGTATTGACAACCGTATTATCATTTTTATTAAAGAACTTTACAATAACTCAGGGGCAAGAGTGAGGTTCGGTAAATAGGGGGAATGCACTGAGAAATTTCCGATCTCAAGAGGGGTGAGACAAGGTTGCATTCTGGCCCCACGGCTTTTTACCTACTATATAAATTCAATTGGACAATACCTCTCTCTCCTACCAAATGATTACCCCACTGTGAAAGGCTTACCCGTACCAATTTTATTGTATGCCGACGATGCGGCCATAATGTCCCAGACCCAAGTCGGCTTACAAAGGGCGGTAACCAACTTTGCATGTTATATGAAGGACAGAGGCCTTAGAGTTAATATCTCAAAAACATTTACCATGCCATGCACCAGGAAGCATAACAGAGCCCCTTGCAACATATTCCTAGATAAACTAAAAATAGCTCTCATTGACAAGTTCTGTTATCTAGGAGTTCTGTTTGACAGACGGTGCCGCTGGAAGCCTGCGATTGCAGCCAGAAAGCTGGTGTTCATGCGCACCATAGGTGCCTTGCGTGCTTTTTCTGATAGACTTGGTGGTAAGCCAATCAAAGAGCTGATCCAGATCTATCGGGCTAAATGCGTTTCAACAGCCACCTATGGTTCGGGCTTATGGGGCATTGAGAAGGACCACTCCCTGCAGGGTTGCGAAAATCAATTTATTTGTTACCTATTGGGAGTGCCTAAAAGTACCTCTACGTTCATGGCGCATATCGAGGCAGGAGTTCAATATCTTAGTGACACCATTAAGATGTCCCCAATCCTGCTGTGGCATAAGGTGTGGGTTACACTCGAAGCTAGTTTCAACAGGGATCTTATTGAAGACTGTGTGGCCTTAGATGGGGTTGCCAATTTTAGATGGTTATCATATGTAAGATCAACATTTACCGATCTGGGTCACCCAGAGTACTTTGAAAATCCTAGAACCATGGAGGGTATCCCAAGATCAGTTCTTAAAAAAATGATAACCGTCCACTTAGAAACTGCGAGATGGAACCTTGAAAAATTAAGACACACAGTTTTAAGTTTTCAGGAAATTACCCCCAAAGAAGGCCTGCAAACCTACCTGGCTGTGGTACCCAGCCCGTACCACCAAATGCTCCTGTCCCGCCTGCGCCTGGGGATTTTTTATCGCATGGTTACCCTACCTATTATGAACAACTGGTCACCCTGTAAGTTGATCTGTCCATGTGATAACTTTGCAGTGCAATCTAGCATACACATAATGTTTTTCCGCAAACTATATACAAACCCTAGACAACAATTTTTGAAACCTTTATTAAAACGATGGGGCTAAGAAATTGCAGACCAGCCTTTCAAAAACTGGTACAGCTAGAAGACGACCATGTTATTTTTGCAGTTTCTTGTTTTTTAAAATCGGTAATAAGGTACAGAAAATCTATGTGGCAAAACATTTCTCCTCCCGGTACTTTGTTGCCTGTCGTTGTCTGATGATATTGAATCTTAATTTTATAATAATGGTGTTTTATTCCGTTTTCCCAAATGAATGTCTTTTTTAAATGTTTAAGTAAGCGACTATTTGTACCAATCATGTATATGAATTTTCAATTGATGTATTTGTTGTGCTTTCATGATTTTATCAGAAAAAATCGAATAAAGCTTACTACTACGACAAGTCCCGGATGGCATATATCAATGGGGTGACAAATCGAGCAAAATGCTACATTGATTATATCAGGTGGCACAGACGTCAGCACTGGTGTTCAAGTATGCTACGGTCTGGCCCTCGCGAGGTAGCGCAGGCCAATATTATACGGCCCTGTATGCTCAGCGGGCGGTCCTAACCCGTAACAAATTAATAGATTTTGTAGGTGCCTCCAAGACCAGTCTATGATTCAGTGCGTTTGATGAGTCGATCGCCACAGAGGAACTTGCCAGTGCGCTGGTCCCCAGGGGAATTTAGGAGAGCACATTTGCCCCAGCTGGGGACACACCTACTGTTGGCGTTGCAGGAGGCTTCCAACATGCAGATCCTCCCACCCGATTAGCGGCACGCAGAAATAGTGGTCTTATACAAACTGAGACGCCCTCCCGAGGAACCTTCTCCATACCGACCGAGTTAACTATTACATATTGAAGCATAATTGCTAGCCAAGTACTAGCCGATCCTGCATATCTCCGACCTTTTCCATCTTGACCAGGTTGGCTTTATGACACAACGGTCCACTCTCCACAATATCAGATGGGTTCATAACGCACTGGCGAAGGCGCCAGAACTGGGGAGGCTGGCAGCTATTTTACTTGCTGATATAGACAAAGCATTTGCTTCAATCAGTTGGGAGTACCTATTATTCTCTTGCAGGATCTTTTCCTCATGGTTCCTGGCCTATATATCTGTCTGCTCGACACAGATAGATCTACATCCATTTGTGTGACTGTTGCATTGTCTGACCCATTCCCCATGCACAGAGGCACTAGGGTGTCCACTATTTCCTCCGCCTTTTGCTCTCACGATAGAGTCACTGGCTGCATGGGTGAAGAGTGACCCCCTGGTGTGCCGATTTAAGTTGTCTGCCGAGATATCTGATAGAGACACTGTATGAGAATGACGTATTGTTCTTTCTTACTGACCCAGCATTTTCTGCTCTGAGGATATTGCAGATCCTATGGGTGTCCGGGGAGACTTCAGGGTTGTATATAAGCCTGAGGAAATCGGTACTGTTCCCTGTTTATGGCAACCAATGAAGAGGGACATGGGCAGCTCAGTTAACTCAGGCTGTTGACGCCTTTCAATATTTGGGGGTATATATTTCCCTAGACCTGACTATTTCTTAGTTGCATAATATTAGCCCTGTGCTGCTTCTGGTCCGGGAAGAGGTGAGGGCATGCTCTCCCTTGCCTTTATCATTGTTAGGCCAGTCTGCCATCTTTAAGATGGTGTCTCTGCTGCGATTGCTGCACCGACTCCAGAATTAGCCATATGGCATCCCACACTTGTGGTTCCGGCAAATAAACGCGGTACTTAACCACTTCTTATGAGGAGGCAGCGCAGTCCGGGTAGCTCTCTGCACCTGTGTCCAGTCTACTTTCTGTGGTGAGATAGCCGTGGGGAGCGTCATTGACGAATAGTGGTACAGCGACCATGCCGACCCGCATATGCGGTAGAGTGATGGGTGATGGGTAGCCGGTCAGTACTAGGCTTCCTTTATAGTCATGTGGGCATGGAACACTCACTCCCTGTGGCCAGGGTGGTCATCCAATTATTGCGACAGACGGTTCAGCGGTCGAGCTGGTGGGGAGGTTGAACCAGGAGACCCCACTATGGCATGGAATCTTTCTGTGTCAGGTGGCGGTGCTGCCTGGGTTTCAGGAATGGGATCTAATAGGCTTTTCCACGTTGGGTGTAGTCATGAAGGGGACAGTATTTAAATCCTTCCAACAATAAGAAGAGGAGTACCAGCTTATCTGTAGCCAATTCTACAAGTATTTACAGTTTCAACATGCTTTATCCCCTTATGTTCAGGGCATGGTAGACTTGCCAGAGTGCAGCCCACTAGATAGCAGGCTGCTGATGTTGTATCTGGGCACTCACACGATCCGACAAATATATCAAACCTTGCTTACACATAGCCACAACACCCTAGGGGCACTTCGGACTGCCTGGGAGGGAGACATTGAAGACTTAATGACGATGATTGGAATAAGGACCTGGCAGGACCCAATAGTGCCGCTGTCTCGTCACGCCACTGCCTGATCTGATTTAAATATTTGCATTACGCCTATTACACTAGGCACTGCTTACGGCAGATGGGTGTGATATTCCTGGGTGGCTGAGGGGACCTTCCTTCACACAGTGTGGAGTTGTACCGCGCTGCAGCCTTTTTGGCATGGTGTGAATTCTTGCCTGGCCCAGGTGTTGTCGTGTCTGATCCCCCTCAAGCCTAAGTTGGTCCTTCTTCATAGCACTGAGGAGATAGGAGGGAACCGATATTAACAAGACCTCCTGTTTCTGGGGCTCAAACTAGCTAATCGTGACATCGCCCAACACTAGAAGGCGGACTTCGGTGGGTCCTGAAAGGTGGCTATGGACAGTGGCATGGGGATGGAAACAGCAGTCTTCCAAGAAAGAGGCTGCCCCCAGAAGCATGGTAAAATCTGGAAATGGTGGGCAGACTATATGGTATCGAGTTGCCCCTTGTGCTTTCTACCGAAACCCATATTGAGATGGAGGTACGCGCCATTGACATTTGCATAGTAGTGGGTATGGGGAGTAGTATTTGGTCTGTGCCTGTTCTATGAAGTTATGTACTATTGGTATCATTAAGACCTGTTATATTGCTGGTTACATTTATATGTGCAGGTCTTTTAGGCCTTGATGTGTTAAAAGAAAACCGCAATAAAATGTGTTATTAAAAAAAAGTACAGCTTGTCAACTACTTCCAATCTACTTGTTTTGCCTCTGCAGCGCTGCCCAATTACCGAAGGGCTTAGCGACTGCTCATACCGGGTGTGCCTGGGTCAGCTATCACGCTCCGATCGAGCGCACATGCCACTGTTTCTACAGGTGATATTTATGGAACAATGGTTCAGGTTAGGCCTAATTAGGTCCTGAGAAAAGGGTAAAGTAGCGAGTATTTAATAAACGCGGGGGAGCAAGAACTGTATGTACAAGTAGGGATTTTATTTTACTCTTTCTTTTTTATAGATATACATAAATATTTATACTGTATTTCAGGTGCTCAAGTGAATAGTACGGTGCAGGACGTGACATAAGTGAACAAAGTGAATGGACTGTCACACAACAACAACAAGGTTAAAAACACAACAGTTATATACAATAGAATGAGTGGAAATCCTTGGGTAGGTCGACGGCGTTTCGATCTATATAGCTTTAGATCATCATCAGGACTGATGAGCTTCCTGAAACTTGCCTAAGCATTATCAGGCAAGGATGGTTTTGACACTGCAACTGAATTGAAGGTCGCTTTTCTGGAGAGAGTATTCGATTAAAACAAATAAGGTCTTTCAAAGGGATGATACAAGTAGCGCTCAGTCACTTATGGTTTAGACGAGGGTCCTACTTGAATTTTTGAAGAGTTTAAAAAGCGTGAAGTAATCCGTCTAGCGCATTCGTCGCTATGACAACTTGTTTAAATATTGGCGCCTGGAATTTATTACCGGCGTGTAGGCGTAGCAGCGGAGGGGGTCCGAGTTCCTCACCGACAACTGCTCCGTGAGCAGTTGTCGACTGCACCGAGTTTGTACACCCATCTTTGTTCTCTTTTATGTAAGAAGGTGCTTATGTCTGTAATGTGTTTACGGATTACTGGTTGTTCTAGCACTGTCCAGTGCAAATCGGTGGGGGCATGTTGGGACCAGGATCTCAGAGAACAAGAGCTCGATACGCTGTAACAAACAAACAACACGAATGACTAAACACTTCCTAGAGGCCCAACATGCCCCCACCGATTTGCACTGGACAGTGCTAGAACAACCAGTAATCCCTAAACACATTACAGACATAAGAGAGAACAAAGATGGGTGTACAAACTTCAAACTGATATAACAGGTCTGAATGAAGACATTCCATGGATGTCACTGTAGGCTTCTGGTATACTGTTCATTGCATAAGGTGATGTAGATTCTGCACCTTTGAGCTAGAATATTGCAAAATATCAGCATGCATTTTTCCACCTCCCACCATGATTATTGTTACCCATTCACTAACATCATGGTCATGGAGATTTGAAAACAATATAAAAAATGCATATATAAGATAGCAATTGGCTTCTTAATCAAGATAAAGGTCTACTGGTCCCCTTATCATCTAAACCCAACCTCTAGGCTAGTACAGTACATCGAGCAACAATGGCATCTTAACTACCGAGATCTTAACATATACCTCGGTTCTCAAAGAACTATAGCAAGTTCAGGGAACAGGCACGCGTATATATTTTTTCAAATATCCACTGCAGATCGGGCGTGGTAGCTTTAATCTGCCAACGCACTATATTGCCGATTAGATCGACCATATAGAACCATGGGCGACAGGATCCAAGCATATAAACTACAAGTCCCATCACCGGTGTAGTCCCGGCGCATGCGACAAGGAGTGTCACGTGATTTCCCCGCCGGCCAATGAGAAGGAGTTTAAATATTCCGCTTCCTGTCTGCTCCGGTACCTCCCATTGACAGCCTAGACGAAGGCGAGGAGTATCGACGGACAGGTAAGCGGGTGGGGGACGAAGGACCAACGCAACGAACGGTCTCTACTGACCCCTCTGCAACAAAGGGATTTCAGGCTTAAGAGAGAGATCCCTTCGTAACTCTGTAATTTTTCATTGGTTCCCCTTAGCCTAAACACCCGATAAATACACACGGGTACCGTGTTCGATCCCTGTTTACATGAAAACGATCGTGCTTACATTCATCTAAGCACTAAATCTAGCCGCAATATCAAGGTTTAAAGTGCCAAATTGTAATAGTATTGGCTTTCCCGATACCGGGCTGAAATATAAAACAGCCGAAAAGCGAACAGGTTGGGGAAAGTGTGTGTGTTTTAATTGAGTTCTAAGAGAGCTCTTCCTCTTTCACTATTTTTTCCTTTCACATTTAATAGAGCGGTGCTCCATTTGTACCTGAGCTGTAGCCGGGTGAGGTGGAGAGCTCATTCCCCAGATTGTGGGTGAGTGTATGTAATCTTTTTTCAAACCAGGATTTGTTTGCCTGACTTTTAGGTTGATTGTTAAACAACCATTGACCAACATCACTTGGCAGAATATGTAACATCACGAAATATTTTCTTTGTGTTTGAAGCTATCGTTATTGACTTTGTGTACCTTTTTTGTGTGTTTGTCTGTCCGTCTTTTGGTGACCACTTGGATCATTTTGACTGGCGATCTCAGGTGATATGATTTTGATCACTTAATACACATTTATCAGCAGTAGCATACCATTATTAAGGTCCTGATGAAGCAGACAGGTATCTTGTGAGCCTTCAAAACTGCAGAAACATGTCGACCTAGATTAGACCTAAGTAGTTATTTGTTAACACTACTTTGCACTGTTTTTTAACCTTGGGTGCGGGTAGGATCTTATTAAAAAAAAAAAATTCCACTCCCACAACCCAATATTAACTCACTTGATCACACGCTACATATAGCACTTTTTGCGCTGCTAATTATTTTTGCCCCCTGATACCAACACATAGTTTTCATTTAGACATCACTGCATCCTTCAAATACGATTAGGACACAATCCACCTAATCCACAGTGGACTTGTTTCCACTTCCTTCGGGTGAAGGATCCCAAATGATGTAGGGCGGTACAGGACGGGTATCTGATGGGAACATATTTTTCACCATGAATACCTTGGATTCAGGGATTGTATCCTATCAACAGCACATAGTTGTATAGATAGCTTTTTTTTGCCTTTCTGACCCGTTGTTATACAAGATATACTCAGTACTCAATCGTGATAGAGAATGATAGGAGTAACAATTACCTTGTTGTGAGAAGAGGCAACAGAACACACTTGTGGAGGTTTAAACCAAAGATATTCCACAGTTGAAAATTGGTGAATTCTAGGACGACTGTGTCAGGCGTTGGGGTGGGGAGGTTCGGATGGGAGAAGAAACACAGAGAAAGGGTGAGTGGGAGGAGGAAGAAGGACCCCGGACAAGAGGGGTGGAAGGAGACGAATAAATATTACCTCAGTAACGGATGAGCAGCGGAGAGACACTAATTAAGATGAATCAATCTATTCTTGGTTCACGCTCCACAGACAGAAAAGGAAGTGACGCTCAGCATGTACTGGCCAAATAGGAGAAAGCTCTAGAAGAGTGACAGTGATGCCAATGAATGGTAAGCAATGGGAAAGCTCTAATCCCTCTATAATAAAAAATACCTTTCCTAGTTAACAGCGCAATCACTGTCGACAGACAAGTCCTAAAAAAACACCTCCCAAAGTTATGGACATTACAGAACTGCACTCTCTAACATGTAAATGCTTCTATAGAGTGATACAAGTAATCTCAAGTTCATAAAGACCCTACTAATTATTCTATGTGAACAGAAATAGATCAGAAAATGAAAAACATATGTAAAAGATTTGGGCGAATTACAAAATAATTCAAAGGTTTCTCAGATCGCAAGGTGCAGTAACCTCTAAAAGCATTCCTAATCGAATTAATGGAAATCAATCACGGGGCCCAATGTTGTCGCAGAACCCTCAGCAGAGGTACATAAAAGAATGTGTGAATGAAACAAACAATTCAGAAATTAAACTTAAGTAAATTAACAAAAGGGACTCCTCTTGATCTAAGGCACAATCAGCTCTGGACTGTGTATGCAATGCTTAGCATTGTACAGACACTAAAATACTAAATGTAAAGTGCTGGCCATCATATCCTGAGCCTCCCTCCATGTACAGAAGCTCAATTGCCAACTGTCTGGTCTATTTGGCCATTTGCAAATTGCAAATGACAGAAAAATGACAGTCAACAAGAATGTAAAAAAATCTTTAATAAAATTCTACGCAGAGTTCTCCATTACAAAATGGCAAGGCCAGCAGTCTTATTGTAATCCTTCTCTTAAGGCATTGGGAATAGCCTAATTCCACTACAAATAACTAAGGGCCTGATTTAGAGTATTGCGGACAGGGTTACTCCGTCACAAACGTGATAGATATCCTGTCTGCCGTATTACGAGACCATTATATCCTATGTGTAATACCATGAAAGGGATATCCGACACGTTTGTGATGGAGTAACCTGTCCATCAAACTCTAAATCAGGCCCTTAGAATAGCCTAAATGCATGCAAGAAAAGTTGAACATTAAAAGGAACAACAGCAAAATAGGAAACATATATTTACTCGAAGTAAGAGCATGAAAAGTGCGTAGATACACTGTAAAATGTTTATTATCAACAAATAGGAGTTTTATATACATAACACCCTCAACCCAATTACCATTACTTCCTACAAGGCCCCCTTTATGCACATCTCCTAGTATCACAGTAGTGGTTATTACCCTTTCTTTTCTCTAGGTGTAAAAGAGACCTAAATTAGGCGGGGTACCCCAAATAATGGTGTATGTTTTTGTGACAGGTGTAAAGAAGTTCACCAGGTTTTGGTAAAAGGAGACAGCTCATTGAACCATAACTAGGGTACCAATAATACATTCATTTAGCTCTCCAGGATTGGAATTGGGTTGTTCTAAATCATAAACACCCTGAGTAGGAGAAAATTCCCAAAGCAAACCTATATGGCACGTGGTCGGGCTGGTATACTAGATGATTGTCTAGCCAATGCCAGGGGGAATCGATGAAGTGTTGGACTTCCTTGTCCCAATCCCAGGAAGATACTTTGGAGAGAGAACCTTTCAACAAATTGATTAAAAACTTTCTTATATCACTACCCTCACTATTCTCAGGGATCCCTAGTAGTCTTTAGTTATTGCGGCGCGGATGGTTTTTATAGACCTTGAGCTTCCACAGAACGTCTGTCAGGACACCCTCCTGTGATGTTGTCTGGATCTTCAGTGTTGCCACTTCATTTTCCAGGGCTTCTGTCTGAGTCTCAACCCTACAGAGCCTTTCCGAGATATCGGCGCAGATTTTTCCTTTTTTCCGCACAGACGCTGTAGTGTAGTTCCTAGTTTCCCACTAGGCCCTGCGCATTGGAATAACATAAACAGTAGTATCGACGTGGAACTGCGGATATTCCAGGCCTTCACTGACTATGCTAAACTTAATTGGGTTGTGTTACCAACTAGCTCAGAGGTCACTGGAAACTTTCTTCTCTGCATAGGAAGTGATCAGCTTCCTTGGCACAGACAAGAAGGGATTCAGCTTTCCAACAACCGTGCAACATGACAACTTTGCTCCTCAGATCAAGAGTCAATCTCTAGGGTCGTGTGAAACAATAGACATGTATTTCACTCAGTCAGTCTAGTGCAGTTTACTTTCACGAGATGTAGAGAATAGAGAGACGGGCGTTTTTCAATAAAAGGTTAACATTTATTGAACAGTCTTTCTTCTCGTACAAGAGAAATGTATTGCCACAATTGCAATAATTGTTATTATAAAAAGTACGTACAGTAAGATAAGTATTACGAAATAGAACTGTAAAAGCATTGATATGGTTTCTTAGCCATACAATGGTTTAAAAGTAATAAAACATATATACAGTCATATATACATTAGGCTAACATACTCAACTGGTGCTTCTAACTAAGCCTACCCCAGTGTGCCTGACCTAAGCCTAACACGTGAAAGGGGAGTAAGTAAGTAGCTTTAAGTTAAGTTGGTTTTGCCAAGGTTTGTTTCAAGAATTCTCGTCTAAGGGTTTAGTCAACACCATACCTCTGAATAGAATGATGGAGGATTGGTATCTCCTTCAGGGGTCTCTCTCGATATCCCAGTCACCCGCGAGGGTAAACCGGAAACGCCGTGGCTGGATTTCTCTGCACGAGAAAGGCAGCGGGTCTCTTCAGCGCGTCGAGGAAGGAGGGGGGGCAGCGTCCGCGGGCAGCTGGAATCTGCTGGATGTCTTCGCAGAGGACGGCTGTTCAGCTCCTTAAGCGTACTGCACCATAGTTCGCGCTTTAGCGGCGATAATGGTATCAGCAGCTTCACCACCACAGGATAGCAGGCTGCAGCGACAGAGTGCTAGATTTACCAACACGGGGTCTTGCAGGCAGCCAGCATCAGCAACAGTAGCTTGCAGCTCACATTGCTTAAGGCAACGTTGGTAATATTTATACCTGACAGGTGCCGGGTTTGACGCAAGTTTGCTGGACATAAGACGTCAATTAAAGATGTCACTAGGAAGTGATAGTTATCAGTTGCTCATTAGAGTTCCATTAATAATCAAAACATAGCAAGCGGGGATTTCCAGGTTTGCTGAGTTTTTATCTTGTTGAAGAACTCGGAGTGTTATCTAGGAATATCAGATAGTGACTACTGCTCTGTCATTGCACTAATTGGTCGCAAAGGAAGTGGCAGAGAGAACTATGCTGGAATGTGGCTCTGTTCGTGTGAGGCCAGAGATGACTTTTCAGAAAATCGCACTTGAACGGTTATGCCAATATAGGGAATAAATGGATTTATAGCCGAATAGGGGCATAAGGTCACAGTATCGATCAGGAACCTAGATAAACACGCAACACCCACTCCACGGGTTAATGTCCATCAAAATTACTAAAACTAAAGCAATTAGATGCATGTGTAACATTGCCCACCCCAAAATACATAAATGCATTCGAAATAGGCGTACTTGAAATACATGAATTTAGGTACTGTACGTTTTTTAAAGCATAGTAATCATACAAAAAATTATTGCATATGAAATCAATGAACGATTATGCAAAAAGAATTACACATGAAGTATCTCTGACAGAAGAAAAGCGAGATAAATCATCACATAAAAATGCATTGTAATAACATGTGCTAGAGGCTGGTGTTGTTATGTCTCTAGATGTGTTTAGAAATAGAAGTGTGAAGCTTCTGTTCTCTAAGAATAGTTTTTACGTTAAGCAAAGAATTGTTCGTGCCAAAAAAGGTCAATATTAGAAAAATTGTCCAATTCAAAGAAAATGGATTTCCAAAGCTCTTGGCAGTTTTTGTTGATAAAAACTGAAGGCCGAATTCAGAGTTCATGGGAACGCTGTGTGTCGGAAAAGCTTCTCAAAAAGTTATTGTTTCTCTATGGGTGAGAACATCGTATCAGACAGGCTCTCAAAGAATTGGTCTACAAATTCAGGTGATAGTTCAACCAAATTAGATAGCGCTGTAACTTGGCAGGTGTGAGAATGATTGCTGTCATCGAAGGCAGGACCAGCAATGCTCACAGAACGTTGTACCTGGATGATGTTGCTTCTGTCACTCGCTCCACTGTTACCACTTGGCTGTACTACAGGAGTCTCCACGAATGCCGTCATCAGGATTGGTAGCCGCTGGGGACAACACAATGCGTGAGCCATTATTGGACTGAGCAAAGTATCGACGTCCATTGGTACTGCTGATGGAAGTGAAAGACAGATGTCCAACACGCATTCATCGCCGCAAAGCATACACCGTAGCACAGGTAAAATGCAATTTTGCCATATCGGTCTGAATGAAAGGAACCAGGTCATGTTTAGATCTCTCAGCCTGGCCAATCCAAGGACGTTAGTTATCCTGTCCCGGTAGCGCATTGCTAGGATTGTCTCTTCCATTCCCATGGGAGCTATGTCTTAGCCGAGGCTTGCCATAACGTAGCAGGAGGGTCAAAAATAGAATCCCTGCGACGAGTCCCAAAAATAATGGTATGCCGCCAAAAATGGAGTGCACAAAATTAGGAAAGATTCCCAAAATTGCCTGGAAGGGTGTTAGCAGTCCCGTAAAGACTGTCTTAAATATGCCTGGGATGCTTGTTGCACTAGACATGTTAAGGAGTTGGCTGAACATTTCTACGAAATGCACGGGGCAATTTGTTGATAAAAGGTCATGAACTTCAGTAGCTGTCCTTGCAACTAGAAGATCATACGTCTCTTTAGATGACGTTATAGGCACTGTTGTCTGTAAAAGTACAGATTTCATTTTGCTTAATGTATCAATTCGTATAGAATTGAGATTCAGACGAGGCCAGATGGGAGTCACTATGTCTGGAGGCCCACTCGGAAACAATGCTTGCATACAGCATTTGACCATGGATGTTACTTCTACTAGATAACTTTTCCCTGGCACGAGGCCACAACATCTGTGATCCGTTCTAAGAATGTAACTACCGTTCGCGAGTTGCATAAAGAAGGGCTCTATCTGAGTTGCAGGTGTGACTAGCTGGTGGCATGAAAGGTTGTTTGAATTTCCATCACATGCTCCGTGTAAATTAATACCCTGACACAAAAGTATACCGCTTAGTGAGTGTTTACAGTTATCACCACTAAGAAATACATTTTTGGCGCTGTCACTATAGCAAGAATGAGTGTATGGTAATTTCCATTCAGATTTTACATATCCTTTACCCAATTGTTCATACTGGCCAGCAGGTATGTACTCAAGGCACTTTTTAAATCGGAAAGTTGTTATCGGAATTGTGATAATTCCGTGTATTATCCATTCAATGACAGGACTCTCTGACATTGTCAATGGTAATCTCTCGAGTTTTTCGATGCTCAGGATTGTATAGTCTGCTCCTTTCTGTGCCAAACTGATCTGTTTATCAGTAAGGTTAAAACTGGAAAATAATGACGTTGTGTTGATTAAACGCCAAGGCACATAGCCTGAACGAAGATTTTGCAGCGTCCAGCCTAATTCTATAATAGAGCGTAATTGAGATTGGCCATGTTGTAACATTAGCAAATCTCTGTCTATCACATCAAAGGCAGAGGATACAATATTGTCCAACGAATATATTCTAGAAGACAGAGTCATTAACCCATTGTCTACTACAGAAAGTGATTTCTCCAAATTAATACGATCAATTTCTCGTATTTTTTCAGCAGTTTCAATTTGCTTTACTTTCCAAGCCTCGTTGTAAGCAGCATAGATACTGGTCGCTATGAAACGCTTTTGACGCTGTTTGCGTGGTCCAAGAATGAAATCGCGCAAATCAGCACCCTCTTTTAGTAAAGACAAGTGTTGCTTAATTTCAGCCAGTGTGGATGATGTTAGCCATTCAAGGCAGAGTTTCCCTACACTGTATGTTGTTATAATCCCTGGATGTTGTCTCTGGGAGTATCTAGGGTCTAATCTGGTCATTTTTAACCCCTGTGTTTTATTCAGGAATCTATCTTGACAGCTATTTGTGTCTGTAGGCCAGATTAACCACTTTTTCCAATCAGGATGTGTTCTGTTGAAATGTAAAATTTGTGACACGTCTAACTCAATATCTGTGGTTGTATTCTCAGGTATTGGCTTCGGAATAGACGGTGTTTTAAGGTCTTTGATCTTAGCTAGGCCAAGACAAGATGTTTGGTGTATTGTGTCATTTAAAAATAACATTTGTTCTGGTATCATGCAGGTTCTAAATAGTGCTTCTATGCCTTGCACCTGCCAATCTTTTGTACCCCAAAATGTTTTCGTTTCAATATTATTTTTCCAATAATCAAAACCAAATGTCATCATTTTGTCATAAAATGCTTCTGAATATATCAATTTAGAATTTGTCAGCATTGTTTTCATGCCTGTTTTATCTAACAGTTTGTAATAAAACGTTTCTGCATCACTGGTGTTAAACCCTGAGAAGTATTTGAATTTCTGCTTTTAGGTGGTGTAGAACAATGTTCCCATTGATTATACATAAAAACATTTCTAGGCTGTGCAGATTTATGCAAGTAGTGATCTCCATAGTGGGTGTAACAGAATAACTGCTCATAACTAGATGAACCTTGTAAATAATCATGATCTGTGAATCTAGCTGACATTACTAAATCAGACATCATGTCATTAATACTGTTAAAGTCCCAATCATCAGAGAATGTACTAGGTGTCTCAAAGTCACTTAAGGAAACCTTTAGTTGATGAGGATACTTCAGGATTTCGACCGGACCATATATCTCATAGTCTGTTTTCTCCCATACTACCCCACCAGGTATTGGAATTGCTGTGACATTTACTGTTGACAGTTCTCTTTTCTTCACGTGGGATGATCTGTGTGGTTTCAGGACTAGGTTGATGTTCTGACTTGCTGTGTCCATTCAATTGTAATGAACTTTCCTAAAATTAAAATTAAAATTAGGCATAGTAGGAGTATGAATACCCCTGAGATAATTCAATGCTCAATCAACGGTGAATCCAGATATAGTTCTTTGATTTGTTGATTGAGTCCTGTTGTATTTTCTTTAGAATACTTTTTTGTTTCTGGCATCACTTCGGGGTCGTTTAAATCTTCAGAGAAGTTGTCGAAGTTGATGAAATAACCAGAGGCAGTTCTGTCAATTGTTGGGATTGTTCTTTCAATCTGTCTTTCGGTAGCACTTTCTGATGCCACATCATTGTAGACTGGTGTTGTTTCTTGACGAACTGTTTCAATCTGTGTTTCAAGAGGCACGAGTTCCATGGCATTATTGCATAGTCCTTCATTGTGCACTGCAGGCTGATCGAATGTGATTAGTCTTTCAGTTTGAACCTCTTGGATTGTTGCAAGTTTGGGTATTCTGTTGTTTCTTGGGAGTCCACTGGGCCTACTGTTGATTATAGGCCACATGCTTGTGGTTTTACCAGATCGATAGACACGACTCTGTTCTCCTTTTTACCAGCAAGGGCAGGTAGCACAACTGATCTTGTTCCGGTGACTGCCAAGACAGGTACTGCTTTTCTGTAAGAAGGCCCAAATTCCTTCTTAACCGCGATCTTTTCTCTGACTAGATCCCCAATCTTTGGAATCCAGACAGGCCTTGCTGGGGCTGTTGCGGGTGGTGCCTCGTCAGTGGTACTTGGCTGTTGCTTTAACTTTATGTTGCTTAATGATTTTCTTGTTTCATTCAGTTCCTGTAAAACAGCCAAACGATCTTTTACATCAAAGTGCGTTGTTTCTTCTTGTACCACTGACATCTGACTATCGAGGTCCTGAACTCGCATTCTAATTCCGAACAATAGTTCGTATGGGCTGAAACCTTTTAGAGAATTTCTTGGCATGTTGTTAAGACTAGTCTGGACACTTATTAAATGTTTGACCCACCCAGCGCCTGAACCTAATACCTTCGCTGTTATAGATTGCTTTATGTCCCGGTTTTTTCTTTCTACCACACTATTCCCTTCCGGGGTATGACGACAAGAATACCGCAACCCAATTCCCATGCTAGCCATGGCCTCCTTATAAGCTCGGGAGCTGAAAGCAGGACCCTGGTCAGAATGGAACGTGGTAATTGAGTATATGCCGATATGGACTCGCAAATCTTTTATAACCGTTCTAGCGTCAGCCGAGCGCTGGGGGCCTCATTTTTTTAAGTGCTTTTCGTCTTAACTGTTAATAGGACGCAGGACGGGGTGTAGGCAGCGTTACGCTCTTTCTGACTGGTAGCCGGTCGCAAGGTTCGCTACTGCGATCCCTATTACAGTTTTCACAGTTGTTTGCATATATTTGGTGTTCTACACTCATTCCCGGCCACCAGAATACTGATTGTAATTCAGTCAGTGATTCCTTGATCTCTCTGTGCCTTAGACCCAAACTAATGTGTGCGTCTGCTATTAAAAATATTCTCCTGTTCATGTTTGGAATTACTCTGTCCCCCACTCCAGGGATTCGAGCAAAAGGAACGGAGTTTGCATCGATTATGTATGCATATTTGAGTGGATAGTTTACGGGTAGTGCTGCACAGTCGCCTTTTACGGTCGTTTTTACTGCCAGCATGGTTTCCCCGTCTATGTATTTATCTGTACGCTTTTTTGTGGCTACGGAAGCCAGTTTAGTTGCTTCCGCTTTGGCTGTATTAGCCAATGAATACCCTGCAACGTGAACGCCATCACGTTGAAGACTCTGTGCGTGAATCACGTGAGTCTTTTGTAGTTCTTTGTGTAAAAGAGCTACCTCGTTCCAGAGCAATTTATGCTTTATTGTGGCACCTGTGTCATCTTTGTAGTCGTTTTCGATCCAACTCTGCAGTTTATTGTTGTAAGAGTTGACGCAAAAATGAGAATCGCACACTATAAGTGTCGGGAATTCACGTTCTGCATTTTCGAGCGCCATCTTTAAAGATCTGATTTCAGTTCTCTGAACCGAACAGTTTCTTACAGATTCAGTTTTTGTTACTTTCGGTCTGAATTTACCGCACAGCCAACGACCTTTAATGATCGCACAGGCTGCATCGTAGGATTTTTTCTCTACGTTGAAATGCTGTACAAAGCTATCTGTATAGATTATACAGGCGTATTGTGGGAGAGGCAGAATTTCGACTGGCAGAGGATATTCTTCTTCATATTCTAAATCATTCAGTTCTTCAAATTGCGGGGCGAAATAGTATTTCACGTCTTCCGCTCCTAGAGAATCTATGCACTGTATCCATTTTGGATCCAGTGACACTGTAGGCAGGTTTACTGGGCTGAATAGCGCCTCAAAGGCGGATTCCGCTGTGAGGATATTAATCCGTTTGCCGTGTGCTAGTTCTCGTTCATTTGCTAATGCGATTTGCACTGCTTTCACAGTTCTTTCTGTGTGACTGAATGTTTTTTCTGCTTGTGTGTACAAGTGAGATTTAATTGAAATTGGTACCTTTTCTCCCTCATTAGAGGTTAGGTACGTGAATCCGCATCTTCCTGGGATGACTCGGATTACAAGATCACGTGTGTTGTCACGTGTATCTAATTTTGTTTTTGCTAACATGTCTGTTTGCAGTGATCTCAAAATTTCTGTGTGTTTTTGAGTCCAATTGATTTGTTTAAAATCAGGTTTAATTAGTTCGTAGAGAGGTTTAACCCTCTCTGCGTAATTTTGTATGTAAGTTCTTCCGAAATTCAGAAAACCTAGAATGGATTGTAAATTCTTCAGCGTTTTTGGAGCTTGGAGTACAGCGCACTTCTCTAAGAAGTTGTCCGCTAGGCTTTTCCCTTCACTTGATAATTCGTACCCTAAAAATAGTACTGTCAGATGGGCAATTCGGGACTTTTTAAAGTTGAATTTGTAACCCTCTGCTGCGAACCCAAGTATAATGGTGTTCACTCTTTTCAAGTGAGTATCCAAGTCGTCGTCTGTGAGATAAATATCATCTACGTAAGATAATGCTTCATCATCATAGATTTGTAGTAACTCTGTTACCCTAGCTGAGAATAGTCCTGGGCTGTTCTTGAACCCCTGTGGAAGTCGACAGAATTTTCTGCGACCCAAATGCAGAGAAAGCGGTCAAATATCTGCTTTCTTGTGCAATGTTTTGACAAAAGAAACCATTAGAAATGTCTAATGTCGTTTTATATTTTTTCCTAACTATGTTATTCATTAGGGCTGCACTATGCGAGTTTTGTACTGCAAAAGTTTTGCAACATGTATTAAGGTGTCTGTAGTCCAAAACTAGACGATATGAATTGTCTGGCTTGGAGACAGGAAACAAAGGATTGTTCATTTGAGAGGTGCATGTTTCAATCACCCGCTGGTACTCAAGTTGATCTAAGATCTCCCTGACTTGTTTTTTAGCTTCTTGCTTTATGGGATACTGCCGTTGGGCAGTTGGTTCACTTTTTATTTGAATTTTTGAGGAGGTGAATCCTCATCCCATCCTACATGATTTTTATATAATGCAGGTGCCTGGGCCACTGCCCATTTCCTTGCATATGTATATTTTTTGTGAATCGGTATGTGATTCGAGAAAGCAGGCATAATCACTTCTTCGCCTCGAGGGCACTCCCTGACAAACTCTGGGGGCCAATCTTTTTCAGCTAACAGAATATCATAGCCTTTTGAGAGCTTATCCCAAAATAGACCCTTAATTTTCCTAGTCTTATCACCCTCTATACGCAATGTTATTTCGTATATTTTATGGGGCTCGCTAAGTCTGGCGTCGGCAGTTTCAACCTGAATGTATTCATTCGTGTCCACTGTCTCCAGATGACTCATCAAGATCTTGCGCGCTATACTGATTTCTGCTGCACTGTCCAACATTGTCAATGCCCACTCCCCGTTTTTCAACTGTGTCCTCAGTATTCTCGGCATGGTTGATTACTCTAATACTGGCTACCTTCTTTTTCTGAAATTGAGATTTCTTATTTTGAGCAGGTTCCTTGTCTTTGGACTTGGTGTGCTCTCCTGGGTCTGACCGTCCTCTTTTTTCCGAATTCTGTGGAAGAGATCGAGAGGGACGTGTATCAATACTTTGATATCTATCAGGTTTTTTCAGATTATCCCTATTTCTAAGGTTATATCTTTTCTCAGAGGGCTCCCGCTGGGGAGACTGGCGTTCTCGAGTCGGAGTTCTTTCCCTCCGTCGAGGAGACCTTCCTCTGGACTGGAAAACTTTTTCCTTGGGAGTAGATTGTTTATTTCCATCCCAGCTCTTTTTAGGAGTGTTTAAATTATTTTTAATAAATAATTTTTCAGGATTTTCGAGCAGTTGGGGCTTTACCGGTTTTCCACCCAAGCTGTCTCTACCTAATTCTTCATAGCACTTTTCTATGATTTTTGCAAGCTCAACAGGATCTTTTATATCTGTTTCCTTCAACTTCTGGCGGATCGCCACAGATGCTGCTTCTCCCTTTATGTTGGCTAATAATATAGCCGTGACCTGCTTGAAGTCTTTCAGTAATTTCATACCTAGATTTAAAGCGGGCTCTGGACCGAATTCATTTTGAATCTGTTTTAGCACTTCTGGTATTACCGCCATAGACGGAACACCGTGTGTTTTTGTGTAAATGGAAGCAAAGACTGTACCCCAAGTGTCACAGTCCTCCACGTGTGGTGCGATTCCCATAGGAAGGCAGATGGTCAAGATTCTGTGTTTCTCAATAGGGGTAGTATCAGGAAATACTGCCTCTATTTGAGTGATTTTCTGGGCTAACCAGAAAGGAATTTGTTCCCGTTTTACGGGTGTTTTACCAAGACATGACTGTATGTTCTGTGGTGTAATTTTATTTGTGTTCCCCTGATGAGGGGTCAGCTTTGGTGTATTAACAGCTGGCTGGACTGTTGCAGTCTGCATTACATATTGGACTAATTGCCTATGTATTTTTATTAATGTTTTTAGCTGTACTAACAGCTCTTCTCTAGACATTTTTACAATGTCAGGATGTGGTGTGTAGCTGGCTAGAACCGGCCACGTGGCTCCTGGTCTATCTAGTGGACCGAGCATGGTTATGTGATCATTGTGTTTTAGGGCGCCATTAAACCAGAGCAGGTGCTCTTGAAATTTAAGTGGAATTTCAATCTCCTCGAAAGGAGCGTACTCTTCCGGAGGTTTCTCTATTTTGTAATAGTGAAACTCTTTTGTTATAGCGTTTACCGCTGGAAAGTTTATGCATGAATAGAATACCTCTGTCTGCCGATACTCGTGAGCCTCTATCACGAAAATTACTGTACCACCTTGAGGTGTCAGTCCATTTTCTATAAGTTTTAAAGTTATAGATCTTCTTAAGTGGACCGGGATGATAATAGCATCCGGGTCTGTGTATTCGGGACCTTGCTGAGTCGCATCTGCTGCGGCCCCATTGGTTCCGTTATTTTCTACTGACATTGTATAAATGCAGCTTTTGCAGAGTAGGTCTCCAAGGAGACGAAGATTAGGTGCACAATATTTTGGAACACTGTATCCTTCAACGTTGAATAAACCAGAGCTTTACATAGGAATCTCTTCCTACTAAGGTCGGGCGGATTTTAACCTTTCACCCACTCCAGACGTCTATTGAAGTATTTACGGGAGAAAGGGGTGTGAAATATGCACGACTGAGTTACTCTAACTGTCTCGCGTTAGTTTATCGCCTTACCAAACGTTAGGGCGCCATGTAGTGTAGTTCCTAGTTTCCCACTAGGCCCTGCGCATTGGAATAACATAAACAGTAGTATCGACGTGGAACTGCGGATATTCCAGGCCTCCACTGACTATGCTAAACTTAATTGGGTTGTGTTACCAACTAGCTCAGAGGTCACTGGAAACTTTCTTCTCTGCATAGGAAGTGATCAGCTTCCTTGGCACAGACAAGAAGGGATTCAGCTTTCCAACAACCGTGCAACATGACAACTTTGCTCCTCAGATCAAGAGTCAATCTCTAGGGTCGTGTGAAACAATAGACATGTATTTCACTCAGTCAGTCTAGTGCAGTTTACTTTCACGAGATGTAGAGAATAGAGAGACGGGCGTTTGTCAATAAAAGGTTAACATTTATTGAACAGTCTTTCTTCTCGTACAAGAGAAATGTATTGCCACAATTGCAATAATTGTTATTATAAAAAGTACGTACAGTAAGATAAGTATTGCGAAATAGAACTGTAAAAGCATTGATATGGTTTCTTAGCCATACAATGGTTTAAAAGTAATAAAACATATATGCAGTCATATATACATTAGGCTAACATACTCAACTGGTGCTTCTAACTAAGCTTACCTCAGTGTGCCTGACCTAAGCCTAACACGTGAAAGGGGAGTAAGTAAGTAGCTTTAAGTTAAGTTGGTTTTGCCAAGGTTTGTTTCAAGAATTCTCGTCTAAGGGTTTAGTCAACACCATACCTCTGAATAGAATGATGGAGGATTGGTATCTCCTTCAGGGGTCTCTCTCGATATCCCAGTCACCCGCGAGGGTAAACCGGAAACGCCGTGGCTAGATTTCTCTGCACGAGAAAGGCAGCGGGTCTCTTCAGCGCGTCGAGGAAGGAGGGGGGACAGCGTCCGCGGGCAGCTGGACTCTGCTGGATGTCTTCGCAGAGGACGGCTGTTCAGTATTGTAAGCAGAGACACGCAGACAGGGTTGCTTGTTCGATCTTCTTCTTTATTTAACAGTAACAGGTAGTACAGCAACATAAGCACAGGACCTCCTCCGCCTCTCCCTCCAGCAACTGCCTCACCTGCATTCTACAAACGACCTACCACGCACTCCACACTCACACTCCATGCACGCTCTACACTCGCATGCCATACACGCGCCACACACACACACACGCGCCACACACACACGATACATACACGAATACCACACACCCTCCTCCTCAAAAAACTAAGGAACCACCTTTAAGATCACCCTAACTTGAAATCCAAAAACCTAGCTGGCATCTTCCTTACTCTATCGCCACGGCGGAGACATTCACCACTAATGTCAACATCAGAGCGAAATGGTACAACACCCTCAGCATCTATAACATTCCTAGCACTAGAAGGACCAACATCACAAGCGTCAACAACATCCCTAGGCTCACACGTACCTGTATTACCGGTCAGCCTCAAATCCTTAACCAAACCAAAATCATCGCCTAACAAATAACCACTACAAGACCCACCATCGGAATGTACACCAACCACACCCCTCCTCTCATTACACAAACTCAATTGACGAAAATTCCACCTTTTGCCATCTTCCAACTCAACAGCACTACCAAAAACCTTAATCACTTTTAAAGGTTTGGACCACACACTTTCACCTTTCAACACCTTCCTAGGGTTCTTTACCCTAACCATCTGACCTATCTTAACTAGAGGCCAGTTACATCTGTTCCCATGATACTGCTGATTGCGGTCTTGATACTTTTTAACTTCAGATCTGACTTCTTCATCAACATTCTTGGTGTTACATTGCATCTTATTATTTCTCTTTCTTAACCACCAGGGAACCAATCCCGTAAATGGCTTCCTGCCTCTTAAAATTTCGAAAGGCGTCTTCCTGGTAGCTGAGTGGGGAGTTACACGATAGGCAGTCAACCTTTCTTGCAAGGCTTTCCTCCAGGGTAACCCAGCACTTAATGCTAATTCAATCACTTCCTTGACCACCCTGTTGAAGCGCTCAACTTGGCCATTTCCCTCTGGGTGGTACAGGGATGACTTAATATGCTTAATGCCCATTACCAATAAAAACTCTTCCATTTTTTGTGAAACAAATTGGGGCCCATTATCCGAGACCAACATTTCAGGTACACCCTCTCTCGAAAATACGTCCTCTAAAAACTCAATGACAACATCCGTAGTCATCCCATTCACCATTCTTACCTCGGGCCATTTCGAATAATAATCCACTAATACAATGGCATAACAGTCTGTAGAAGACAAGGCTGAAAATGGTCCCATAAAGTCGATAGCTACTTTCTGCCACGGGTATTCAGGAAGCTCCACCATGGTCAATGGTACACTCAACGGCTTAGCTACTTTATCACTGTTATTACAAATTTTGCAATCCCTAACAAGTTTGTCCACCATAGAGTCCACACCTGGCCACCAAAACCACTCCTTAACTCTTCTCTTTGAACTAGACATGCCACCATGTCCCATATGGCTTCTCTCAGCAATGTCCTTCCTTAACCCAACTGGAGGCACAATTCTGTCACCCCTTAAGATGATATCGTTAACAATGCATAACTCATCCTTAATCTTGGAAAAGGCAATAGATTCACCGCGTAAATATGACTCTCTAGGCCATCCTTCAACTATGAAACGTTTAATTTCTTTCAGGACCACATCCTTCTCCATCTCACTCACCCAAGACGCTTCAGAAATATTGCTAACAGCATTCTCAGCGTCAATAAGAAATACATCCTTAGTGGTAAACGCCACTTCACAATCAGTGTTGGTCTTGGCATCAGACACACCTGCATTGGGTAATCTAGACAGACCATCAGCAACAACATTGTCCTTGCCAGGAATGTATTCAATATCAAAACTAAACATTTGCAGCTTTGAAGCCAAACGAGCTAATCTTGGCGTTAAGTTCTTCCCGCCCTCAGGCCTCAAAATGTTCACTAATGGTTTGTGGTCAGTACAGATTTTGAACTTCCTTCCCCATATATACATTCGAAATCTTTCAGCTGCCCATGAAGCAGCTAATAATTCCTTTTCTATAACGGAGTAGTTCCGTTCTGCTTTGGTTAAGGTACGTGAAGCATACGCTACTACCCATTTTTCAGACTTGGACCGTTGGGAAAACACAGCACCGATGCCAAACCCAGACGCATCCACAGATAGAACACATTCTGCCATTGGTAAAAAGGGTTTCAAACAAGGCGTGGAAACTATTTCCTTCTTCACTTTCTCAAAACACACTCTCTGTTGATCACCCCATGAGAATGTAACACCTCTCTTTAGTAACGATCTTAGCGATTCAACTTTTGAAGCATAGTTCTCGATAAATCGTGAATAAAATTCTGTCAGTCCCAGAAATGACATTAATTGTTCTTTGCTTGTAGGTTCTGGGACAGCTAAAATAGCATCAACGTGGCTAATTTTGGGTCGAATACCATCCTTAGATATGACATGACCTAAGTATTCCACCTCAGATTTCCCAAATACACATTTCTCATTCTTAATAGTCAGTCCACTCTTCCTTAATGCTTCCAAAACTGCAAACAAGCCTTTATCATGACACTCTTTGTTCTTCCCAAATATTAAAATGTCATCCTGAAACACTTTAGCATTTTCGATCCCCTGTAAGACCCTGCACATTTCCCTTTGGAACACTGCAGATGCACTAGCGAGCCCAAAAGGCATGCGCTTATACCTAAACATCCCTTCTGTGGTGATAAAGGCAGTGCAGTGTTTAGAATCATCCTCTAACACAATTTGATGGTATGCACTAGTTAGGTCTATCTTGGAAAACCAAGAAGAACCACCCACAGATGATGTCAATTCTTGCAGGTTTGGAAGAGGGAATGTGTCAACCCAAATAGCCTCGTTTAAACATCTTAGGTCTACACACAGGCGCAAATCGCCATTGGATTTAAGCGAAATAACCACTGGCGAAACCCAATCAGAACTTTCAACCGGTTCAATAATACCATCACTACACAGTTTTTTAAGTATCTCGCCCAATTTTTCTCTGTAACTGATCGGAACATTTCTAAGTTTTTGCCGAATAGGACATGCGCCTTCCCTTAGAATTATTCTGTGCTTGAATCCCACCATTTTACCAATTCCACTTGAGAATACATCAGGAAATTTTTCTGGAAGATTTGAGTAAGCATCTTTTTCAGTACACTCATCCTGAATAGAATAAACTGGGAATTCCCGTCTAGGGTCAATTTTCATGCCTAAATCATAAATGTGTGGCCATCCCAAGATTGTTGCACCCTTATTGGCCACATAAATTTTTCCCTGACAAGAGTTACATCCAAAACTTATTTTGGCTATTATAAACCCTTCTAACGGTATTCTGTGTCCAGTGTAACTTCCAGGATGTATGTCAGGACCTAATAATGGCCTGCTGGGCCATAAGGATTTAAATGAATCCATACCCATAATAGTATACCAGGCACAAGAATCTACCATGACCTTTACTTCTAGCCCATCGATATTAACAGAACAAGATGGTAACTTTTTAACTCTACATGCCCCTTTAGCTATTTCGTCGTGAATACTGCATATGTCACCCACAACATGAAAAACATCATCTTGATTCCCATCTTGGATACAATTAATGTCATCCTGCTCGTTATCTTGTAAATAATTAACTTTAGCTTTGAAATTCCGACATACTCTGGTAAAATGTCCTTTCTTTTTACAGTTGGTACAAATTTTATCAAGAGCAGGACACCATTTATAATTGGCTAAATGAGTAGAAGACCCACATCTAAAACATGCAAATTTTTTCGGGTCATTACTTCTTTCGAAACTTTTTTCATTTCCTTTCTTACTGGGATAAGATGAATAATTTGTTATCTTATTATCACTCTTGAATTTGGACATGTCACCCTTATTTACAACGTTAATGGAATTAGAATCAGAATCATTCTTTTCATTCCTGACCTCACGAATGCATTGATCAGAGATTTCTACACCCCTAGCTACTTCAATGGCATTTTTTAAAGAAGTGCTTCCAGATGACCATAGTTTTTCTTGGATTTTCTTCGATTTAGTCTTCATAAGAATCTGATCACGCAACACTTGGTCATACGTCATGCTTTCAAATTCACATGTGACAGCCAAACCTCTTAGAGCTGATACATATTGGTCAATAGATTCGTCACTTTTTTGAGCCCTTGAATAAAACTTAAACCTTTCCATCACTACATTAATTTTCCTCCCAAATCTTTCTTGCATTTGTTTGACAGCACATTGGTAAACCCCCATGTCACCAGCATTCTCAATTTTAGGAAGATTTTTAAACTCTCTTAATCCTACAGCACCTAATCTATGTTTAAGTAATGACACTTTCCTTTCTTGTGAAGACTCTTCTTCAGCTAAAACTTCTACATAGGCTTCAAACATATCTAACCATAAGTCCCATGCAATAGGAGGTTCACCAGATTCTGCTAAAAAAAATGGTGGTGGATGAATTGAAGACATTTCAACAAGGTACAAGTTACACCATACAAAAAAAATGTTGAAAAAGATTTCTTTGTAAATACTTGCGCAAAAAGTTCACCAGAGTTCAAAATGATATGTTAATACCTGACTTCTTTCTAATCATGTTGCTCAAACAATTGCCAATGCTTGCGCAAATAGTTCACCAAAGTTCAAAAATTTAAAGTAATACTTAACCTCTTATGGTTCTGTTGCTCAACAATTCGCCGAGGTTAATTAATGTTAAAAATAATAATTTGCAGTTAAAACAGCAACCGGCGTTGAAATCGGCATTCGGCAATTAAAGTTAGTTGAATTCTTCTTAAGCCGCGTTATTCCCTTAACACATCCTGTACTTGACGCGTTGCTCTGTTGACGCGTTGCTATGCTACAAGAACAACAGAAATGGCCGCTGTGCGTAAAGATAAACGTGAGCGTGGTGACGGAATCACGTGGTGACACACAACGTAGTGATGACGTTCTGGAGTTCCTCGCAGCTTGCGCGTGCTGATGCTGGTTCGGAAAGCAACTTGAAAGATGCACTATATAAAATAGTGTATTTGAAGGTAAAAACAAATTTAAAAAGCATACCAATTCGTCGAGGAGATCGCCGCTTAGCTTGGCTTGGATCGTTGCCGTTTTGAAGGTAGTTGAGCAGCAGTTAAATGAAATAAGTAAAAAAAATTGAAAGTGCAAAAAAAATCGTGCTTAATGTTGCTGTCGCTGTAAATCCCGCTCGTCGCCATGTATTGTAAGCAGAGACACGCAGACAGGGTTGCTTGTTCGATCTTCTTCTTTATTTAACAGTAACAGGTAGTACAGCAACATAAGCACAGGACCTCCTCCGCCTCTCCCTCCAGCAACTGCTCACCTGCATTCTACAAACGACCTACCACGCACTCCACACTCACACTCCATGCACGCTCTACACTCGCATGCCATACACGCGCCACACACACACACACGCGCCACACACACACGATACATACACGAATACCACATTCAGCTCCTTAAGCGTACTGCACCATAGTTCGCGCTTTAGCGGCGATAATGGTATCAGCAGCTTCACCACCACAGGATAGAAGGCTGCAGCGACAGAGTGCTAGATTTACCAACACGGGGTCTTGCAGGCAGCCAGCATCAGCAACAGTAGCTTGCAGCTCACATTGCTTAAGGCAACGTTGGTAATATTTATACCTGACAGGTGCCGGGTTTGACGCAAGTTTGCTGGACATAAGACTTCAATTAAAGATGTCACTAGGAAGTGATAGTTATCAGTTGCTCATTAGAGTTCCATTACTAATCAAAACATAGCAAGCGGGGATTTCCAGGTTTGCTGAGTTTTTATCTTGTTGAAGAACTCGGAGTGTTATCTAGGAATATCAGATAGTGACTACTGCTCTGTCATTGCACTAATTGGTCGCAAAGGAAGTGGCAGAGAGAACTATGCTGGAATGTGGCTCTGTTCGTGTGAGGCCAGAGATGACTTTTCAGAAAATCGCACTTGAACGGTTATGCCAATATAGGGAATAAATGGATTTATAGCCGAATAGGGGCGTAAGGTCACAGTATCGATCAGGAACCTAGATAAACACGCAACAACGCTTGAAGTTTTTTTGCGGCTAAACATGGCTGTCGATTATTACTCTTCCTGAAAAGATCTCAAGGATTGCAGGTTTAGTGATAACAAGGGTTCAGGTGGCTTTCCATCACTTAATAGTTCTGGATCTCCCTCCATACTCCTACTTACTGCCCTTAGTAGCTCTTTCTCTTCTCTTGCGGCTCCTGGGGGTAACAGTGTGTGGCAGAAAAATCCCTTCCAGGTTCCTTGTTACAGCCTCTATCTCTCTTCCATCCCTTTTATCCACTGGCATGTCCGTGAGGCCACCACCAGGTGCCATTACTTCCACAACCAAGTTGGTCAGCATGGGTGCCTCTAGAATGGTAATATCACTATGTAGTGACCAGGGGCTCTCACTCTTTGCTAGCAGATTCTCCGATCCTTCCCCTTGGTTTCTGGGTATGGGTTACAATCCCCAGCTCCTTCATTGCCTTGCCTTGTGGTTTCAGAATCAGTGTGCTCATCATTTTTTTCCTGGGGGAAAAGATATTCGAAATAGAGGGTTGTAAGACGACGGGCTCCTGCGTATTCCACAATGCAGCTCTCAGCCCAACTTTTTCTGTTTTAATTCCCTTTCTCCCTTCATACCACCGGGTTTAGTGTCCTTGCCCTCTCGTCACAATTGCAGAATAGAGGTAGAATGGAGTACCTCCCACTGTTTCCCCTTGCCGCGAGTAGCCATGATCTTCACTCCTGCGGTCTCCTGCTCAAGTTTACAGTCTGAGGCCAAACAGCACCAGGGCAAGTTCAAACCAGGCACAGATGCTATTGCAGACAGTACCGGCCGACCGAGAACCTCCCAGCGGTCGCAGCTGATAGCGATTTTCCCGAGATGGAGGCTAGCTCGGCGTTTGGCTTCCTTGTTTCTCACGCCGAGATTATCCAGACACATATTCTCCCAGGATTAAACTACAGTTCTGGCGCATATCCCTGGGAGAGTCCGCCCTGCATTTAGGAGAGTTCACTCAAGAGGGAAGAGAGGTGAGTGGTAGCATCACTCAGACGCCGTCTTGCTGTGATGATCCACAGTTTTCTAAGCTGTCACATGTAAATGCAAAACTGATAATCATTTTCAGAAATCATCAAAATCATTAAATAAATAGACTTTAGTTTTCATGATTTGGCAGTGGCACTGAAAGTGGCAATGCTTTGCACAACCCGGAAAACAAATGCTGGTGACATGTTTAGCTAGATTTGGTGAAACAGAGGCATATTGCTCTTGGGTACTAAGGCAGACCCTAAAATGTTAAAATACATCCACGTGGCCCCAGTTTTGTGGGAAGAGAAAACCATCTCAAATCACCTGTTGAGAGCTGTGTCCATCCATTCCACTTACTCTGTGCAATTCAGTGTTGATGTTTCAAACTGCATTTTCTAATTTGACATGAAACTCAGTTCACCAACCTAATTTGTTGAACTGGGTTGCACAAGGGAAAAAAATATACCACAGAGACGTACCTACTGAGATTGGCCTGCTGCTGTCATCATCCCCTGTATCGGCGCTTAAATGTGGATGTTATGGTATTTGAGTTTATAAGCCGCACAGCTACGCCGAGGGGTTTTCTGACGCCAGTCTGAAAGAAAGGGGAGAAAAGAAAAGGAGCTACAAGTTAAATAACCAAGTTTTCAGTTGTTTTCGAAAATTACCATAAACTGTTTCTTTATGTAGAGAAATGGGAAGAAAGTTCCACAAGGAGGGTCCCAAGTAGACAAAGGATCAATCGCACATATGCCTCAATCTGATTCTAGGGGCAGTAAATTTAAGCTGAGCAGTGGAGCGAAGAGTGCTTGAGGGTAAATAGGGTTGGACTAAAGACTGCAGTTACTGAGGGTCTGAACCAGCTTTGATTTTGAACATATAGCTCAAGGCTTTGAATTTAATATGATTCTCCACCTTAAGCCAGTGAAGGTTACGAAGAAAGCCTGAAATAGAGGCAGTCATAGGGACCTGGCAGAGCAAACGTCTATGGGTTCTACCTTCGCGCCAAGCCTGGCGTGCATTTACATGGCTTCATTCGAAAAAAAGTACATCTACCCTCCGGAGCACAACCCCTACCGAGAAAATCTCACTCTTTGGCGTCGCTTTATTGACGACATCCTTATCTTCTGGAAAGGGGACCGCCAGAGTTGTGCAGCCTTTTGTGAATGGATCAACCTACAGGACCCCTTCCTGAAATTCACGGGAACCATCTCGGAGACATCAATACCGTTCCTTGATCTAACGATCAAACTAGAATCTGAAGCCATAACCACCTCGCTGTACAAGAAAAACACTGACAGAAACAGTCTTCTCCTCTACCAAAGCCACCACACCAAAGCTCTGAGAGACAATTTGCCCTTCGGGCAATTCCTGAGGATCAGGAGAAACTGTAGCTCTGTCGAGGACTTCAAACAAGAGGCCCAGAACCTACAGCATAAGCTCCAGGATAAAGGGTACCCTACCCGGCTGCTGAAGAAATCATTCAAAAGAGCATTGAACAACCATAGAGATGCTCTTTTAGAGGTACACCCCAAAGAACCAGATGACACCATCACCTGTGTTACCTCCTACACCAGACGTTCTTCCTTCATCAAGAAAGCTGTAATGACACACTGGGGGATTCTTAACTCCACAGGGATGACACTGGCACGACCTCGTTTTGCTTTCAAAAGGACAGCGAACCTCAAGGACACTTTGATCCACACTCGCCCAAAGAAATTACAAACCCGACCAGTCAGGACTCTTTGGGATCTGCCCCCTGTTACGGGACATTACAAATGTGGCTCCTGTGTGGTGTGCCCCCAAACTATTCAAGGCAAAACAATCACACTTCCAGGAGACTTCGTCTGGACTTTTAACAAACATACCAACTGCAACAGCTCGAGATGTATATATATATTGATGTGCCCCTGTGGACTGATGTATGTCGGGATGACGATGCGCCCGGTTAAACACCGTATAATGGAGCACAACAGTAACATTCGATGCTCCAAGACACACACCGGGCTCTACGAACACTGTAAAGAACACCAACATACCACCGATGATATACAGTGGACAGTTCTAGAGTGCCAACCAGGGATGAACCAACAATCCCTGTTCAGACTGGAGCAAAGATGGGTACATCGTCTACACACCGACGAACACGGCCTCAATGATGCGGTGCCTTGGACAATGCTCACCAGATAGCTGAGCGTTGGACCTTTTTGTCCTTTATATGCCAGGAATCACTGGAAGTCACAAAATAGAATGATCCTAATAACCAGTGGTACGTAGAATATATCGGTAACTGTGTTCATACAAGCACCCGAGCAGGATAAATACTGTGCTGTCGAATATCCACCACCCCCCTTAAAGATGGCGCTCATCGTGTCACCCTTCCAAGTCTTTCGAGTAAGGGCTTCCATTACTGGTTCGAACATCCACCCCCTTCAAAGATGGCGACCATCTTCACAACCTTTTAGGTCCTCCAGTAAGGGCTTCTTTAATGTTTACTAACCGGCACCCTCCCGCCTGGCCAACATTCATTGGCCACTTACTTTCCCTTCCCTCTACGTCTCCGAGCAAGGGAATCCTTGATGTCTACTTCCGGCATCCGAGTGCCTAGCAACGCGCCTCGGCCACTCCCACCCCACCCCATTGGCTACGCAAATCCGCCTTAAACAGAGCACCCGGTCGACTTCAGTGTTACCGGCTGACCTGCGGGATCACCCGCAGTGGGAGGGGTAGGTGACTAGACGCCCTTCGCTAGGATTCCTAAGGTAAGGCGCGAATACTCCGTTTGAAACTACCGCGTGCGTTCCACTCTGAGCGCTGCAAAGGGACCGAGCTCCAAGCGGCGGTTTGTCATTACTAGCTGCCCGCCTATCCCTAATCCGGCGGAAACGCTTCCTCCTTTCAGGTGATTTTCACCAAATCCTGGCCCCACCAGGTCAGCGCGAGGAAGCCTCCAGAGTCAGAAACACGGGTAAGAACGCTACCGTTTCCATCGGCACCAAAGTAAACCGGTCTCTTGTCTTACTATGGTTATTGTTAAGGGCTAATCACCGGCAAGACACCTACGCCACCTAGTGTCCTCCTTTGAATGTTTCAAAGTAATATTTTGATGTTGTTTTTTCTCCCCACGAATGCTGTCTCAACTACTATTTGTAACCACGCATGCAAATTGGCACAGTGATAGCCCCTGATAGTTCATGGGTTTTTATTGCATGAATACCTTTCAGCAAAACCGTTTGGCCATCACTAAACATGCGATCACCTAAGGCAGACCAGAGGCATGCCCACCCACTGTAAAAATGCAAACAGTCACGAAAAAACGCGAGTTTTTCCACGTTCTTCACAACAGCTTGTGGCCTCTCTCTGATATCATCTTTTCTCCCCTTTCTCCCATGCAGTTCTGGGAAGGGCTTTGAGCAAGGATTGCCATACGCCACCTACCAGGTCGTATACTGGGCCCCCTGATCACTGGGGGTTCTTTGCAATTAGATGAGCACTTTTTGGTCCTGACGAATTGCCCCCCTGTGGCAAGAAACATGTTGACCATTCACTCACTTAGGGTCGAATGAGGCTGACTACCTTGAGCGTCTTGCCTCCATTCCCCTGATTAATTTTTTAATAAAGCAGTGAGCCATACCAATTAAAAAACTCAATTTTGGACTCTACTGACTTTTTTTATCTCACCCACGCTCACTCTTGCACTTATACACTTTACCCCCTCGCGTAAGGCCCCTTACATCCACACACCCTTTGGCTAAGGAATAGAAGATCCCCGCCAAAGAGCAGCAATTCTTGTTGCCCGACAGGCATTGCACTGCCAGTCTGTCGCAGGGGCAGGGTACCAATGATGACGCTGGACGATCACCGGGTGGGATTACAAATGTAGTCCAACCGGCGACCTGTGTGAGGTACCCCTATAAATTCCGAGAGAGGGTTCACAACACTCACTTATTTCACCTCTTTCTTTGACTTTGTTAGAGAGAAGCCAATAACAGTCTTCTAGTTGACTGGACCCGGGGAACTCTGTATTTCTTCTTTGTTGATAGTCTTTCCAGGACATATACATTGGACCCCTTTAAAAATTGTCCTAACCCCTTGTTCCCCCTTGTTGATACAAATCTTTGCGTGCCCCGTGCACGGGAACCCCTTCATTTATAGGTTACCAAGTGGCGCATATTTTACTCGCCCTATTGGACCACCTTGAGACAACATTTTTAGTGGGAGAATCACACTCATCTTGACGATAACCTTCCTCTGGCCGGCTGACATCCTAGGCACCGCATCCGGATCTCTAGACGATTATGGAGGACGTCCCTGGACTGAGTTTTAATGAGGACACCATAGCCGAGGCCCTAAGAACGACGCCATCCGTCCTCACTAATCCACCGACAACATCATCTGGCGCCTCCTCCGATGAATGGTCTACACTATCGGAGATGAAAAAGGAACTCATCAGGATTACCATTCATGGAATCATGATGACTGAGTACTTGAGGAGCAATATAGCTCCACAAGGATTGATTGTGAACATAATCCCGAGACTATTTCTAGACGACAAACGGTTTAAAGTGGAGTGGTGCCAAGTCTCGTGGAAATGCACCAAGGACCTGCTCTTCCTCATTAGTCAAACAGCGAAGCGTCTATCGGATGCACTACAAGAAAAGATCTCAGCCATGGAAGCCACCATGAAAAACGCCATATCCAAGAACAACAAAACAGCGTTCTCGACCAAGCTCTCGGAAATCAACCAAGAAATGGCGGATCATCACGAGTTTCTACTGAAACAAAAAACAACCAAACTGGAGAAAGATATTGCAAGATTTGCGAAAGAAAAAGTCTACCCCTACTTGAAGGAAGACTTCAACGGGAAAAAGAAGACTTATTCCTCCGATGACAACTCAGGGAGTGACACCAGACGTGGATCGGATAGCAGTGACTCCAGTGGTGGATATCCACCGAAAAATCCCCGACCGCCCCGTGGATGGCAACAAGGCTACTATCAAGGTCCCGCCTTCCACGGACCGCCGCAGATGGCACCCCCCTGGCAGTACCCTTTTTACCCACAGGGCCCCCCGCAATTCTACCCCCCCAATCCGCCACCTTTTCAGGGCAGAGGTTGGGGCAGAGGAAGAGGGCGAAAGCGAGGCGGGCAAAAGGGTGTACATTGGCAGGACCACACACCAGTACCAGCAGCAATGGAGACCAGGAGCACGTCGTCCAGGGGGAGAAGAGCTTAATTGTCAATTTATCGAATAAGACACTGACTCCAACCGAAACGCAAGTCCTAGAGAAAGGTCTTGGATTTGTTCCTACACCGACCCCAGATACATTCCAAGAGATGATCGAACTTAAACAATTCTTTAGGAAAATCCGCCTTCATACGTTTTTTGAAAATCAACCTGAGCCCCCGGCTCTCGACACAGGCCTGAGGAAACCCTCCACCTTTACCCCCACGGACGGGATGGTACCACCCGAAGTCCTTACTTTTGAACGGGCGGTCCTGAGGAGCATACGGGATATACCCCCAACCAAAACTTTTCACAATCTGTCAACTGCAGAACGACAAGCATCTAACCAACTTGGTCAAGACTCGTCAATTGTCATAAAACAAGCAGACAAGGGGGGTGCCACGGTCATACAGGATTACGAGAACTATGATCGTGAGTGCAGGAGGCAACTGGCAAATACCAACCATTACAGACCTCTCTTGGAGGATCCAACCAAACGTCTAACGACTACCATCATGGGCCTGGTCATTGAGGGAGAGACGAATGAGTGGATTAGTAGGAAGGAAGCAGAATTCTTGGTCACACTAGATCCTGTAACCCCTTACTTCTATACCCTCCCGAAAATACACAAGGGCGTCTCCCCCGTTCCAGGGAGACCAATTGTCTCTGGAATTGGATCTTTACTAGAACCACTTTCGCAGTTTTGCGATGCTTTCTTTCAACCTTTCGTCAAGCAGATACCATCTTACCTGCAAGACACCAGGGATGTACTCCGTCTGATTGCAGACATAGACGGCAGAGAAGACACTGACCTGCTCCTTACCCTCGACGTGGAGGCATTATACACGAATATTCCGCAGCAAGCGACTCTGGAAGCGGTCGAATCATTGATGAGAGAAGATGAATGGCTGTCCCCAACACCGATAGCATTCATTATGGAACTTGCCCATATCGCCCTGACCGAGAACTTTTTTAGATACGAGTCCCAGTTATACCACCAAGTCCGGGGGACGTCTATGGGTTCTACCTTCGCGCCAAGCCTGGCGTGCATTTACATGGCTTCATTCGAAAAAAAGTACATCTACCCTCCGGAGCACAACCCCTACCGAGAAAATCTCACTCTTTGGCGTCGCTTTATTGACGACATCCTTATCTTCTGGAAAGGGGACCGCCAGAGTTGTGCAGCCTTTTGTGAATGGATCAACCTACAGGACCCCTTCCTGAAATTCACGGGAACCATCTCGGAGACATCAATACCGTTCCTTGATCTAACGATCAAACTAGAATCTGAAGCCATAACCACCTCGCTGTACAAGAAAAACACTGACAGAAACAGTCTTCTCCTCTACCAAAGCCACCACACCAAAGCTCTGAGAGACAATTTGCCCTTCGGGCAATTCCTGAGGATCAGGAGAAACTGTAGCTCTGTCGAGGACTTCAAACAAGAGGCCCAGAACCTACAGCATAAGCTCCAGGATAAAGGGTACCCTACCCGGCTGCTGAAGAAATCATTCAAAAGAGCATTGAACAACCATAGAGATGCTCTTTTAGAGGTACACCCCAAAGAACCAGATGACACCATCACCTGTGTTACCTCCTACACCAGACGTTCTTCCTTCATCAAGAAAGCTGTAATGACACACTGGGGGATTCTTAACTCCACAGGGATGACACTGGCACGACCTCGTTTTGCTTTCAAAAGGACAGCGAACCTCAAGGACACTTTGATCCACACTCGCCCAAAGAAATTACAAACCCGACCAGTCAGGACTCTTTGGGATCTGCCCCCTGTTACGGGACATTACAAATGTGGCTCCTGTGTGGTGTGCCCCCAAACTATTCAAGGCAAAACAATCACACTTCCAGGAGACTTCGTCTGGACTTTTAACAAACATACCAACTGCAACAGCTCGAGATGTATATATATATTGATGTGCCCCTGTGGACTGATGTATGTCGGGATGACGATGCGCCCGGTTAAACACCGTATAATGGAGCACAACAGTAACATTCGATGCTCCAAGACACACACCGGGCTCTACGAACACTGTAAAGAACACCAACATACCACCGATGATATACAGTGGACAGTTCTAGAGTGCCAACCAGGGATGAACCAACAATCCCTGTTCAGACTGGAGCAAAGATGGGTACATCGTCTACACACCGACGAACACGGCCTCAATGATGCGGTGCCTTGGACAATGCTCACCAGATAGCTGAGCGTTGGACCTTTTTGTCCTTTATATGCCAGGAATCACTGGAAGTCACAAAATAGAATGATCCTAATAACCAGTGGTACGTAGAATATATCGGTAACTGTGTTCATACAAGCACCCGAGCAGGATAAATACTGTGCTGTCGAATATCCACCACCCCCCTTAAAGATGGCGCTCATCGTGTCACCCTTCCAAGTCTTTCGAGTAAGGGCTTCCATTACTGGTTCGAACATCCACCCCCTTCAAAGATGGCGCCCATCTTCACAACCTTTTAGGTCCTCCAGTAAGGGCTTCTTTAATGTTTACTAACCGGCACCCTCCCGCCTGGCCAACATTCATTGGCCACTTACTTTCCCTTCCCTCTACGTCTCCGAGCAAGGGAATCCTTGATGTCTACTTCCGGCATCCGAGTGCCTAGCAACGCGCCTCGGCCACTCCCACCCCACCCCATTGGCTACGCAAATCCGCCTTAAACAGAGCACCCGGTCGACTTCAGTGTTACCGGCTGACCTGCGGGATCACCCGCAGTGGGAGGGGTAGGTGACTAGACGCCCTTCGCTAGGATTCCTAAGGTAAGGCGCGAATACTCCGTTTGAAACTACCGCGTGCGTTCCACTCTGAGCGCTGCAAAGGGACCGAGCTCCAAGCGGCGGTTTGTCATTACTAGCTGCCCGCCTATCCCTAATCCGGCGGAAACGCTTCCTCCTTTCAGGTGATTTTCACCAAATCCTGGCCCCACCAGGTCAGCGCGAGGAAGCCTCCAGAGTCAGAAACACGGGTAAGAACGCTACCGTTTCCATCGGCACCAAAGTAAACCGGTCTCTTGTCTTACTATGGTTATTGTTAAGGGCTAATCACCGGCAAGACACCTACGCCACCTAGTGTCCTCCTTTGAATGTTTCAAAGTAATATTTTGATGTTGTTTTTTCTCCCCACGAATGCTGTCTCAACTACTATTTGTAACCACGCATGCAAATTGGCACAGTGATAGCCCCTGATAGTTCATGGGTTTTTATTGCATGAATACCTTTCAGCAAAACCGTTTGGCCATCACTAAACATGCGATCACCTAAGGCAGACCAGAGGCATGCCCACCCACTGTAAAAATGCAAACAGTCACGAAAAAACGCGAGTTTTTCCACGTTCTTCACAACAGCTTGTGGCCTCTCTCTGATATCATCTTTTCTCCCCTTTCTCCCATGCAGTTCTGGGAAGGGCTTTGAGCAAGGATTGCCATACGCCACCTACCAGGTCGTATACTGGGCCCCCTGATCACTGGGGGTTCTTTGCAATTAGATGAGCACTTTTTGGTCCTGACGAATTGCCCCCCTGTGGCAAGAAACATGTTGACCATTCACTCACTTAGGGTCGAATGAGGCTGACTACCTTGAGCGTCTTGCCTCCATTCCCCTGATTAATTTTTTAATAAAGCAGTGAGCCATACCAATTAAAAAACTCAATTTTGGACTCTACTGACTTTTTTTATCTCACCCACGCTCACTCTTGCACTTATACACTTTACCCCCTCGCGTAAGGCCCCTTACATCCACACACCCTTTGGCTAAGGAATAGAAGATCCCCGCCAAAGAGCAGCAATTCTTGTTGCCCGACAGGCATTGCACTGCCAGTCTGTCGCAGGGGCAGGGTACCAATGATGACGCTGGACGATCACCGGGTGGGATTACAAATGTAGTCCAACCGGCGACCTGTGTGAGGTACCCCTATAAATTCCGAGAGAGGGTTCACAACACTCACTTATTTCACCTCTTTCTTTGACTTTGTTAGAGAGAAGCCAATAACAGTCTTCTAGTTGACTGGACCCGGGGAACTCTGTATTTCTTCTTTGTTGATAGTCTTTCCAGGACATATACATTGGACCCCTTTAAAAATTGTCCTAACCCCTTGTTCCCCCTTGTTGATACAAAAAGAGCAATCTGGCCACCACATTTTGCACTATCTGCAGTCTTTGTATCACATCCTTATTGCAACCCAGATATAATACATTACTGTAGTCCAGCCTAGATGTAACAAGGGCCTGGACCACAGTTCTCTTAGTGGAAAGAGGCAGCATCCAAAGAATTTTCTTCAGCCATTTAAGAATGGTAAAACAGATAGCGGCCACCTTCACGCCGTGCTGTTTCATTAGTCGATAATCACCTCAAGATTGCGTACTTGATGAGCAGGCTGGGGTAAATCGCCCATCTCCAGGGGCCAGTGCTGGGGACCCCAAATATCTTGTTATTTTCCCTAAGATCAGAACTTCAGTTTTTTTCTCCATTTAGCTTGCGTAGATTGTCCTGCATCCAAGACACAATCTTCCTCAAACCAAACTGGAAAGTTGAAGATTCAGATTCCTTTGCTTTCAAAAGGGAAAAGATTAGCTGGGTATCATCAGCATATGAAAATATGGACAGCCCTGCCTCTTCTACAATATCTGCCAGCGGGCGAACATAAATATTAAACAAGAGAGGGCTCAGAACCGAGCCCTGGGGCACTCCATATGGAGAACGATTACTTTTAGAACTGGCTGTGGTGGACAAGACCTGAAACGTATGGTTGTTAAGGAAAAAGTCAATCCATTGAAGAGCAAGGCCCTCAATACCCAGGGATCGCAACTATTTCAATACCATGGTGTGAGACACCGTGTTGAATGCCATACTCAGATCGAGAAGAATGATGGCCTTTTCAGTGACTCCTAGCAAAGTAGTTTCAGCAGAAAATCCTACTCTAAAACCAGATTGTGAAGGGTGTAAAAAATCCTTGGACTCAAGAAAAGTGGAAAGCTGGGAATTAACATGTTTTTCCAAAATGCTTGTGCAGCGCACAGTCTCATGGTGCAGCCATTAGTTGTGGTGCATAGTATGGAATTAGTAGAGGAAAGATACCCTTCCAGTACAAATATCTATCACTAGACAAACTGAAAAGGATCCTGTTTATTGGATGTGTGCTGTCCATCAAAGAGCACATGAAATGTGTGTTTTTTTTAGAAATTAATATATTTTTCTTTGTTAATGACTGATTCAAGGAAGTGTTAGTTTTTGATGCAAAGCCCAGTCTGATTATCTTAGTATATTAGGTTCTGAATCTAAACCCGTATTTAAGCTGATGCTCTCCCATAATGCCCCATTGATGCAAACCTATGCAAAGTAAGCACAAATAGGGTTTCACATGAAATAAGGCACCTTTCCAGGGTAAAACATATTTTATGAAAGATAGTAAATACCAGTCTTTGGATCCGACTCATATCTCGGCAGAGGGTTAATCCATCACAGTGGTGACGGATATCCCGTCTGTCGAAATATAAATCCCAAAGGATATGATGGAATTTATATTTCGGCAATTGGATATCCATCACCCTTGTGACGGAGTAGCCCATCCGCCGAGATCTAAATAATGCCCTTTGTATTAATTCATGTCACTTAAAGATAGTGCAAAGATTCAGCAAATATGGGCTTACATTTCTCTAAGGCTGCATTTGGTTCCCAGCCCAACAATAATTTATTGTTCAATATTGTTCAATTTCAGATGCTCAGCAACACACCTACACTCACCAGAGCCTCAGAACCCACTAAAGCATAATACCATAACATATAAAATGCCAGTACTATTTTTCAGAAAGCAACACTCTTATGCCAAATCAGACACCACTGCTATGGGTATAGATCTCTATGGTGCATCAACAGCAGTGGATCTGGGACCAAGGAATAAACGTGGATCACTGTAGTCCAAAAATGAACCGTTTTTGTTTTTACCAGAACAGGGAATGGAGGGTATTTTCCTTGATTTCATCCTTGCTATGCAGCTGAACAATGCAGACTGATAAACTCTCAAATACCAACGCAAACCTCAGATACCGCTGGCAACTCATCAAATAAAAAACAATTGAACCTACAAAACTGTACAATACAGATGTGAATACAGAGCATGGCCTGAGGGGAGTGGTGTTGACACGTGGGGGTTGGACCAGGGCTTTGAGTGGGTCGGTCCTAAAAGTGAATTTGAATCGAATCTTCATCGGGCCCTATATCCTTGCCCTTAACTACACAGGCAAAAACACTGATCGATTTATCAATAATGGCAATAAACCCCCTCAACTTAATGTATGAGAGCAGTGTGGTACCTCTTTACTTTTCACGTTACACTTAATTTTGCATCCCCTCGTTTGTTATTTTCTAGATGTTGTGTTTCTGTGGTTTATTTAAGTACCATCCTACATGATGTTAACAGGGTCACTTAAGGTAGAGAGGTGAGCTCTGGGTCTGAGTGGGTGCCTATGAAAGGGCTCGATTGACAGTTGTGGAGCTGAGGCTGAAAGGAGTGCACGTTTCTCTCACATCCGGTCAGTGTGTCATAAAGGTGGACATGCACCTCCAATCCCAGGCCTCTGAGCCTGGGATTGGGCCTCAGGCCTCAGAGCGCACTGGGCGATGACGACAAATGTGCCAATTGTAGTTGTTGGAAAGTGTGTGACGGAGAGCCACTGCTATTACAATGGATAGTACTAAAGGAAAAGACAATGCCATGCTTAGAGGTGACTGGGTGGGTTGTGCATGAAATGCAAGAGTTGATGGGGAGTCCTGATGTGATAAAAAGATAATTAAAATGAGGTGTTAGATATGCAGATATTATGCAAAGCTGTTTCGTTTCTCCCTTCATGTGTGGCACTTTAAGCCAATCATGGCTGTCCTCACCTCCTCAGCTGCCGACATTATGAATCAACCCAGCCCAGAGAAAACCTTCCTCTAATCACATTTTTCAAAGGGTGAGGATTGAATTGGGCCTTCAACAGGGACAATACATTTTGGTAAATGCATTATACCATTCCAGGTTGCAGGGAACGCCTGGAGTTGTAACCAGTTTGTCAAGTCTTGTTGTGAATAGTTCTTGCATCTTTTCATCTGAGATTGTAACCCTGACTTTATGGTTATAACTCCAATTTAGATCAATAAGAGATGTGCCTTTACTGTGATTTGACCTCTAAAAGGTATGTCCATAGCACGATTGGCGCTAGAAATCTGGACAATCGGTATACAACCGTTACAACGCAACTTTTACAACTACCTACCATTACAACGCAACTTTTACAACGCAAACTATTACAACGCATTGCGCGGGGGGGCACTCTAGGATAGGGAATAGGTTAATTTACTATCCAATAACCTTCCCTACTATCCACGGGGACTGGAGTTGGAATAGTAAATTAAACTATTCACTATCCAGCGCCTAAAAGCATTATGCGTTGTAATGGTATGCGTTGTAAAAACCGCGTTGTAAAGGTAGGCGTTGTAAAAGTATGCGTTGTAACGTCATACATCCATAAGAGATGTGCCTTTACTGTGATTTGACCTGTAAGAGGTATGTCCATAGCACGATTGGCGCTAGAAATCTGGACAATCACCTTGAAATCATCAACTAGCCTACATTTCTCAAAAAGTAAAAAAATACAATCAATCGGGATCACACTCCTAGAGTGCCTAAAAGTGGCAATCCCCGGCCTATCGTTTGAGAATTGGCTAGTAAAATTGATTATGTTGTTTTGTACTAAGAGGCACATCACCTGCAATGATCTGCCTGTAACTTCACTCTCACCAGCAGCCACTAGAGGGATTTGATACATGTTCAATCAGTCAGCCTGGAATTTACTGAAAGAATGCAATTACATTTTCGGATTAAAATCGGCAAGAAGAAGAGAGAAACCGACGATGTAAATTGGTCAGATCATTATTAAGCTTGTTTAGATTCGTCCAACGCTGTTACATTAGGTGGATTATAAATATTGACACAGACCAATGATCTATGAAAACTTGAAGGAAGTAGAAGAGCGATACAGCAAACCAACAACTATTTACAAGCAGTGTCTACAGTTACCTCATTTTCCCATAAAGAACAGGTACCAAAATAAGCTGAACACCAGAAGGTCGACTGTGAATGTTTGGATAAGCATTTTTGGCTCAAGCACTGTGGGCTTTCCCGCAGCAATGTTTCCTGAAGAATGAATATTGAGTAAATTTGGTTTTAGTTCTGAAAACATTTAAAAGGTTCTTGTAGCTGTGGACTTGCCATATAAGTTACTTGATTTGGCACGGGTCGCCCATTGGCCTTGATCCAGCGCTCCTAAAGAAAAACTGTCTCACACAGGGCCGGACTGGCTACCGGGCAGTTGTGTGTGCTGCCGAGCTGGGGGCTGTTTTCGTTGATAGGGACCTGCGTGTGAAAAACGAAATTCGTTTTTCTTTTTTTATTTCAATGCACATGCAGTTCCCCATCAACGAAATAAGCCCCCACCACAGATAAATTAGCCCCCAGCTTGGCAGCACACACAACTGCCCGGTAGCCAGTCCGGCCCTGGTCTCATAAACACCATCGGTCACCTCAATACTCACCATATGAATCTAAACACATACATCTAGGCCCATAACACCAATGAGACAAATTAGAGCGACTGAATCAGGTGGTTTGATTTAAGAATCTATTCACAAAATATTTACATTTATATATACATACTGCAGTTTAAATCAAGCCACATAAGGTGGATGGATCAACTAATAGTAACTAGACCATGAATAAACAAGACCAGCTTGTCGCTTCAAATCTGAATTTTATTCAAAAGGAAAGGTCATTATGAATGATTTAATAGTTTATTTCATAAGCATATAGGAAAGCAGCATTTTATTAGAGAATCAAAATTAGAACTGTCAATTAGAGGTAAGCTCAGAAATATGAATTATTAGTTAAAAATCGTTTCCATTTCCTTCAATCTATTTCCCTGTCTGACTCAAACTCCACCTAAAAGGAAAATATTTTTCTGCTGTCCTTACGTGCATCAAAAGTCAAACAGCATAACACCGTCACAGGATTCGGAAAAGCAAGAGTTTTTTCCATAACGCAGTGTCATTCTTTATACCTTTTACTAGCTTATCTCACTAAAAGTTTTACATTTCTTCTCGAGAAGTCAATCCCCTTTGGCTGATCCAGGTCAGTCCACATTAGCTCATATGGCTTCTGACCACGTTCACATTTTTACATAAGGTCCTTTGTCCTTTGCTCTCCGTGACATTCAGCTTCCTTCAAAAAAATTTCATCCGAAGACAACTTCCTTTCCTTAGCAAACATTTCATAATCCTGTCCTTGACTAGGCTCCGCAACACGTTGTTTACCATATCAAAAAAGTGTTCATTAAACTTTCGGCTTTGTAGGAAATCATCCTTCACAGCTGCGCATGTGCACAAAGTCACTCTGGACAAGCTTTTCGTGTCTGCAGCTCTATCAGCCATTTTCTCAGCAAACTCTAGGCCTCATTTCGGAAACTAGTATTAAGCAAACACAAGAAATCAATTAATTAGAGAACTTCAAACCCATTCTGTTACCCTCCCCCTTTGCTAATTAACATGGTTAATTATGTTACCTAGCGAGCACAAAAAGGCAGCATTTTACTTACTTTTCCTTAACGATACTGGAACACTTTGAGCATTTTATCACAAAAGACTTTACCTAAGCAACACATAATAAGCACATGCCATTATTATAAAAATGCCGCATTAAAACTGACGTGACAATAGACAAAGTTAGTTTTATTATCTTCATTTCTGCGTTTGCAACACAAAGCATATTAGTCCCGCGTGTAAACCCATGATGAATGCATCTTTAAACTAGGTTGATTATAAAGCACACAACAAACTTATTAATAATGTAACTTTTTTTAGGAGAGATTAACTTCACAAGACTGAACAATATTTTGTTCTTTATCTTGCTCCAAACTATACCCAAAAATGTATGATTCTATAAATTTTCAATTTCGTACATGTTTTGCACTTCCTTAGTATTAGTAATTCTATACTTTAGATTCAGCTGTTCTTTTGCAACTATCATATTGAGCTCTACGAAACTCATCTAGTTCTATTTCTTTTGCCTTCTCTTTTCTCGGCTTGTAAATTCTCTTCTTTTCTATGACATGCTTTCTTCTCTGGTGTAACATACAACTGATTTTTAACAAAAGTATCAGTAAAGCTATAGTTATAAAAGGAAAAACTATTTTACCTATAATTGAACTACCTAGCTCCTGAAACCAGTGCTTGTTTGCTGTAAGTCTTTTACCAAGAAAAACTCTCCTCTTCTAAAGGTTCTACTTCTTGGTGAATTTCGGTCATGTTTTTAATGTACATTTCTATATTCTTGATTTCATCAGGTATGTATGTACAGCAGTGTTGGACATGTAGGATTCCACAAACTCCTCCCTCCTTAGCTAACAGGATATCAAGTGCAAGGCGATCTTGCATTACCATAGTCGTCATTGCAATAAGCTCAGTGTTCACTAATTGAAATTCATTTGCAGTGTCAGTTGACAGACTGTCTACAATTGTTGACATTTTTCTAATTCTGCCTGCATTCAAGGTAAACTTCGACCCACCTCTCCCACCTGTATTCTGCTAAAGCGCTAGGGTAGCTATCGCGCTATATAAAACCTATTCCATTCCATAGGTATCAGAGCACCAAATATATCTCCCAAGATTTCTGAAAAACTTTTATCTCTTTTAACATGTTTACTAATTTCAAAAGAACCTTGTGCATTTCTATCTACATGAAAAATCTTCGGAAAAACTAAACCTACATAGCAGGTTCCGTACCAATGGTCCGGAAGACTATAATATGCTTTATCTCCACAAATAAAATAAATTCCAGGAAAAATTGGATCTTTGCCTCCCTTGAAACCCCATCCCCCTATGATCCGATAGGTATCTTCACATTGACTTGCACCGACAAAATAATTGTCATACAAAGTATTGTCTCTTCTTATACAACATTTTCCACTAACAGGTTTATCTATGTGAATTGCAACATTAACATTTCTACCATTTAGCTTTTCGTCCTCAATCTGCCAAAACTTAGATTTAGCAGTTTTCATTACCTCATTTTGTTTGTAAATTGCTCTTCTCTCTTCCACCATACTTAGGAAGGATTTTTCCTCTGCTCTCAATTTGCATGTTAAATTATTTCTCAAAGCATACTCATAAGTAAGTGATTTTTAAAACATTTTAATTGTGATTCCTAAAGCTTGTGTGTGGGCATTTGCGGTGAATACTACTGTATTTGTGCTCCTTAGCGCTTGCCTTACCTGAAGGGGTTTGCCTGTACTCGGTGACCTGTCCCACCCGCCCTGGTCCGACGCCGTAACTAGTACCGTTGCGCAGAGGGCGTGGTGGGTAGAGTCGGGCACTTCCGGTTTGGTTGGTCAGCGTTCTAGCTGCAGGGGGAGACTCGGCCAAAAATTTCAAATGCCCCAGCGACCGCGCAGCGGATGCGCGCAGCGGACGCGCGCAGCGGGCGCGCCGGCGGCGTGCCAAAAGGCAAGCCCGTCTGCGCCCGTCCGCGGCGGCTGGGGCCTGGGGCCAGGACCCCTGCTCGTTCTCAGGCCGATATGTGTTACTCTCGTGAAGAGCTACTTGGAATGCGCTTGGACGTGAAGCCCAATTGTACGCATTTTGGGTACCTTCATGCCGACTGCCCCGAGAGTACATGCAGCTCTTGTGGTTACTCGCTTAGCCACTGGAAGTCTCCGAGAGGATTTAATAGGATGCTCAAGTGCGCATTAATTAACTGTAGGTCCCTTACGAAACACAGTATGGAAGTGCGAGATCTGCTTGAGGATAGTAAGCTAGATATCCTTTTCGTCACTGAAACATGGTTAGACGAGGATTCGGCTCCCGAAGTGCTGGAAGCTCTCCCTCCAGATTACAGTATATGCAGATTAGATAGACTGTGCGGGAGGGGGGGATCGCAGTTATTTATAGGGACGAGATTGAGTGCACCAAGGAGACTACCTCGGTATCTGACAGCGAGGCGGGCACCTTTTCTATAACTGTTTCTAAAAACTACATATTTAAAGGTATTTTAGTGTATAGACCCCCTGGAAATAGTAGCCCGTTTGTTCTTAGTCTTATGCAAAATATACTCTCACCCGCTTTGCGTTATGAAAAATTCTTGTTGCTGGGTGATTTTGATATACATTTCGATGATATCACGAATACCCAGCTCAAGAGGTTCGCAAAGAACTGGCAACCCTGCGATTACTTTTAAAATCTGATTTACCTACTCATCGACTAGGTCACATGTTAGACCCCATTTTTTGCAACTGGGATACTCTCAAAGTGGACTCCCCAGAACCTATGATCTGGACTGACCATTATTTGGTACCATTTCAGATCAACTGTTCCTTGGGCACGATCCCAGGGAAAGTAGATGGCATTTCTAAGAAACAGAGGAAATGGGCTAGGATTTCCCCTGCGGAATTTAAGACATGCTTGTTGCGGGGGGGGGGGACCTCCGGAAGGCCTCGGCTCAACTATTGATGAGGCCTGTGAAACACTTGATCTGCGCATCCAGGCTGCCTTGGATGAGACCGCCCCTTGGTCCAATAGGGGACCCACGCAGCGTACTAAATACGCAGCATGGTTTAATGATGACCTAAAAAGGGCTAAAACAGCCTGTAAGCGTCACAAAAGGATTTGGAGACAGGGGTATTTGCCTGACCATGAGAGGGCATATAAACTGAGTCTTAGAGGGTATCATGCCTTAATAAGGAAAACCCGGGCTGCCTATTACACGGAGCGGATCGACATAGCCGATTGCTCCACGAAAGAACTATTCGTAGTATATAAGGAATTATCCTCATTGGCTTCTTTGGAAGAACCTGCGGTGACCTCTGTGCAATCATGCAATCAGATAGCCGACTACTTCCACAACAAAGTACGGGATATCTACACTGCTTTTCCCATCACGGCCAGAGCTCCGGCCTGCGGAAACATACCGAAGGAGGAAGGACCCTTGGTTACAAACAGTCTGTGCGCTTTTACTGTTCCGGACTTAGACCAATTGGTCAAAGTGGCCGGAGGCATAAAATCTGGCTCTCCTAGAGATCCTGCCCCAGCTAAAATTATGCGAGGCAACATGGAGGCGCTAGCGCCGTATGTGAAGCATCTTCTCACTTTATCTTTTGAATCGGGCAGAGTACCGACAACCTGGAAACATGCAGTGGTACTCCCAATCAAGAAGAAACCACAGATTAGTTTAACTCAATTGAGTAACTTACGGCCTATCTCACTCCTCCCCTATATTTCAAAAATTGCCGAAAAGTTGGTCAATCAAAGCCTTTCGGCTCACATTGAAACCCATCAACTATTACATCCCACTCAGGCAGGCTTCCGCGCTCTCCATTCTACGGAGTCAGCACTACTCTACTCCACGGAGATGCTGCGGAAACATGTGGATGAAGGTCAAACAGCGGCACTGATTCTTCTTGATCTCAGTGCTGCGTTTGACACTGTGGCACATCATACTCTGCTTCAGCGCCTGAGGGAGGGTGGAGTTGGTGATAAGGCATGGCAATTGCTGGAATCCTTTCTCCACAGGCGCAGTTTTTGCGTGGAGCAGGGTCCCCATAGGTCTAAGGCTATTGCCCTAACCCAGGGAGTCCCGCAGGGTTGCAGTCTGAGCCCCACCTTATTCAACCTCTATGTTGCTCCAGTGGCATTAGTCACGGAGAAACATGGGGTTGATGTGGTGACATACGCTGACGATACTCAGCTGGTTGTGGTTCTTTCTCAGCCAGCTGAACAGGCGGCCAGTCGTTTTGCGTCATGTCTTTAGGACTTGGCCAGCTGGATGTCAAACAACTGTTTAGATTAAATGGGGACAAGACGGAGGTGCTAATTGTGGGCAAGTCCCCTTCAGTTTGGACATCTGCATGGTGGCCCCAAACTTTGGGTCCTCTTCCCCAACCTAAAGACAAGGTCAAGAATCTTGTCATCTGGATGGATTTGAATCTATCTTTCGAGTGTCATACTAGACGAGTAGCTGGAACGTGCTTTGGCATCCTCCGTTGTTTGTGGAAGACCCTTGACTTGCTCCCGGTGTCAGCTAGGAGAGCCTTGGTCTATGCCCTGGTTACTTCCAGGCTGGACTACGGGAATGCCTTATATTTGGGAGCCAATGCGAGGTGCCTTCAACGATTGCAGCGTATTCAAAACGCCGCTGCACGCCTAGTGCTGACACTGCCGAAAAGATCCTCTTCCATGAAGGCCTTGAAGACGCTACACTGGCTGCCAATTAAGGAGCGTATCCTGTTCAAAGCCCTTTGTATTGGTCACCGGATCGCCATGGGACTGGCTCCAGGTTTTTGCGGAACCTGCTCACATTGTACAAACCCACACGGCTTTTGCAGTCTGAGGGTGCTGGATTAATGTGTATCCCTAAGACCACCAGGGCCAGGATGGGTGGCAGATACTTCTGCCTTTTGGCGGCTCGGAGCTGGTATGCTCTTCCTCCTAGACTCCGGATGGAGCCCTCTGAGAAAGTTTTCCGCAGAGAACTCAAAACACAGCTGTTCCCTAAAAATGTATTGCACTAGATTATGAGCTGTATTGGGGGTTTCCTAGGCCACTGAATTAGCGCGGGGACACACTGGCTCAGTAATAATAATAATAATAATAAGAATAATAATAATAATAATAATAATAATAAGTTCATTAGTTTCCAGGAAAAATTCCCTCATCTGTTTAGCAGGTTTCACTTTGTTCAAGTGATTCTCAACTTTTAAATTTGCAAAAATGTCATCAAAGTCTGAGTAATAATACTCTAGACGACAAGTTTTATAAAACAAACTAGCTATTACACTACACATTACACCATATGTAAGAGGGAGCATATTGTATGTTATTCCCTCAGAAACAGAAGCAGGTAAATTTACACAGACATAACAATCTTTAGCATCCATTACTTTAACATATTCAGATAAAAGTCTAGAAAAAGTGTTACTAGAAAAATCTCCAACAGATCTATCCTGATGAATTTCTGGTTTAAGATCAATTATTTTACTAGATTTATCATTGCGATCAAGTTTGACCTCAACTTTACTAGTCATGTTAGCTTTATACATTTCTTTATCCACACTTAAAGGAAAAATGACTGCTAGAACTAACCAGAGTAAAGTAATTAGTACTAGACATATTAAAGACATTTCGCAACACTTCTTAAGAATAAAACATCTCAAGTTTTTACTAGTGTATGAGTAAGCCATTTCTTCTTTTCAGAGAACTAAAAATAAAAACTGAAAAACTGAAAAATCTAAAAATCTATATACACCCTCCTTATTTTTCTTTTTTTTTATATATATATTCCCTAACAATTTTTCTTCGACCTTATGTCATACATCAAATGTATTCTTCAGCTAACACAATTTCTTCGACCTTATGTCTCCTAACACAGTTTCTTCAACCTTGTGTCAATTAATTAATGAATTCAATCGTTATCACTGTCATCGTCTAAATTTTCTTGGCTACTATTTATCTCTACAATTGGTGGTATAACTATATATGCCCATTCCGGTGACTTGTATTTCTGGTTTGGTTTTCTTACTCTCTTTGCTTTAGTACTTATAACTTCTATTTTCTTTCCTGCTTCTTTTTTCTTATCCAAGTCTTCTTCTTTTTGACTTGAAATTTCGTTCACCTGCTCTTTTGCTCTGTTAACTAATTTGAATTTTATGCCTTCAACTTCTTTTGGCCAATTATCTCCTTTTCTTGTCAACTTCCTTTTTGGTTCTCTCAAATTATATTCTACTCTACAGGCTCTTTTTCTCGTTTTCTTCACATTTGATTCATCTTCACTGTCATCTGTTTCAGTTGCTGATTCAGTTGCTGTTTCATCAACAATCAGTTTTTCTGTGTCAGATTCTTCATGAGATTCAGGTATAACTTCTTTACTCGGCAGCTTCACTTTGTTAGGAACAGCTTCTTTATAGCTGGTACTTGGAATTTCTTCTTCTTCTTCTTCTTCAATTACTTCCAATTCACCAGTTTCAGAATCTTCGTTCCTTCTTCCAAAGTTTCTAGTCTGCTTTTCAATACTCTCCTGATCTTGATCTTGAATCACTTCTTGATCAGTTTCTTTTTCTGGTTCTTGATTCAACTGATCTTCGTCACTTTCTTCAGAGACTGTATTACATTGCAATTATTTTCTTCATTCAATGCTTCATTCGCATTTGAATCTTCCAGATATCGACTATCCTGTCGATCTTCAGGATCTGAATTTTCAGGTACTTCTTCAGAATCTGAATCAGCTGTTGTATCACCTTCTTCATCAGGATTTTCAGGTGGTGGAATTCTTATGGTATGACTCGCATGAATCCACCTTTTCAAACCTTTACATTTAATTGCATTTGTAGTAACCAAGATCATCTGTATTGCATTTTGCCACCTTGGTACTAGGCAATTCCTTCTTCGATGAACTTTTTTCCTGACCCAATCTCCAGGTAACAGGTCATGAGCTTGTTCTTTCTCTTTTGTGACCACTTCAATTCCTACACGATGGAACACAGAAGTCACCACGTCAGAAAGATTCTTGCAATAATCTAAAATGATACTATCATTAATGCTTAATAGTTTTTCAACTGGAACAAATGCTTGCCTCATGACCCTGCCCATAAGGATTTCGTGAGGACTCAATCTTGTTTTTCTATCTGGAATGCTTCTCAAAGTCATTAAAACAAGTGCCAGTGCATCTGTCCACTTCATTCCAGTTGCCAAACACATTTTGCTGATTCTATTTTTTATAGTACCATTCACTTGTTCAACATCACCTGATGCTTCTGGTCTGTAGGCACAATGCAATTTTTGTTTGATGCCTAATGCTTCACAAATTAGTTTCGGCAGTCTGTTTTCAAAATGTGTACCGCGATCTGTTTCCACAGTCACTGGGAAACCGTACCTTGGTATGAACTCTCTCAAAAACAATATTGCCACAGTGATTGAATCATTATGACGGGTTGGAAATGCTTCTACCCATCTCGAAAACAGACAGATGATAACCAAAACATATCTCAGTCCATTATGTTGTGGCATGTCAATGAAATCAATTTTTATTCTGGTAAAAGGACCACCCTCCCGTCCTATGGTTCCCATGCTTACAAAAGTTTTTCTGTTTGGGTTGATTTGCTAGCAGATCAAGCATCTCTGGCACAAAGATTCTGCAATTATTCTGAATTTAGGGTTGTACCATGTCTGTCTAAATAATCTAATCATTGAATCTCTGCCTATGTGTCCTGGACCATGATACATTCTTGCCATATTTGAAATCATACTGTCTGGCATAACTGGTCTGTCATCTTTGAAAACCCAGATTTCATCTTCTTCTCTCTGTCTACATCCTGCTTTTAACGAAGTGTCTTTTTCCTCTTCACTTGCCTCATCTTGTAGCTGTTTTACTCCCTGCCAAGTTTCAAGTACAGATATTAGCAGAAGTGAGTTCAAAACATGTTCATTTTCTTTTCCCCGATTGACTGCTGCATTGTTTTTTGCGCAGAATTTTGCAATTTCATCTGCGTACGAATTTCCTTGTGTCACATAATCGTTACCCTTTTTATGTGCTGTACACTTTACTACAGCAATTTGTTCTGGTAATTGGATGCCATCGATCAGCCTTTTGATCAGTTTAGCATTTCTTATTGGTGATCCCACAGAAGTTAAATAACCTCTTTGAGACCAAAGCTGACCATAGTCATGGACTACACCAGTGTTTCCCAAACTGGGGTCCGCGGACCCCCAGGGGTCCGTGACACATTTCCTGGGGTCCATAGGCAACAGTTCAAAAACACAGAAAAGTTTTGTTTATAATTAGCAGCTTTGCAGCAACAATAAAAGTGTCAAGATCATGCCAGTGATTAATGTACCTGCCGGAGCGTGAGGAGAGTTCTGTTCAGTGGCAGCTTTGACTTAACTAATATAGCACAGAGGGTTAATGTGCCTACTGCAAAGAACGTGTAACATGCATTTTAAAACGCAGTATTTTATATGCATAGGTTCGTGGTTACTGCTTTTGTCACAGAGATTCTTTTGTTACTGTGCACTTCACAATTGTAATGTAGCAGAGGGACCTATAAACTGTCATCAAAGAGCTGATTGCAAACTGCATGGTACCACTTAGTAACTTATGTTTCCCCCCAGTTATTCATTATCCTGATGCTGCTAAAAAGGTTTATTTGGGTGGAAATACTTTTTTAATGTTAAAGCCAGTGCTAGACACCGTGTTTTGTTCTGAAACACACTGGTTTACATGTATGATTCAATGTCTCTATATGTGTGTGATGTCAATGCTGTGGCATCCTACAATGGTATGGGCTATTACTTCAATATAAAATACTAAGGGCCAAATGTATGATCCGTTTTTTTATGTGCGAACGGGTTCGCGAACCCGTTTGAGCATGCAAAAACCTATTGGGCCATGTACATTGCAATTTCGCGAGTCGCAATTTGTTTGCGACTCGCTAAATACTTTTTGCAACTTGCTATTTGGAAGGGGCATTTCCTTCCAAATAGCGAGTCTCAAAACCGTGTACAAATGTTTTGCGGTCGCAAAACATTTGCAATTACCACCTACTTCAAGTGGATGGTAATGCATTTGCAAATTGGAAGGGGTCCTCAGGGGACTCCTTCCCCTTTGCAAGTGCATGCAAAATTAATTTTTAAGGGCAGGCCATGGTCCCAGGGACCTCTGCCTGTCCTTAGAAAATTAAACGAAAATGTTTCAATTCCTTTTCTTTCAATGCATGGTAAATGGGCTGCATTTTCTTTTTAAAACTGCTTTATTTAAAAGCAGTCCCAGACATGGTGGCCTGCAGAGCCCAGCAGGTCACCATATCTGGGAGGGCTGGCATTCCCAATGGGCTCGCAAATTGCGAGAGGCTCATTAATATTAATGAACCTCACAATTTGCGACCCCATTGGGAATCCCAAACAGTGTTAAACACACTGTTGTACATTTCATTTAGCGACTCGCAATTTGCCACTTCCCATATGTCGCCAATTGCGAGGTGCTGATTGAAATGGTCGTACATCTGGACCCAAAATTCTTAGTACTTTGAGTATTTGTTTTGTATGCATATGTGTGTATTTTTTTTGAATTACTGTTTTAATATTTGAAATTTAACTCATACAAATTGCTTGGGGGTCCCCGGCTTCCAGTGGTGACTCAATGGGGGTCCTCAGGAGTAAAAAGTTTGGGAACCACTGGACTACGCCATAACCATACTGACTATCAGTCACTATGGTAATCTTTTTTCCTTTTCCCCACTCACATGCTCGAATCAAAGCAATCAATTCCGCTACTTGAGCTGAAGGCATTCCTCTGAGAGTGGAAGCTTCAATCACATTACTCACAGTACCAACAGAATATGCTGCACACAGAACACCCTCATTTGTTCTCAGACATGATCTATCAACAAACAGAACATAGTCTGACTCTGCCAATGGAACATCCTTAATGTCCTGCCTTGGTTTCGTACAGTACTCTAGTACATCCAGACATTCATGATCAGCATTCTCATCTTTGATTTCTGTCTCAGGAGTATCAGGTAACAATGTAGAAGGATATAAATTTACACATCTTGCGATGGAAACATTATCGATCCAAGAATGATTTTTTCATATTTAGTCAATCTATTGCTTGTCAAGTGCTGTGTCTTGCTTCTGGTAAGCAGAATTTCAACTGAATGGGGTACGTATACTTTGACTGGAAATCCCATTATTATTCCTTCACTTTGTTCCAAACTTACACTGGTTGCAGCAACTGCTTTTAAGCAACCTGGCAATGCCTTTGTAACAGGGTCAAGTACTGCTGAGAAATAGGCTATAAGTTTTCTCATTCTTCCATGCCTTTGAATCAAAACTGACAATGCACAACCTTCACTTTCACTGCAATACAGTTCAAATTCCTTCTCATAGTCAGGCATTCCTAATGCTGGAGCTTCACACAAACTTCTTTTTAATTGCTCAAAAGATTTTAGTTCAGTTTTTGTCAGTACAATTGTATCCTTTACATCTGCCTTTGTTAGTCTCTGCAATGGTTTTGCAATTACTGAAAAACCACTGATCCATTGGCAACAATAGCCAACCATTCCTAGAAACATTCTGACTTGTTTCTGTGTTTTTGGTGGTTGCATTGCTTGAATCATTTTTATTTTCTGTTGTTACTTGTCTTGAACCCTTTGCAATTCTGTGACCAAGATATTTTACTTCTTGTTTGCAAAATTGTAATTTTGCAGGAGAAACTTTGTGACCCTCTTCTGCCAAATGATTTAAAAAAATAATAGTATCTGTTACACAATTATCTCTCGTTTTTCCAGCAACAAGAAGATCATCAATATACTGAACTAATGTAGATTTTCCAGGTAAATCTACATTTTCCAGAGATTTCTTTAACAATTGATTAAAAATAGATGGACTTTCAGCATACCCTTGAGGGATACAACACCATGCTAAGATGAGATCTTGGAATCTAAATGCAAAAATTTGTTGGCTTTCTGGATCTAATGGAACGGTAAAGAATGCATTACATAAATCAATAACCGTATACCATTCTGCATCATGCGGAATCTGGTATAATATTACCGCTGGGTTTGGAACAACTGGGCAACATGGAACAACAATTTTGTTAACTTTTCTCATGTCCTGAACTATTCTGTAAGTTCTGTTTGGCTTTTTGATTCCCATAATCGGTGAATTACATGGGCTGCTTTCAATTTCTTTCAGAACACCTTGTTTTATGAATTTCTAAATTACAGGAATAACTCCTATAATCACATCAGCTTTAATTTTATACCGCGGAATGTTTGGAAAATCTGCTCCTTGTTTTACTGTAATTTGTACTGGGTCTACATTTTTCATCAAACCCATTTCATCACCAGTGAAATCCCAAATTTTAATATTCACTGTGTCTTTTAATTCTTCAGGCAAATTATTTTTATCAAACACAGGAAAAAATCGATTTTCTTCTGCCTCAACCATTGACATTGTTAATTTGTAAAAACCATCTTCTTCTGAGGTTTGCAGTTCTATACCATCCGGTGAGCAATAAATTGCACAATTCATTTTGCACAAAATATCTCTGCCCAACAGATTTACAGGACTGCTGTCGCAAACCACAAATCTATGCATGTCTTTGAATTTGCCAAATTCAACTTCAACTGGTTCAGTTAAATCTGTTCTGATATGTTGATTAGCTACACCTACTACTTCGATGGACTCCCCAGAGAGAGGAAGGTTTTCTATTTCCACTGATCTAACAGTAGAACGGGTAGCACCTGTATCCACTAGGAAAGTAATTTCTACATCATTCACTTTACCATTCACATATGCACCAGACTGATCTCCCTCAAGAGTGGCTCCAAGCACACGCTCTTCTTCCTCTCTCAGGCACCGTCATAAGTAATCATCATAATCACTTCCTCCATCATCTCTCAGTAAAAATTGTTGAGGAACATTCGACACATTCACTCTTTGTGATCTGTTTACCTGCTCACCTCCGCTGAATCCTGATTCTGTATTGTATCTCTGCAAATTTACACAGTTTGGAAGTGGCGGCTGTGGTAACTGCTGTTGTGGTAATTGACTTTGCTCAATCACTACCTGTCGCTGTAGCTGTTGCTGCTGATTTATTTCATTTAACTGTCGCTGTAGCTGTTGCTGCTGATTTATCTCATTCTGCATCTGTGGATTTAATGATTGATTTGTAACAACATTTCTGGGCGGATTCTTACATTCACGCTTCCAGTGTCCAATTTCGCCGCAATTAAAACATGGGAGTTTCTGTTTTAACTCCTCTATATTACCTGTCAACTTTGGCTTATTAAAATTACCTTTAAATTTACCTTGATTCTGATCAACATTTTTATTTCCCAAATTTGTCATTTGTTGCTCAGCTACTTCCACTTGTGCCCACATTGCTTTTTCTTTTAACTTCTTTTGTTTCGCTTCTAACTCATCAGTGCAATATTTTGCTTTTCTCAGGATTTCATCAACTGTATTTGATTGCCAACCAACTATTCCAGTTCTAATCATTTCACTTATTTCAAGTCTCAAGCCATATACAAATCTGTATATCAAATGGCTCATATCCTTCTCACTCAGATGTTCATAACCACTGTATTGTTTAAATACCAGCAGTAATCTTTCATAGAATGAATGTACTGACTCTTTAGTTTCCTGGATTGTTCTGTCAATTTTAACCCAATCTACTTCATTAGGAGGAATCTTGTTTTTCAGGAACACAATCACTTTATCATACATTTTCATTACATCCGATGAAGGAGCACCTGTACCTTGTCTCGTTGAGGCTCTTCTCTAGGCCAATCTATAGAGATTTTACATTCTGTCCAGACATCTGATGGGACAATTATGTCAAATAATCCATCTAACTCTACCCACAGAACTGTTGAGACCTTCACAAATCTTTCTACCTGTCGATACCATTCTACAGGATTTTCTCTCAATCGGGGAAAATCATTTGTGAACAACAGAATGTCCTGTCTTGTCCAAGGAACATGCACAAAACCTCCACCTGCTATTTCCCTCATTGGAAATTCATTTGTTACCTTTTCTTTATCTTTCACCAACAAAAAATTCAGGCTTACACTGTCTTCATCTCTTTTCTTTGTCCATTTTGCTCTCCATTTACTTAGTTCACCCCATTTTCTTAAAACAGCAATTAAATCTTTTACGTGCATTATTCTTCCTGATTTGTTCAGATTTTCAATGTCTTTATCAGAGAAATCCACTCTATAATGTTTCTGCAAATTCTTTTGTTTATTCAAATCTATACCGAATTCAAAAGCAATATCTTCTAATTTATCATATCTGTTTTTCGTTTTCCATGTTATGCTTTTACAGATAAATAACAATTCATCATCCTGATATGCCTTCACACTGTCAGTTCCAATTGTACCAATTATTAATTCCTCCAAATCTGCTTTTAATTTGCCAACATCAAGTTATTTACAACCTGGAGTTCCAGAATCAGATTCTGCACCAGTTGGAGTTTTACATGCCAAGCTTTGATTAAAAGTTAGGTCAGGCATCATTTTGTCTCGATGCAATTCTGTTAAATCTGAATAAAAATTTTCAGTGACCCTCTGTATTTCAGTATTTAAAGGGACTGTGAAAGCTGAATTTCTAATTTCTTTTTGATCAAAAACTGGAAGAACAGGTCCAATCGTTACTGGTACTGTAACTGCTTCCATGCTTTTAGTTAACTGCTATATTAATTCATTTGCAGAACGAATGTATTCTGAAGCATTTGTTATCGGTAAACTTCATACCTTTCTGTTCTAAATTCACTTCTCAGGGTTTCATTTCTTTGAACAGGAGTTTCAGTAAAATTACTATTTACTGGAGATACATTTGACTTTGATCTTGTTTCTACTCTTTCAGGAGATTTACTTCTTTCAGGGGTTTTAATTTGATTAGTTTCAGGAGATTGTTCACCAATTATTTCTCTAGGTGGGGCACTTGGGGAAGTTGGGATAGTTGGGGAAATTGCAAAAGTAATTGGAGAATTCAGAGCTGTTGGGGAAGTCGGGGCAGTTGGAGCAGTTGGGGTAGTCCATGTACAGGCTGGACGATAAGGTGATGGTTTCTTAGTATAAATATCTTCTAAAACTGGGTCTTCTGAATCACTATCTTCTCTAGTATTATTTTTCTTTTGGGAATGCTTTTTTCCTGAAGCGTCTTCAATTAGTCTCATTGTATACAAGCCATCACACATATCTGCTTTTCGCCAATGCCGCATTCTATCATGATGTGTTTCTGCATTTATTCTTTTTGGAATTCCCCTACTTTCTCGTTCCAACTCATGCATTTCATCTTCCCATTCGACTAAGGCTTCAAATTGTGTTGGTCTAGGATTTAGTATAAGTTCCATCATTCTATCTCTCAGATTTCTTATAACTGCCGTATTAAATGGACCATCTTCAGGCCTTGCTAATATACCATCATCTTTTGTATATTCCAATCAATTCTCAATCCAGAGACAAATATGATAACCATATTCACCTAACATATAGGCTGCAGGTGTTTTATATTTATGAATCAACTTTCCCTGACGCGTTTCAATTTTCTCGTCAGTTTTAAATTTATTTTTTAGTTTCTGAAACCATGTAGGTCTCTTTTTCTGTTTCAGATAATAATATTCCATGTTTTTAAACTTTTTCGTTAACTTCCGAAAAGATCGTAACAAGGAAGTTGTGTTTCCGCAACACCAACCAATCCGTGCGCGAAACTCACTAACGAGCCAATCAGGTTAAGCTACGTCAGTGCTTTGCTCAACCAACAAAATTTACTGTTTTTATAGAAGAACCAATCAGCTACAAGCTTGTTTAGTCACATGAGCCAATCACAGCGCGGCACTGATGACGTATGTTACCGCTGCAGAGAAGCTGCTCTGTGTCTCGCTCTCGCTCCTTACTCTGACCCCTCCCTTACAAGGATTTTTCACAATGCCGTATTTACAAAACTTTTGTTGTAATTCGATTAATAACTACACAAATAACAAACCATTTGTCTGTTTCGCTAAAATAAAGAGATAGTTTTTACAAACATACAAGTATTCTTTGCGTGAAATAGACGACGCTATTCTCACAGAATATTTTATACGCCAATAAAGTAAGTAACCTTACCCTACCCTTCTTGCATCGAACTTGTTTTCCTCTAAATGCACATACAGGGATTTTTACATCTCCTTAGAAACAACTTAGAGATTCACTTGATCGAATTACAAAATTCATTTACGCACTTTCATACTGAACCCCTAACCACATATACATGAAACTTTAGCAGGACTCTAACCTACCAAAAGAAATCCTGATTCGCCAGTAAGGTAGACGACACTTCCTTACCCTTCATTCAAGCTCTGCTAAAATTCTACTACTCTCTTCACAGTGAGTTTTAAAACGGAACAAAAGTAGTACCTATACTCAAAGCTACGATTTAATAGACAACCCTCACTACGCATTCTACCTTTCACACCTAAATTTCCCTAAACTTGTGTTGTACGGCCACAACACTAGTGATATACAAAAATACCACCAATTTGAAACAGAACAAATGCACTGTGTAACTTCACTTGTCACACTACTCTCATGCCGGCATACTAGGAATTTTCACACTGCTGGAAAAAACCTTTCGACTACATGTAATGTAATGTAATGTAATGTAAGTGCCAATTTGTATCGCGCGGCAATCGCTCCAAGGAGCATCTAGGCGCCCAGAAAGGACCACCAGGTGTTAGGTAGTTCCTATGCTTACTTGACCGAGACCCGAATTACACTAGGCTTCTGGCAGTTATATCTTGTAGATTAACCCCTTCCATGCTGGGCCGATTTTCCTCGTGTGCTAGGCTTTTAAAGAATCAATGGCTTTATGACGGCCCCCAGCCGTCATCAGCACACGAGCACTGTAATGCATGACGGATGGGGGCCGTCATCAGCATGGAAGGGGTTAAAGATCCAGGTTTTTAGATGTTTACGGAAGTCTATTTCTTTATCCAGTAATCTCAACTGGGGGGGAAGAGTATTCCATGCTTTTGCTCCCAGTACCGCCAGGGATTTGCCCCCCCGAGTTTTAAGTCTGAAACTTGGGACGGTAAGCAGGTTGGCCGATGAAGAACGCAGTGCTCTGGTTGGACAGTATCTGCTGAATTTTTTCCTCAGATAGGATGGGCCTAGGTTGTGAACAGCTCTAAAAGTAATTAAGAGTACTTTGAACAAAACCCTTTTTGTGATGGGCAGCCAATGTAATGCCTTAAGGGCTTTGGTTGCAGATGATCTTTTCGGCCATTTTAGAACCAACCTCGCAGCTGCATGTTGCACCATCTGAAGTTTGTGTGTGACAGCTTTATTTGTACCAGCGTAGAGGCTGTTGCAGTAATCGATGTGTGATGTTACAAGTGCAACCGTAACTGTTTTCCTTGCTTCAAGGGGCAAAAGATCAAAGAGCTTTCTCAGTCCCTTTATTACCCCAAAGCACTTGCCTGCCACTCTAGCCGCTTGTTGTCTAAAAGACAGGTCAGAGTCAAAATGCACCCCCAGATTACGGGCCGAGTTGGTTGTATGAGGTGGTATTTCAGCTTTTTCTGGCCACCATAATCGTGGGATGAACTCATTTTTTGGGCCTATAGGCATGATCTCTGTTTTGCCTGTGTTGCATTTCAGATGATTTAGACGCATCCATTCAAAGGTGGCCGTTAGGCAACCTTTGAGCTTATCCTCCCAGGCTTGGTTATCCTTATCCATTACCAGGATAAATTGTGTGTCATCGGCATAGGCTATAGCGTCTATGCCAAATGACGATATCAGTTTTATCAGGGGTGCAGTATAAACATTAAACAGGGTCGGGCTCAGGCTCGAACCCTGCGGAACTCCCGTCAACAGCACTTTTTCACTGGAGCAGAATTCCCCCAGGGTCACCACTTGCCTCCTGTCACTTAAAAAGTTTCTTATCCACTCAAGCACTGTCCCTGTGACACCAGATGTTATTAGCTGGTCTAATAGGATGGCATGTGAGACCGTGTCGAAGGCCGCCGATAGGTCTAATAAAATCAGGATGGCCTTCTTGCCTTGGTCTAGGGCTGAGCGGATAGTTTCTGTAGTGAACAGGAGGGCCGATTCGGTGGAATGTTGGACCCTGAAACCTGCCTGGTTGGGGTGCCATACATCACTATCTTCCAGGAAACGAGTAACTTGTTTATTTACAATTGACTCTGTGACTTTGCACAGGGCCGGGAGTAGTGAGATGGGTCGTAGGTTCGACAATGTGGTGGGGTCAGGGAGTTGTTTTTTTTGCAGTGGTTTCACCGCTGCCAGTTTCCACTCTGGGGGGACTTTGGCTGTGGACAGTGAGGTGTTGACAATGGCATTTATTATTGGGTTGGCGATGTCCACAATGAGGTGTAAGAGTCTAACTGGGCATGGGTCAAAGGGGGATCCGGATTTAGTTGCCAGAATTCCTCTTTTGGTATCCTCCAGGCTAACTGGAAGGAAAGTTGTCAACTGCGTGGCCCCTTGCCCCACTATATCATCCTCTGTTCTAGGCTCTAATATAGGGACATCAAAGTCCTTCGTCAGCCCCTGTACTTTTCCCTCAAAGAAATCTGCGATCTTGTCACAGAGTGCCTGCGAGGGCGGGATATCCTGCGCTAAACATTTAGGCTTATTAAAGCCGTTTACAATTTTAAATATTTCCTTTTGTTTGCTGCTGGCTGTTTCTATTGCCAACGAGAAGTACCTTTTTTTAGCTTGTTTAATTAGCGCATGATAGGCATTTTTTATCCTTTTGTATTTGCTACGTTCTAGGCTAGAGTAGTTTTTCCGCCAGCTTCGTTCAGCTCTTCTAAGCTCCCCTTGTTTATCTTTGAGATCTCGATCGAACCAGGGTGCAGATGTTTTCTTTCTACCCCGCCTCGTTCTGTTTTTTCCCTGCCCAACTGTACCTTTCAGATCATTCATCCATGTTCTGAAACTGATGGGATTTGCAGGTACTACCAGCTGGGGTCTACAGTTCCTGGCTATAGTTATAAGTTCTGGGTGGGACAGTATCGTTTTCCATTAATCCCTTGTGACCTTGCTGTGTTCCTTTTTATGATCGTTTTCTCGGTAGGACATAAGAGGAAACATAAAAGGAATCAGCATATGGTCAGTCCAAATTTGGGGTCTAAGGGGGTTAGTTGTCAAAGCGTCTAGGTTAGTGGCAATGCAGTCTATTGTATGCCCTGCCTCATGGGTGGCTAGGGTGTCTCGGATAGTGAGGCCCAAGACCTCCATGGTTTCCCGATAGGAGGCAGCAGGTGCATCGGTTGTGGACTCTAGGTGGATGTTTATGTCACCCATCAGAGTGAAATTAGAATACCTAAGTATCAATGGGCTGAGCACCTCTCCTATGTTACTCAGGAAGCCCGCACAGGGTCCTGGTGGGCGATAGATCAAAGCCCCCGAGAAGGAGAAGTTGTCATTAATTTTAATTATAAAACCCATCCCTTCTGCATCTGTTAGCTCTTGCAGTGGTATCGTCGAGCAGCTGAGGGAGTCCCTATATATAATGGCCACTCCTCCACCACATTGTTCATTCTCTCTATCTACTCTTTGTATACCATATCCAGGGGGCAGGGTGTGAACCACATCTGGGGTGCACCAGGGTTTAAGCCATGTCTCCGTAATGAAGAGACAATCTAAATTGTCATCTATCAATAAGTCCTGGATATGCTGGGCATGCTTCGGTACAGATCTGGCATTTATTAGGGCTGCTTTAAAGCTATCCTGGGGTGTTGAGAAGGCCGAAACTTGGGACCACAGAAAAGTGTGGCGACAGGCCTGGCAGCTCACTGGGCCTGCCCAGTATGAGGGATCGAATTTATTTGAGTCACAGCAGGGCTTTGTTTGTAAGGCCAGCAGATCTTGTCTATCATAGCGCCTGGGTATGACATTTTTCACAGGGTCCCTGGCCCTGCGCCCGGCCTGTGCGCGGACGGGCGCAGACGGGCTGGACTCTGGCTTGACTCCGGCGTGAATGCGGCGTGCCCGCTGAGCGCGTCTGCTGCGCGGAGTCATAGCCGTCTATTTTTATACTCTCTAGCCCTACCCAAAATGGCCGCCGCCGTTTTCCTTCCGTGTCCCGGTAAGACTGCCCTGAACTGGCCGGTAAAACAACTAGACAAACTTAATATGTTTTAGACATGTAATCCTATGCAATTACCATGTAGCATGTCAGTTACCATAAAACCGTAACTCTGCTACCAAGGAATTGATCCAGCGCTCCTAAAGAAAAACTGTCTCATAAACACCACCGGTCACCTCAATACTTACCAAATGAATCTAAACGCATACATCTAGGCCCATAACACCAATGAGACAAATTAGAGCGACTGAATCAGGTGGTTTGATTTAAGAATCTATTCACAAAATATTTACATTTATATATACACACTGCAGTTTAAATCAAGCCACAGGTGGATGGATCAACTAATAGTAACTAGACCATGAATAAACAAGACCAGCTTGTCGCTTCAAATCTGAATTTTATTTTCTTTATTCAATAGGAAAGGTCATTGTGAATGATTTAATAGTTTATTTCATAAGCAAATAGGAAAGCAGCATTTTATTAGAGAATCAAAATTAGAACTGTCAATTAGAAGTAAGCTCAGAAATATGAATTATTCGTTAAAAATCGTTTCCATTTCCTTCAATCTATTTCCCTGTCTGACTCAAACTCCACCTAAAAGGAAAATATTTTTCTGCTGTCCTTACGTGCATCAAAAGTCCAACAGCATAACACCGTCACAGGATTCGGAAAAGCAAGAGTTTTTTCCATAACGCAGTATCAGTCTTTATACCTTTTTACTAGCTTATCTCACTAAAAGTTTTACATTTCTTCTCGAGAAGTCAATTCCCATTGGCTGATCCAGGTCAGTCCACATTAGCTCATACGGCTTCTGACCACGTTTTTACATAAGGTCCTTTGTCCTTTGCTTTCCGTGACATTTAGCTTCCTTCAAAAAGTAACATTTTCATCCGAAGACAACTTCCTTTCCTTGGCAAACATTTCATAATCCTGTCCTTGACTAAGCTCCGGGACACGTTGTTCACCATATCAAAAAAATGTTCATTAAACTTTCGGCTTTGTAGGAAATCATCCTTCACAGCTGCGCATGTGCACGATGTCACTCTGGACAAGCTTTTCGTGTCTGCAGCTCTATCAGCCATTTTCTCAGAGCCAACTCTAGGCCTCATTTCGGAAACTAGTATTAAGCAAACACAAGAAATCAATTAATTAGAGAACTCAAACCCATTCTGTTACCCTCCCCCTTTGCTAATTAACATGGTTAATTATGTTACCTAGCGAGCTCAAAAAGGCAGCATTATACTTACTTTTCCTTAACGATACTGTAACACTTTGAGCATTTTATCACAAAAGACGTTACCTAAGCAACACATAATAAGCACATGCCATTATTATAAAAATGCTGCATTAATACTGACGTGACAATAGACAAAGTTAGTTTTATTATCTTCATTTCTGCGTTTGCAGCACAAAGCATATTAGTCCCGCGTGTAAACCCATGATGAATGCATCTTTAAACTAGGTTGATTATAAAACACACAACAAACGTATTAATAATGTTACTTTTTTTAGGAGAGGTTAACTTCACAAGACTGAACAAAATTTAGTTCTTTATCTTGCTCCATCAGCCCATAGTAGTCGCTCATGCAGTGTGAACCTCCTAGATTACTTTTAGGGCTTTTTTGTAATGCAGGGGAGAGTGAAGGCTGGTATGATTCATCATAAAATGAATTACTGGGAAGTGAAATTATGATCAACCTGCCCAAATGATGAGGAGCTCCAAGATTGTTTCCCTTGTTATATTTTGAGAGTAAGCATTTTAAATAAGGAAGTTCCACTTGGAACCGTGCTTGCACAGAAACGAGTCTAGGGCGTGGCTGGCAGGGCACGGTACCGCTGCTTTAATTGGACCATGGAGGTTCTCAATTCCACAAGCACGACGCTCTAACTCTGCTTCCTGGATTGTGCCTGGGGCAAGTTTAGAATGGAATTTATGTTGACTTACTTCACATCCCTCATGCATGGAAAAGTCTAACGGTAGCAAGTCGATTGAGGATAAGTTGTTTAACGCAGGACTGCTTTAAAACACTTCAAGAAGGCTTGAACGGTTGAGGGGTAAGGCTCTTAAAGGTTTAAAGTAAAGAACATCGGCAATTTTCTTACCTTTCACAGAAAGGTTTGCATTAGACCTAAGACTTTCCTTACTAATTGATGCAGTATTGTATTCAGCTTTCCGTGCTGGATGGCCACTTTTTTGGCACAAAGTTGTATGTATGCAAAGAGCCTGAAAAGCAAACGGTGGGACCAAATCTCACAGGCAAAGACTTGGGAGTTTCTGTTTCCGCTTTCTTTCCATTTGAGACAGATCTAGGGGGTATGTACAATGAAGTGGTGGAGCGTGTTATTAGCTTCCTGGGCTTAACGCCTCTCTCCACCACTTCAGAAACGCAGGACTGCACCATATTTACAAGAACTAACTATAACTGCCGAATTTCTATGGTTTTGTATGAGGGGTAGTTAGCCCCAACGTTAACCTTGGTGGCCAACTACCCCTTTTATGACCTCCAGTAAGTCCCACACAGCAGGATTGCTAACTTGTTATATCAGGCCATCCCCTCCCTGCACCAGTGTGCAAACACAACCCCTGGCACGTTGTAAGTTGGGGGATTAAGTCCCCTTGAATCGTGAAAGTCCCTGGGGGCCAACTAGCTCACCACGTACCTCCAGTAAGCGCCACAGATCTGCATTACAGAGAGGTGTTCCGAGGCCACACCCATTTTTTTGCACCATGCTGCAAACGCAGCTTCTGGTGCACTACTGCTCGGAGGATGAAGTCCACTTGTGTCCTGAGGTGCTCCGACCCTGCCATAGCAAACAGCAATGTCCCTGGGGTGGGCACCCTGCGACATTACAGGAGCCGGCCCTGGGGGGGTGGTGCTCCCCAGGGCCATCAAGGGCTCCAGGAGTAGGGGCACACGGCTCCCTCCCTTCATTTCCTGGGGAGGAGGTAGTCTCCCAAATTTGAATATTTGGTCCCCCGCGGAGGTGGTGGTCCCCGGGGTGTGTGGGGGGGCTCAAATCCCCCTCACACATTTAAAAAACAAAACGAAAACAGAGCCCGGGGATTTGCAGTGAATTTATACGTTTTTTAAATGGTAATTCATAATTATAACTTGTCTGAAACCTATGGTTTTTTCAGTGAATTTCATAGGTTTTTTAAATGCTAATTCCTAACTATAACATGTCTAAAACCTATGTTTTTCAGTGAATTTCAAAGGTTTTGTAAATGACAATTTTTAAATATATTAATTGTTATTTTTATTTTTTTTATACTGATTTACTACATTTTTTTAAACAATTTATTTTTAGTTTGTGAAAATAAACACTTAGAAACTTATCTGGTGAAAACCACACAATTGGATTCCTATGGAAGGAAATACAAATTACTGGTAAGTACGCTTAGAATTACTTTTCAGGGTCAGTGCTGGGCTCAAAGATGCAGCACTGACGTCTCTCCTGATAACAGGTGAGTAAATCTGAATTCGTAGTTCGGTTGATTTGAGAGGAATATTTGTACATTTCAAAAATCGACACTAAGAAACTTTTCTGGTGAAAATCACACAATGGATTCCTATGGAAGGAAATACAAGTTACTGGTAAGTACGTTTAGAATTACTTTTCAGGGTCAGTTCTGGGCTAAAATATGCAGCACTGGGTTCTCTTGGAATCGGAATTCATAGTTAGGCTGACTTTAGAGGAATATTTGTACATTTCAAAAATCGACACTTAGAAACTTTTTTGCTGAAAACCACACAATGTATTCCTATGGAAAAAAATACAAGTTACTGGTAAGTACGCTTAGAATTACTTTTCAGGGTCAGTGCTGGGCTCAAAGATGCAGCACTGGGATCTCTCCTGATAGCAGGTGAGTAAATCGGAATTCGTAGTTCGGCTGACTTTAGAGGAATATTTGTACGTTTCAAAAATCGACACTTAGAAACTTTTCTGCTGAAAACCGCACAATGGATTCTTATGGAAGGAAATACAAGTTACTGGTAAGTACGCTTAGAATTACTTTTCAGGGTCAGTGCTGGACTAAAAGATGCAGCACTGGGTTCTCTCCTGATAACAGGTAAGTAAATCGGAATTTGTAGTTCGGCTGATTTTAGAGGAATGTTTGTACGGTTCAAAAATCGACACTAAGAAACTTTTCTGCTGAAAACCACTCAATTGATTCCTATGGAAGGAAATACAAGTTACTGGTAAGTACGCTTAGAATTACTTTGTAAGGTCAGTGCTGGGCTGAACAATGCAGCACTGGGATCTCTCCTGATAACAGGTGAGTAAATCAGGAATCTTAGTTCAGATGATTTTAGAGGAATATTTGTACGTTTCAAAAATCGCCACTTAGGAACTTTTCTGCTGAAAACCACACAATAGATTCCTATGGAAGGAAATACAAGTTACAGGAAAGTACGCTTAGAATTACTTTTCAGGGTCAGTGCTGGGCTAAATGATGCCGCACTGTGTTCTCTCCTGATAACAGGTGAGTAAATCAGTAATTGTAGTTCGACTGATTTTAGAGGAATAGTTGTACGTTTCGAAAATCAACACTTAAAAACTATTCTACTGAAAGCCACACAATGGATTCCTATGGAAGGAAATACAAGTTACTGGAAAGTACGCTTAGAATTACTTTTCAGGGTCAGTGCTGGGCTAAAAAGATGCCGCACTGGGATCTCTCCTGATAGCAGGTGAGTAAATTGGAATTCGTAGTACGGCTGACTTTAGAGGAATATTTGTATGTTTCAAACATCGACACTTAGAAACTTTTCTGCTGAAAACCACACAATGGATTCTTATGGAAGGAAATACAAATTACTGGTAAGTACGCTTAGAATTACTTTTCATGGTCAGTGCTGGACTAAAAGATGCAGCACTGGGTTCTCTCCTGATAACAGGTGAGTAAATCAGGAATCTTAGTTCGGATGATTTTAGAGGAATATTTGTACATTTCAAAAATCGCCACTTAGGAACTTTTCTGCTGAAAACCACATAATGGATTCCTATGGAAGGAAATACAAGTTACAGGAAAGTATGCTTAGAATTACTTTTCAGGGTCAGTGCTGGGCTAAATGATGTGTTCTCTCCTGATAACAGGTGAGTAAATCAGTAATCGTAGTTCGACTGATTTTAGAGGAATAGTTGTACGTTTCAAAAATCAACACTTAAAAACTTTTCTACTGAAAGCTACACAATGGATTCCTATGGAAGGAAATACAAGTTACTGAAAAGTAAGCTTAGAATTACTTTTCAGGGTCAGTACTGGGCTAAAAAGATGCCGCACTGGGTTCTCTCCTGATAACAGGTGAGTAAATCGGAATTCGTCGTTCGGCTGATTTTAGAGGAATATTTGTACAATGGTGAAGGAAGGGAGCGGGGCCTGCGGTGACATGTGTGCAAACACGCCCTGTGGCACGTTTTAATTTGGGGAATTAATTCCGCTTCAATTCTGTAGTGCCCTGGGGGCTAACCAGCCCACCAGGTACCTCCAGTTTGTGCCAGGGAGCTGCGTTGCAGAGAGGTGTTCTGAGGCCACGCCCCTTTTTACAACACTCTGCAACGCAGCTCTGTGGCACTTAGTGGAGGTACCTTGTGGGGTAGTTGGCCCCCAGGGGACCTCTGGATTGAAGAGGAATGAATTCCACAACTTAAAACGCGCCACAAGGCGTGTTTGCACACATATCACCTCAGGCCCCGCCCCCTACCTTCACCAATGTGCAAACACGCCCTGTGGCCCGTTTTAAGTTGGAGGATTAAGTCCCCTTGAATCCTTGCTGTCATGTAGAGTATTCTTCAAATATGTGAAATATTTGTCCCAATGATGCCAACACTCTGTGACCACTGTCAGGCTTTCTTTTCCCCCCAAAAACTTGATGTGAGCAGTATTAGAGTATTGTTCTTCATCACCCATCCGAGTCATAAACGGTGAACCATGCCTCCTGATATTGCAAACTCTTATAGGTTTTTCACTTATCTTTTTGTGCTGAAATGTTTTAGGTTTGATATGAGCTGTATTTTGTTAATGTAATTTCACTATTACAATGCAGTGCAGACCTTCTTTGCATACATTCTTACTAATGCTGGCTTCTCTGCATCACTCTGTGATCCTGCCCTTGTACGCATTTGTATGGACCACACATAGTAGTCTCTGGTAACATAACTGTGCCACCAGAGTGAGGGTCTTCAAGAGTCCTAGGCGGACTTAACATAGTTTGCACTGGTTGCCTAACCTTGGCTCCATATAATATTATCTAGTAGCCTAACTAGGCCACCAGGGCTTCGGCTTCGTTTAGTCTTCAGTGGGCTCCACATAGTATTCCTGTTAGCTTAATCATGCCACCAGGGTTTGGGCTTCTGTCACGTCTACATGGGGCAGGTGATGCACTACTCAGTGGATACCATAAAGTAGCTCCATATAATTAGGGCTCTTGTTATGATGGTATTTTTTTTTATCAGATCCGTAAGAAATGCCTCTTTTTGCATGATCACCTCCAAGATTTTGGACTTTTGCTTCTGGTTTTCTGACTCTGAGAGTGCACTGAGGCCTGCTAAGCAGACCTCAGTGTCAGTGTTCTAACTCTTTGCAGTATATGTTCAATTGGCTACCCCAATTGGAATAAGCTGAATTACTTTTAAGTCCCTAGTATGGTACCAAGGCTACCCAGGGCATGTAAGGCAGAGTTTCCCACATAGGGTGCCACCCTGTGTTGGACAAAATACAACATAATTCTGTTTTAAACTGCTACTTCGACTTTGCCTTTTAAAACAATGGCAAAGCCCCCACTTCCCTTAACAATATATTTAAGTCTCCCCCAAGAAAGGCCTATGGACCCCTAGAGCAATGAGCTATATAATATTAAGTAGGATATATGCTTTTACTCTGATCTGACAAAAGCACTTACAATTGTTGTTTTGTTTTGGAACAGTTAGTAGATCCGTTGGCTAACACATTGCCGTCTGACGCCTCAGCCTGGCTGACTTCTGAATGGGACTACTAAAATGGGTAATTCAATGTATCAAATTAATTGTGGCATTAAACCCTACTTGATGCCCAAGTGAAATGTAATGTTAATTTGAAGGAAAAGTAACTTTTAGAAAGCTGCCACTCTGTAGCCCAGTTTTTCCAGTGACCTATCATGGTTGCTAGCCACCAGATAGCGATCTGCCATCCTGGGGAGCAGTGTTCATGACTCCCAGGCTTAAGAACAATGGCAGCCTGCTACAGAAGGAGGTGTTATCTCCCCCTTGCAGGATGCCACTCAGGGTGTTGCCCAAAAGGAGAGCTTCAAAAGTAAAGCCGCCTTTGGTGGGCAAGTAGCAATCATAACGCCTGAAGTGTTGCCCCTTTGTGCAGGTTGACAAGCTGGCGGCAGGGATAGAGATGGGAGATCAGTGCCCAAACCACTTTTCCCACGGGAGTGCAGGCACACCGTTAGCTTCCGAGCTCCTAACTTCCAAGGAAGGGCTCAGACATCTTGGGAGTTGGCAGAATAGTGCACCCTGTGATTGCTAGATGCCACACATAGCCAGAAGGTGCCACGGGGTGGGAGGACTGAAGAAGGATTGCCCTTCTGACCCCTGGACCAGACAAAGGAAGTAGCACCATCTGCTGGACTGCACCTGACGCACCTTGGGATAATAAAGAGAGGACTGTGCCTGTGGGTCCTGGCTTGAGGAAAAGTAACCCCCAAGCCCGAGACTAACAAAGTGATTCCAATGCTCAGTCAGCTGACCACCTGGAACCTGCACCAGGCCCATCAAAGCTGAAGTAGCCCAACTCAACAAGGCCGTTGCCACTTCTGGAGAATCGCCACTGAGCATCGCTGGGTGCCCCAAGAGACAAATCCTCGACTGCCAAAAGTTGCACATGAGTCTGGCGGACCAGCGAATGTCATCTGAGTCAGACTGGTCACCCAAAAGGGACACTAGCCTCCACCAAAGGATTCCACTGGACCTGCCTTGAACAGAGACAGCCCAGTGCTTTGGTGACCAGGTGACTTTCCAAAAGCTCCTTATTGGCCTTGCTGAGCTTCTCCATGCTGAATTTGGTTGCCAAGTCGGTCAGAAGTAGCTGAACACGTCTTTCAAACTTTAAAAAAGTTTACAAACTTTGCAGTTACCACTACTTGTTTGCAGTTGTGATTAAAAGAACTGAGATTTACGGTTTCTTCAAAAATATATATCTCCATGGCCCCCCTGTCAATTTTGCTCATCTTGGTCTCTATAAATGTATAAAAATATAACTATTTTTATAAATGGGTGTCGGATCTCTTTCGTGTTGTGTGACTTTCTTATTTTGTTTTTGGAACTCCCTATGCTGTGAATCTTCACTGCTATTTGCCTGGAATTAATGAATGACAACATTGAGAGCGTCACAAAAGGAGCCTCATTTTGAGACTTTTTCTGATTTTAAAAATAAATACTGAAAGTAAACATATGGGGCCTCATTTATGAGGCCCCTTGTGCCATAGGGAAGTGTCACTTTTTGTGACGTTCGTGGCGCAGAAGGCTGCGTGATATTTATCAGGCAGCACTAAGCCACTTTTTTTGGCTTAATGCTGCCTGATAAATACCAGTCCCTTTAACACAGTGTTCTGCATTAAAGGGGTATGCAATGGGTGTCGCTGGGGGCATTCCCAGCAACATCTATGGCCTTTTGACACTGCCCCAGATTTACGAGAAATCGCAAATCTGAGGCAGTGCCAAAAGGCACAACGGGGAGAAATATCTTTATTTCTCCTTGTTTTTTCCTTTTTCTATGTGTGCTACATTCTGCAGCACACGTAAAAAGAGGAAAAGCCTCTTGTGATTATTATTGTACAGAAAGGTTTCCTTTCCTGTACAAAAAAAATTGACACCCGCAACGCAGGCACCCTTGCACCATTGTGCAATGGTGCCTGCGTTGGCGCAGGCAGCCCATTGTGCGCCGGCACAGGGGAAAAGGACAGGAATGCGCTGTATCTTATGGAAAGGGGCGACCACTCGGTCCCCCCGAACGTATGGCAGAGTGCCTCGATCCCCCCGGGAAGCCATTTTGGGCGGGAGGCGCGTCTCGGCTGGTATGCCCGAAGCGGCGTAGCCGGGGAGCGCTTTTTCCCGCCCTAGAGTGGGCTGGCCTAGACACTGACGCGGCCGGCCACGCCCTCGGGGCAGGCAGGGGCGGGTTTACGCCCGCCCTGAAGATGGATAAAAAGGGACGCAAGACCAGAAGACATCCTCTTGTTCCTGTGCTCTGAAGCTGCACCTCCTCGCTGCACGTGAGCTCGAGACGGAACGAAGAGCCAATTTTGAGCGTTTTAATCGTTCTTGTTTGTTTTACAGTTACTCTGTTGGAGAATGCCGAGGAAGGCGGGAAAACGCATGACAACTGAACAGATGCTGCGTGTTCTCATGAAGGAGATGTCCGAACTAAAGAAGCGGGTGGATAAGAACGAGGAAGGGGGACCTAAACGTCCTTTGGCGGGGGCAGCCCCGGGAGGGAAAAACAAGAGGCCCAAGAGGGGAGCAGCGGGAGAAGACATCCCGGGTCCCAGTGCCCCGCTCGAGGCACCAACTCCCGTGCCGGAGGAGGGGAATCCGATTCCCGTTGTGGTCACCCCCGTGTCCAAGGAGGATATGCCGCCCGAGCTGGCGGCACAGCTTGCAGCGTGGTTGGGCGACAGTAGTGAGGGCGCCACGGCTGCCGAGGCACAGGCGCTAATGAAACAATTGCGCGATAAACGGGATGCAGCCAAGGTGTCCGCGCCGGCTGCAGTAGTAGACAAGCCACAAGGGACGAGTACGACCACAGAGGCGGCGTCCGGTGCAGGTAAGCGGCCATTGCCGATAGCGAGGGATGAGTCAACACCCTCTCGTAGAGAAAAGTTGGGTCAACATGTTCCTTTGGCAATTAAGGAAAAGATTTGGGCAGGGGAGTATGTGAACATTTTCTCGTTGCTTGTTGATCATTATGAGGTGGAGCATGTTAAGAGTCAAAAGGACCTCATGCACCCGAGTGTTTGGCGCGCAAAAATGGCCGCCTTTAAAGTGAATGAGAATATTGGCAATTGGGGCAATGCTTGGGGAATTTTTACGTCAATCTTGGGGGAGCGTAGGCCTGAGTTGCTTTCCGAGTTTCCAATCTATCAATCACGAATCATGGGGTACTCGACATCGCACCAGGGTAACCATTGGTTCTGTTACGATAATCTTTTCAGAAAGGCAAAGGAGCATAATAAAAGTTTAACCTGGGATTGTTATGATTCTTTGACTTGGGATAAAATGAAGGAGACAGGAATGTTAAAAATGCCGTTGGTAGGAAGTAATGTTGGCGAATCCTCCCGGCAATATGCGGGGACGCCCTTTCGATCAGGTACGGGTACCGACGATTACTCGAAACCTGCCGGCAATACTGGAAAAAGGGGTTTCTGCTTTAATTTCAACAGAGGTAAATGTACTAGACCCCAGGGATCGTGTAAATTCAAACATGAATGTAGTGGTTGCGGGTCGTCCCATCCTGAGTCCATGTGCAGAGCCAGAACGGGTGATAATGGGGGGAGAGGAGGCGCCAAACAGGTCTAACGTAGTCCGAGGGGCGCCTTTACCAACCCCGATTGATACCCTGGCGATGATTCCCTGGCTCAGTGAATACCCGGATCGTACCTCTGCTGGGGTGCTGCGGAACGGTTTTTCGTATGGTTTCCGCATCCCGGTAGGGGACTTTCGGGGTGTGGAGAAGTGCAAAAATCAGCTTTCCGTCCTGCAGCATACGCCCGTAGTACAGGACAAGATCCGTAAAGAGATTGCACGAGGTCGGGTCGCCGGCCCGTTTAGTGTACCACCGGTTCAGAATTTTGTTTGTTCTCCCTTAGGGGTAGTCCCCAAGAAAGACCCAGGAGAGTTCCGACTGATTCATAATTTGTCAGCTCCACGAGGGCTTTCCGTAAATGATGCAATCGATCCAGAAGTGTGTTCGGTGCGGTACGCATCCTTCGATGAGGCCGTAGCCATTTTGAATCGCCTGGGGCCCGGGGCGCTGATGGCGAAGTCAGATATCGAGTCAGCGTTCCGATTGCTCCCGGTACACCCAGACGACCAGCGTCTCCTGGGATTCATGTTTCAGGGTTGTTATTACATGGATAGGTGTACGCCAATGGGGTGCTCTATATCCTGTGCCTATTTCGAGAAATTCAGTAGTTTTCTACAATGGGTCTTCACAAAGAAAACGGGTTTCGAATATGTAATGCATTACCTTGATGATTTTCTGTTTCTTGGGGCAGCCGGGGATCTTGAATGTGGCCGGGCCTTGGCCGAATTTTGTGTGTTAATGAAACAGTTTGGTGTGCCATTGGCGCCGGGTAAAACAGTGGGTCCTACGACTTGCCTCGAGTTTCTGGGGATCGAGTTGGACTCCAGTGAGGGTTGTTTCCGTTTGCCAGCTGACAAAGTGTTGAAGTTCAGGGCAGCACTGCAAGTGTGTATAACGGCATCTAAAGTTACGCTGCAACAATTACAGCAGTTGGTGGGACAGTTGAATTTTGCCCTGAGGGTGATACCAATGGCCCGCCCCTTTTCCCGTTCAATTGCCCAGGCGATGGTCGGCCTAAGAGAGGGCCATCATCGCACGAGACTATCGGCTGAGGTCCGCCAGGACATGCGTATTTGGTTAGCATTTCTGGCAGACTTTAATGGTCGCGTCGTCTGGAATAAACCAGCCGTGTCCTCTGAAGAGCTAGGGCTATGGACGGATTCAGCAGGAAGCATAGGTTTTGGCGCCATCTTCGGCACAAAGTGGTCAGCACAAAGATGGCCGACATGGTGGCATGAGAATGGTCTGACGAGTAATATTGCTTTCCTGGAACTGTTTCCCATCTTGGTGGCCCTGAGAACATGGCCCGAAGGGTTCAAAGATCACTCTGTCATATTTTGGTCTGACAATATGACCGTGGTCGAGTGTATCAATAGTCAGGCAGCACGTTGTAAACTGATTTTAAGACTGCTTAAGGAAATTGTTTTACTGTGTATGCAATTGAACGTGCTATTCAGAGCAAAGCATGTTCCAGGGGTGATGAATCAGGCGGCTGACGCATTGTCTCGTTTTCAAATGCAGGCTTTCTCGGGTTTCCTCCCCTCAGCGGACCCAGAGCCGGCACCCTTTCCCGAAGCTCTCTGGTCTCTCGGTGCCCCGAACTTCGTCACCTCGTGGGAGAGAGTCTAGCACCAAGGACGAGGAAGGCATACGAAGGGGCGTTTCGGGCCTATTTAGCCTTTTTGGGGACTGATAGAGAGCGGCTTTGGGGTCACGAGGAATGGGTAGTGAATTTTCTGATGTCCTTACGTAGGGCTGGGAAATCGGTGGCTACGGCCCAGAGGCATCGTGCTGCTATTTCCTTTGTTGACAGAGCACACGCTATCCAGGACCCGACAGCGTCTTTCGTTGTACAGAAAGCGCTGCGTGGGTGGCAACGCCTTGAGGGTCGCAGAGTAGATGAAAGGCGCCCGATAGGTTTGGATAGATTGTCCCAGTTGTTGGCCACACTCCCGGCCACATGTTCATCTCAGTTTGAGGCGGTGCTGTTCCGAGCCGCTTTTACGCTAGCATTTCACGGGGCAATGCGGGTAAGCGAACTAGTTGCAAGGAGCAAACTGGATGTGGCAGGGGGTTTGTGCCAAGAACACGTTCAGATCAAGGGAGAAACAATGACTGTCTCCTTTGTAAGGTCCAAGACTGATCAAGATGGGATGGGTGACTGCGTCATCATACGCAGGATTCCTGGGTCCTCCATGTGTCCGGTAAAGTGTTTAGAAGATTACCTAGCACGAAGGGTGGCATCATGGGGGGGGACTTTGTTAAGACACGCAGACGCCACCCCACTGACGAAATTTCAGTTTCAGCGGGTGCTTGCGATGTCAATTGCCGCTGCGGGCTTGAACCCGGGCGAATTTGGGACCCATTCCTTTCGGATAGGGGCTGCTACGGAAGCTACAGCCAGGGTTCTTAATGTTGAGCAAGTGAAACGAGTGGGGCGTTGGTCCTCCAATTGTTATAAGAGATACGTGCGGTTGCACATGTTGTGAAGCTGTAATAATGTACTCACGCTTCTTGTTTTTGTTTGGTTTTCAGTTACGCAAGCCTACGAGGCGGGGCGGACTATGCAGTCGACCCTTCACCGGGCCAGCGGTCAGACGTCACCGGCTGTGAAAAAGGAGGTGTGGGTCGTGGGCCACTCATACGTGAGGCGTGCCGCAGACGTATTCAAAGCAGGTGACATGATTCACGTAGCTGGGGAATACGGGTACAGGATGTCCTTCTACGGAAGAGGCGGTCTCTGTATTGACCAGTTTCAAACATTTTTCGAGGGTTTGTTAGGGCGGACAAGGTCACCGCCGTCTATAGTTATAGTACATGTAGGGGGCAATGATTTGGTCACCACCGGTAGACGACTACTCCTGGAGGCAATGCTTTCCACGGTAAGTTGGTTGGCGAGGAGAGTTCCGGGGTGCACAATTGCATGGTCCCATTTGATTCCACGAAAGGTGTGGCGGGGGGCTATCTCTATTCCTGCTTTGAATCATTCTGTTAGAAAGCTTAACAACAAAGTGAGTAGGTTGTTCCGTTCCAGGACATTGCATTCTATTTCTCACAGCTGTATTAATGATGACAGTATGTATTTGGGGGATGGTGTGCATTTGTCTCGGGTGGGGAATGAGTTACTCTTGGGAGACTTCTTAGCATGGTTAAAATCGTTGACACATGACCTTTAGGTAGGAGTTTTGTGGGGGGTCCGGATAGCCGGTCAACTATCCGGCCTGTGGCGGTAAGGTCATGATCGGTGAGCACTAATTGGAAGATCCCTATGAGTGGGCGTCACCCAACACGGATGGGAGCGCTCGGGAGAGGTGGCCTTTGGCCCCTCAACGGGGAGGCGGTCCCTTCTAAGGATGGGTCGCCGAAAGAAAAGGAAAGGCGGTCAAGGCCCCTTCCTGTGTAGGAGGGGTTACAGCCCCCTCCTGGGGAATTTCCCGGGGCCAGTGACATCTGCGACGGCAGATGCGGTAAGTTGTGTGGGGTTGGGGGGAGGTCCACGATACCTTCTAGATACCTCACACGAGTCTTCGAACGACCTTTAACTGGCGTCGAGTTAATAGGTGCCCCCATCAAGTCAAAGGGAAATTGGTAGTAGTTGCACTTGAGTACGCCTCAGTGCTGTCGCCCCTCCCAAGTGGGGGGGGTATGTCTGGTTAGGGATCTTGACACCGGTTACGACCTTGCCGTTGGCCCTTAAACGTTAGGATGTACAATTTCAATATTTCAAGAAAATGTTTTGTAGGATGTTAGTTCGGCTAGGAGAACCTCTGTATTAGAGAATCTGTTAAGGTTAGCCAAACATCGCAATGTGGTAATGAAATTGTACATTAATATGAAATGTTTAATGTTTTAATTTTTTGTTTTAATAAATACGGCCGGGAGGGTCACTCCCTCCCACTTCCAAAAAACTTCAAGAACTGTTTCCGGTTTCCCTCCTTTGGGGATTGTGTTGAGAGGGGGTGGCGGGTATCTCGGCCATATGGAAAGGGGCGACCACTCGGTCCCCCCGAACGTATGGCAGAGTGCCTCGATCCCCCCGGGAAGCCATTTTGGGCGGGAGGCGCGTCTCGGCTGGTATGCCCGAAGCGGCGTAGCCGGGGCGCGCTTTTTCCCGCCCTAGAGTGGGCTGGCCTAGACACTGACGCGGCCGGCCACGCCCTCGGGGCAGGCAGGGGCGGGTTTACGCCCGCCCTGAAGATGGATAAAAAGGGACGCAAGACCAGAAGACATCCTCTTGTTCCTGTGCTCTGAAGCTGCACCTCCTCGCTGCACGTGAGCTCGAGACGGAACGAAGAGCCAATTTTGACCCACCCACCAGCCCCTGAAGACAGCCAGTTGTTTTAATAAAATTGATCGATAATTCTATTTCGTTTACAGGTTGTGTTAGTATCGTATTGATGTTGAAGGTGTAATAAAGATTGGTCTAATTTTGTAAGTTTGATGATTAAAGAAATTCGGATTTGACGTCCATTTATAAACATGCTTTTCGGTCATAGTGGCCAATGTATTTTTAGTTTAGTTAGCATTTGTCGTATTTATTTTGGTCGGGCGGTAAGGTCATGATCGGTGAGCACTAATTGGAAGATCCCTATGAGTGGGCGTCACCCAACACGGATGGGAGCGCTCGGGAGAGGTGGCCTTTGGCCCCTCAACGGGGAGGCGGTCCCTTCTAAGGATGGGTCGCCGAAAGAAAAGGAAAGGCGGTCAAGGCCCCTTCCTGTGTAGGAGGGGTTACAGCCCCCTCCTGGGGAATTTCCCGGGGCCAGTGACATCTGCGACGGCAGATGCGGTAAGTTGTGTGGGGTTGGGGGGAGGTCCACGATACCTTCTAGATACCTCACACAAGTCTTCGAACGACCTTTAACTGGCGTCGAGTTAATAGGTGCCCCCATCAAGTCAAAGGGAAATTGGTAGTAGTTGCACTTGAGTACGCCTCAGTGCTGTCGCCCCTCCCAAGTGGGGGGGGTATGTCTGGTTAGGGATCTTGACACCGGTTACGACCTTGCCGTTGGCCCTTAAACGTTAGGATGTACAATTTCAATATTTCAAGAAAATGTTTTGTAGGATGTTAGTTCGGCTAGGAGAACCTCTGTATTAGAGAATCTGTTAAGGTTAGCCAAACATCGCAATGTGGTAATGAAATTGTACATTAATATGAAATGTTTAATGTTTTAATTTTTTGTTTTAATAAATACGGCCGGGAGGGTCACTCCCTCCCACTTCCAAAAAACTTCAAGAACTGTTTCCGGTTTCCCTCCTTTGGGGATTGTGTTGAGAGGGGGTGGCGGGTATCTCGGCCATATAGACACTGTGCATTCCTGTCCTTTTCTTTTGGCGTAGGGAAGCGCAGCAGGAAGGCCTGCTGCGCTGCCCTACGCAAAACCTCATAAATGAAGCCCATTGTTTTTCATTTGCATCTGTGGAAATCTGTAAAAATTGAATGCTGGGAGTCTTGCACATAATACTCACTTGAGATGTATCAATGCCACAAGCAGCTTCAGATTTTTCGTCTCGGGGATGTCCTCATGATAGCACTCCCTTATGCCTGTCCAGAGTGGTATGGGCTCTACCAGCAGTAAGTAGACTTCATGTAGTAACCCTCTTGTGGCTTAAGCGCTAAGCGAGTTGAACTTTTGTTTGCTCTGGAGGGACCCAATCTGATGTACATCAATGGTGATCTCAAGGGATAAAACAGCCAGTCTTAACAAACATCTGGCAAAGCCAATAGCTTTTGCCTGAAAGACGAGAGCTATTGGCTTTGTCTATTTTTAGCCATGCTGTACAGCCACACAGCTGCCTTGCTGCATGACTTTAAAAAAAGCATCGGCAAAGCCTTTACGTGTCATCTACGAGAACTATTAGCTTTGTAAATGTTTTAGCCATGTTGTTTAATGTTTTAATGTAATTGTTTTAGCCAGTCAGCGTAGCCGAATGATAGCATTTTTCTTTTTTTACTTTCAGATAAACTGCACAGCAGCCACGCTACTGTACAACATTGCTGAAACGTTAGCAAAGCCAATAGTTCTTATAGTCCTATTGGCTTTGTCAAAGCAAGTAAAATATAAAACAAATAAAAGTGCTACCACATGGCCGTGTCATAGCACGTTTTCTTAATGGGGCGGGCGGCAACAAGGAGGGAGAGCGTCTGGGGGGGCAACAGGAAAGGAGGATGTGGGGGGAAAACGTTATGACATTCTGGCTGCATCATGGTGCTTTTTTTTAGGTCGAGCCTGGCGTAAGCAGTGCGAAGCACTGCTGTCGCCAGCGAGCTCTATTGTTAGGGAATTACCTCTAAAGTGAGACAGGAGATGGGCACGCGCAGAGCTTTTGGCGATTTGCGCAGGTGTTCACGCACGTACAGCCACGGACTGTGCCCATCTTCTGTCCCGCTTCCGAGGCAAGTCAGTCTCCTGCAATTGCATTATTTTAACACATGCACACACAGGCACATGCGCGCATGCGCGCACACACACACACGCGCACACACACACACCCTATATAAAATTGCATTAAATAAACGCACACATACACACACGTTTCTTAATTTCCGCCAAAGCTCCCCGCTTCTGTTCCCACTCTCTGCTCTTTCTCCCCTCTCGGGCATTGCTCCCCCGTACCCTATCAGGAGTAACCCCCACCCCCCAGATCCCCCGCCTTGTCAACGGTCCCAGCTATTTCTCCATCCGTCACCTCTTCTTTTGCGACACCAGCAAGCGGAGAAACGGCCAAGAGCGCTCTGCGCCTGCGCGGAAGTGCGTGCGCCCGCCTGAAGTCCCTCAGCGGCTGCACCATGTGGCAGACAGTCGCGAGCCGCAGCCATTGACCCGTATGGACAACTGCACTGCGCATGTGCCATTTATTTGGACGGAAGAGAATGGGAGAGTCCTGGTGCGGCCTTTAACGTATATGCCAACATACATGCTTCATGCGTGAGACTCCTGATTTTTTAAGCCAAAACTGGTGTTATTTTAGTTGTCTCCCACCTTAAATTGACTGCGCTTCAAAGTAAGCAAATGGGGAAAGTACAATCTCATGATTCCTTTTTCAAAATCTCCCACTTTCCTGTTTAAAACGCTGGCATGTATGCTATAAATAAAACCTTTGTGCATGAACAGACGAAGGTTCACCAAGGCAGCGCACATAAACCACCTAGGTGAAGAAAAGGGGGTGGCGGTCTGGCCTGCAATCTCACTGGTCTCTGTACATAACAAAGAGATGCTTGCTCCGATGTCACGCGCAGGCTCCACGCATCGGCGGGAGCGCGCCAACCGGCATCGCTCCTCCTCCCTACGGGCACCTCCTCTTCTGTCCACCTGTCCCGGCAGCGGGCGGTGCCTGATGTCAGAGCGCTGATGCACTTGTGTTTTTTCCAGAGTTCCCCCGGGGCACTAGCAAGATGTGTGCAGCTGCTCCAGCTAGTGTACTTTTGATATATTTTAGGCTCCCTGATACTAGATGTAGCCACCAACGTTACCGAATTCAATCCATAGGATACTATGACGCAATGATTTACTTTTCTGATTCCAGATTTCTCTGTGGGATTCAGAAGGCAGGGGCTGGTCGTGTGAGACTCGGATAAGTACTGTTCCTCGCAGGCCAGTGCACTACACTTTTGTCCCGCTTTCTCTTCACTTTTCCTGCTTTTGTCTCCACTGCCCCCCCCACACACACACACACACACAACCCACCACACACATACACACACAATACCACACACACACAACCCCACACACACAACTCCACACCCACAACTCCACACACACACAAACAACCCCCCACACACAACCCCCCACACACAACCCCCACACACAACCACCCACACACAACCCCCCACACACCCACCCACACACACACACACACCACACACACACACCCACACAAATCCCCCACACACACACATCCCCACACACACACACCCACACACGCAACCCCACACACACAACCCCACACACACACAACCATCTATTTATCAATGGCCCTCACTCAATCTATCGCCCTCACTCTATCTATCACCCTCACTCTATCTGTCTATCTATCTATCTATCGCCCTCACTCTATCTATCTATCGCTCACTCTATCCATCTATCGCCCTCACTCTCTCCATCGACCTCACTCTATCGATCACCCTCAATCTATCTATCTATCGCCCTCAGTCTATCTATCGCCCTCACTCTATCTATCGCCCTCACTCTATCTATCGCCCTCACTCTATCTATTTATCACCCTCACTCTATCTATTGCCCTCACTCCATCAATAGCCCTCACTCTATCTATCGCCCTCACTCTATCTTTCACCCTCACTCTATCTATCGCCCTCACTCTATTGCCCTCACTCTATCTATCGCCCTCACTCTATTTATCGCCTCACTCTATCACCCTCACTCTATCTATCGCCCTCACTCTATCTATCTATCACCCTCACTCTATCTATCGCCCTCACTCTATCTATCGCCCTCACTCTGTCTAGCTGTCGCCCTCACTCTATCTCTCTATCGCCCTCACTCCATCAATCTATCGCCCTCACTCTATCCATCAATCACCCTCACTCTATCTATCTATTGCCCTCACTCTATCTATCTATTGCCCTCACTCTATCTATCGCCCTCACTCTATTTATCGCCTCACTCTATCTATCACCCTCACTCTATCTATCGCCCTCACTCTATCTATCTATCACCCTCACTCTATCTATCACCCTCACTCTATCTATCACCCTCACTCTATCTATCACCCTCACTCTATCTATCGCCCTCATTCTATTTATTGCCCTCACTCTATCTGTCTATCTATCACACTCACTCTATCCATCTATCTATATAACTATCGCCATCGCTCTATCTATCTGTCTATCTAACTATCACCCTCACTCTATCTATCTGTCTATCTAACTATCGCCCTCACTCTATCTATCTATCTATCTATCTATCTATCTATCTATCTATCTATCTATCTATCTATCTATCTATCGATCGATCTATCTATCGATCTATCTATCGCCCTCACTCTATCTATCTATCGCCCTTACTCTATCTATCCATCGCCCTCACTCTATCTATCTATCGCCCTCACTCTATCTATCTATCGCACTCACTCTATCTATCTATTGCATCACCACAGCTTCACTCAGCACCACCACCGAATCACTCAGGGGCACCACAACATCACTAAGGGGCACCACAACATCACTATGCGCTACCACGGCATCACTGAACACCACAGCATCACTCGTCCCCACCACAACATCACTCAGCGCCACCACATCATCAATCTGTGCAACCATTCAACAACAACTGGTTCAAATATGTTCTCTCAACGTTTCAATCTTTATTACAAATGTCACAAAACGATGTTAATATTTCACTACTGTTCTTTGATTTTCATCCCAATAAAATACACTGAACATAATCTTCACAAAAGTTATTTACAAAAGTTAAAGCTGTTGCCATTATAAATTACAATAACTTTTATTTAAGTATTATTTAAAAAAATTAAAAGCTATTGTTATTTTTAATATCAATACATCTAAGTCACGTAAAAACAACACATATTGCATTACAAATGCTATAGGTGTCACCTTTGCGAAAGTTAAAACTATTGGCATTGTAAATGACAAAGCTATTAATTCCGCTATTTTCAAAACCAACACATAAATAAAATATTTGTCATTTACAATACCAGTAGCTCAAACTTTCCTAATGCGAGACCTATTGCATTGCAAATGCTTGCTTTGTTTATTGTGAGAAGCAATGTAGAGGGGGTGGAAGTTGGAGGGTGGAGGGAGAACAGCAACATGGACGGCAGGAGGGGGTAAGCAGTAACAATGACAGAGTATGGTAAGCAACAACACAGGCAGTGGGATTAGGCAAGCAACAACACAGGCAGCTGTAGGAGCAAGAAACAATATAGACATTGGGAGTAGACAAGCAACAACAAGGGTCATTTAAAGCAGAGGGAGAAACAACGTGGAGAGCAGGAGCATGAGGCAACATTGAGGACAAGTGCACGAGAGGGACTGCTGGAAAAGACACAAACTCGACACAATTGCTTAGACAAAAAAAAGTAGCGCTCGATTAAGGGAGCATTGGAGAGGGACACAAGGTTTGACCATGCTTCAGGGGAGGGATGAACAAGAAGCTGAATGCATGCAGCAACTTATCAAAAGCAAGCAAATGAGACTGACAATGAAGCCAAGAAATAGTGAGTAATGGCCAGCTTCAAAGCCCCCTGTAAGTAAACAAAATGTTTCACAAGCAAAAATGATTTCTCTGTCCCAGGCGAGAACTAAATATGGTACCTGAATGAACGACTACATTTATTCTCACACTTTGCAACACCACACATTTTCGCCGCAACAGTTTCTGCAAACCTCACCAAACTCACTCAACATGGCCCATACAGGCCACACAAGAACTAACTATGAACTCCAAAGAGTAACCAGGAAACTCGCTGCAAATCAGAGCACGACGTGGCCTTGACCTGGGCCCGAACAACTATATACATTATAGAAACGGAGAAGGGACTAATTTGATCACTCAAAAATGGCTTTGGAACTCTTAAGGAGTATATAAATACAAATTTGCTGCATAGACTTCAAGATTGGGTGGCCAAAAAAAGGCCGAGCAATTCACAGCGCTAGAGTTAGTTGCGTCTGTTTTATTTTACATTACTTTATAATCACATCTGGGTGAATATACGGTCTTCTTTTTACATTATGTCCAGTTTATCAGGGTTCCGAATTAGGCGTCCAGCCGGGTTTTCAGCATTTATCTGCAGCTCCACGCTTACCAGCAGTGTGGCGACAGAGCAGCGAGTGCAGCTGTCAGTCTGGCTATCGCTGATGGCGCTAGTCAGTCCATGCCAAGGGTGGGTCTCTTTCCCAGGAAAAGCTCCAGTTGTCTTTCTTCGCATGGCGTCGATCAGACGGAAGGAGCTCAGCTGTGGACTGTGGGATCGGCCACTTTCGAGACACTAGGATGTCAAAAGAGAGTCAGTTCACATTACCCTACGAATACATTCTAAAACCAGAAGACATCTGTGGAGTCTTACCATCATTTTCTATCCGTTCAGCGAAAAAAAAAACAGTACAGTTATTATTCACCAAATTGTAAAACTCGAAAATATCACAAGTTTACCCTTTTTCGATATAAGGTTAATATGTCTGTTAAATGTTTTAACTTCGGTACTGAAACAGTACTTCTATTTGTTAGAGAACCACTACTGCTTGTTGTATTTTAAAAGTCCATATCTTCATAAAAGTCTCTTTCTGAAAATGACATAGCTTAATGAAATTTGGGTGTTGAGGTGTTACCGGATCATCTTTACTCTACTTTATTAGAACAGGGGAGAAAGCTAGACTAGAAGAAGAAAAAAAAACTTAGTGGCATATTTACAAGCCCCTATCGCCATCATAACATCACTTGTTCTGACATTGTGGTGGCGATACAGGTTTCACCTTTCTAACAAGGCAGCGTTAAGACTTATCGTTTCTTGGCGCTGCCTTGTAAATAAGGCCCACTTTCACGATATACTTAGCATGAAAGGGGTGGGCAATGGGTGTTGCATTGGGCATTACGCCGCAAAACCCATTGATTTTGATAAAATGGTGTACATAAGGGGCATCGCCAAAAAGAAGGCCAGTTAGTCTTAACAGGACACAATGAGGAGAAATGCATTATTTCTCCTTGTTTTTGCTGTTTTTATGTGTGCTGCATTGCGCAGCACACATAAAAACAGCAAAACGCCATGCGTGCTTGTTAATGTGCAGGAAGGTGTCCCTTCCTTCAAATTAACAATCATTTAAAAAATGCAGAGTTGCAAAATGCAGAGATGCGACTTCTATGTGTGCTGCACAAAGCAGCGCACATAGAAGTTACAAATCGCTTTTTAAGATTGTGTGCAGGAAGGGATGCCTACCTGCACATAAACAATAATTCCTCACAACGCAGACACCCTTGCACTATTGTCCAAGGGTGTCTGCTTTGGCTCTCTGCTGCTAAATTTAGCACCAGTGCAGGGGGAAACGCAGGGGTGCACCTTATTGTTGTAAATACGGTGCAGCTCTGAGTTTCAGTAGTGGCGGAGCGGGCATTTAGGCCAAGAAGGCTAACGCTGAGCTCTGTCACTTCCTTATACATATGCCCCTTATTTGGGGATACATCTTTAGAAGAGAGAAAGAAGCTGAAGAGTAAGATAGAAAAACAAATCCGAGGAATTGAGGGCTTTATAGGCCAAACGAAAGACAAAGACTGATAGCTAGGGAGATTAAGAGAGAAAATGAACGTGAAAGAGCTAGCAACAGAAAGCGCATTTGATGGTGAGGGAGGGTAACTGTGTAATATAGTCCAATATTGCCATGGATGGGTTCCACTGACATTATGAACTACGAAGCCAGAGGCTGAGTGGCTTGTAAATGCCACCAGAACCTAGGGATGGCAACACAGGACCATATTATACATGATACATGATTACGCCAGATCCATATCTCAATTTTATCCGATCTTACCATTTATAAGGATCTTCGGTCGACTGGGCCTTTTTATCTGCTGAGAAGTGTAAAAAAGAGAAAACCAATACAATCACCTTCATCAATAAGACTCATTAATTTAGACTCTGAAAGATCACTAGTTCTGACTTAGAATTTAAGGGTTGCATTACAAAGCCAAAGATAATTGAACATACAAGCACCTCATAATGAGGTTGAAAAAATACATAGGCACTAGTACGAAACTTATTCTACCGATTAACCTAATTCAGTGCAACGTGAAAAGGATAAGCAATTCCAAAAAGATGAAACAAGCAACAATTGATCCAATATCCAAATTAGTCCTCATCAGTTTACAGGAAATAAAAATTACTTGGTTAATTCTGTCCCTACTTTAACACTAATGTGGCATCCCTACATAACATCCTTCAGGCAAAGTCGAGAAAAGGTGTCAGCTTGTGAAGACTTCCTAAGAAGTACATTCACTTGGGAATAGGTCAGAAACTATCTAAGTCTTCATCCTAGAATCGATCCCTTCTATTACCCTCCTAATGGCTCTCTGCTCTCCTCAGCCCTCTTTGCCTCGCCTTTCCCGGGGTACAGTCCCTAATACAAAAATGAACAACTCAAAAACACGCCCAAACACCTCCTCTGGATGGACATCTCCGGCAGGTGTTTTTCCACAACTTGTGCTTCGTCCAAGAACAGTTGAGTTGTCTTTGGGTCCCAGGCTTCTCCAGTGAGTTTCCAATTATCAAATTCCACTCCTACATTGTGACAGGTCTCCTCGATACCTAACCCCTAAAACAAAGAGCATCAGTCTAGCTAATGAGGAAAATGGCCTTGCACTTGCAACGGAAAGCATGTGAACAAATCAACCTTGCACGTACAAATCTGCTGACTACATGCAATTGAGAGTCTTCCCAAGGAAAAATACATTTCAGGTCTATTAGATTTTGCTAACATAAGAAACCATGAACAGGCCTTCCATGACAAAACATGAATTTTCATTTCAGACCTTTACCCACCAAACCCTACCATTAATAAACATTACAAGTATATGTATACAGTATGCATAATCAAGCCCCAAAGAATATACTAAGCAACAAACTACATGTATTGCCATAAGTCATCGGAAGAGGCAGGCAACTTCATACACACATAACAATCCTTTGCATCCATCGCCTCTACATATTCATATAGCAGCTTGGCATATGCGTTAAGCTGAAAGTCACCTTTGGACAATCTACATGCAACCTACGACTATTTTGATCTAGAAAAGCCTTTTCAGCTCCTATGATGCCCTCTTTCTCGGTTGAAGGGTTAAATTAATTTACCCTCGGGTACTGGGACCACCACCAAGCCGTTTTAAATCACAACTCACCTAACCTCACTGCACTCTCAGCAATATACCAGCTCCGCTGTAATCAGGCTTCGTAGCACACCTGGGACATACTAGGTGTCACTGGGTGGGCCCGATGATGAAGCATGCCACCAACTAGGTTGGTGGGTGAGGGCTTCATGAATACACCAACAAGGTGCCCGTGACAGAACTAATTTGAGTACTGTAACACTTTGGTCAACTTAAGCTAGTCCTCTTTGTTTAATCACAATATCCACTTTCTCACATCCAGACTTGAACCATACATTCCTTTCCTGCTCTGAGTCCTGCAGGCGCTTGAGTTCATCCCATGTCTCTGTCATGGCTCACATCATGTTGAGTTTGGTTCTCTCTTGGCTCTCCCCTGTATATTCTCCAATGAATATGCACCCTTGCTCTGCACAAAAGCATGCAATCTCATCAGCGTACTTATTGCAGAGAGAAATAAAATCTGTTCCACTCCCATGTGCCTTACATTTCACAACATCAATTTCCTTAGGACACTGCAAAGCCCCTAAGAGTTGTCTAACATATTCTCCGTTCCTGATGGGAGAACCAGATGAAGTCATATAGGGGCACATGCATCAAAGGTTTTTGCGAGCGTAAACGGTGTGATCCGCAAAAATCGTCCGTTTGCGCCTGCAAAAAGGTTTTTTTGCGATGCATTAATGTGTTAGAAACTCGCAATTTAAGAAATCGCGATTTATTGCGATTTCTTAAATTGCAATTGCATTTAAAGAATCGCAATTTGGGATTCCTTAAATGAAATGCAACAAAAAAATAAAATGAGCATTTTTGCTAATAAGAAATGCAAATTACCATCAACTTTAAGTTGATGGTAATTTGCGAAAACTTTGAAAAATGCACGAAAGCTCATTTTTCTAAGTTACATGTTACCCACACGCATTCCTTTGGGGCATATGTGTGCACAACATGGGTGTACATAACAATTTCAGGCGTGCAACAGGGTGTCCTTTTGGCACCCCCGCACCCTTGAAATTGCATGCGCAATTTGCTAGTACCAATGGAGAATTTGCAAATTGTGCATGCAATTCCCAATGGGAAGTTGAAGTTAAAAGACTTGTAAAGCGCTCGGTCACCAGGCGGTTTCTTGGCGCTGGGGACACAAACCCATAGGAATAGGAGGAGACAGCTTAGGACGAGAAGGCTCGTGAAAAGAGAAGGGTCTTGAGGGCTTTACGAAAGTCAAGGTAAGAGAAAGAAGACCTGACGGTGAAAGAGAGAGTATTCCAAAAGGTGGGAGCCAAGGTGGAGAACCTCAGTCCCCCGGATTTCTTTTTCCTGAAGCAGGGAACAAATAATAAAAGTTGTGTGAAAGAGCGTAGATCCCTGTTTGGGAAATTGATGAAAGCTGGCACTGTTCCTGCTAAGGCCTGGAAGGTCATGCAGCCCATTTTAAAAAGAGCACGTTCTGAAATAGGGAGCTAGTACAGAGTTTGCAACAGGGGAGTGACATGATGGGACATGGAAAGTTTGTAGATAAGCCGGGCTGCTTGATTCTGAATAAGTTGGAGGCGCCGGAGGTCATAGGCAGGGGCACCAGTATACAGAATGTTGCCATAGTCAAGACCTGACATGACCATGGCTAAAAGAATAATTTTGAGGGCTGAAAAAGAAAAAAAACGTGAGATCTTGCGAATTGTGTGGAGGGTCAGAAAGCAGGATGAAACTACAGAACTGATCTGAGAGTGCAGAGTAAGATTGGCGTTAAGTTTGATCCCCAGTGTTTTTACGTAGAGAGATTGTGAGGGAGGGGTACCCAGGGAGGGAGGCCAAAAAAGAGGGGTCCAGGGACTGGAACTGCCACCTGTAAGCACTAATTCGGTTTTATCCGGATTGAGCTTAAGGTGATTACAGTTCATCCAGTCCCTGATAAAAATCATGATAGATTGGAAATTATGAATAGAAGCCGGAGAAGAAGAAAGATTGAAGATCAGCTGGAGGTCATCGGCATAATTGAATACTGTGACCTCCATTTGCTGTAAAGCAAAAATGAGAGGTAAGATATGTAGATTAAAAAAAGAGGGGAGAGGGAAGAACCCTGTGGGACCCCACATTGAATGTTACACGGGGGCGCCGAGAAGTCAGCCAGATGGACGGCCTGAGTGCGATTCTTCAGGAAGGAGGCGAGCCACGCCAGGGCGGAACCCCTAATGCCGGCCGTCTCGACACGGGTGAGAAGAATGGAATGATCAACCGTGTCGAAGGCGGCGGACAAGTCAAGGAGAACCAGCGCCTGCGGCAGATTGATATCCGCCCCCTCTCTGAGCTCGTCCAAGACGGAGAGAACTACATATTCGGTGGAATGTGATGGGCGGAAGCCAGCCTGACAGGGGGCTAGAAAGCAGCTCTCCTCAATGAATGCACTGAGGACTTTGGTGACATGACATTCTAGGATCTTTCCCAGGAAAGGGAGGAGGGAAATGGGTCGATAGTTGGAGAGGGAAGTAGAGTCAGCGCCAGGTTTCTTCAGGATAGGGATTATTGTGGCCGATTTGTGTAAATCGGGGACAGTAACCTACATAAGAGAATTGTTGAGAAAAGATAGAGGGGGAGAGTGGCAGGCAGAAAAAATCTCTCTCAGTATATGTGCCGGGCAAATATCAGAAGGAGATCCTGATTTAACCCTGGTGAGTAGGGTCGAAAAAGTTTCCTCAGTAATCGCAGGTAATTGATCTAAAAACGACAGAGTGGGCGGGGGTTGAGGATTAGGAAAGGAAAGGGAAGGACATGGGATGTTTGACTTAATGATAGCAATTTTCTCAATAAAATAATTATTTAAGGAATCAAAGAGGGGTTGGGAAGGGGTTGATTTGAGGGTGGCTCTTTCTGAAGAGGCCAGCTCGTGAACTATAGAAAAGATTTCCTTCGGTTTGTTATCCGCAAGGAGAACCTTGGAAGAGAAATAGTCAGTTTTAGCGTGAAGGATGGCTCTTTTGTAGTCATTAAGAAGAGAGGTATACTGGGTTTTAGGGCAGGACAGTAGTCACGTCTCCAGGCGCGCTCTGCCTGCCGTAATGTGAGTTTTTTCCCTTTAAGCTCCGCGTTGAACCATCTATTTGCATCATGAGCACGTTTTGTCCTGACGCGTCTGAGAGGAACACTTGATCACACCCTTCCGAGAGCCATTCGTTAATAGTGGCTACTTGAGAAGAGGGAGAAAGTCCTGCCAGGTTGGGGGGTGACACAGTTTGCGAGTCGCAATTAAGAAATTTTAAGGAATTGCATTTATTTTTGCAAATCCCTCATGCATTGCATTTTGCGAATCGGTAAAATTTGCTATTTAGAAACCGCAAAATGCGGGCTTGATGCATGTGCCCCATAACCTCTTAGAGACCATAGCTGTCTGAAATCATGAACCACACGAACCCATACTGACTGTCGGTGTAGATGGTGATTTGGATTTGATCATCTGCCAAGCAGGCGTGAGTCAAGGCAATGATTTCAGCCACATGTGCAGAGTGTACGCCTTCTAGACAAGCAGCTTCAACCACTCCTGAGATGGAACATACAGCAAATGCTGCTCTCAACTGACCAACATTGTCTCCTAGGCATGAACCATCGACAAAGAAGATCTCATGAAGCTCATGAAGGTCAGGCAGAGGTTCATCAACAATGGCAGGTCTCGGTTTGGTGCAAAGTTCAGTCACATCGAGACAGTCATGGTCTTCAAAATCTTCATCATCTTCATTTGGCAAAGGCATCAATGCAGCGGGATTCAAGACAGAACACCTTCTCAAAGTCACATTCTCCGCAGCAAGTATGACCTGCTTGTAGTGTGTGAGTCTGTTATTGGTCAGGTGCTGTGTCTTAGTCCTCGTCATCAACAGTTCAACAGAATGCGGAACATGCACGACCAAAGGATGACCCATAACAATACTTTCACATCTCTCAATGCTGACACCGGTTGCAGCAACAGATTTGAGACATCCGAGCAACACTGAAGCTACTGGATCTAAAGTAGCTGAGAAGTAGGCAACTGGTCTACAGACTCCTCCATGATTCTGAGTCAGGACTGACAGTGCTCAACCTTCCTTCTCACAACAGAACAATGAAAAATGCTTGTTGTAATCAGGCATTCCCAGAGCCGGAGCATGACACAAGCCCTCTCTCAAATCTAAGAAAGCCCTCAAACACTTGTTGTCACATGGTACCGGATCGCTCACATTCTTGTGCGTCAGCCTTTGCAAAGGCTTTGCCTTCAAGGAGAAATTAGGAATTCATTGGCGACAGTAGCCAACCATCCCTAAGAACATTCTTACCTCCTTTTGAGTGGTAGGCACAGCCATACTCGTGACTGCCACAATGTGATCTGGTGACACCTTTCTCTTGCCTTTCTCAATTTGACGACCCAAGTACTGTACCTCACTCAAACAGCAATTTGTTTGAGGACACCTTGTGCCCATTCTCTGCTAGGTGATTCAATAAAGCAATCATGTCAATCCTGCAGGCATCCTCCGTCTCAGACGCAACCAAGAGGTCCTCAATGTACTGCACGAGAACAGAATTCTGCGACAACACAAGACTCTCAAGGATCTTCTTCAAGATCTGATTGAAGATTGATGGACTCTCTGCATACCCTTGAGGGATACGACACCATGTTAACACACGGTCTTCCAGACGGAAAGCAAATAAAAATTGGCATTCCTCATGCAGGGGTGTCGAAAAGAATGCTTGGCACAGGTCAATTACAGTAAACAACTCTGCCTCGCATGAATCTGGAATAGTATCACTGACAGATTTGGTACCACTGGACAACATGGAACAACATCGTGTTGACCTTTCGAAGGTCTTGAACGATCTGAACTTCCCACTCGGTTTCTGTAATCCCATAATAGGCGAATTACACAGATTGCCCATTATCTCCTCCAAAATGCCTTTTTTGATCATGGACTCAATTACTGGTTTAATCCCTGCAAGTGTCTCTGTTGACAAATTGTACTGAGGTGTTCTTGGGAACTTAACATTTTGCTTGCCCTGGATCTTAACTGGCTCAACACCCTTGATCAGTCCAATCTCTTCTCCTGTAAAATCCCACACATCCAATGAGACAGAGTCTCTCAGGTCAAGTGGAAGCTCCTCCACTGTCAGCACAGGATATATCTATATGCACAAGTGTTTATTTGCAACCTTAAAGGTGGCATCATCATCATTGGTCTGCAATTCAACTACCTTAGGGGTGCAATAGATGGTACAATTTATCTTACACAAGAGATTTCGCCCTAGCAGATACACTGGACTTGAGTTGCACACCACAAACTGGTGTCGATCTCGGAAAGTCAGTGGGTTAGTCATTTTCTTGTTAGCTACTCCTACAACTTGGATTGATTGTCTCCAGAGGGGTAGGTTGGGAACTACTGCAGATCTAACAGTAGAACGGGTCGCACCAGTATCAACCAAATAGGTCGTAGGATGACCGCCAACATCCGCCTCTACAAACGGTCCCCTCTGGTCTACCTCTAAGACTGCCCCAAGATTGCAGTCTTCCTCCCCCCTCAGGCACCATCCTTGCGATGGGACTGAACTGTACTCATCGAAATCTTCAAACAGGGGCATCTGTCTGTATGCTCTAGCTCCCTGTGAAATCCACAGAGGTTGCGGAACTTCCATCTGTGGTGCCAATGCCCCCCCTTGCATGGACTTGGGTCTCGCCACGGTATTCACAACCTCAGGTACCTGCACCACTTCCTCTTCCTCCTGCTGGACCTGATTGGCTGGATTCAATCTACACTCGCGTTTTCAATGCTTGATTTGTGACAGAGATGACATGCTGTAGTCTTTTTCAGTGTTGCCACACCCACTCCTGTCTTGGGGTGTACAGGCTTTCCCTTTCCTTGGCCCTGGGCATTCTGAGCTCCTCCCTGATTGTTGCCCTGTCTTCTTCCCAGCGTTCCTCCACTTGGCTGTATCCGGAGTTCCCTGTCGGCAGTCTGCATTTGGACTAGCATCAGCTCATCTTTGAGCTTTCTGTGCTTTGAGTCCACCTCATCACTGCAATACCTTGTATATCACAATATTTAATCGACTGACCTATTCTGCCAGCAGATCAGATGATGCTGAATCATTAAGCTAATTTCTGGTTTCAAGCATAAGACGAACTTTAGACAAATTGTCCCATATCTTTGGGGTCTAAGGAGTCTAGCCCATTGTAATACTTAAGGGCTTGTAAGAGCCTCTCGTAATACTCAAGTACTGTTTCCTTTGGTTCCTGAATAGTTCGATCTATCTTGACCCAATCAATACCCTGTGGGGATATCTTGGATTTCAGCCAGGTGATTACTTGCTCAAACTTTTTCATGACAGTAGGTGAAGTACCATTCGTAACAGGATCCCTATCTGGTTCAGAAGTCGGCCAATCAACTGCAGCCTTACAAGCTGCCCACGAATCGCCTGGTACTACAATATCAAACAATGTGTTCAAGTCAACCCACAACACCTTCGAGATCTTAACAAACTGATCAACCTGTTTGTACCATTCAACAGGTTTCTCCCTCAACTGAGAAAACTCCTTTGTAAAAACTGCTAGGTCACCTCTACTCCAAGGCACATGTATATACCCTCCATTGGATATCTCTCGTAAAGGGTAATTCTCTATTCCTACCATCCCCCCTCCTGGCGGCGGGGTCTCTCCTATGCTCTTTTTGGTGCTCTTCCTTTTGGACCATCTTTCCTCCCACTTGTCAAACATACTCTATGCATGTATTCCTATGATCAATTCTCGGATGTGAGCCTTCAACCCTATAACACTTTTCTTTTTCAATTCCTGGTCACTGTACTGCAATCTATGACTTCTCTGCAACATCTTAGTTTCGGACAGGTTTACCTAGTATCTTTTTGCCAAATCTGTTAACTTCTCATGTGCTGACCTTGCCTTGCGAGTCACATCTTTCGCCACAAACAATAATTCATCAGGTTTGTATACAACCACCCTCTCCAACGGCAAGGTCCCATGTATGATCTCATCTACCTCAGCCTTCAACCTCACCACATCCAACATTTTTGCTCTTATGGCAATCTTCAGGATTCCTTACCTAGATGCTCCACTTACTTCTTCGTTGTCATTACTTTGATCTCCACATCGGTTCCCTTCTGTAATGTCCCTAAGAGCTGGTCTATTCCCTGCATTTCCGTGATCCAACCTCCTGTCATCCTATCATTCTGATTCCTCATGGGTGGTTCCCACATCCTTAAATCAGATCTTGAATCAGCAAGGGATCTTGGCCTCACTGTCCTTCTATCCATTTGTCCCCTTGAGGAGTCTGCAGTGCCTGGCAATGGGGTACTAAATTCTATGGACCTTGGTGGGTAAGCTATTCCACTTACTGTACCATTTCCTCCTGAGCCATTTCCTTCTACTACTGACTGTGCTAGACTCCCATTCTTCACCTGATCTGGATCATATAGTGACACCATGGGGCCAATGGTGACCAGCACTGAAAGAGCATCCGGCAACCTTGTGACACCTGTAACTCCATGAGTCTCTGATCTTGCGGGGGTCTGCGGTCCCATCCCTTCTGTACCTGTCAAAATTCTCCTAATCACTGTCGCACTAGGTTGAGTCTGTGACCCTCCATTTCCCCCTATTGCTCCTGCCTTTCCTTCTACTGAATCTGGATTGCATGGAGGTGGTCCCTCTGATAATAATCTCTCTATCAAACTGTCATCCGTGTCACTATCATCCTCCTCCACACACTTCTGTTGGGCGTCTCCCGCCTTTACCAACAACGGAAACAACCTATCTCCATCAATAGTTTCCACTCTGCATTTATTTTCCAATGCATCCCATTTCACATCTTGAAATGCACTGATCGACATTTTCACCCTTTCCTGACTTCAATCTTTCTTCCCGTCATGGCTGCTCTACTCCACGCATATAGTGCTTCAATCTGAGTTGGTTTGGGCAGGGGTCGTAAGAAATACATCACTGTTTTCAATTGATACAACACCTCCAACCTAAAAGTACCACAGCGGGAAAAAGTCAATTCTTCATTTCCTTCAGTCATTTTATGCCAATTCTCGAGCTAAAGTAGGGTATGCAAACCCACATTCATGGCCATGTAATAGGCCGGGATATCCTCGATCGGAGCTTCTTCTCCTCGAGTAACCATCCTTTTATCGCCTCTACACATATCTCGTAAAACTTTAAAACAATTCATGGTGAAGTCAACTTTTCCTCTTTTCGCAGCGCTTCGTTTCCCTCTTGATGAGAACCCACCAATACCAGCACAGCTTCACACCAACTGAGCTATCACAGTGCGGCACTCTCTGCCGTCACTCTTCCTCTGTTTGCAGCAGTTCCCATCCTTTACAATTTGTCTCACACGTCTCTTTCATACACTGAAGTAACTGTTTGTCCGTGAAACGACCAAACAGTCACTTCTCTGACTGTCTGTCCACCAAACGACCAGACAGTCTCTCACAATTGTCGACCTCAACCCTGACAGCCATTTCTCCGTGAAATAACCAGGCAGCTGCCACAGACTATCTGCCCACGAACAACCGGACAGCCCTGTACTTAATCGATAGGATCCAATCACTCTGGTTTCTACATACAGTAACCCACGACCTGAGTTGGTTACTCATGCACTCACAAACACATTTCCCTATCACCGGTGGGTTAGTCAACAACGTCTCATGACTCCCACAATCTCTTGTCAGACAATTTCAACGCCCACAAAGCCTTCCAAAGCACTATATCTCAACAAACTTTATCTGATTCTTCAAGACTTTTTTAATCCATACCTTCATCTCTGCTCCCCATAATTCTAAAACTAAATTGATTATATGTTCTTAAGTAAAAATCTACTCCAGAGTCCAATTCAGAGATTGGTTCGATTAATGTCTCGGAACATGCTCCTGTTTGGTCTGATCCAAAAATCTTGTGTGATCTCTAACTGCTTTGGAGATTTGAAAATTGGTTCTTTCTGATAACTGTTTCCTTACCTAATATGAAACCTTTACTTCCGAATCCTTTAAACAAAATGATACGGGATATACACCTTTTCATTTTGTACCGTATACTTTTAAAACTGCTTCTAGGGGCTTCATAAGAAACTTAAGGACAAAGAATCCACAGCTATTTTGAATAATATCAAGCATCTGGAACATACGTGTCATACTTCTAAAAATAATACAACAGATTTTGATACGGTGATTGTGGCCAAAATGCAGTTTAATATAGTGTCTACTGAAAAAGCATGTGGTACACTCCTTAAAGTTAACACTATATACTACGGTGGAAAGAACAGAGTTACCAATTTGCTGACTAAGGGGCCTATTAGGATGGCGGACAGACCTGCGTCCGTCCGCCACCCCAGAGTAGGAGGGACCGTTCGCAGGGGCAGCGGCGGTTCCTCCGTGCAGATTAGGATGTGACAGCCACCCTGGTATTGTTAAAAATAGTAACATAGCAGATAACTGGTGTATCTCCTTAAACATTTTTAGTAGAGCACATAAACTCAACTTCTCTATTGCTGTGTTGAATCTTTATGTGGAAAAAGCTTTTGATAGAGTTAATTGGCAGTTTCTCATGAAGTCATGCACAAAAAGGAGCTTAAGAGGGATCTAGAACAAATCGCCCTCCACTCAAAGAATACAATCACACAAAATGGCCAGCGCTAATATGGGACAATCTTCGTGAGCATACCCAAAGCCATATCTTGGCTCCAATATTTTAGTTATCAGCTTATATAATGCTGTCCAATTTAGGTGCTTCTATCCCAAGTTTTAAAAGTTGTTTAATGTCTTTCCCCAGTATACAACCAAACATATATTTTTCACAAAAAAAGTCAATGGCATATCACAACAAAGAAAAATGTGTGAAAGTGTTGAGGTACCTCACGGAAACTCAACCATGGGAGCTGCTGGTTTTCATGATTGGCAACCTCCAAAACCATAAAGAAATATTGTGAAAAAAGTGCACAAATAATTTGACAGTGTGAAAAAGGTAAAAGACACACTTCAAAAAACTGCAGCGTGCAACCCAATTCTGACCCCCTACTATCAAAGCAAAAATTCCACTGTTTATTTGCTTCCACAAACTAAAAACAAGCAAAACGGCCACAGGCAAAACCATCATTATTTAATCACTGCAGTGCATCTGCTCAATTTAAAACTAAGACCTACTGTCGCACTCCAACATTTTTCTTTGATGTGATATGCACATTAACTTTTTGTTGTGAAATATATATGTCTGGGGAATGACACTGAACAACTTTTAAAACTTGGGATAGGCGCACCTAGATTGGACAGCATTATATAAGCTGGTACTAAAATATTAGTTTCTCATGAAGGCCTTGAAGTGGCATGGTTTTGGTCCCCAAACTTTACAACTAATCTCTACTTTACTCTGTGCCTCATTCAACAGTCATGTTAAACAGTATTCAATATCCTTATTTCCATCTCAACAAAGGTACTAAACAAGGATGCCCCTTATCTCTGTTATTATTTATTCTTTTGCACTAGAACCTTTTTTACACCAATTAAAAGCTTCAGGCACTCTCTTTGGCTTCCAAATTAAAGAATTAAAGAAACACATGAAATATACAGCTTATGCAGATGATATTCTTCTTTTCATGTCAAAACCTGAATCCTCTCTTCCTACTTCTTTTACTGAGCTGCAATTCTATTTGACAGTGTCAAGTTATAAGCTTAAAATAGATCAATCTGAAGTTATGCCACTTAATAAAAATTGTATAAAGGACCTTTTTGTTGAGGCATGTCTATCATGGAACTCTATGAAGATTAAATGTCTGAGAATTCTTTACACTAACAATAATAGAGGCATGTTAAAGATTAACATGAAAAGTATGGTCTCCAGGATTACTGACCTCAAACAGGGCTGGTCACCTCTTATTCTGTCTTGGTGGGGTCATTTGGTTACCATCAAGATTATGTTACTTCCAATTGTGAATTTCTTGATACAAATGTTACCTATAATGATCCCTAGGAAGCATTTCAACATTCTGCATAAAATGATATCTTGTTTCCTAAGGAATGAGAAAGCATCTTGGATTTAATTAAATAGATGTAAACTCCCCAAGTCTCCAGGTGGTGTTAATTTTCCTAATTTCTTCCTCTACCATAAAGCATTTGGAATTAAGCAGGTTCAACGTTCCTTTTCTGACTCTAGGGATGCAAATTCTAGTGTAGACTCTTGCTAGAGTCTTCCTTGATATCTCCTTTTACCCATAAACATATCATTTTCATGCCCCAACCATCCAGGTTTTGGTTGCCATCGGTAATATCTCATTCTTGTTCCCTGCTCAAACCATTTTTCTTCTCTAACAATTCCTCCTATTACCAATTTCTCCAAAGTCCTATTTGGTATAATATACACCTCCTAATAAGTGGGAAGCCTTTGATGTGGAGAGCTTGGATTGATAGGGGTAATTTTAGTATATCACAACAAAAACATAATAATTCAGTTATTCCTTTTGAATTCCCCTCTCATTTTTACAATCTACCGTCTTCTTTCTTAAGACAATATAAGCTACTGAAAGATGCTCTCCAAAATACACTGAAACTCTTCTCACATTCTGCTGGTTGGGGTGGTGATATGCAGTCTCCTCCTTTTCATTGGCTGTAACATCCACAGTCATACTCATTTACAAAGAAAAATTACATTTATCCACAACAGAATAAAGTACAAGCAGGATATGTTGTAGGAATCCCATTTACAATGTAGTTAGCCTCTCTCTGTTTGGGACAAGCTCTGGGCAAAAATGTATTCCACTGCTCGTCCAGCCAATTCAGCACAAACATGATATGTCTTTTACAATAGACTATTTTAAACTCCAGCTTGTTTGTTTAACCTTAAGATTCTCAAACAACATACTTGCTGACATTGTAAATCCCAATCTGGTTCACATATGCATATATTTGTTTATGCCCATCTGTTTCTATTTTCTGGGTTCAGCTATGGGTTAGAATTGTTGCTATTCCTGGAATTTCTACACCATTTCTAATGAAAATATTCCTCTGTGGATTACATTTCATATGGTCAGATACCAGACTGATTGACTGCTTAGAAAATGTGTATATCTTCTATTAGCAATTGGTTTACAGGTGATTACATCTAACTGGAAATCTAGAGGTACTCTATCCATTCACCAATTGTGGAATTTAGTTTGGCTTAACCACAGACTCGATAGATATAATCTACATGACCTTCAATTGCCTGTTGAACGAGATATTTTTTGGTCACATCTCACTAATTATTTTTTAAAGTTGCACTTAGTTTTGCTCCTTAACCTCCACTTAATGATTCCTTTGTTTTATTAACTGTGTTATTTCTGCTACTTTGTTCATTTCTGGTATTGACGAAATAGCATATTGGAATTTCTATAGATACTGTTATGTGAAGTTTTTTTCTTAGATGGTCTTTCCTTATCATCTATCTCTCAGTTTTTTCTTCTTTCCTCTCCATTTGTGCTATTCATTGGATGCCTTTCCAGTATTAGCCTTATTTTCTTTACAGAGTGATACATATTTGAAGTTATACTGTTTTCAATTGATGTCTCTATTCGACATTATCTTTTTTGTGGACTGGCATCATTGAAATCGCATGTACCTCTAGATTCTCAAACATATTAAACTTTAAATAAAGGTTCAAAATAGCTCCAAAAAGCATTAGGCACCAACCGTGGTCATCTGGTTGCACTTGACCGGGGAAGTGTCATAACGTATTGTCGACTGCTATGGAGCACAGGTGCGATACAGGACAAATTTTATCGTAGTATAAGGTTTTACCTTCAGAGTTTGCCTCTAGAATGGAAGTCAAAAATCCTCAGCAGGGCAAGGCACTAGGCTGTGGCTGAAGAGGGCTTCAAGTTGTCAGAAAACCAGTGCATGAAGTCTAGGTGAAGATAGTGACTTTTGGCAGGAGAGCTCAGGGAGGGAGAAATGTGAGTTTCGCACCCAAAGAAAGGCCCTCGCTGGCCGGATATTTTTCACGCCATCGCTTGGTGAAAATGTCTACCTCTGAACGTAGTCACTTTTTTTGAGCTCTGATTCTTCCAGTGGAGCAAGGTTGTAGTGAAAGAGGGCTTCACAAGGCCAGACACTGTCTTCTTGAAGTCCCACTGGAGCGGATTTGCTGCTCCAGAAAAGAATGTAGATGGAGCAACCTGAATCTTTGGCTGAGCTACAATGCACTTTCATTGAATTGGCTTGGCAGGTTGGTCTCAGTTTCCCTTCAGGCCTTGGACCAAAATGTTAGCAAAAAATTAATAGGTTCTAAGTTTGGGGAATCCTTAGGCGGAATACACTTTGACACCACCTAGGGGTCCAGGACCTTGGGAACAGCAATTTGCGGGTCAAGTCTCCCTCCAGAAGAGGCCAGATGCATCCACCAGGGCAGGTCCAGTGATACCTGGTCAGCTGGGTAGCTGCAGGTAAGGCTTCTGGAAGCTTGATGTGCCCTGTAGCTCAAAAAGAGGTCAGCCAAGGGACCACTGGAGTCATTTCTGGGGTCCTGAATTCAAGGCAAGCTGGTCCAGTCTTCCTTCAGGATTCAGATAGCAGGGCAGTACTTCTTCTGACATTCAGAGGTCCATGACTATTCAGAGAGGGGTACTGGGGATGCAACATTTATGGCAAGTGTCAGCTTGTGGGTTGGGAAAACTCCTGGCCACTTCTTACCACTTGGGTAAATGTTCCCAGGGCTAACCCTACCTACTTTTGTTGCATTTTCTGGTTTTCTGGAAACTACCCCACACCCACCATACAAGAAAATACCATAGGTGGCATGCCCTTCTCTGTTCAAGCAGCCAAACTATGGAACTCTTTACCCCCAAACATAAGATCCACAGATAACTACCCTATCTTTAGTAGACTTCTCAAGAGTTGGCTCTTCCCAACATAACCACCATACTCAAACATAAATATACAGCATATCCCTCTGTACATAAGAATTTATTTAGACTTGAGATGTGTACCTACATATGGGTATTGCTTTGTATAAACGTGTATAATAGTTATGTTTTTAAATATATAGATATTTGTTTGTTCTGCTTAACAAGTGTACATATTTCTTATATTTATATTATTCTATGTTTAAGATATATATAGGTGACTGCATAAATACGTAAATCTTTTATCATAAATATTTATCTACAATTGCTTCACTATTAAATTATAAAAAACAAATTAACTTAAAGTACAGCAACACTTGAAGGTCTGAAATTATTAAATACAACTTAAATCTCCATATATTACCTTCCGTATACATATATACCTTCCATGTACTTATGTAACTTTATATGTATTACTTCGTTTCTAATTCAGCATCTCCAATGCACTCTACCCTACATCTCACCCTATTCCTCTTGCAATATATCCTCTACCACCACTCTGACTCATCTCAAACCACTTTCTACTAGTCTCTCCAATGCACTACCATATTTCTCACCCTATACCTCTCTCAATATAACCTCTACCTCTCCTCTCTCACTCATTCCAAACCCTATTCCACTGTAATGATCCTCAAAATATCCTTTTTTAGTCTCTTCCCTCCTCTACCACTCTTTGCATTATCTCATACCTCTTTAACGTTTCAGATCTCCCAAACAAGCCTTTCTAATCCCGTCCATCTTACTCTTCCCCTTCCACCTACCCTTTACTCATCCCAAACCTCCTCCTACTGTTATGAACTCCAAACAAAACAAACTTTCTAGACCCCTCCCTCTTCTATCAATCCACAATCCTTTTCAATCCAAGTAACAGAATAACATGTCTACTGCTCAAATTGATTTCATATTCCCCAATACTAATTCACTACCAATCCTTTTTGGGTTCCGGAGTAGCGTACTACTCGCCGAAAAGCACTTCAACACCTCATCAACGGTTCTGGAGTAATGTGCTACTCACCAAAAAAGCACTGTGATGCCTAGTCAGGGTGTAGTTAGCACTAAATAACTACAATCACAATTACAATTACAGTGCCCTTCTCCTTACATTTAACATGGCTTAACCCTACTTCACCAGCCATATGACACTGCACACTGGTAGACAGCCACTTTTGGCTTAGAAAGGAAAATGAGAACTTTGTAAAAGGGTCATTTTCAAAATAGTGATATAAAATATGACTTAACCATTAGGCTGGATTGTAAAATACTATTAAAATAAGTCCTTGAATCATTTTTGTAGTTGCTCCCAAATGAAAATTAAGCATTATGAGGTGTTATAATGTAATCCAGTTTTTCGCTATGGGAGAGCTAGCCTTGCTACAGTGAAAAATGACTTTGGATGTTTGTCACTGCAAGGACATGTAAAAATATAGATGCCCTACTTTTTTAATACCATGCACTCTGCCCTGTGGGCATTTAGTGCCTACCTTAGGGATGATTCATAAGTATTCAAAAGATAGCTTTAAGCCTGGTAAAAGGTTTATTTTGCCAGGTCGCAATAGAAATTTAAAACCACATGCCCGGGCTGCAATGGCAAACCTGTAGAAATGTTTGACAGTGCAACTTTAGTGGGTAGCACAATTAGTGCTGAAGTCCGCTATTAGCATTTAATTTACAACCCCAGGGTACATGTTGTACTACATACCAGAGTCTCACAAGTAAATCGAGTAAATTAAATGTACCAATTAGATATATGCCACTTTTATCATGTTTAAAAGGGAAAGCACAATAACTTTTCCACTGGCCAGCAGGAGCAATGTGCACAGATTCCTATGTTCAACATAACTGAGTTCATCTACAGAAGGCAACAATCTGGTGAATGCCACACATAAGTCATTTTCAACAACCAAGGTGAGAACCAGAGGATTTTTGTAATTTTGTGGCTGGAGTGAATAACTCATAATTATGGAATTATTACATTTGCCACATAATTTGCAGATTTGATAAAAAATGTTTCAAGTTAAAATGGATAAAGACAACACTGCCATAGAATGTACAAATACAAAATAAGCACAAGCAGTGTGGGCCTTTAGCGTTGCACTACTGTATTTTCGCTGAATAACTCGCCAACTCATACTCTCTACTTTTCGTGGCACCACTGCTTAGTAGCCACAACTGTTGAACATCCAGCAAAATTTGAAAAGGAGCGTTAATATTCCTCTACTTCTCAATCCCATTTTCAAGCAATAGTAAGAGTCCAAACAGATATATTCAAAAGGTGAATTTCTATAGAATTCAAGTTTCAGGAGTCTTGTAGTTGTGTTTCCAAACTCCAACTTTTATTCATTTTATTAAGGCACATCTATTTTTCTCTCAATCGTCCCAGCCAACACGTTTCGTCTGAAAGGACTTTCTCAGGGCTATAAAATTAAAAAAACTTATATCACCAATGTGAACTGAATGTCCATCTTAAACACATATAATTAATACTCATTTACAAAGGTCACATCTAACTATTAAACCCACCAAGACTCCATACTTAAATGTTAAATGCTTCCTATATATATATATAGAATTTAGTCCTATTATATCATCCTTAATACAATATGTACATGATTCTTTGCAAAGTAACATTAACTGTATACCACACTTTCCTGCCTATATACAACCTTTAAAAAATATGTACAATGCCCCAACATTTCTTGCTTCTGGCCACCTAACATACAACTCTCTTTCTTTTATTATAAACCAGATATTAATTTTAAACAATTATTTTTAATAAATAACCTACTAAATAACCTATATTATATAATACCTATGAGACCCTCTACTCCATGCTATCGTTCTGAACTAAACCTGCATCCTAACGCATTTTGGCCCATAGGACTTCCTCAGGGTTTTATCTTCCAATACTGTCAAGTTTAAATGGCTTGTATTGCACCGCCAGGTTCCATCTCATAATAGGAAATCAATCTGTTTTCCCGGGTGGTAAAGTACCCCCTGATTAATTTTTTTTTCTTTGTGGCTCCAAGCGAGAATGTCATAGTGTTGAGCAACCTACATTTTTGCCAGTTAATTAAGAAACCCTGGCTGTATAATATGGCCTTTCTGCAGCATAATCATTGCAGCTCAGACTGATTAAACCTCTGCAGAAGGACTTTGGGGCGGTTTTGATGACGTTATATTTATTTCAAAGTGAACTGTGAACTATCGCCTATTTCCCTATGCTTCACGGTTCACTGTTACACTTATACATATATATCACCAATAGGTGGTTGCCACTGGGTATTTATAGTTAGGTCTGCTGTTTACTAGGAAAAGCGTTCATTGTGTTGCTAATAACTCTGGTACAATTTTATGAATCTCCGCAAAACTTTCTGAAAAGGTTCTACCTTGTGCATGGTGCATGGAAATTTCGGGATGATCCATCAAGCGGGGTCGAGAACAAAGGGGGATCCCAAAGTCAAAATCCTCATGCATTTTCCATAGATAAGAAGTGCTACCGCAAAAACTGAATAACACCACATTTGTCATGAAGCTAGATCTTGGTGCACAGATTGTGATTTGATGTAAATCGTTCTGTAGTTTTTGAGAAATTAGGGTTCAGAAATATTTGTATATCTGAATGAGTTAAAAAATAGATCGTTCAAATTGGCCCACTGAGCTTTTTTACCCCTTGGGCCGATTCTCTCTCTCTGGAGTTAGACGCAACATGAGAAAAATGTTGCTGGCAGCCATTACAGGACTTGGGGACTTAATTCCCTATCCTGAGGTTACAATTAAGGGATATTAGGGGCATGCGCCATGGGGGATCCAGAGTGAACCCCTTGGGGCCAGAATACAAAAAAGAATCAGCAATTTTTGCCACGATCTCAAGGGACTCCTGCGTGATATATGAGAATGGTGGCTGGGGTCTCATTCTTCAATTATAGGCCATGGGAGGACAAAGCCCGGGACTGCATTGTTTACTTAAGGGAAGGGGGTATGTGGCCTCCTTCCCTGAGCCATTATAGGCCCCAGGAACCCATCCCCAGAGCAGTACTCCATAAGGCTCACAGACTCCCTTCCGGCCCCAATGAGCCCATACTGGGCTGAAATGTCCATAAAAGGGGAGGCGGGCCATGCGGCTGGCCTTCACAAGTCTTCTAAGGCCCTGGGGGAGGCACATTCTATATTTTAAAAGGGAGAGAGCCGCAGTGTCCCCTTCCCATAGCCTCTGTAGTCCATCCCCAGGGTAGAAATTTACAAAATAGGGGAGGAGTGGTCTCCAACCCAGAGCCTTTAAAATGCACTGGGAACCCCATTCCTCAGGCCACTATTTGCATTAAAAAGGAAGGGGGAGGGGGAAAACATGCGGCCCCTTCCCGATGCATTAATGGCCCCAGGGACCCCAGGCCACCTTACAGGTTATGTCGGTTGTAGCCGACCCCCAGTACACAACAGTTTCCCTGCCTGCACCAGCATGGGAAGGAAAACTTGCGTTTGCTATCTCCTGGCTGGAACATTTTCAAAACTCCCACTAAACGGGAGCACAAAACACAAAATTTGCTCCCAGCTGGCGGGAGCTTTGAAAATGGTCTGGGCGGGAGCGTTGAAAATGCTCCAGACGACTGAGAGTAGACTTTTCACCTCCCAAACTGAAGCGGGCAGGAAAACAGATCAACAAATTGCTCCCACCCATAGGGAGCAGCATAAATATAATATTATTTTACACTAAAAAAACTAGAAAATCAATGAAAAAGCCAAAGGCTGAAGTGAACTAACATTATAGTTAGATATGATAAAATGATCTGTATTTGTTTAAAAAATGTGAGAAATTCACTGAAAAAGCCCCAAAAACTGAAATTCACCAGTTATAGTTAGCAAAGCTAACTACAGTCTGTGGCCCTCCATGCACTGCTTATGATCTCACATATTACATCACTCATGACACGTTGTATGAAATCATTTATGACATCCCTGATGACATCTCAAATGATATCCCTGAGCTGTTTTCGGCCCAGGAACCTGTCGTGTTGCCCCTTTAAGTTATGTTTGGAATTGTTTTGCTTTGACATTCCTTTATGTCACAGGATTCCTTTCCTAGCCTCTGTGTGTTACAGTTGCTGGGAAGAAGTCCTGTGTAGGTTGTACCCTACCTTGCTCCTGTGCTTTCTTTGCAATAAACCTACTTTTCTACCAAATATTGAGTGGACTCAATACTACAATTTTGGCGATGAGGTCCAGGAAGCACTAGGAACCCAAGAACCCTGATGATTTTGATTTATAAATTTCTAACTATTTTTCATATTTACAAGAAAAATATTTTTCTAATAATTTTTATTAAATTTTAACTTTCCTCCACCTCGGAAAAATACTCATGTATTTTGGAGACCTTCTACTTCAAGAATTCTGCCTCTACAGCTGTTTGTTGACTTTTTCCTTGCTGTTTCATCTAAACTGCCTCAACTTCACAACATCCATGTGAGTAACAATCTTCGTTGTTTTCACCCCGAATTTCCCTGTATGCGCAATCATCTTTGGGATCACTTCAATCTCAATCCCAGCGCAGGGTTGATGTTTACTTCGAAAAGCTTGTTGTGGACAGTGTATTTTTTTAAATCTCAAGCAAGGCAGTTTAAAGAAAAGCCTAACCTGGATCGAGCGCTTTCATTCTCGAGCGCCTTCATTCTTCCTGCAGCAGCGTTCGTTCTGATGCCTGTCATTTCCCTACGTCAGACGCACGTTGCGCGTTGATGAAAGACTCGAACGCCTTCATTCTTCGATCCTACGGCCTGCAACAGCGTTTATTCGGATTCCTGTCATTTCCTTACGTCAGACGCACGTTGCGCGTTGACGAAAGACGCCGGCGGCCATTTTATTTATTCTTTGTCCACGTTTCCAGCGTTTCCATAGAAACGTCTTCGGCGTTTCACCGGCTCTTCACATTACATTGTAATACAGCGTTTTCTTCTTTTCAAGGCACTTCAAGGCAGTTTTCATCAGCGTTTTTAAGCGCTATTTACATTTTATCATTATATTGTTCCACTGTGTCAACAAGTAAGATTATTTTCTCTTCATATTTTATTATTTTGTGACTTCCTCATGGCTACTCAAAACTTCACTATACAGTCTCCCCAAGCCTTTTGGCCATCTGTATCAGAACCTTGCATGAAGTGGCTTCAATGGAAGGCATATTTTCTAAACTTTATTGATACCATCGATGAAGAGGCAAAGATGAAACCTGAAAGAAAAAAAACATTATTTTTTACATTCTCTTGGTGCTGGAGGTTTAAAAGTATATGAGGAAATGTCAAAATGTACTGGTGGTGGAGAATCTAATGTTTTTAATGATATTCTAATAGATTTTGATAATCATTTTTCTCCAAAAGTATGCATAGGTATTACCAGGTATAAATTTTTTCGCAGGAAACAACAACCTGGAGAAACTATAGATGTTTATGTTTTTGAATTGAAAAAGATTGCTGATGACTGTAAGTTTGATCACCTTCAAGAACAATTTATAAGGGATCAGGTCGTGATGCATGCATCATATCCATCAATCCAAGATAGACTTTGGATTAATGGTGATTCCGATCTTAAAGATGTTCTAGCTATTTTTAGAAAGGCTGAACTTTCTGGTCGCAGCGCTAAAGCCATTAAGATTAATGACAAAGTTTCTCCAGATTCTAATGTTATTTCGGAACATACTGTTTCTAAGATTCAAAGTAAATCTAATTATAAGCAGAGGTTCCAAAATAAACCTAAGTCTGGTGAGGTTAAAAATCCTGATAAAAATCCTGATAAACTCAAGTGTTTCAGGTGTGGCAGTAGTTCACATTTGGCTAACTTTAAATTGTGTCCTGCCATTAAGGGAAAATGCTCAAATTGTGGGTTAATTGGTCATTATTCCAGAGCTTGTCACAGATCTAAAAGTAAAAAAGTTAAGGTGATTTGCGATTCATCTGATTCTAGTGATGAAGAAAACTTAGTTAGAAAAGTTTTACATTGTTCTATTGATGACATTAAAAAAGTTACACATTGCTCTATGGAAGATGAGTGTGTTCAGAAACCACTTGAGAAAGATTATATTTTCAACATCAATGACTCCTTCAAAGGGAATGTCCTTAAAAAACCTATTTGTAACATGTTGATTGGTGGGGTTCCCATCAATATTTATGCAGATTCCGGCTCCCCTTACACAATTGTTAATGAGAAGGTGTGGAATTCTGATTTTGCACAGTATTTAGGTAATGATTTTTATGCTTCTGATATTTCTCCTGAAGGGTTTTTGGGGGAAAAGATTGAGATCATTGGTTTTAAACCTTTAAAGTTCAGATTTAAGGACAGAGACTCCCTAGGGAAACTCTATGTGTCTAAACGTGGTCCTTCTGTCCTCGGATGGAGAGATCAGAGAGATTTAGATATTATTCTGAATCCCAATAGTCCCGAACCTGTTTTGATAATTAATGATGGTGAAGAAATTGGTGATTCCATGTTTAAAAAGTTCCCCAAAGTTTTTAGTGGGAAAATTGGTAATCTTCAAGGATTTTCTCATCGCATTGTCTTGAGAAGTGATGCCAAACCTAACATTTTTAAAGCTAGGAATATATCTATTTTAGTTCGCAGTGATGTTGAAAAGGAATTGGAGAAGTTAGTTAGAGAAGATATTATTGAGGCTATAGAATCCTCTGAATGGATTTCTCCAGTCGTTATTGCCAGACGCGCTAATGGCAAAATTCGGCTATGTGTTGACCTTCGCCATTTGAATGAGAACATTGTAATTGACACATTTCCATTACCCAAGATTTCTGAAATGTTGTCTTCGGTTAAAGGTGCCACCATTTTTTCTACTTTGGACCTTTTCGGCCGCATACCATCAGATTTCCTTGGATTATGACAGCAGGCACCTCACATCATTTATTACCCCTATGGGGTGTTTTCAATTTAAGAAGATGCCATTTGGCTTAGCCTCCGCTGCTGCCATTTTCCAACGTATTATGCACCAATTATTTGGCAAACATCCTAAAATTAGATTTTTTTGGGATGATATTTTAATCTATGGAAAAAATGAGGTAGAGCACAACTCCATTCTTGAAGAGGTTCTCAATATTCTGGATGGTAAAGGTTTAACCATTGAGTTTTCCAAGTGTCATTTTGGAGTTAAATCTGTAACTTACCTAGGTCATGTTCTGTGTTCAGATGGTGCCTCAACTAAACCCAAGCTTGTTGATGTCATTAAAGAGGCACCCTCCCCTACCAGCAAGGATGATGTCCGATCATTCCTCGGTATGGTAGAATTCTACTCTAAATTTGTTAAGGGGTTTTCTAGTAAAGTTTTTAATATTAGACAACTTTTGGAAAGTAAAGTCAAGTTCGAGTGGTCCGCCCTTTGTGAAAATGAATTCAATAGTATTAAATCAGACATCATCAATGCCCCAGTGTTATCCTCTTTTGACTTAGACCTTGATTCTGTCATTACGGTCGATGCCAGTAACAAGGGTTTGGGAAGCGTTCTTTCGCAAATTGACAGTTCTGGAAAAGAACACATTGTCGCTTTTGCGTCCAGGGCTCTTTCAGTCCCAGAAAGTAAATTTTCTGTTATTGAAAAGGAAACTCTTGCTGTTGTCTGGTCTTTGGAACATTTTCGAAGTTTTGTATGGGGCAAAAGTTGTGTGGTTAGAACTGATCATAAACCCCTTACCAAGCTTCTCTCCACTGATGGCCTTTACAATGCTACTGCTAGAATTGCTAGAATGTCTATGCGCTTACAATACTTTATAATCAAAATTGAATATTTTCCAGGCAAAAGCAACGTTATTGCTGATTTCCTTTCACGCATGCCTTCAGACTTGCAAGAGTGTGCGGTTAATGACTGGGATTCTTTTCAAGTTGCTCTTATTCATGATGAGAATCCTTTTTGCATTGAGAAGAAGGTTTGGGCTGAGGAGTATGTTAAAGACAATGTTCTGACCTCTGTAGTTTCTGCTATTCGCAAGGGATGGCTGGAGAAAAGCAAATTGTCATCTGATCTTAAACCGTTCTGGGAGGTCAGGAATGAACTCACTGTTTTGGATAATACGATTTTTCGTGGTGACAAAGCTGTTCCTCCTGTAACGTTGAGGAACTCCATTTTAGGGTTATGCCACAAGGATCATTGTGGTATTGTCAAGACCAAGCAAAATATCAAGCAGTGGTATTGGTGGCCTGGTATGGATGTCATGTCTGAAAGAATGGTCCGAGAATGTGTGGTTTGTTCTAACTCCGATAAAGTTCTCAACACCCTGAAACCTGATATGTGTGTACCTATAGTTCCTGATGGTCCTTGGCATACTGTTGCTATGGATATTATGGGACCTATTGGGGATTGTCAGAAATTTGTGATTTCTATCATTGATATTTTTTCTAGATGGCCCTGCATTACCATTGTCGATAGAGTTGACTCAGCTACGGTTTTAGAATTTATTGATAAAGTTTTTATGGAGGAAGGTCTTCCTACGCAAATTATTAGTGACAATGGTGTCCAGTTCTTATCTAAACTGGCTAAATCTTATTTTGACAGGACAGGTATAATTCATAAAACTACTTCATTGTACAGTCCAAGTGGTAATGGATTATGCAAGAGATTTAATAAAGTCTTGAAAAGTGCCATTCAACTTGCCAAAATGAAAGGTGACGATTGGGAGGTTGGTGTTTACAAAGCTGTCTGGTCCTATAGAACCAATACTCATGATGCATTAAAGATGTCACCATTTGAAATTATGAGAGGTCGTGTTGCTAGGACTAAATATAATCCTAATTGGTTGCATAAGAAAGATTGTTTAGATATCTGTATGAATGAAATTAAAAATAATATTATTGGAAAACATCTCCAATATAAGAAGAATTTTGACAATAAATTTGCTTCTGGTGCTACGAAGGTTGAAACTGGGATGCTGGTTAAAGTTAAAAAAACGTGGAAGGTTCGCAAAGGTGAATCTCAGTTTTCTAAACCTTTAATGATTAAGAAAGTTTTTCGCAATGCTGTCCTTTTGAGTGACGGTAAGGTGTGGAATTTAAAGAGAATTACTATTTACAAAGGAAAGGAGGATTTTTGCTCTGTTAATTCTGCAAATTGTTCTAACATCTCTCCGGATTCTCCTACTGTTCAAAAAGAGGATCATGGTGGTTTTCTTTTTTCTTAAAACATTTCTTCTCCTCCTGTTCCTGTTGGTACTTCTACTGATGGTTTTAACAGTGAAGCTGTTCCAGAGGTTACTAATAAGGATGTGTTTGTTTCCTCTAGTATTGTTAAAGATGCTCACAATGCTGATGAATGTTGTTCTTCTAATAGTAACACCAACAGCACTACTGTCAAAGATTTCAACTGCTCTAAGAATACTGTCATTGGTAAGAAACGTGTTTGTTCCAAACCCATATGGTTACAAGATTTTGTTTGTTAATTATTTTGTTTTTTTTTCTTTTTGTTCATAAGGAAGAAGATGTGTCGTGTTGCCCCTTTAAGTTATGTTTGGAATTGTTTTGCTTTGACATTCCTTTATGTCACAGGATTCCTTTCCTAGCCTCTGTGTGTTACAGTTGCTGGGAAGAAGTCCTGTGTAGGTTGTACCCTACCTTGCTCCTGTGCTTTCTTTGCAATAAACCTACTTTTCTACCAAATATTGAGTGGACTCAATACTACAGAACCCCAACCCCCAGGGCCCAATCAATTTAATAAGGCAAAGGGGGTGTATGAACCCCATTCCCAAGTGGTTCAGCCCAGGGGACACCATCCCTCTAGACCTAATGTATTATTTAATGGGAGGGGGAGCCACACAGCCCCGGTGCAAGCCTTAAAATGGCCTTGTCAACCCAATCCTCCAATGTTGTAATTACACTTAATAGGGAGGGGGTCAACGTGGCACCCCTCCTTGAGTCTTTTTAATGGTCTCGGGGACCCCATCCCCCGGGGCCAGCGCGCATACTGGTCGCAGGGAGCCCACACCTGGGACACAGTAATTTCCCTGCCCGCACTTGTGCGGGCAGGGAAACTTGTGTTTAATCCTGCTCACCAGAAGCATTTTTTAATTTCTTGCCAAACGGGAACAAACACTAAAGGGGCAATAAAAATGCTGACTAGGGCCACAGGGGCCCTGAGGCACCTCACACGGCCCCCAACGTCTGCATGGTGTATGCCTTGGGTGGGCACCCACCTATTTAAAATGGAGGCCCTGGAAAATCAGGTTCCCAGGGCCAAAAATAGGTGTTGGGAAGGGGTCACATGGCCCCCTCCTTTTTGCAATAAAATAAGGACCTAAGAGATTGATTCACCAGGACCTAATGAGTCTCAGGGAGGGGGTCATGCGGCTACCCTCCCTTTTAAAAAGCAAATAGGGCCCTGGGCGATGGGGTTCTTGGGGCCTAATGAGGCCCAGGAAGGGAGGTGCGCAATATTACAGTGAGTGATAGTGACTGTGCTTGGTTGAGTCAGAATTTCCACTTATTATTTTTACTACTAACCATTTGACAAATCTGCATGAAACTATCCCAGGAATAATAATCTGGTTTGAGAATGTTGTAGCAAGCTTTATGCAGATTTGTCAAGGGGAGGATGAAACATTTTATGAAATTACACCAAAATAACATGAAAATAGACCTTTTAAAGGAGGTACCTTTATACCTTCGCTTGGTTTAATGTAAATCCTTTCAGTAATTAGTATTAAAAGAAGTGTCATGTGAGGTTGCAAGGTTCAAAAGCTAGAGATATCTTGATAGTTGAAATAGAGTTATCTGAATTGATTATAACTTTACCAACATTTGATGAAATTGACAAACCCTTAATATGTTTTTCTTATTCGTCATAATAGTAAATGTGTGCATCTCCGTCAATCGTGAGGTAGCTAAAATAGTGGGTGGGGGATTCAAAAAAGTGCAAAGTTGTTAATAACTATGACATCTTTTAATTAATCCACTTAAAATGTATCCTTGCACATGTTCAGTCTTCTGTGGGTGTGACAAAGATTCCTGTAGATTCATGAAGGGGGACAAAGTTAAGAAGGTCCATATGCATTTTCATATGCAAATAAATGTGTTGCTGTGCAATGAATCTGCTTGAAATGTTATAGCTGCTTACAGGTTAAGTTCAGTGCATGAATTGTGCAAATCTGACCAGGTGGAAGGCAAAGGTAAAGAGGATTATAAAATCATTGATTTCCAGATATATTTGGTGATGTTTCATAGATCTGTTAGATGCTGTGTAGACAATTATATCCTTATTTATGATTTTACATGGAGCACCCTATTTCGTCAGGTCAGCAGTAAGCATGGGCGAATTTTGCGAATCTCGCGTTCGCGAATTTTGCGGATTTGCGAACTCGCAATCCGCAAAATCCGCGAATTCTCGCGAATTTGCGGATTTTTTTTTTTTGTGTGTTTGCGCGGGTTTCTGCCAGTTCGCGAGGGTTTTGTACAATGTCGCAAATTGCGAACTTACCTGTCGGGTCGCAAGTTTCGCGAACTTGTTGTTTCTACGTGTCCAGCCTGTTTGGGACACTCTTCTTCATCACTGCCACTCTCTGTCACCACTGCCACTCTCTGACTACTCATGCCACCCTCTGGCCCACCCATGCCACCCTCTGTTTCATCACAGCACCCTCTGGTTGTCCAGTCAGTGTACATTATTGTGGCAACGCAAGCACACCTTCCCTGCCTCAAGTGACCTGAATTAATTTGGGGCTGATTAATGTGTCACAGAATATTTTTTTAGCTGGCACCTGCTTCCTTAGTGCTTCCTGATTAGTGAACTTTTGCACTTGCTAAGTGCTTTCATTGTTGCAAAATTAGTTACAACACCTGCCCTGCCCCAACTGACAATAATGAATTAGGGGCTGATTAATGGATTTGAACTGCCAGCCTGGCTCCTGCTTGTCTCCCTTAGCTGTAATTCAGGACCTTTGTGGCATATGTGTAACTATTCTGAGGTTCAGAGCAGGGTCATATAATAGTTGCAACTGGCAACTGAACTCTGGAGGGGCCCCTCAGCAAGCACTACAGGAAATGGCTACTAATGATGAGCCTGAACTTTTGAACCTGGTAAGTAGTTACTTTCAGTTTGCTAAAATCGTATTTCTGCAATTTTGCACTTATTCGCGGGGCGCGAACTCACGCGAACTCACGCGAACAGTGCGAGCAGTGCGAGCAAAATCCGCTGCTCGCGGATTTGCGGATTTTGCGGGAGATTCGCGAATCTCGCGGATTGCGAATTTCCCGAAAATCCGCAAAATCCGCGAGCGAAACGGATTTTCCGCCCATGCTTAGTCAGCAGAGGGATGTACTCCACTTCCCTGGTGGTGTGCACTCCACCATATTTATAGATTTTCACAGGCAGGTGAATCACCGTATGGGTTCTGGAGAAGACACCACAGGTTTGCTCTGTGAGTACCATGTTCAATGCACCCAAACAGCAAACTTTGCAGTTTTTCTAAAACATAATTTAAAAACAAAAACTATTGGCCCTGATATGCTGGGAGTTTCTTTTCAGTGCATGGAGAGAGTGAGATTTCATTATTTATTTTTCCTTTTTACGACTGCCATGCTTTCTCTGGCAGTTCTAAATAGAAGAAAATGTACATGAGAACATATGTCCTCATTACGGCAGATGGGCTGAGTTACTTTAACTAACAGCCAACTATGTGACCGGTCCTCAGTCAAACATTTCCCCAAGCAGAGCCATCCTAGGCTCCAGGGTCATAAACTCAATAGTTCACCCAAATACTGAGTTCATGTTTGTTGGACAAGGTACTCGGCCAGATTTCTGTTAGAATATCCTGTGCGCCAAACTCTAAATAAGCTTTTCAACATGATTAAATTACTCTTGATATTTTGGCTTTTGGTAGATTGGTCAAGGGGCGCACAATAAAGTGGCTGAGAGGGTCAAAAAGGTGTTTACTGGTGATAAGTTTGGCAGGCTTCAACAAATTAACATGATATTTTGCAGACAGATAACAAATTGAGTGCAACACATGAATTTCATGTTTCAAGGACATCTGATAAGGTAAAGGCCAACATTAAAGAACAGATGGTCAAACGTTTTGATTTGCTAGTAATGTTGGTGCAATTTCATAGACCGCACACAATTTGGCAAGCACTTGGCATCCTCAACTTACTTCTGATATTGATATTGAGTTCCCTACAGATTGGTCATAGAAAAGACACACAAACTAATGAGCACCAAGCAATTGCCATTCTAGATGTACGATCAGAGCAACCAGTATTGTGAAACAGGTAAGCATATGAGATGTTGAGTATCACAGTTTACCTGATGGCATGTTAACACATCTTTCCATATATGGATTTTCAAACAAGGCCTTAAAGGATTATCGACAAAGGCTGACTTGTGAGCTAAACAGGAATTATTGATGAACATGTAAGGTGTCTGAAATCTGAACAAATTGATGCTAGGTCTTGCTCTCAATAATTTTTGACACCGGAACTAGTAATATTTAGAAGTAAAGAGTCTTAAAGATAGGTAACGCAGAAGGTTGTTATCACCACCTAATGAAAATAAGAATATGTTTTCAGGAAAAGTGAATTTATAAATGTTGTGGCTGTTATGTGTGTGAATTTTGATTCACCAAATGTACAAATATAACAGGTTTTTTAATTGTTCAATATCAAAACATTAATTAATTCCAGGACCACGTATGTGCTATATATTCTCCATGGTCCTTGCAAACATTCAGGTGTGGCCAGCATGATTCATCAACTTAGAATGAGGATTACAGAACATAAAGGTGCCAGCAGAAGTGGTGATGAAATATACCCAGTAGCTGCTAACTTTAGGATCTGCCATAATGGTGACTATATCACTCTTACATTTACAGGAATCCATGTAGAACATCAACATCCATGAGCTCCATTAGGGACAATTGGAATCCAAGATTTTTATCATGTAACCCAAATTGAAATATTCTGGTTTAAAAACAGACAAAGGATTGTACAACATTCTTCAAGAATGAGGAGAAGCTGCATTTGGGGTTGATTATCTTGACTGAATAAATACAAATACCTTGCTAAGGCTAATTGAAATCAGCAACGTATGAATACAGATAGAATTCCATATTTTGTGGTCCTAAAGATATTAAAACCCAGTATTGTGCTAAGATGAATTTGATAATTAACTATATTTGGGTGCATATAATTACAATAACCATATATATATATCTACGAAAAGTAATGATGTGTGCAATGCAAATCTGATACTTTGTGAGTAATGCAGACACTTTTATGCTGAGAAATCCTAAATTGAATCAAATAATTTGGGAACCTTTTGGGAATTTGTCATGGATCAAATATCAATAAAGAACTGTAGAATATGTTTAGTTTATGATTTCTGAAGCAGAATGTGTTTAACATGTCATCAGTACAAGGGGAGTTATAAAAAAAGGAGTCAATTTTCCATTGCAGTATCTTTATAGAAGGGTAACAACTGACTTTCATGATCATGTGACTATTAAGTCATCTGATATATAATAGCACTTTAACAAAGCCCATGGACGTGGTTGATATGTTGGCATTGTGTAGTTAGCCCCAACACTTTTTTCACTTTCAACTTTTGAGATGATCATGATGGGAAATATATGGAAATGAGATTCTTTTAATATTTTTTATAGCACCCCCTCTGGTATTTGAGCATGATGTATGAATTTGTTTTATATTGCACCTCAGCACAGTTGTTTTTTATTAGATCTGGTAAGTGGGCATGGCTAAAGTAGGGAGAGGCAAAAAGTGTTCATTGCTAATAACTTTGGCAGTGTTTTGACAGATTTGCACTAACTTTGTCAGGAATTTACATGTTCAGTTATCTGTTGGTATGTCAAGGTAAACCACTTGTAGTAGTCCAAGATTTCATGCAGATTAGACAAGAGTGGGTAAAGTTAAGGCAGAGGAGGATAAAAAAAGCTTTGATTTTCTAATAATGTTGACAGCATTTAACAATTTGCATGAAAGGTGAGGCACCAGAATTGGGTTTGTCTTGCAAACTGCATCTGTAGTTGCCAGTTGGCCACATGGGAGACTGGGTGCCCCAAGCCAGGTTTTTTTCTGGTTCTGGGCTGGGTCAGGAATCTTCACAAACAAATGTTACCACTTCTCGGATGTCCTGTTACGGGGAACTGTGACATCAATGCATTCTTCATAAGGTGGATGAGTAGTCTGCCATTTTCTGGCGGGCATCCCACATCCACAGAACTCTAAATAAAGGCCCTTATTGGGCTTTATCAAAAACACTCTATCAAGAGAAAATCTGCTTTCAGATTAATGTGCTGAAGGAAATGTAATCTTATGTTCAGAAATGTCTTTGTCTACTAATCTGCTAAGAACTCATAATGTGGTGTAAAGTAACATACTGAGGCTTGGTTGAAAGCTGCTGGATTCATTAGTTAATGTGATAGGTTTTCTTGCACAAGACTGAACATTAGGTCATTGAGAATACAATCCATGCGAGTCACGCTGGAGGACTTTCTGAAATACAAGTACGAAGGAGAACCATCTGGATCATGATTTTATGGTGTTTCTTTTAGTTTACTGAATGCAAGGAACATTTAGGGGCTTGTTAGGCAATTGCAGTTTAAAATGTATTTTAATTGTTATTAAAAGGTAATACAGTATTAGATTCAAAAGGGTGTGGAGTTTCTACAGTAAAGTGATGCTTACCCTTCTGTAAATGGTATTACACCACTAACGTTTGACTTGCCTAGGGACTTGGATGAATTTCAAAGTGGCGTGATTCATTTCCTGACGACCTGACGATTAAGGACAAAGGACAGATTATGGAAAAGGAAAGAAAGAAAGAAAGAAAGAAAGAAAAAAGAAAGAAAGAAAGAAAGAAAGAAAGAAAGAAAGAAAGAAAGAAAGAAAGAAAGAAAGAAAGAAAGAAAGAAAGAGAAAGAAAGAAGGAAAAAAGTAAGCACAAAGGAACAAAGGCAAAAATTAAGGAGGAAAGAAAATGGAAAGAAGGCAACAAGAAAAAAGAAGGATAGAAAGCAAAACAGAAGGAAAGAAGGAAAGAAAGAAAGAAAGAAAGAAAGAAAGAAAGAAAGAAAGAAAGAAAGAAAGTGGCTTGGAGAATTGATCCATGAACTAGTTGTGCCAGTCTGTTTGACAATATCTGTGATGAAAGGTGTGGCACCATGTTTATGTGTTTCCAGCATCAAACTGCAGTCAACGGTTTTTAGTGGGTGATGTGATTTGCCTGTCTGGGTGGGAGGTTAAGGGGGAGGGGGGGAGCAGACTGGGTCAAATATTGAAAGCGGGGGTTTGGGAGGTTTCATCATACTGGAAGAGCTTAAAACGAAGAAAGGCGAGGTAATCGTTGACGGTGGTGGTAGGAGATTTTCTTCAAAGATTAAAGCTCCTTTGGCTCCTCCTTTCATTGAACAGTATTATGTGATGACTATGTCTCCCTAACGGCGAAACGACAGTTGTGTCACTGAGATAAAAGAGTATATCTTGCTGCAAGGTGCAAAGCGAATAAAGGCATTAAAATATTATGCCAGATAAATAAAGTGCACCAGTAATACCATATCAATAAAATAATGTGCACTAAAAATGTTAAAAATGCAGAATCATGTGCTATCGAAATTTTGATTTTCAATAATACATTGTCAACGACATGCTGTCTTGTGGCAGGCACATCATAAATGTACTCAAGGTGAACAAAAGCCATCAGGATTTTCGCCTATAAAGGAGTTATGTGTCGCAAAAGGGAGATTGTGCCCTGTACTTGCTACGTAATGCAAATCAATCAATCCTGAAGGGGGCTGGTTAGCTGATTGGGTCCGGGTATTGGGTTAAATCATTTGTAGTAGTATTTGCTAGCCAAAACACATAAACCCCATGAAGAATAATGAAAGAGGGTGTCCATTTGCATTTATTATTGTGAAAGTCTTTGAATACTATGGCATTTAATTGCCAGTTTGATATTATGTTATTACTTGAAATGAGAGTGGTGGTGACACTGCCTTGGACAGTTATATCATGTTTCATCTGGCTGGAAAATACTCATGAACTTCTATCGGGTTCACCAGGGGTCACAGCTGCGACCTCTGACTTCCCCTTTGCAGCCCCTGGGACTGTCCTTGCGACACTTGGCTCAAGAGATGCCACAGCATCAAGAACAGAAAGTATAATGTGATCGGATGGAGACAAGTTTACATTCTTGAAAAGGATTACCTGCATTAAGAACGCGCTACTCTACTTGTGTTTCAGTACGCGCGCAGCGCTTCTAACTTTTAAATAATTACCGCTTTTTGTATTTTCTTTAATATAATTTCCTTACCCCCTGTTTTTAATATTCTCGCCGCGCCCACAGACTTGCACCATAATTGGGCCCCCCACCGCTTGTAGAGCGGAGTTCTTCGTGTTGGCATTGTTTACATGTGGCGCCTGGCCGCCATATTAGGGGTGCTGTACTTTCAGCGCGCCACCGGACTCAGCGCTCTAGTGCTTCGTTTGGAGACCAGGTGAGGCTGTATTTAAGGCGAGCATTGTTAGCAGCTCGACCTTGAAAAGGATTACCTGCATTAAGAACGCGCTACTCTACTTGTGTTTCAGTACGCGCGCAGCGCTTCTAACTTTTAAATAATTACCGCTTTTTGTATTTTCTTTAATATAATTTCCTTACCCCCTGTTTTTAATATTCTCGCCGCGCCCACAGACTTGCACCATAATTGGGCCCCCCACCGCTTGTAGAGCGGAGTTCTTCGTGTTGGCATTGTTTACATGTGGCGCCTGGCCGCCATATTGGGGGTGCTGTACTTTCAGCGCGCCACCGGACTCAGCGCTCTAGTGCTCCGTTTGGAGACCAGGTGAGGCTGTATTTAAGGCGAGCATTGTTAGCAGCTCGACCTTGAAAAGGATTACCTGCATTAAGAACGCGCTACTCTACTTGTGTTTCAGTACGCGCTCAGCGCTTCTAACTTTTAAATAATTACCGCTTTTTGTATTTTCTTTAATATAATTTCCTTACCCCCTGTTTTTAATATTCTCGCCGCGCCCACAGACTTGCACCATAATTGGGCCCCCCACCGCTTGTAGAGCGGAGTTCTTCGTGTTGGCATTGTTTACATGTGGCGCCTGGCCGCCATATTGGGGGTGCTGTACTTTCAGCGCGCCACCGGACTCAGCGCTCTAGTGCTCCTTTTGGAGACCAGGTGAGGCTGTATTTAAAGCTCACTCCCCCCGCGCAGCGGTGACGCGCTGCGGCAGCGCCTGACTCGCGCCGGAGTCAAGCCAGAGTCCTGCCCGTCTGCGCCCGTCCGCGCTAAGGACGCGTGGACTGTGGTAGGACTCTATCCTCTCGCTATAATGATTTATCATTACTCTTCTGAGGCGTTACACCTGATCAGACATACTTTGCCCCCTTGCTCGCACTCGGGTCAACATCCCCTATGTGGTCCTCATATTTGTCCATGTGGCTGGTGGGAACTATCGGCTCCGTTGAAGGCCCCTAGTCAGGTAGTGTTACATCGGAAGAAGGAACTCTCTCCCCCTAGTGCCATTAAATTGTGGCACCATAATGTCAGATCCCTGTCGAAACACCACCGAGATATTTACGAACTTATCTCTTTAGAAGGCCCTGATGTCTTCTTTATGACGGAGACCTGGCTAGGCGATGAGGACTCGGCCATTATTAATCTGGCCCTCCCCCCAGGCTATGCAATCTACACCTTGAATCGTAAGGGGAGAGGCGGAGGAATTGCCATGGCTTTTAAAACCTGTATTACCTGTACTTGGAAGCCTATGGACTTGGTGGGTGCTGAGTGTGCTCAATTCTCCATCAGCATTAGTTCGAACCAAACCCTCTCAGGTCTGGTGATATATCGCCCTCCTGGGAGTGACTGTGCTTTTAGGAAAGCTCTTCCTGAGCTGGTAAGCTCTCTCTCTCTGCTCACCTCCAACCTCACCATCATCGGCGATCTTAACATCCATTTCGACGCCTTGGAGATACCAGCGGTCAGTGGTTTGCTTGACGATCTCGAAGCTGTACAGTTGACCCAATTGGTCCGTCATCCGACTCATGAGGGTGGTCACATTCTAGATCCGGTCTTCACTAACCTTCAACTGGCTGAGGTCTCACCCCCTAAACCCATGGGATGGAGTGATCATCACCTCATTGAACTTTTTATCAATACGGCTGTTCGCCCTACTGGGAAGCCTGATAAAACATCCTTCAGGCGTCCCTGGAAAAAGCTCAAATTGGAGGATTTCCCTCGTTTTTTGACCACCACACCCCTGGCTCATTCGGATGACGTCGAATCTGGGTATAACATCTTCTGCGCTTGGATTGTCCGAGCGCTCGATGTACTGATACCAGCCACCTGGAGTAGGAACCGTTCCTCCCAGTCAAATCCCTGGTACTCGGAGGACCTCAGGCGGATAAAAGCTTCCTGTCGACAAGCCGAAAGAGCTTGGAGGAAGAGCTATGAGAAAGACCTAAAAGTATCCTATCTGGTTACGGTTAAGGCATACCATAGAGCTGTCTGCCGGGCCCGAGCTGATTACTATGCACGGGAATTCCAGGAAAGTTCTAACCCTTCCAAACTGGTTTTTAAAGTCTTGAAGGAGCTCACAGTGAACAGACTCCCTAATACGGAGATCTGCTCCCTTGCCCACTGTGAGGGATTGGCCAGTTTCTTTGTGGAAAAAGTAAACGCCATCTATCGCTCTTTTCCCAAAGTTGACCTGGATAGTACGACCTTAACACCTCGTACTTCTCAATGCTTGGCCACTCTTCCCATACCATCGGAACCGGAGTTCAATCTCCTGGTGGCCAAGTTCAAATCTGGCTCTCCAGACGACCCTTTGAGACCAGTCCAGTTTGTGGACTCAGCGTCCCTCTGCCTTCCTCCTATTCGCCATCTAGTGGAGCAATCCTTAACCACTGGCTCAGTTCCGCCTGCCTGGAAGGCTGCCTGCGTCATGCCTATCATAAAAAAGCCAGGATTGGATCCGTTGAAGCCGGAGAGCTATCGACCAATTTCTCTCCTTTCATGGGTGGCAAAGATCACAGAGGCCCATGTGAATATCATCCTAACGAAACACCTGACTTCAGCACATCTATTGGATCCCACACAGAATGGCTTTAGACCTGGACACAGTACAGAAACGACACTCTTATTTATGGTTGAACACCTCCGCTCTGTACTAGATGCAGGTCAAACAGCGGCACTGGTCCTTTTGGACCTCAGTGCCGCCTTTGACACTGTATCCCATACCATCCTTGTCCAGAGGCTTGGTGAGGCAGGCATTTCAGGCAGGGCGTTAGACTGGTTTCAGTCGTTCCTTTCGGAACGTTCCTTTCAGGTGGTTGTACCACCATTTAGATCTAAATCTCGTGCCATCACCCAAGGAGTCCCGCAGGGGTCGGCGTTGAGCCCCACTCTCTTCAACCTTTACGTCCAACCATTAGCGGAGGTTGCGAAGAGTTGGGGTCTCACAATGGTATCATACGCCGATGATACCCAGCTGGCGGTGGCCCTTAACGGAGATTCCGACCAACTGGCATCTAACTTTGCGGATGGTTTGAGGGCTGTTGCCAGTTGGCTAACGGCCAACTGTTTACAGCTCAACGCCCTCAAAACCGAGGTGATGGTATTGGGAAAACACCCTGATCTGTGGGGTGCAAACTGGTGGCCTAAGGAGCTGGGACCCCCCCCAAAACCTGTGTCGGAACTTAAGAACCTCGGCGTTTGGCTGGATTCCAAGCTCACCTTCTCTTGCCACACTAAGAAGGTGGCATCTATGTGCTTTTGCATTTTACGTGGTTTGAGGCCTATCCTCAAATTTTTCGATGCTCCCACTCGCCAGATGGTGGTTCAAGCGAGTGTACTATCTAGACTCGACTACGCCAGCGCACTACTTTTTGGCGCTAACCAGGCGGAAGTCCTGCGATTCCAACGGGTCCAGAATGCGGCAGCTAGAGCCCTGGTAGGCCTCCCGCGTGTCTGTTCAGCCCGCAGCACAATTGTCAAACTACACTGGCTGCCAGTCATTAGACGTATCGAATTCAAGGCCTTATGTTTTGCTTTCAAAATTTTGAAATCAGACACTCCCGCCATCCTCCAGCATCTTCTGACTCCTTATATTCCTTCGTGTAGCCTGCGTTCTGCTGGCCAAAGTCTGGCACTTGTTCCCCGATTCCATAAATGCAGATTGGGCGGTCGATCGTTTATGGTGATGGCTTCCAAGCTGTGGAATGCACTTCCTGTCCACATTCGTTCTTTGGAAAACCTTTTCGCCTTTAGGAAAGCTGTCAAAACCCATCATTTCCCTCTGCCCTATTAGCTCCCTTTTGATTTCTGCTTGTTGGTTATGTTCTTTTCAGATATAGCGCCGTGACGCCCCTTCACTGGGGCAGCTGTGCGCTCAAAAATATAATTAACATAACATAACATAACATAACATTCTGTAGAGTCCACCCTTTTCTAACCCTTCGGCAGCTAAAAACAGGGACTTTTGAGGGTTTACGGGTAGGAGCTCTCAGCCCTATATCCTACCCTAGTCCCTCGAGAGGATGACTGAGTGATAAAGGGTGCCGATGCACCACCCTCACTCATTACAGCAGGTGATCCTATGGGCCGCAGTCTCGATCAGCTTTCAATTGCTGTTGCTGGCATTGTTGCGGCCGTCTTGCGTCACTTTCTGCTGCTTATTTTGCATTTACAGTGCGACATGTGCCCCTGTAAGTCTTTCATTTCCATTATTTTTCTTCCTGGCCTTGAGCATGGCAATGTCCTGCCCGCTCTTTTGAACGGACTCCCACTGGCTCACTGTAAACTCAGCTGGGGCAGGCCATCGATGTATCTTGTGGATGCGTGTCGTCGCCTGTAGTATGGCCTCCCTGGATACCTCTCTGGGCATATGTATGAGAATGTCCTGCAGTGCAGCGCAGTAAGATGACTGCACTGAGCTGCGTTGCGTGACAGGGAAAGGGCAGGAATGCATCGTATTTAAGGCAATATGGTGCATTCATGCCTTTTCCTCTGCTCTGGTGCCATTTTGGCAGCCTAGTGCCAACACCGGCTCCCTTGCATCTTGATGCAAGGGTGCCTGCACTGCATGCAAGATTGTTTTCGTTCAGGAGGGGACACATTCCTGCACAAAAACCATCCTTAGAGGCAGGTATGTGTGCTGCAGAAATGTCTATTACAAAAGATATTTTTCCTCGTTGTGCCTCTCCTTGGAAGGCTTATCTTTGTGGTGCATTCCCAGGTTTACCAGTTTGGTAATTCTGGAAATGTGCCAAAAGCCATGGGAGTTGCGTGAGACACCCACACAACGCCCTGGAACCATCCCTTCTGCACAGTAAGGTAATGCGGCGATTCGCTCTGCATTGCTTTTCTCCAGATTAATGGAGCCACTCAGTGGCATGCAAAGTGGCCTTGCATGGCTTTATAAAACGCATTTATTTGCTTCGAACATGTGCTGTGTTGCATGGTGAAAACGTGATGCAAACCGGCTTATAAATAGGCCCTTGGTCTTTTCATCCCTGTCACTGCTTTTCTCCCATTCCCTTTGGGGCAGGTTGCGTTCAGGTTCACTGCTGCTGGCTTGGGCTCAGGTTCATGGTCCAAAGTTGCTGCTGTCTATAAGTGAAGGTAGCAACTGAATCAACAGATTTGGGGGGATATTATCAAGAAAGGCGATAAAATTATTGCCGCTTTAGTGGCAGAAAACTGCCGCTAAAGCGGCGATAATGGGCTTGATAATATGCTCTATGGTATTCCAATTGAAGCTCAGGTTAGATGTCCTTCACATATAACACGGGGTTCAATTGGAATTCCATAGAGCATATTATCAAGCCCATTATCGCCGTTTCAGCTGCAGTTTTCTGCCGCTAAAGCAGCGATAATTTTATCGCCTGTCTTGATAATATGCCCCTTGGTGCCGAGCTGTGCACTGCTGCACCATTGCCCCACTCACTCCAACCCTCCTTCAGCACCATGCACCAACTCGATGTAACTTCTGCTAATGTATTTCCCTCTGGCTGCACTCCTTGTAAGAGCTGCTGTAAACAGGTGACAATTAATTTAAAAAATCAGTCTACTTTATGTTTTGTAACGAGGGCCTCTATTCCGAGAGCCTTTGTTTTAGAATATAACTAAGGCTCCCCGTTTTCTGTTTTTCCTGATTTTTACAGCTACATTCAGACAAAAAACATACATTTTCATGTCTGGATTTATTTTTAAATGTGTATAAAAATGGAAATTTGGGTTGCTTTTTGAGTAATTCTAAATGCTGTCTGCTGTGACTGCAGGCCAATAGATGTGTGGATTGATAGATAAGGGGGTTAAAAATAAAGGAATTTTAATAGAGGTTTCAAGCCAAGAGGCTTTAGCAGCAGTAGATATGCACAAGGTTGATACTGAAATTTGCATATTTTTATATGCGTGCACTGATTTATCTTCGGCAGGCGTTCACAGCACTGAAATCTGGCAGACATTGAAGCGTGAGTACATATTTATCAGTTAAATAAATGTGGAAATATACTAATTTCAGCTTAATTTTTTCACAAAACCAAAAATAAATAAGGACAAATACAGATAAAATTAGCAAAAATAAATATGGATAAATACAGACCGAAATGGCAAAAAAAAAAATACCATAAAACTTGGAGCCCTAAATATAACCAAACACATTTGAAAAACTGAATTGCAGTTAATTTGGTTCCAGCTTTTAACATTACAAACATGTTTTACAGCCCCACGCTTTGAATTTCATCACCAGTTCATTTCAAATATTTATCACACAAATCACACATTTGGCTTTCATGGAAGGTTTATAATTACAGCGATGAGTGAAGGGAACCATTAAGTTATTTCATACTTTATCAACTGGGTTGAAGGCTTTTTTTTAGGATGTGGAAATGCACAAGTCAGAACTTGCCACCATTAAATTAAGTAGGGTGTAAAATATTTTCAGGTCCATTGGGAGTTTTAATATTAGTTCCCTTTTTACATGGGCTTAGCCCAGCGTTAAATCAGTTTGCGCTACACTCTATACATGAACCATATGTTGCATAGAAAATGAAAACTACAGAAAAAGGAAATAATGCTAGTACAAAGGGGCAAAACTACCAAGCAGTATTAAATAAAACTTGAAAGTGTAGCAGGGACTTGATAACTCACATGGGTAACCTACAAGTTATTGCACACAAAGTGGAGAAATAAATATGTGTCTTTGCTCCTAAATTCAAACACAAGAATATATGTCCCAGAAGGGTCCCTTTGAATGTATTTTAAATTACCAGACCTGAGCATTGACTGGACTGACCACAATTAAATCCCTAAACTTGGCTAGCTCATCTGCCTGTTTGACTTTTTGGGAATTATTGTCTATAGTCCCCATCTGTGAGCTTCACTCTCACTTCTGAGACCCCTCTGTCTGCCACTGAGCTCTCATACCAATCAACCCATATCACAACCCGAGCCCTCTAACTACCTGCAGAGACGTTTTAAGGCCTGGGCAAAGTAGGCAATTGCCCAGAGCCCCCACCTTCCGAGGGGCCACCTAGGAAGGCAATCTTTGTCTCCCTAGCTTACCTTTGTTATTTGTATATCCGAAACTCTCTTCTCCTTGCCTACTTATACCTCTATTCTTTCTTTTTGCATGGTGTCATCTTAAGGGTTTTTGACATCCTCACAAAACCATATTTCAACTGTATGTGAAACCAGAGTCTGAAAGTTTGTTTGGCATCATACAGGCTACAAGTAGCCCAAAAGTGGGTAGTAAAACTCAAAGTTGTTACCAACAAGTGGCCTATCAGCATTACGCACTACTCTTCCTTCTCCTTTCCCTTCATCTGCATGTATGATGTCCCTGCAGTGCATATCTCATGTGCTCTGCAAGGCTAATACCTGCATGTGAACAGCACCCTGTACCTGATACCCTTTGCCTGCTAGACATTTATTCTTTTGACTCCTGGTCTGCTTGAAACTATTCTGCCTTGCTTATCTACCTTTCCTGCCTAGTAAAAGACCAGCCTTGCTCTGCACTCTTGTTAAAAGGCTCAGACCTCACGATTATTTTCACACACATTGTTTTCTGGAGCACTTTTCTGTAATTATTTCACAAAGCTGCCAAAAGGATCTATTGGGCATATGTATCAACCTATTTTTTTGTCGCAAATGCGAATCGCAAAAAAAAGTTTGCGTCTAAAAAATAGGGAAAAGGTATGTATGAATTGCGATTTCTTACATTGCGAAAACATGAATTCTGCCAATAAAATTGCGATTTCTTATTTTGCGATATTCCAAGTTTGCGAAATTAGCAAACCTGATATCGCAAAATAAGAAATCGCAATGACATGTATGAAAAATTCGCAAATAGCGAAATCATGAAAATCGCAATTTAAGAAATCGCAAATTACCACCAAGTGGATGCAGGTGGTAACCAGGTGGAAGGTATAAAAAGCAACCCACAATGCAACAGAATCTTCCACAATGGCAGGATTATATGTGATAGCCAGGAGGCTGTGTATCCGTGCCCTTGCACAGAGGAGACTGAGACAGGGGAGAATATTCAGACTACGTATCACGCTGTTCCAGCAGACTGAGGAGGACATCCATGAGAAATATAGGCTACATCCACACACCATCTTGGACCGCATAGATGAGCTGAAACTCTATTTCGAGCACCCAACAGCCAGGACACAAGTGATTCCCACACATGTGCAGGTACTCTGCTCACTGCACCTTCTGGCCTCAGGGGTCATAGCAGAGGTTGGTGGGGTGTCCCAGAGTACTCTTTCACGCTTTTTTCATGCCTTTTTGGATGCAATGCTGAACAGGCTAGGACATCACATTTACTTTCCAAGCACCCAACAGGCATTACAAGAAACCAAATTAGCCTTCTATCAAATTGCACATTGCCCCCATGTAATTGGCTGCATTGATGGGATCCATATCAATCAATCAATCAATCAATCAGGAGTTTGTTAAAGCGCGACTACTCACCCGTAAGGGTCTCAAGGCGCTAGGGGTGGGGGGGCTGGGGGGGTGCAGGTTCCATTCCATCAAGGAGGGGGTCTGTCGAAGAGCCAGGTTTTGAGGTTTCTTGCGAAGATGGGGAGCGATGTTGTCTGTCTGAGGTGGAGCGGAAGGGCGTTCCATGCTTTGGCCGCGAGGAAGGAGAAGGAGCGGCCTCCCGATCTGGTCTTTCTGGTGCGGGGGACCACGGCGTAGGAAAGCTGGGCTGATCGTAGGGTCCTTTGGGGTGCGTGGAATTTGAGTCGGCTGTTCAGGTATGCTGGTCCGGTGCTGTGGAGGGCCTTGTGTGCGTGGGTGAGCATCTTAAAGGTGATTCTCGCCTCGACGGGGAGCCAGTGGAGTGTGCACAGGTGCTGGGAGATGTGGCAGTGTTTTGGCAGGTTGAGGACCAGTCTTGCGGCGGCGTTCTGAATGTTCTGTAGCTTGCGGATGAGGTTTTTGTTTATTCCGGCGTAGAGTGCGTTGCCGTAGTCGAGTCTGCTGGTGACCAGGGCGTGAGTGACTGTCTTTCGGTGTTCGAGGGGGATCCATTTGAAGGTCTTACGAAGGAGGCGGAGGGTGTGGAAGCAGGAAGATGAGACAGAGTTGATCTGGCGGTCCATTTTGAGCTCGGAGTCCAGGATGATTCCCAGGTTGCGTGCGTGGTCTGTGGGGGTTGGCGGGTTTCCGAGGGCGGTAGGCCACCAGGTGTCGCTCCAGGTGTCGGGGTTTGGGCCCATGATGAGTACTTCTGTTTTGTTGGTGTTTAGTTGAAGGCAGCTGTTTTTCATCCATTTGGCGACGGCTTCCATGCCTTCTCGAAAGTTGCGTCCGGCGGTGTTGGGCTCGTTGGATAGGGAGAGGATGAGCTGGGTGTCGTCTGCATATGACACGATGTTGAGTCCGTAGGTTCTGACGATGGGGGCAAGTGGAGCCATGTAGACGTTGAAGAGCGTCGGGCTGAGGGAGGAGCCCTGGGGACTCCGCAGGTGATCGGTGTGGGGTCCGAGAGGAAAGGGGGGAGTCTGACCCGCTGCGTCCTGCCGGAGAGGAAGGAGCAGATCCAGTCGAGGGCCTTGTCCTGGATTCCTGCATCGTAGAGTCTGCGTATTAGGGTGCGGTGGGAGACTGTGTCGAACGCCTCTGATAGGTCGAGGAGGATGAGGGCTACTGTTTCTCCTTTGTCCAGTAAGGTGCGGATGTCGTCTGTTGCAGCGAGGAGGGTGGTTTCCGTACTGTGGTTTTTTCTGAAGCCGGATTGGGAGGAGTCGAGGATGTTGTGTTCTTCAATGAATGTGGCGAGTTGGCTGTTGATGGCTTTCTCGATGACTTTCGCTGGGAACGGGAGCAGGGAGATGGGTCTGTAGTTTTTGAGGTCGGTGGGGTCCGCTGAGGGTTTCTTTAGGAGGGGGTAGACCTTGGCGTGTTTCCAGTCGTCGGGGAACGAGGCGGTCGCCAGGGAGCGGTTGATGGTTTGGCGGAGCATGGGTGAGATGGTGTTGGCGGCTCTGTTGAAGATGTGGTGGGGGCAGGGGTCCGTGGGGGCCCCTGAGTGGATTGACTTCATTGTCTTCAGTGTGTCTTCGGTGGTGAGGGCTGTCCAGTCATCAATCGCTGGTTTCCGGGTGTCGGGGTGGTTGGTGAGGGTTCAGTGTGTTGGTTGTCTTCGTCGAAGTTGTCGTAGATGCTCTTGATTTTGTGGTGGAAAAAGATGCTGAGTTTGTCGCAGAGGTCTTGTGAGGGAGGGATGTCGGTAGACTCGCTGGTGGGTTGGGCGAACTCCTTGATGATGCTGAAGAGTTCCTTGCTGTTGTGTGCGTGGGTGGAGATTCTGTCTTCAATCGCTTTTTTCTGCGTTTCTCTGAGTTGATGGTGGGCGTTGGTGGCGGCTCTGAAGTTGTTGTGGGCTTCTGTGGATTTGGTGTTTCTCCAGGCCTTTTCAAGGCGGCGGCATGTGCGCCTGGACTCTCGAAGTTCGGTGGTAAACCATCTGGCTTTCTTGGCACGGGTATTGTTTTTCTTGAGGGGGGCTATGGTGTTGGTGCTGTCCGAGATCCATCTATGCAGGGTTCGGGCTGCGGTGTTGGGGTCGTCGTTTTCAACGATGGTTGGGGTGGAGTTGTTGAGTGAGGAGGTGAGCTGGTCATCGGTGATTTTGGTCCAGTTTCTTTGTGGAAGCAGGTGCTGGTGTCTGTGGATGGTGGGTGTTCTGAAGGTGAAGTGGACGCAACGATGGTCGGTCCATGGGAGTTTGGTGGTGTGGCTGAAGGTGATGGAGTTTCCTGTAGTGAAGAGGGGGTCGAGGGTGTGTACTGCTGAGTGTGTGGGCTCGGTCACGATCTGGCGGAGTCCAATGTTGTGGAGGTTGTCCAGGAGGGATGTGGTGTTGGGGTCCAGTTGATTGTCGAGGTGGAAGTTGAGGTCTCCCAGCATCACACCGCCAGCAGCTACAGAGTATGTCTTCAGGAACCGGAAAAGCTATCATTCCCTGAATATTCAGATTGTGTGCAATGCAAAAGACATCATCAATGACATTGTGGCAAAGTACCCTGGCAGCACACATGACTCTTTCATCTTCAGACATAGTGGGATACATGGACGTCTGAGTGCTGGACAGTTTGGAGAGGGATACCTGCTAGGTAAAATAATATCACACATCCACCCATCCATCCATCACTCATTTTGCAGGCGAACATTCACTTACTTTTCATTTCCATCCATGCAGTTGACAGTGACTACACCGTGCGAGACTTCATCCTAAAACCATATCTTAATCCAGCAAATGCCAGTGAGAGGAGGTACAACAGGGCACACCGGTCAACGTGCAGCATCATAGAACGCACATATGGCATTTTGAAAAGCTGTTTCAGGTGCACACATAAAAGTGGAGGGGCACTGCAGTACAGCCCTGAGACATGTTGTAAAATAGTAAGAAGCTGTGCAATGCTCCACAACATGGCAATGAGTAAAGGGACTGAAATTGAAGTGAGTGACTCAGACACATCGGATGATGATTGCACACCTCCAGCTGGCAGGGCAGCAGCAGGAGTAGGGGCAGCGGCTGGATGCCAGATACGGTTTGAGATCACACGGAATTACTTTTGGAAAGAAATGAATGTAGGGTAACAAAATATCTGTGTCACAGGTGATGGGTTTATTCACAGTTTACACACCGTTTTGATATTAGAACCCATAACATGTTACAACACAGTCATGGCACTGTTAAGTAAAGTAATTACAAAATGATAGTTTGGTTGCTTCACCATTTTATACAGCAGTGTACTAAAGCACTTTACTTCCTACGGTGGTGGCTGGGTGCAGGGCGGTGTTCACATTGTGTGCTCTCCATTCCTTGGCTACTAGCAGCACCATGTCTGGCACTGCGGCGTTGAGTGAGTGGTAATATAGGAGTGTTACTGCTCCTGCTGGAGGTCTCCTCACTTTCTCCAGAGACCATTAGGGTGCTGGCACCAGAGTTGGCTGTTTGCAAAAGTTCCACAGCATTAGTGACTTGCTCTAGGCCTCTAGCAATATCTTGGCTGCAGTGAGTCATCTGCATCTGCATGGTGATGCTGCGACTTGCGAGGTTGGATGTTGCTGTGCAGAGGTGGTTTACAGCCTTCGTGTAGCTGTGCATACGTGCATGGTCACGTTGTGCAGCCCTGTTTTTGCACTTTCAGTGCGCTCAAGCGTAGAACATCACCTGCCATCGTCATCATGCCCTCACCCATTTTACGCTGATTTCTGTTCAAAGTAGACAGCTGCCTGTTTATTGCCCGCAGTGCCTTGTGTTGCAGGCGCTGCACTTGAAGCATGTCCCGCTCCAGTCCTGCAAATACAGTGGTCGCCTCTACATTTACACTACTACTCCTGGACAAGGACCTTTGTGCTCCCTATGTGCATGAACTTTGTTGCGGTTGCTGTTGTCCTAGGCTCTCACAAGGTTCCTGAGTGTCTTGACTACTGTCTCTTGCATCCCCAGGGATGTCCATGTCAGCCTCCAAAGAAGGCAGAGGGGGCACATGTCTATGCTTCCTACGCACTATTGGTGTTGTCAAACATTCCTCACTGCTTTCCCCTTCATTGCTAGAACCCACATGAATTTGGGAGTCCTCTCCCTCAGCAATGTCCCCTGGTGCCCTTGATTGTGCTGTGGATGTAAAGGGGGACATATGAGTTTTTGTATTGTCATGCATCTTAGAACAAATAAAGTTTTCAATTTTGAAGTTCTATCAATCCTGACACTCTTTTTTTTGCCTACAATGCAATCCACAATCTAAGCATGTGTATCATTGCTCTCATTTACAAACTATCCTTCATCATACTACAACTCCCATGATGCATTTGTATGTGTGTAGTAAGGAGTGTACCTGAAGTCAAACATGTTTACTTAATTTAACTCTATCTACACTGTGTGCATGCAACACCTAGCTGATTCTATCTTTTTGCCATGCATCTTACCTTGAGAACTGGAAGCAGGGTCGGAGCTGTCAACCTCAGCCACTCCACTAACACTCTCAGGCAGGAGAGTGGCCTCCACAAGCTCCTCATGTGGTGTTGGTTGTTCAGCAGTTGAAGTCCCACCACCGGTCTTCTGTGCCTCCTTCAACCTGGCTGCCACCCTCTCTTTGGACCTCTGGTGCATGTCGTACCATCTTTTTCCTAATTCCTCTATAATACGTGCGGTGACTCCAACAGCATTAACCTTTTGTTAAGCCATATCTTCCTCTTCCTTGACTCTGGAACCTTCAATGCTTTCTTCCCAAAAAGTAGTTCATGGCTGCAAACCATTTTCTAAATTAAAACCTCCTGCTCCTTTTCTGAAAACTTGTGCTTCCTTATCCTTTTTTCTGCCTCCTCCTGTGGCCTCTGTGACTCCATTGTAGAGCTATCAGTTCTGTGCAACCTCCAGACACACTCCTAACTGCCACTGGGTGTGGCTCAGGGAAGCAGGTGCAGGTAATCACTCCCTCTTCCTGGTTGTGATGTCATCAAGCTGCAGATTCCTGGATTTGCGATTTCTTAAATTGCGAATTTCGCAATTAAGGAATCGCAAACCATGATTCTGCGATTTTTTTGCGACATTTAAGAAATCGCAAAAATTTAGCGATTACATACATCCCGTTTTGCGAATCTGCAACTGCGAATCGCAAATTTTCGCAATTTCAGATTCGCAAAACGGAATCTAGATACATCTGCCCCTATGTCATATGTGACTAAAATGTCAGGCCTCATTGAAGGTGTTACATAGGCAATGGGAGTCTTTGGCACTTAAGATTTCATCCACATGCTACTTTGGAAGAGTTTTGTTTGTAAAAAAAGACGTGCAGGCTGTTTTCCAAGAAGACACTTTGAAAAAGTGTCAGTGGTCCCATACTGTATTCGATGGGTTTCTGGGCTTTGTGGAAAACAGTCTTGCTTTCTCCATGCAGTCTGGCTTTGGCATTCCCTATACAGGCAGTGATGGTGCTGGTGATGGGCATGGGTGGTGCCAGTGGGAAGAAGTGGGCGATGGCCTGCTAAGTAAAATGTGGAGCACCTGCATCTAGTTATTTACAAATTAAGTACTGGGTAAGTTCCCTCCTATATGAGGTGCTGAGAGAGGAAAAGCCTGTTGCATTCACATACCTGTTATCACACTGTGGTAAGAGGTTCCTCCCATCTAATCAAGATGCAGATCAGTACAGGTGAATTATCTATTCATGTGCCAATTACATTTGAAATGATCCATAGTTCATAGTTGTTTTATTGTGAATGTGTTTAGAAACATCACCTCTGGAGCTTCAAGCAGGTGCACTCTGACAGGGAGAACTGCAGCCTATGCTGCTATGGGTCCGTGTGCTTTATTAATTTAACATGCAGATGGGAGGCAGCTTGGTGGCAAAGACTCTTGGACCCTTTGCACCTTTATTAAAAGCCACTGAAGCAAGCCCAAAACAACACATGGCAGATGTCAGACAAAAATCAGAGCACAGTACTTCAAAGCAATGCGCAGCGAGTCAAATGCAAATAGCGAACCATAGATAACGAGGAAAATAAAGTGCGCTCCTTCCCAGTATGCCAAGCACTAAGAGTGGAGAGCCACTGTAGAAAGCACTGTTTGTATATGGGTTTGGGAAAATGTAACATGTGGATCGAGATCGCAGGTCTTGAAGAATGAAGTCTCCACCTTACTGCTGGGGAAAGGACAGTCCCTGTTGATCACCTCACTAATACTTTGGCTGTTCTGCATTTTTGCTAGTTTTCCAAAAAGCTGTAAATATTCCTGCTAGAGTGGTCACACAGAGCCACTGCAGGACACAAATTCTGCTGCATTTTTGTTCCCGACTCTCCTGACCCCATTAGGTCATCGCTGGAAGACTCAGTCTGGGGTACCAGCGATGTCATAAGTGTACTGATCTGAGTGCACTTACTTCTCCGTGCTTTAAAAGATGACAAGCAGCTGAAACACGACAAATGGGAAAGGAATCCCTTCCAGCCTGCTGCTGCTTTTCGCCTAGAGAAGAATGCCCTCACCCGCCTGACCTTCTAGAGGCTTTTTGTACCATTACCCAACAGTCTCACTTTTTGCAGGTTTGCTCACTGCCGAAACTTTGCTGCTGTGGAACACCAAATGTCCTGCATTTTGCCAGTCCAGAAGGGAATACAAGCAGCTCCAGACCAGTTTCTGCCTATTAGGGCCTCATTAGTAGGGTGTGGCTTGAGTCATATGGTACAGTGAGCACAGCATACACATCCAAGACATGCATATGTGATTAAGTTATGAGTAATGAGGGGAGTGTGAACTATTTGCACACAGGTAAGAGTGGCCATTGGTGCACACCTGAGATAGTGAGCTATGTGGATGAGGGGGTTAGAAGCATACAAGTGAAAATGAGCTGGAGTCAGACGTATGCATTCACAGATGGGGGATTACTTGGTAGACATATGTTACTAGTGCTATGTGGATGCAGACAGATGGTCTGAGTCTCATTGCACACAGTTAAAAGGGGCAAAATGTGCAGAGGTGCGACGTAGTAGCTGCACAAAGGAAAGATGTGGCTAAGAATACAAGGGTGAGAATGTTACCTACATTCACACACAGGTGATGGGGACAGTACATGTATGCAGGAGGCATGCTGTGTTGCAAATGCAAGTGCAACAGAGCTAGGTGCACACAGGCAAGAGATGTGTTGGAGAATACATGTGATACATGGGGTAGGAGTACAAATAGTGCACACCGGCAGAATGAAGTTAGGTGCGTAAAGGCTTACATTTTAAAAACATATTTAGGGTAACACCCATTATTAAAGTGCAAAGAGGCAAGTCAGTTTTTGGCATGGGCTTTCAACAGGGCTAACACAACTAGTGTATATGAAAGGGAGTTCAACATATATCCAGGATGGCTAGAACCATGTCAGATTGTTATAACATTGAGACAAAAGAAAAATATACCGAACTCATTTAAATTCAACTCGTTTGCAGAGTGTTTTCAAAGAATATCTGGCGTGGTCCAGTCCTCCTAGACCTAAGGTGAATTCTTTATGATTATGAAATCAAGCAATTATAAAACTAAAAATGCTCATTTAGGCACCCAGGTTTCCTGTGCATGGGAGAATGGGTAAGGATATAAAAAATTGTGTTATCTACTTTTTTTTTTAATTGGACACTTGTGGCTGGGTTTGTGTAGTATACGTACAAATAGGGTCTGATATATGTAGAGCCTGCCCATGTATACCATTCAGGGCTAGCTACCGATTAGTGAGTATCCTCTTATGAGACAGCCCTGGGCACAAGGTGTAATGTCTGCACATATACCGGTTACCCCTTGGCATGCAGAGATTCTGACGGAGCGTTTGAGGCTGCAGTTAGGCAATTCAGGCTATGTTAAGGCATAATATAGTGGTGCCTAGGAAAATGATGGTTTCGGTTACCATATGACTACACCTTGCAGTTGAGGTTGTGCCTTTATTTATTTTTTATTTATTTATTTTGTGTTTTATAGAGCGCGAACTTGACCCGTTAGGGTATCAGAGCGCTTTAGATAGTCAAGGAGTTGTACAATAGGTAGGGAATCACAGGAGTACAAGGGGATGCAAGGAACACTAGGTACAGTTAGCATTACAATAGCATAGGGAATAGGATGACTATATCTAACTTATGCCATCTGTTTTACTCGTTTAAGATGGCTGTCTTTGTGACATTTTATCCTCACACACCTGATATACCAGGAGGGCAGCTTAGTAATTTATGGTTTGTAACTAAAATACATTTATCTATTTTAGTACATTTTATCCATTATCCGCAGTTGTTTTTAACTACAATTAAGTCACTTTATATAATGTCATCTGTGTCAACGGTCTTGTGACATCACTTCCTTTTTTTAAATTTTATTTCCAGGAAGCAATAATTACAAATTATTTATATACAACGTACCAATAGTTACATATTCCAAACATACCAAAAAACGCACCAAAAAACAAAACAAACATAACAATCTGTATTTACCAGAGAGAAGCTGAGAATGAGAGCAGCAAATCCCTCAGAAAAATAAAAGGAAGAAAGAAAAAACAAACAATGGGAAAAACCAGACAGTAAGGACATATATTAAATGCAGTCCAAACAAGCTAAATAACCCGGCGTTCGCTCTCCCTTCCCCCTACTCTTCCATCAACAAACCCCATATCTGTCTTCCCCTCACCTTCCCCTCCGCCCTTTACATTTATACAATGCCATCTCTAGATTAAATATATGATACAATCTAGCATATCATGCCTGATATGTTGGTGGCTCTACATCCTTCCGCATAGTAGCAATCAAAATACGATAGACAGCTGTCACCATATAGCATAGATACCCTTCAGTAGGGTTTAGCTGTAATCTTTCATCAAATCCCAATATTAACATTGTTGATGTTAGAGATACTGCCCGCCCCAGATTTTGACATAAAAACTGTTCAATACCCTCCTTCAGGGCCAGCTATTTACCACAATCAGCGAACATATGAATTACACCAGCTGGTCCCTGATCACACCTTGGGCATTTATTATTATCCCGTTTCCCCCACGCCCAAAGTTTAGCTGGGGTAAAATAAAATCTGAACACTGTTTTATAGTTTTGGGCTAAGATTTGCACTTAAAAATACTTTCTTAGAGATCTCTAATGACCTACAGATATCTATATCCGGGTTGTCCAATTTAGCTGCCCATGCACTTTCTACTTTACAGATGTCGTCCGGGGTGGCCTCCAACAATATTGTATACACATTCTTAACACGAGTCTGTTTTTTTATTAAAAGTTCTAATAATGGAATTCGAGCTAAGTTAGTAAATTGCAGGACCAGCTTATTTATCACCTCCCTCGCTAGTATATATATTTAAAAATAGTGCTTGAATCTAGCCCATTTCGTGTCTGGAGTTCCTCAGATGAGGCGACCCTATTCTGGTCGGCAATATCACCTATCTGTTTTATGCCCTGCCTTTTCCCATTTTTGGCCTGTATTATCATAAAAGGGGGCCGGAAAGGCAGATGAGCGCCACAACCATGTGTATCTGTGAATTCTGGGTATCTCCACATTTTACTAATCTTTTTCCATGTATTCCAGGCAGCTCTTATAATCTTAAAACGTGTTTTCTTATAAGACCTGCCTTCCAGCTGCCTTAACACATGCCCTGGAGCAAGTTTACCAACTGCTAGCTCATAAATAGATGGTGGGGTCTCCTTATCCATCTCCTTCACCCCTACCGGGTCCCCGCTTTGAGATCTAAATAATATAGTCATGTGTTGCAGCATTACTGCACAGAAATAATATAAGAGATTAGGGATTGCAAGCCCCCCTGATGTTGCGGTAAGGTCATGAATTTTAATGATCTCCTAATTTTCTTATACCCCCATATAAATTGTGAAAACATTCCCTCTACCTTTTTGAATATGGAATTTTCCAGTTCTATAGGTATGCACTGACATAGATAGAACACCTTAGGAAACATCGTCATTTCAATGACATTTGCTCTCCCAAGAATAGACAGATGTAAATTATCCAACCGCTTGAGGTCCCCCTTCACTTTTTTAAAAAGAGGAGCTGAATTTATTTCCCACGTTGAGCCCACCTCCGTGGTAATGGATATCCCTAAATACATAGCTGCATCTGTCCTGCATGCATCCTGGAAATTGTGTGTTTCTGGTACAAACAAACTGTGTCTTGTCGGTGTTTAGATTATAGCCTGATTGTTTGCCAAATTCTATTGCTAGCCTTTCAATCTTATCTATAGCACTCTGCGGGTCTAGGGTAACAACTACGATGTTGTCTGCGTAGGCTAGTACTTTAATATGATAGCCCAGAATCACTACTGGTTTCATTGCACCCCTACCCTAGAACAGGTAGGCCCTGAAATAGCGGTCTTTGAGAAAGTGGTTCTGAGAAAATTAGATCAAACTTTAAGATTTGTTCCTAAACCCATATATAATCTAACTAAAGAGGAGCATGAATCGATGAATAGGTTAAAAAATGATAAAACTATTACTATAAAAAGCAGCGATAAAGGAGGAGGAATAGTCCTTATTGACAGTATTATGTATGAATCCAAAATGCTAGAAATGCTGAACGATCCTACTTTCTACAAAAAAATTAGATTAAACCCAACAGAAAGGATAGTGAAAATTATCAACAAAATAACAACTAGGGCCAAAGATGCAGGAATCATAAATAAGAAAGAGTTTGAATTTTTAAACAACTCAGAGAAAAAAGTATTGTGCATATACGGACTACCAAATATTCATAAAAACCAGGAAGACCCCCCTTATCGTATCAACCATAGGAACCCCCTTGGAGGCCATTTCCAAATATTTGGATAATATATTGCGCCCTTACATCTCACTCTCACCCTCATACATTAAAGATACAGGTGAGATCATAAAGAAAATAGAAAATCTCAATTTCAATGAACATCAGGATATCTTAGTGACCCTGGACATTGAGTCGCTATATAGCAATATTCCGCAAGAAGAAGCCATTGAAGCAACAATGTGGTTTATTGATAAATATCAGATTCCCTGTTCTAATAATTTTATTAAGGAGTACCTCACATTGGTACTAAAAGAAAATTTCTTTGAATTCGGAGAACAACTATTCCTGCAAATAAAGGGAGTCAGTATGGGAGCCTCTATGGCTCCCTCAATAGCAAATATATACATGACTGCATTTGAAAATAATCATATCTTTAATGAAATGGCCCCTTTCTTCGAGTCTGTTTCCCATTGGTATCGATACATAGATGACATCTTTTTTGTGTGGACCAATGGGGAACAGACTCTTGAGGAATTTCTCCTATGGCTAAATGCAGCAGACGAAAATCTTCGTTTCACTGCCCACACCAGCAAAACAAAAGTAGAGTTTCTTGATATCTATATCAGGAACAATGATGGCCTTCTTGAAGTAGATCTATATACTAAACCTACCGCCAGGAACACACTGTTACATTACAAAAGTTACCACCCCAAATGCCAGAAAGACAGTATTCCCTTTTCCCAATTTTTAAGAGTCAGGCGCAATTGCACCAACTTGAGAGATTTTGATGCACAATCTGAAGTTATGAAGAACAAATTCCTCCAAAGAGGATATCCCCATTGCCTGGTGAGAGGGGCATATAAAAGAGCCAGGTTCTACGACCGAGACGTACTTCTTCAATCACAGAAACAAATAACAGACCCTAAACTGGTCTGTATTAGGAAACACTCTACCCTGGACTCTACTGTCAGGCAAATAATAAATTCTAATTGGCACCTGCTGAACCTAAACAAGAATCAACCTAAGATGGAGAAACCAATGTATGCACATAAGCGGAACAAAAACCTGAAAGATCAAATTGTCCGTTCTCGTTTCCAAAAGGAACCATTAAGTCCGCCTTTCTTACAGAGGTCCTTTGAAAATACCAATGCAGTAAAAGGCACCTCTCGGTGTGGCTCCTGCAAATCATGCAATAGCATTTTGACTGGAGAAACTATGACTTTTAATGATAGAAACATCCAGGCAAAAGAATTGTGGACTTGCAATACACAAAACATTGTCTACCTGATTAAATGTCCTTGTAATTTAGGATATGTAGGTGAAACAGCAAGGGCCATAAAAACGCGGTTAACAGAACATAGATCTGCAATAAAAACAAGGAAGCTGACAGCTCCACTTGTTAATCATTTTTTAGAATACAGACACTCCCCTGAAGAACTTAAGTGGCGAATTTTAGAAAAGATCCATATACCAAACAACAAAGGAGGCGACAGAATAAGGAGAAAAAGAGAAGTGTATTGGATCTTCTCTTTGGATACATTTGAACATGGCTTAAACCAGGATCTACCATGGGAGAATGCCATATTATAAAACTGACTCTCTTGGCAAGATCCTTTGATCCATGCTATAGACAGAATTTCCCCCTCTTTTTAGACTAAAGATGAATATTGAACCAGAATAAACTGATTCTTCTTTAAAGAAATTTCTTTTAGTAACATTAGACGAATATAATGAATCGTTCCGTCTAGTGTTTAATGATTTTAGTATAGATCCTTAGCTATAACTCGACTTGAAGAAAAATACAACAATAATAAAGTCACTGTTCCCTTAAATAAGGGAGGAGCGTCGAATAGATGACATCACATTCGCCCGGGTATAAATACCAATAGACAAATGCCTTACAAATCCCTCTAACCTCTCAAAGCACCAGACACGCGGAAGGGATGCGGAAACAGGAGTAGCCTTTCAGGTGAGCGCATAAAGAGAGAAGGAACGCCAACCTTTGGCTAAACTTTTTTTTAAACTAAAATTATTATTTTTTTCTCTCCTCTTCCCTTTCCTCATATAAAGAGGTGTTGTGCTAATATTTAAATCTAATATCTTTCTGCAGCTATCGCATCGCTGCAGTTTTCCTTTTACCGTTGCTGTGGCTACGTTTTTTCAACTGCTTACGTGCCCAGTGATATAGATGAAGAAAGACTCAACAATAACGCCAGAACCGAATATAAGTGGAGCTTTCTTAGTGAAATTATAGTCTAGAACAGAGTATTAAAAGGTATGATATTGTGTTGTCTTCCCATAGAAATCAGGTTAAACTAAATACCTTCTATTAAAATGAAAATGTAATTTGCCTCCTCTTTTCTCTGATAGAAAAAGGAGAAAGGCTCCGTAGCATCTGTTGCGTCCGGAACAGCTTCTGCTTCCCCCCGTCCATTTTAAAACGGCGCCGCTTTCGAACACCGGCTCACAGCAAAAAGAGTTTCGAGGCGGTAAGCATTTAAGGGTTGTAAAGACATGGTATAATCTAAAAACAACACTCTTAGATTGTAACTTCATGTTCTATTATATCCTTTTAAATAGGGTCTGCTAGTTCTGTAGGAAAATACATTTTATGAAAAAAATACGAGAAAATGAAGAGTGGGATGCGAGCAGTGAAGACCACAAAATAAGGTAACGCGATAATATGCTAATAATGCATCGGGATCATGCAAACTTAGGTTCTGGTGCTAGAATGGGAAAAACTTAGCAACAGAATAGTTATAAGTGTTCTTGGTTTTGTTCCCTTAGATTTCACATACCGACTGGTGCCTCACTCTTCATATACTCTTTGAGAATATTTGTAATCCTGGAAAAAAGCCGCTCAAGGTCAAATGGGAACCTGAACAAACTAGAAAAAACTATAATGAGGGATCTAACATGTTAAATAAAAAATAGTAAGAATGATGTAGAACAAACGTAAATCATTCAATAGCATGGCCTCTCTCTTCATAATTCTCCTAGGCTTGATTAATCTAATACCGACTGGTTTTGCTAACAAACTCAGGAGCAACAGGAATTTAGGAGATTGAGGGTTCATCTTTGTTTTGGTAAGTTCCCTCTGCCCCCGGGTTTTTTTTCTTTGGATAAGAATAATCACCACAGGAAATAAAATAGGCTGTCTTTATAAAAAAAAAATTTTGAATGAAGAACAATATCGAACGGATATAAACGATTAGGAAACAGACTGTGTACAATTTGTATATATATATAAAAAAATGGTCAGCTTTTGCGAGTTACACTATGTAATAAGGAAAAGAAGTAATGTTCTGTACCTTGAATATTTTTACCTTCCTTTTCCCTTCTGTGTTAGTCTCTTTCTAACTAGGCAAAGTGAGAAACTCTGAAAAAATAACCTTCCAGTCTAAGATATGATGTATAACAATGATGTAAACATGTAATCATGTATGATTTATTGTTAAAATATGTGAGCAATAACTGTTAGCAACTGCGATGAAATGCTCAGATAAATAACTAATAGATTTTCTCACCACGCTACAAATTTATCAAGATTTTTGTTCCTAGAATCTGTTAGGATCTTGTTCGCTTTATTGGTTTACTTTCTCAACATTAATAGTGGAGTAGATAATGTATAATTGAAACACCTGGCTAAAGTTTATAAGAAATGTTGTTTCTTAAATGATGTAAAATCAAACTAAAAGTCTCTCTTTTTCACGAGTTAATCAAATGAAAGTATGTACTATAACACTCATTTTTTAAAATATAGACAAATACTAAAAAATCTTTTGTTCTTTTTAGAAATAATTGGCTGAAAAATAAACGGTCCTGAGGAAGACACTATAACGTGTCGAAACGCGTTGACTACAGCCGTACCAACAATACACAGGACAACAACATTGTCCCTTGATTGGTTTTAAAAAAACAAATGTTTTAGTTTTGTTTATCAGTAAAAAAACGTTTTAACTGTATGAATTGTCGTGTACACAAGATATGTGCTTAAATCTTTTTTTATCAAAATAATTAAAAATCCTTTTTATCAGTACTTATGTTTGTGTTATAGTTCTTGTAAAACATAGCCAGTGTGTCTTTTACGCTAAAGTTGGCCTGGGTTGATACCTTCGCATTTCATTGCATGATCCGCCAACATAGATCTAATCAAGGGGTCTATGTAGAGGGCAAATAAGATAGGGGAGCATGGGTAACCCTGCCTCGTCCACCGAGTGATTTTAATCCTGTCAGACTCCTTCCCCATTAGCTGAAATTTAGCATGTGCCTCAACATACATCACCTGGATAGCAGTTATTATTCTTGTACCAAATCCCTTAGATCTTAAATTACGCCACAGATACGCCCACTCTACTTGATCGAATGCTTTTTGTGCATCCAGCAATATCAGAGACATCTGTGCCCCTGTGGCTGCAGAAATATCAAATAGAGATAACCCTTTGAACATGATCCGTGGTACTTCCACCAGGGATGATGCCATGCTGCCATGGACTCACTAGGGTCCCAATTACCTTAGACATTCTCAAAGCCAATATCTTGGAGTATAATTTCTCGTCTGTGTTGATTCATGATATAGGTCTGTAAGCAGAGTGGTCTTCCGGCTCCCTACCCTTCTTCAGAAATATTACAATATTAGTTTCCTGCCAAGATCGTGACGGGACTCCCTTATATTGTACCGATAAAAACAAATCCAACAATATTGGGGTTGGTTCTGTCTGTAAAGCTTTATAAATCTCCATCGGGATCCCTTCCGGGCCCAAGGCCTTCCCTGAAGCCCTCATTCCTAAAGCTTCAAGGACCTCATTTAGTGTGATATATACTTCTAGCTCCGGGAGCTGAGGAGCCTCATTCTCCAGCTCTACCCCCAATCCATCAGTTATGGAATCCCTAGAGCGATAGAGTCCTGATAAAAGTCAGCAAGTATTTTTAATATTCCTGATATATCTGTAGCTATTATTCCATCGTTCCCTCTTAATTGTAAAATATTATTAGCCGCTGCCCTCTGTTTCATTCGCAATGCCAGGTGTTTCCCCGCCATCTCCCCATATTCATAGTTATCCCAAGTTGCCACTAGAATTTTTTCAGCCACTTTATTGTTAAAAATTCCATTCATTTTCGCCTTAACCCTAAGTACTTTTAACTCTAAACTAGTTTGCTGTTCTTTCTGCTTCTGTACTATGGCAGCTATATGTTGTCGCTCCATCAAGCTCAATTCTTCTGTCAATGCCTGTATTTCATCCCTTAGTTGTTTCTGATGGAATACCCCAAAGCTCGATATTTCGCCCCTTAGACCTGCCTTATATGCGTCCCAGACCATTTCTCTAGATGCACTATATCTGTTGATCCACCCCCTGATATGCTCTATAAAACCTTTGGTCGCTAATAATTTTGTATCGAACATCCGTTTCATCAGGTCCTTTATATATTCCGGGGCCTCAATGCTCATTACCAGTGGGTTATGGTCCGAGAGGACTCTAGGGACTCTTTTTATCTGCGCTCCCTCCGTATGAGATGCTTAAGCCAAAAAGTAGTCAAGTCTGACATACTTCCTATGCGGGCATGAGAAATAAGTAAAGCCTGGATCCCCCATTCTTTTATCTACCAGACCATAACTTTCTGTAAGAGCTTTTAAAGCTTTATAAACCTGAGTCTTCCTCCCTATATACACTCCCCTACCCCACTCCCCAGTATCTATATGAAAATTCAAGTCCCCACTTATAATTAAAGGTGCCGGCCAGGCCTCTAATACCGTCTCCAACTTTACCCACAATTCTGCATCCTCGATATTGGAGCCATATACTGTACAAATAGTACAATGATTAGGTATAAGAGCAATGGCCCACCGGCCCCATTTATCTGCCTTAACTCGGGTAATAGGTAAAAATCGTGAAGAAACATGTATAGCCACACCTCTAGTGTTGGTGGTTTGCGTTGAACAAACAACTTGAGAATACCCTGGTATAATATTAACCCCTCTTTTCTGCCAGAGAATGTGTGTCTCCTGCTGGCATATAATATCAGCCCTAAGTGCTCAGAGCATTTCACCGGCCCTGTTTCTTTTACCCCTATCATTTAGTCCACCAACATTAATTGTAGATATTGTCAGCCCACCCATATTTGCAGATTGCCTGCTTCCTACTTTGGACTATCAGCATCTCTCTTACTCTCCTTCTAGTGTAGCTTGTACCACTGGTACATCTTATCTTCTACCCAACTAGCTTGCTTTCCTAGATTTTCTGCTTTTTACCCCCCTACCCTCTCTCGCCCTCCCTCCCTTCCCGCCCTACTCCCCCAATGACCCCTTCCCATCCCCCCTCCCAGCTAAACAAGGCAGCAGCCCTCTCTAGGTTTCTATGTGATGAGTTGTGGCCCCTTCCCTTCCCATGTGATGGCATACCATGCCTTTCTGTGTTTTCTGTGTTTTAATCTCACCTAGATATCAAACCTAGACCCACCCCACACAAATAGCTATGTTTAATCACGTTTTCTAAAGAGAGAGAAAGCAAACAAAAAAAAAGATTTAGGATCATTCTCTAGCCATTAATTCTGTCATTCTGTCCATTGGCCAAACAAGGGCGAAAAGAAAAAAAAGTCAACCAAGATTCACCCCCATGTATTAAAAAATTCCTTGGCCTTAATTTCTGAAATAAAAAACGAGTTTGGTCTTTCCAAATGATTTTCGACCGAGCCGGGTTGAGAAGAAAGGCCTGTGTTCCCTTCTACTGGAGCTGGGAAATCATTTGCCGCAGCCGCCATCTTCGCTTCACTGTAACGTGGCAAAAATCCGGCCTGGTAAAAAAAGTAAACCCCTCAGCCGCTCTCTGTGCTTCTGGTCTAGCCTTTTCAAACACATTCTGTCTCAGCAAAAGTCCCTTAGAGGCCTCTTCCTTATTGCTGCAGAACTGCTCCTTCGCTACCGCAGAAGCTGCGCCCTGGAACATGTCGATTATGGTAGCGGGCCAGGGTGGCTGGGGCTGAGCACCCGCACCCCTCCCCTTCCCCTCCTGGGCATTCTCCGTCCTCAGACGCTGCTGACGGTGACCCTACGCGGCGGGGATCGGATCTGATTCTGTCATGCTCTTCTGCAGGGGCTGTCTTGGAGATTCCACTGGAGTGGGCTGCACCAAACTGCCTTTGGCTTTGGGACCCGTCTTCGGAGCCATCTCCTCCGCACCCTTGTTCAGCCGGTCTCCGCTCACACCCTGAATCCGGGCCTACTCCAACTCTAGACCGCGGCAGCCAGCAATCAGCTGCTCTGCGATCTTCGCAAGCACCGAGGCCCCCCACCGAATCTCCGGTAAGCACTGCGCCGTTAGTGTGAGCTTCTTTATGGGGGTAATTCTATGCGGGTAGAGCACCATTCAGGTCCGTTTATCCTTTGTTTTTAATCAATGACTCGCCATCACTGGTGAGGCCGCTAATGACCAAGCTCACTTCTTGCTTGCCTGCCTAGAAATTGTACTAACGGAAAATGTTTTTGAATTTGGCACCCATATATACCGCCAAATCAAAGGTGTCAGTATGGGGGCTTCCGTGGCCCCTTCAATAGCCAATATATTTATGGCAGCCTTCGAAAAAGAATTTATCTATAATGAGATTGCCCCCTTTTTTGAGTCCATCTCCCATTGGTCCAGATACATTGACGACATCTTTTTTGTCTGGACCGATGGGAGGGAGACTTTGACAGAATTCCTTCAATGGATAAACGGTGCAAATCCTAATCTGCGGTTCACCTCTCATGTTAGCAATGAGATGGTGGAATTCTTAGACATAGAAATCACGAATGATGCAGGAACCCTAAAAGTAGATCTCCACACAAAACCCACTGCAAGGAATACATTACTGCACTATCGAAGTTTCCACCCCAGAACTCAAAAAAATAGTATTCCTTTTTCCCAGTTCCTAAGAGTCAGACGAAATTGTACAAATCTGAATGACTTTGACAAACAGGCTGCAATAATGAGAACCAAATTCATTGCCCGGGGTTATCCCCACCGTTTAGTAAGAGATTTGTATAAACGAGCACGCTACTATGATCGGGATTGTCTATTAAGAACAAAATCCCCTAAATCTAATGATCAGCTAGTATGCATAACAAAACACTCTACCCTAAATGAAAAAGTAAAACAAGTCATAAATTCAAACTGGCACATTCTAAACAGCAATTGCCAGGCTGACCAAAAATTAATGAAACCTCTCTATGCCCACAAAAGAAACAAAAACATTAAAGAATTTATTGTGCATTCCCGCTTCAAAAATACAAATGAGGAAGCCTTGAACCAGAGATCCATTTTAACAAATACCCCATTGAAAGGAACATTTCCTTGTTCCTCTTGCAACTCATGCCAAAGTATTTTACGAGGAGAGGAATTTGAACACAACGGACATAAAACCAGAGCCAGGGAAATGTATAATTGCAAATCAAGTAATGTGATTTATTTTATACTCTGTCCTTGTCAGCAAGGATATATAGGCGAAACGTCACGTAATGTACAGACACGCCTCAATGAGCATCGCTCAGCTATAAGAACGAAGAGAACTGTATGTCCCATGGTAAAACATATTATAGAAAAGGGACACAGTGCCGACGACTTTAAATGGAGGATCTTAGAGAAAATCCACACTGCAGACTCCAAAGGAGGCACTACTATCAGAAAGAAAAGAGAGGTTTTCTGGATTTTTGTTTTCAACACCTTTCGTCAAGGTTTAAACAACGAAATACCGTGGGAGCACGCTATTTGCTGAAAAATGAATATTGTACAAACGACCTATATATACATACCCATTGCTAAATATCTTCAGACGTCTGAATTGAGAATCTTGTAATGTCCACTAAATAATTCTTCCTTTAGTTATGATCCCTATATGCAACCATACTCCCAGAATAGATAAAACACCACGCTCATAAAAACAATACTGATTTCAGGTCGTTATATCTCCCCTAAAAAGTTTTCCTGTAAATTGCTGGTTCACCGGCATGAGTTGAAATAATAATTGTCAACAGAACTAAATGATAAATTAATAAATCCCCGTATCTCCTATATAAAAATGCAAAGGTCTTTTAACTCTTTCCAATGATATCAAAATTAAAGACTACTGAAAATACACATCGGTAGTCTCACATCCTCCTTTCCCGGTAAATGGTGAGTCTCCAATCATTGGGGCTCTTAGAATGTTCTAGTAAATAAATATCTCTAATTCTAGAACCTGATTTACAGCTCCACCTATATGATATGTATCATCACTGGAAGAAAATATGCTATCTTTATATATTATAAACATTAGGTCCGTATTACGATCTACATAGAGCTTAATACATGGGCTCTATCCAATCGCGAGATCCCACACAAAACAGTGCACACGAAATTAGCCACTCAGTGAAGTCGAGTCATAATTCGGCAATCTCACTGACAACCAAACGATGAGATCACTGTCCCCTTATACAATACAATAATATGCCCTCAGTATTAATGAACCATAATAGCACACTATTGAAAAATAATATCTCGTTATTATATCTAAAATATGGTGATTATTTTTTCAAAAAGAAAATCGGCGAACGGAAGTCGTTAAAGGGCACGTAAATCGGTCAAACAATAAAGTCCTTTTTAGCACTCTGCAAATGCATTGAGAAGTGCGACATCAAGTAAAAAATACGATCCATCTATACATAAAGAAACTAGTGATTGTTTGTCAACCAATCGTTAGATCACATAGAAAACTTTGCAGACATATCCCACCAATCAGCGAGGTGGATAGAAAACTCCGTGAGCACAACGCCAACTCCGCGAAGATATCGCCACTCCTCCCTCAACAAAACACAACTCAGGTGATAACAATCCAACCCAATTAAGTTGGATATATATACCGGAGCTCCAAACTAGCGTAGGTTCATTACTTTCCCGCGCTCGCAGTTGCTGTATCGAATCAACCCGCCACCGGACGTATAGAGCCCTGCTGACTATCCTCAGGTAAGCTTTAGAGCTGAATCAAGCCCCCAAGAGAAGTCCCTTTCTAAATCGACCCATCAATAGATAATATATTCTTCTGCCTTATTATTTTTTCTATTTTTTTACAGACAGGGAGATCTTTTAATTTTCATCATTTTATCCAGTACCCTAAATACCCTCAAATTAGTTCATCGAAACATCAGAAGCAAAAGAATCCACTTCTATAGGTAAGATGGCCAAATATTATATTTGGATATTTAGACTCCACAAGATAGAAGATGGATAATTAATCGTTATATTGACTCCTCTTTTATAGGCAAGGAGGAAGTTACTTAAAACAAAACCTTGCCGACTGATTACCTTCTAAATACTGAAGAATACATCTGAAAGATAATGAGAACAGTAATACTGTAAATAGGTAAGAGCGAAGTGAATTATAGCTAATGGAATTCCAGGTGTTTCAAGCTCATAAACAACCCTGCACCCATTCCCACCGTTGAAAAAAGGAATATCTTTTTATCTCCCCTTTTAGACATATTTCATGAAAACTAGCTTCCCAGGATACCGTGCGAAAAGCTAAGTTGGGAACTCTACAGAACTCGAAACCATATTAAGGGCTCCGGTGGCGGATGTTCAATATCCTTTCTCCACATTATCTAGGTAAAAATACCGGAAAAGAAACCTCTCAAACACCAAGGATAGTTGGATTACTCAAAAAATAATATTTAATAGTACCTCTCTCCCCCCCTCTTGATAGCTTAGGCGACTCCTGACGCCAAAGAAATTATAAAAAGAAGCAGACATCTGAACTTGGTCGTTTCTTTAAAGGGGAATTATCTTTAGGAGTAAGTACCTATCAACAAGAGAATTGATATTATAAATACTCCAAGATGCATTAATCTTTAGGAGATCAAAGAGAGTAATGTCAATCTTTATTATATATCTATTCCAATATATATTTTTCTTTTTAAACCAAGACTGAATTCCTTTTGTATAATCACCACATCTAACCAAGTGTTTATATCGAGCGCATGAACCTAAAAAATTCTCATTGGTCCCAATAGAATTGACAGATACCTATGCTAATTTCCCCACCTATCACATCTTGAATCGCTCACTCTCCTTATCGTTCAGAACAATAACAAGGAAATGACAACGTTAGAGGAAAATGTAAATTTGAATGCTTCATAAAATCATGTATGTTTTGCGCTGTATTTTCTAAAACAACGACTGCTAAAAGACAAACTGTCAAATGTCAGATTGCATTTTTATTAAATTGTATAAATATGTGAGTTTGATATACGCTTTTATTTTTGTAGATATTACGTGGCTACTCCAGGAAGAAGGCGCTGGCCGCCGAAACGCGCGTAGAGTCATATAATTTCGCCACTCATCTTATCTAGATTAAGAATTTACTGTCCATTGTTCACTATTTTTTAACTGTTGTCACTTGTAATACAATACGGTGTGATTTTTAATTTTGTGTCATATGAATGAAATGTTTTCTGTTTTAATTAATGAATAAAATATGATGTCTTTTAGCCAGTTGTAGCTATTTGTTTATTATCCTTTACCAATAAGATACTCAAAATTGTTGATTGCCTAGGTTGTTACTTTACATATACATTGTTTTCCCTGACCTAGGATTCATATGATTCACACTCTCAGGGGGTCCTTGTTAAATATACACAAGCTCACTCAGTCGCCATCTTGCCCAGACGGAAGCCCTTGTGACATCACTTCCTGTGATGCCACCAGGGTCAAAGGTCATGTCCTAACTTCCTGTGATGACATCAGACATCAATTACATTTTGGTGAATTAATGTCCATGTGTACTCACCCCCTTGGTAGCTTGGCACATAACAGTCAGGCTTAACTTAGAGGCAATGTGTGAATTATTTGTACAACACTGCAAACAGTAAAACAGTGAGAACACACCATAAAAGGAGCCCACAACAGATTTAGAACACGACCAAAGTGACAAAAATCAAAAATGGAGACCCAGAGATATTAATTTGTAAAGAATTTAGGGAAAATAGTGCCAAAAACCACAAAACACCAACTGTCGATATCTGTGGACCAAGACAAAATTGCAAGTTCAGGCCAAGTGCAATTGAGCATGGGCCGACTGCAGCGACCCAGTTACAACCCTTGATCAAAGGACCTTAAATCTGGTTGTGTAGCATTGCGAGGATCCATGTTGAAGATGCATTGCACAGAAACTGTGTATTGGTTTCAAGATGTTGCGTGGCTGTAGTGTGAGATTCCGCTGTGTCGACGAGGCCTGTGGTGCAAAGTCCAGTGTTGGGATGTGGCGCGCAGTTGGAGCGATGAGTCAGTTCCAAAGAGCTGGAATCCAATGTCATCACCGAGGCTGCCGTTGATAAGAGATGTGAGAACCTGTGCCATGTTTGCACTGCACTGTTGAGATGAATTGTCAGTTCCGAGGACTGCGGAGGTGACGTATGTCTTTGTGATGGGTCCGATCCATGCAACAATGGCAACGGGTTGGTAATGCTTGGGAATGCATCGCTCGGCAGAGAAGATGTGTCTGTTCCACTGGCAAGTACCTAAGGTCGTGCAACCAGGGGTGTGCAGTTCCTAGGAGGAAGACAGGTCTTGCTTTGTGATGCCCTCACACACCCTGGAGGATATCATGCTTCATCATTGGGTTTTGCTCCTCGTCGGGCCGCCGCTGCAATGCCCGACGGGCTCACCGCGAACATGGCTCTTTGGCGGAGATCTTTTAGTGAAGCAGCCGTTAGGTGTGTGCTGGTAAGAGGGCAAAGGTAGTGCAAGGGTAGTGAGAGTTAAAATAATCGGTATCAGTCCTATTCAAAACAATTTTTATTGTGCTAGGTAGATCCAGCTTAGTTAAAAAATATATCAAGATGCCCTGCGTAGAGGTAATGTTCCTAGAGGGCTACCTCTGTGGAAGGGGTCAACATGTTTCGTGCCTCAGTAGCTCCTAGCGGGTCAGGTGGCACGTCATCAGGACCTAAGTGATCAGTGTTGGATTACTAAATGTATGGCTCCTAATGTTAATGGATGGTAGCCAAGCTAAAAGGGGTGTGACGTCCTAGTAGATTGTACTGGACAGAAGCAAATGACCTGTAAATGTAAATGTACAGGAATTTATATAGCGCAAATCACCACTGGTTTCTAAGCGCTTGCTTAGGGAACCCGTCCTGGTATTCCCCTGTGAGATAACCCCGGCAGGGTATCCGCAAGGTGAAAGCCAGGCATCCCGCCGCGAGGGGCTGTTGTGGAGATTAAGCAAGCTATTGCCCAGAGTTGCAGAGTGTGAACCCATGAATGGAGTAGGCATCGGAGCAAGAAATGTCGAGTCCATGGACATTTTAGGACTCAAGCCCGCCGAGCCGGGAATTGAACCCTTGTCCTTGGCTGACCTCTGCTTCCAGGTCTGCCTGCTCTAACCAGTGAGCCACACTTCTCCACTGTATGGGAAGAGATAAGGGGATGGGGGAAAAATGGTGGAAGGGATGTAAGCAATATAAATATTAAAAACCATAATGGTAGTGGTAGATACAAAATCCTGATAGGTTCAGGTTTGTGGGTCTCTGAATTAACTGTGGTTGCGTCACCATTGTGTTATTTGCGGAGAAGCTGTGTGGTATGAGAAATTGTGAGGCTATCTCCGTTTGGATCCCTGGTGTGATATCTCATTCACTCATGGTGCGGTGGTGACCCGGTATCGCCTAGCTCTTAACGTGCGTTTCAGGACATGGTGATTTAACACATAGGAGTCAAGGTAAATGCTAGTTTGGTTAAAACAGACGTGCCCTCAATTGGAAAAATGTTTGTGGTACTCAAAAAGGTGCAGTTTATCTTCAGGCAGTGCCGGGGGGCTGCGCCCATTTGTGCTGGGAGGATTATGTGGAAACCGGCTTGCTGTCAGCAAGTACATAGGTCCGGTAATGTGACAAAAGTGCTGTTTGGTTGTAGTCACAAGAACCGCACAAAAATTACCATAAAATGACGCTCACACACAGACAACCATACACATATGACAACCGCTTTGGTTGGTCCCTGTTTTCAATAATGTATAATAGTGACAAAAGGGATATTGGTTATAGTCATAATAACAGCACGAAATTGACCGTACTGTCAACATGTTCACATACAGCTAACCTTACACACATGACAACCGCTTTGGTTGGTCCCGGTTTTGTAACGTTATTTACAAACATGTTGACCTCAAGTAAGGCTAAGGGGCTCGTACAGAGAGAAATCCCGCTGAGTCATGCGACCGTTACTCACCCATGAAGATGGTCGAAATGCTGACGGGAATGCTGCCAAGGCAATAGCTGCATGAAAGCTGAAATGAAATATATATATATATATATATATATATATATATACAAACTTGAATCCCAGTAGCAATAAATAAATGGAATGTCCAGGCCAGTCCAGAAGTTGGCCTGGACATTCCATTTACTTATTGCTACTGGGATTCAAGTTTGTTGAGACTTTGGGATTCGCTATCCCGTCTGGGCCCTCCGTTTCAAGCGGCAGGGGTTCAGAGCGACAAAGAGTTTTGGATATATATATATATATATATATATATATATATATATATATATATATATATATATATATATATATATGCCGTTGTAAGCCGGGGCGGATTGTGCGGCTTACCGGCGACATCCTGATGAAGTATCAGCGTTGTATACTCACAATCCGGGCAGAAGCAAGTACCTGTAGTTCTACCCTGGCCTTGGCTCCCGTAATGGAGACTTCCGGGTGTGCACATTAAGAGCACCAAGACTCCTGCAAAGCTAGAATGTCAACTAAGGCGGCCATCTTGGGGGAGGAATTGTCATCAGGCAGTGTGGTGCAGGGGGCGGACAGGATGTTCCTTTATATTCCTTTATTAGATTGCATGAACAAGTGCTACCTCGATGAAAAAATGTTTGTTTAATTGGTGGCGCGGTGTGTGGCTCACTCAGGTTCCATAGGGAAATCAAAGGGAGCCACTAGAAGTGTAGCAGAAAATACACTTTCTAGAAAAAGGTGGTGGAGTGGGTGAATGCTCATTGATTTTTGAAGCGTCACTGGGATGATGCTCAATTATTGGTGGTGGTCGCGACCACCGTTCTGTAATTGTGTAACGTGGTGAAGGGTATCTATTCTGTCAATGTAGTGAGGAATAGATAGGTCAGTGATTATAACTGTCTGAAGACCTCGATGCTATAATGGTTTGAGCACAGAGTGCGCCATCCGGTGGTGGCTGAGAAGTATGATACTCGCAATGTTGACTTACCTTCAGGAGGTGTTGTGTTCCCCAGGTACTCAGGACAGATCTAGTATGCTGAGTGTAGTGGAAGTGTAGGAAAGGAAGTTCTTACCCAGTTATCGGTAAAGTTCCGCCCATGGTGTGTCATAGTTCAGTCCTTTGATATGGGTGGACAGTCTGAAAACCCAGCGTTGTTCTTTTCTGAACAGTGCCTCTTTGGTGATGTTTTTACATGATTCAAGGATGGTCCAGTTGAGATCATTTGGTGTGTGTAGGGCTTCTGCATAATGCGCACACTTTTTTGGTATTGTTTTTTTTTGCACCTGATGTTACTCCTGTGTTCCCCAATTCTTAATTTAATTGGTCGTGTTGTCATACCAATGTATTGATGTCCGCAAGGACAAGTGATCAAGTACACACAATTGCTGGTGTTGCAATTGGTGTGCTTGTTTTGTTTCCACACCCATGTTTCTGTCAGTGCTATTGTTTTGCTAGCCTTTGTCAGGGGGCATACAACACATTGTCCACAGGGGTAATGACCTTAGACAGGTGGTAGGTCCCAAAGTGTGTTCTATGGTGTGGTGTGTTTCTTGGTCCTTGTGTTGATGAGTAGGTCCTTTAAGTTGGAAGTGCGTTTGAATGCGAACCTCAGTTTTTCAAAGCACCGTTCCCCCATTTGTAAGATATTCCAGTGTTTGTTGATCACGCTTTTGATCATATTAGATTCTGGGTGAAAGTGGTCACACAGGTCAGTACATCGGTTTTCTGTTTGGCCTGGCTCTCAAGGAGAGATTCTCTGTTTGTGTTTTGGCTTTCTTTTGTGCCTGTTTGACTTGGTTGATTGGGTAATGTCTGCGTACCAGATTTTTTCTCAGTTCAGAGGACTGTTTCTTGTGATCGTCTAGGTTGCTACAATTTCTGCTAATGCACAGAAATTGCCCATAGGTAAGCTTTTCCTTCAGTGCTTTGGGTTGGAAACTGTGGTACAGGAGGGGACTGGCTGTCTCTAGGTTTTTTTGTAAGTGGTGGTCACCAGTTTGTCAGGTTGTTTTTTAATCAGAATATCCAAGAAAGGAATCTCGGGCACTGAGCTGGTCGCTGTGAAGTTAAGGTATGGGTTTAGACTATTGATCCAAGCTAGGAAGGCAGGGATATTGTCTACTACGCCCTTCCAAAACACCAGGATATCGTCTATGTAGCGTCGCCACAGTTGGACATTGTCCCTATATGGGTTGGTGTTGGTGAGTACATGTTTGCCCTCAAACTCTGACATGTAGCGGCATGCCAGGATAGGGGCAAAGGTACTACCCATAGATGTACCCTGGGTTCGGTGGAACAAGTTAGCACCTAAGGCCCACTTCCAAGAGTCCAGGATTGGGGTGGCACCACTTGGCAGGGTAGTCTCACAGACAGCAAAGTCCAGGTGCAGATGCAAGGCTGTTGGAAGCCTGTTAGGTCCCTAAGACTTCAGATCAGAAGGCCAGACAACTAGCCCTTGAGTCAATCTGGGTTCGGGGTTCAACAGATGCAGGTCCAGTCCTCATCACCCAGGGAAGAGGACAACAGGTCAGCACGGCAGGGCAGCAGTTCCTTCGGAGCAGCAGTCCAGCAGAGCGGAAGTCTTTCAGCAGCACAGCAGGCCATCTTCCTGGCAGAGTATCCAGTACAGAGGTGTACTGAAGAGTTGGCATCTGAGATCCCATTTTTATACCGAAGTACCCTGTTTCTGGAACGAGGGAGAAGCCTCTGGGCAATGTCTTTGAAGTGAATGGGATTCCCTTTCTCTCCTGCCCTGGCTCCAGGCTGGCTGCAGTGACAATTTATGGTCATTAGATTCTTTGTGTGAAGATAGGACACAGCCTATTCAAGTGTAAGTGAGGCTTGACCCAGCTCCTCCCTGCCATCCTGCCAGTTATGGCTCTACCAGTCACATCTAAGCTCCTGTTGTGTTTGACTGTGTAGGAGGAATACACAAAACCCAACTGCCAACTACACCCAGTCATGTGACCAGAGGCAGGCTGCGGAATAAAATGGCTGAGGCAAGAAAATGCTACATTTCTAAAAGTGGCATTTTCAGAATTGTAACTTAAACCCACTTGGGTGTGACAAGGTTGAGACTTTGACTCTGTGGTGGACTTCAATAAACCCAAGTGGCTGTTGTGCTGCTACGCCCTGCTTTGTTGGGCGTGGCAGGAGCTGTGGCCAAAACCACCAGGGGATTACTGGGAACTGCCGGAGACTGCGGTGGACATTGCTACCCTTTTTTGGGCCACAGCTGCCTCTCGCTGCTTGCCGCTGCCTCCCATTACTCTCCCGGGGACCCACTTTCTAGTGGCAGGAGCAGGGAAATCCTAGCCCGAGCAGCAGGGCATGCAGTGGCTAGAGGCAGTTAGTGGGTGGTCGCAAGCCGGCCATTCTGCACAGACACTGGCACACAGCCCACCCACAGTGAGAAAGGGCCCTCTAATCCATGGGACAGCATGAACGAGTGTGGCCCCGGGGACTGAGCATCCAGGCATTCAGTCAGCCATCCAGGAAGCTCCTCCTTTTCCAGCCCTACACCAAATCTGCAATCATAACCCAGCATGTTCCAGAGAGCGTCAGGAATGGAGCCGAATCGGTGAAGCTATGCAGTGGTGAGGAGGAGAAAGGCGGTGGCCGTGGAGGTCAGGAGAGAGATGTTGGAAGTGAGGTTGCGAGGTGACAAGCGCATAGGTGCTAGGTGGTCCTCTCAGAATGGATGGAAGAGGTCAATGTTGGGTCGGTGCAGCTTGCTCAGATAGGGTAGTTCCCCTCTACATCCCCATCCCCTATGCCACATATTACAGGAGCTGGCTGGACGTCTGACATACCCTCTTCAACCGTGTCCCAGACCCACTCCTCCAGTATTCTGCTGCGTACCTGCCTAGCTGTGCATTCATTAGTCTGTCACAGCACCACTCCCCCCCCCCACCCAAGGTGGCTATGTGCTAACATTCACTTTTTAAAATACCTGAAAGACTTTAAAGGCCTGAGAAATGACAAAGGCATTTAGCACTCGTGCCCCGTCCCTGTAGCCACTCAACGTTATTTCACCATATGGGAAGGAGAGATATTGCTCACTCTCCAGCAGCTTGCATTAAGGTCTGAAGGTCCATCTCAGGCTCTCTGCAGTTGATCCTGTGCTATTGCCATGGGTGAAGTCTTAGGTAATGTTTCTGCTCTTCTCATCTACCCTCCATTGCACCTCAATGCCCCTTTATATCACTGTTCTGGCCCAAACGTCCACTGTGAGATAGCAATAGGAGGTGAAAGCAGGGCACTTGCTGGGGTAAAGAAACATTCTCTATAGCACAGTCTAATTGTGCCAGGTAGAGGAGAAGGAGGTGATGATTGATATCTAGAGTCAAATATAGCCATGCAACCAAACTCATCTGGACAGACCAGTCCATCGTCCACTTCACCTTCTCAGGATCACTGCACACCATCACCAACCACCCCCGTCCCCACCAGCTGTGGAAGGCCACAGTTGAAGCAAAATGACACAGACCCAATGGATGGACGCCCTCAACACCACTCAGTCTGGTGCCGCAATCAACCTGGAACAAGCAGTCCAGAACTTCAACATCTGGATCACCAACGCCGCTGACCTAGTCACCCCCATCAAACCAGCTAAAACCTGCAGATCCACAAAACAAGCCAGCTGGCTCACACCAGAACTCAGTACGATCTAACACAGATGCAAATAACTGGAGAGAAAATGGTGCACCAGCAGAGACAATACAAACTGAGCCACCTTCAAGTCAGTCTTCAACGAATTTCACCACTAACTCAAAGATGTTCAAAAGGATGCGCTTGAGGATTGCATCGAGGCAAGCACCAACCACACCAAGGAACTCTTCACCATCGTCAGAGAGTTCTCCTGCCCAACAGCCACAGAACACCCTTTCTGCTTCACAAGAACTCTGCAACACTCATGCGAACAACTTCCATGTCAAGATATCTACCATCTACAGTAACTTCGAGCTACAACCCACTGACCTCGTCAGCCTCCTCATGCCAACTGAAGCCTCCCCCGACCAGCATCTTTCTGCATGCGAACAGCTCACCACACCAAACACCACAGCCATCATGAACTGCATCCACTCGGGCGCACCAACAGACCCAGCCCCCATTGGCACTTCATCCTAGGAAGCAAGGAGATCAGCCAACAACTCACCCCCATCCTAAATGCAACCATCACCACAGCCACCTTTCCAGACACATGGACAAATGCAGAAGTCAGATCATTCCTCAAGAAACCCTCCGCCGACATGAGCGAACTCCGGAATTACCGCCCCATCTTGCTACTCCCTTACCCCGCCAAAGTCCTGGAGAAGGCTATAACCCGGCAGCTCACCGAACACCTGGAGAAAAACAATCTGCTAGATGCCTTACAATCTAGTTTCTGCACCAACCACAGCACCAGGAATGCCCTAATCACCACCGTGGATGACATTCACACCCAACTTGACAGGGGAGGATTGGAGGCCCTGATCCTCCTCGACTTCTTCACACCGTATCCCACCACACACTCAGCAAGAGACTGCGTCAGAGAGTGATCAAGGGAAATGCATTTAGATGGGTTACTTAATTTCTCATTGCATGAACCCAAAAGCATTACCTGTGGTGTCCCTCAAGGCTCATCACTCTGCCCCACCCTCAACACTTACATGATGCCTCTAGCCGACATTGTCCGAATCCACTACCTCAACATCATATGTCAATGAAGCCCAGCTCATTCTCTCGCTCTCAGCAGACCCCACCATTACTAAGACCAACTTCCTCAGCTGCATGAAGAATGTTGCAGACTAGATGAAGGGCAACTGCCTGAAGCTCAACACCAAGAAGACTAAAGAGCTGATCTTTTGTAACAACGCCTCCCTCTGAGATGCCACCTGGTGGACTTCCTAACTCAGACCCACTCCCACACCAAAAGACCACACCCGCAACCTCCACATCATCCATGAAACATAACACAGTCTCCTCTGCCTGCTTTCACACTCTCTGCATATTCTGAGGAATCTTCACATGGCTCACCATCAGCATGAGAAAAACAGTTACGCAAGCTTTAATCACCAGCCAGCTAGACTCTGACAATGCACTGTACACAGGAACTACCACTGAACTCATGAGAAGTCTCCAGATGATACAGAACTCAGCCACCAGACTGAACCTCAACTTGCTCAAACTGACCCAGCACCTGAGGAACCTCCACTGGCTCTACGCCACAAAAAAGATGTCAATTCAAGATACTGACACACACCTACAAAGTCCTCCATAACTAAGGACCAGCATACATGAACCACTGCCTGAAATTCCACCAACCATCCAGAAACCCCTGTTCCACCTCCCTTGCTCTCGCACAGACACTGCACATCCACTGTAGTCACACTGGAGGCCGCTCCTTCTCCCACCTCGCTGCCAAGTACTGGAACAGCTCACCCTCATTCTCCACCTCTGAAGGTCAGTAAGACACTGAAGACCTGGCTTTTCTACTAAGCCCAGCAACCCAGTGCATGGATAACCTGACCGGTGATAAGCCACGCTCAGTATTGAGTGATTGATTGATTGATGACAATCTAGGCCAACCGAGGGAGAGCATTATGCGATCGGGCAAGTTCTATGTGGCCACTAAACCTGCCTGCAGACAAAAAAGCAAGGTGTGATGCAAAAATATTAAAAGGTTTATAATACAGACACCCCAAAAGATGAACTGTGAGAAGGAGAGGCTGTTAACAACACTTTGACCCAGAAAGGAATGAGTATCATTTCACCTGCTATAATAAATTCGAGAATTACAAACTTTTAAAGCCCCTCATAAATACACGCAGAGTGTCATTTTTGCAATCTTTGGCTAGCCTACCAGTTGATAGTAGGCAAGCCCCCAAGCATGACAAGACTTTTAGCAATCTCATGATGGAGGGCCACAGCTCGGCAAATTGGAGATCATTAACAACACAAGCCATAGTGTATTTACATGGTCCCTATGCTGTGCTCCCCATTGATACTACTGTAACCTTTGAGAGTAATTACTTGATGCAGAATTATAACAATAGCGCAGCTCCTGGGGAGGCCATTGATATACCCCCAGTCTTGGTGGACGTAGCTGTCATCGACTCAGCCAATTCTCTCCCGCTACAGGAGATGGAGTCGATTCTCCTCAGTCCCTTGGACTGCCTGAATTAAGCTTTAGCGGGACTACTAAGAGAGGCACAATGGAGGATTATAATCACCTGCTTACTCCCATAAAGTTATCTCTCACTAAATTGTATCCATCATTTGTGCACATACCTCGAGCCCATCCAGAGTTAGTCCCCTTGAAACAACCTAAAGGATCTTCCTAAGAATCATCTCTTTGTGCATCTGGGCGAATACAATACGGGGATGGTAGTGTTGTTGCAGATGCCGAATCTATGCCCCAAAGATCAGTACATGCCACACTGGTAGTAGAAAGCACAAAGAACAGACAAGTGACATTGCTGCCTAGTCACTTTCGGGCTCTCTACTACATAACTTGGACATAATTTCTTCAGCTCTTAAATTCTATTACGACAAATTGGAGATTCAGGTGTTCATGTTACAGGCATCGACAATAATTTTAAGGCCTTTGATGAAATGGTCCTTAGACCGCAGGCTGATCTCGCGGCCAGTTACCACATCGGCCTGTGTTCAACTACACTCGATCTCCTAACCTCCTTTTCATTAGTCCTTTCTGCCATCCTTGAGGAAGTCAAAGGCACCAGTCTCAGGCATGAAATTAGCTGCTCCAGGATGCAATCTATGGAGGAGCCTACATCGGAGGCACAGACGATAGTACTGACACATACAACCTCCCTTTCCAATGCAAGGGTGTGGGATCCACTAATGAGATCACCCTGTCCACTGCTGCGCCATCCAGTGTTCCACTACCCATAGTGCTGCCAAAGCAGGCATACTCCGTGCCTTCTGTACCTCAAAGGTTGCTTTCAAAAAGGGAGAAGAAATGGCTGAGGGAGGTGAGAAAGAACCAGGGTATCCATGGGACACAAGCCAGCCTCCTTAGGGCTAATTCAGATCTAGCTGTCCGACCAACATTCAGTCCCATGGATCAGCCAGTAATATCAGCCATTTCAGCTTTCCCTCTGACAGTGAACACGCCGCCAAAAGGAATACAGTCCTACCTAATTTTCCAGTCAATCATTGGCCCAAAGGCAACCCAACTTCAAGTTGGGGCAGACATCTGCAAACCAGAGATAACTCTACAGGTTCCTTACAAATTTAATTCATCTATCCAGCCCGATCCATCAACTACTTCTGGGCAATTCCTCTTGGTAAAGTTAACAGGTCCGTCTTACTTACGGTCAAACCTTTTGATTTAACCACCATTCCTATGTAGAGTGTGGTGTTAAACACCAAGCTAGTTGGTCATAAGCATGCCAGCATGGAGGGATCAGCTTTACACCTCCATAATTCGGACCAACCTCAGGTTGATCGCCCCAAGGGCTTCACAGCCAGATCTTTATCTCTCCATGGTACAAGTTTCACAGAACAAGCTTGTAAATTCAGTCTACTCACTTCTAGGGGTCTTGGGACCCATGCGGAGGCCACCATGTTGAATATTGATGCAGCTACATCAGTCAGTTTGGAGGTGTGTGCTAGTTCTCGTTTGTACACAAAGGAATGATTGCTGATTTCCCTGTTACACATCCAAAGCGCAATCATGAAATATTTAGTAGTAGCACTCTACTCAAACTGATCAGTACTTTAGAGGGCCTGGAGCATATACCATCAAACAATCTACAATTCCTGGAGTTTAAGCCCCATCCCATGTTACGAGGCAGACGCATAAATGTGACCTCTTGGTCCACTCTGGTAATTGCCAACCAGGTCTGTGTGAACAGGGACAATTTATCTGACTGGGTCATTGAGGTTGTATTCCAGACTCCCTTGTGTTATATCACCCCACTGCATGTGAGTTCTACCAACCCCACCTTTTCCCACAGAGGCATTCTTAGAGGAGTGGCTGGCAAAGAGCAACAAAGGAATGACTATGAGCACTTCCAAGACGCCAGCGTTTATACCAATGGCCTATCCCGACCACTCCTCTTAGCCCCCCAGGATGGTTGTATGAGGCCAGGCATCCATGGGAGACGTTCAAAACATGAAATCCGCCCCTGCATTCTATTCCAGGGAACTCAAACGATAAACCCAGTTTAATGCCGGGTAAAACAAACAATGAGCCCTTGAGGCCGGCTGTAGGTAGCACGGAACCTAAAGCTACCATCCTCCCTTTACAACGGGAGATACTCAATGAGATCCATGTAAGTAGCCTGTGGAACTTTTCAGTATTTCAGGGGGTGCACCTGTGATCTCGTCCTCAACATTGTGATGCAGAACTTCCATCCCAGGTCTCCGAATCCATCTAACTGCAAGGCCATGAAGCTGGTACTTCTTTTCCGGAATATAGCAGGTCTCAGGACTAAATGCAACAGCACTCTCTTGGTCGATTTTATGGAGCCTTTTGGGATGGCTATTCTGCAAGAAACTTGGCTTACAACACCTTTATATTTAAATTGTTTTCAAAACGTTTAATCTTTCTACTTCTCCTTCCCATTCTGGCAGACCTATGGGAGGTCTGGTACATACTCGAACATTTTTACAGAGCAACCACCTATTTATCAAGTACTTGACCTTGAATTAAGAGATGGTACAAGGCTGGGCATCATCAATTTATACAATAACATTCCTTATGCCGCCCAGTGCTTTGAGATGGCTAAGGGGTTTTAGATGCAGATGGGTTTCCACGGTCTCACTTTGTGCGTGACGCCTTTGGTAATAGCCTTAATGTTATCATTATTAAATAAACTATCGGGTTTTGGCAATTAATCAAGCAGAAATAATCTGCCTTTTTCAAACACGTTTGTGCCAAAGGAAAAGGTGCCCTCATTGATTTTAATTGTTTTTTCAACCAACTTAGACCCTGTATTGGCAATTTCACCCACTTAAGTCCCAGTGATCACTTGCCACAAAGCCTTTATATAGACATCTCTTCTTGGCAGGCGTTCTACCGCCTAGATGGGCACCTCGCACACATCTCCATCCATTATGGCAAGAAGAGCTCGCTGCTTGAGTGGGAAACTATGAATTCTTAGGCGTCGCACTCCTCTGACATTATTAAGGCTATTAAAACTGCTCTCGAAAGAAGCCATATTCTGCATTCAGGGAAGTGGAAGGTTTGATTCAGCAAAGAATGTTCAAGTACACATAAGACTCATGCTTGCTCTTCAAAAACCTCACTGGATACTGTATGAAGTGGGCCAGTATAGGTTAGTTTATTGGAAAGCAGTTAGGACCAGGAAAAACGCTCTGAAAATGAAAGCCTGTGAGGATCTTAAGTACGATATCCATAAGAAAGATCTTAGGGCTTTTTGGGGTATTGTGAACTGGCCCTTTTTAAGGGGGGTTGATGAGCTTGCCATAGAAATTGCCCTATCTGAGCAGACATGGACACCTTTCTCTGGAAGGGTTTACTCTGTGGGACCTGGGAAACAGTGACAACTGAATTTAAGCACATTACGCGTGTAGTTCTAAGGGAAAGCCCAAATATCTTCCATCTTATGATGAAGTGTTTGAGGCCATTAGAACTAGCCCTAGTTGTAAAACCCTGGCCCACTGCTTACAAAAGCCAGTTGGGACTCTGGGTCTCACTGCTTCCAAATGTTCTCATGGCGGTGAGCCACTCCAGTAAACCCCCAAATTGGTAAAAATCAATCATTGCCTCAGTTTTTAAAAACAGGGACCAAGGAGATGTGAGTTGTTATCGCCCGATCTCTCGCTTGGACTCTATGATAAAGATCTTGAGTTGTGTTTTTTATCAGATTTTGAGGCGGGCCAAAGACTCCAGAACAGTCTTAGACATTCAGCATGGGTTCAGGAGGGGGCTTGGGATGGAGAACCATTGCCTTAATCTTTCCCTTCTGTTGGGCAAGTATACCATCGCTAAACAGAGTCCGTTATTTCCGGGTTTTCTGGACCAGTCCAGCATCTATGATTGCGTTTTTCATAGTAAATTTTGGAGCGTAATGGAAGATCTCAGAGTGGATAGGTTCTTAATCATCTCCATCCGAGCCATATACCGGGACTCCGGTGAATTCAGTGAGGCTTGGTTTGGGAGTACTGGTCAGAGTTCTGTGTCCGCGGGGCGGTAAGGCAAGGTTGTGTCCTGGCACCTTTGTTCTTCATATTATACAACAACCATATGAAGAGGGAATTGGTTCAAACATGCAGGGACTTTCCTTCAGATCGGACAGCGTCCTTTTCCAGCTCCTCTGTATGCATATGACGCATACAGGATATGACGCATTTTGGGGCAAACCACCCTAGCCCTGCAGCACCTTTAGACTGTTTATTAGCCTTCATGGAAGGATGGACCTTAAAGTTAATATCAGTAAAACGTTTGTTATGGTTTGTAGTCCTAAACATGTGGTTAAATTTAACTCAAACATTTTCTGCATTCTAAACCTATTCAAACGAACAATTTCAGTTAACTGGATCTGGTCTTTAGCAACTGTGAGTCTTGCAACCAGCAGTTGCAAACCAGAAACAGCTAGTTTGTACGGAAAATTAACGCCCTCTTTCGATTTGCTGTTAAACTAGGAAGGAGACCACTGCATCACATTCTAGCGATTTATCTGGCGAAATGTCTAAGCATGGCTATCTATGGGGCTGGGGTTTAGAGCTTTGATAAAGTAGCCAGGCTACAGATTACTGAAAATAGTTGTGCCCGTCGTGTACTCCCTATTAAAATGCACTGCCATTTTTATTCATCTAAATGAGGTGGGGTTAATACCCCAGAAGGACAAAATACGGACCCATCCTCTTATGTTGTGCAGGCTCGTTTGGACTAATGAGTCTATGGTATTAAACAGAGTGATCATTGAAGATTGGCTGACATTGGACCGGGCCCTTGAAGTTCTTTGGCTGAGGAAGATTAAGGACTTGGCTCTGGCCGTGCGTAGGCCAGAGCTGCTTGAAAATCACTCATCCCTTCACTCTCTCAGCAAAAGGTCACTGAGGGAGTTGTGTTACTCAAAGTTTGGGGCAACAAAGTGGACAAAGTTAGAAATACGCAGTTTTGGCTCCTCCGCTAAGGCAGAGGAGCGTTGCTCCACTGCACAAAAGGAAAATGGTAATAATGTATTATCATTTTATTTTTGCTATTGCAGTCACTGGCTCTGTTTCATGCGGGAGGGGGCCGGCCAGAGCAGGGGGGAGGTGTGGTGACACTCTCTAAGTGTGCATGACTGTTTAGCTGGCCGTCTTGACCCGACCAAACAGTCTTGCGCACTTTGCATGTTTCCCACCAGGCTGTATTGCACAGCCTGGTGGGAACATGCACAGACTCCTTGTCCCCATCTGAGCAAAGAACCAATCACAATGCATTGCAGCATTGTGATCGGCTTAGGGAAGCCTGGGGGCCCAGGTGCTTCCTGCTGCTGGGACTGCAGATGGGAAGAAGGAAGATGAAGAGGACGGAGGAGAGGCGGCGGCCGGCCATTCCCAGGTAAGTGCTTTTTTTTAACACCACCCCTTTTTTAACACCACCCCTAGCGGATAGCAGCTGCCAATTTTATATCTTACATTTTGCTGGTCCCTTGTTAGAAATTGGGTTTCTGGTTGACAGAGGTATGCACCCTGTCCAAGCACGAACCACAATCCTAGTCATGGTAAGTGTAGTAAACACTAAATGTTTACCTGTGTTCACTGTCTTTTAGCTTGCACAAAGCGTCAGGCTAAACTAATGAGGCAATGTGTGAAGTATGTGTGCACACACAGTAACCCAGTGAAAACACTGCAAGCGTTTAGATAACTAGCCAACATTTATCTGAGTAAAACAAGTCCAAAATGACAAAAATCCAACATACACAAGTCAAGATGTGAATTTTGCAAGATTAAATGAAAGATGCAGTACTTAGAAATCAATATCCCCAACTGGGGCTATGTGGGCTCGCTTGACTGGGGCAAATCCAAAAGTTCAGTCTGACTGCGATGGAGTGCGGGCCAGATACAGGAATCATGCAGAAGCGCTGACAGTATGTTGGATGCACCAATGCTCGGGGACAAGGTGCGCTCCACCTCAGTCCCCGAAGTAACTTCCATCTAATGAAGGCTACAGGTTGATCTAGGCCCTCTTCATTTGGCTGTGAAAGTACAGGCCCCATGCCATGCTCTGAGGCATCAGTCTGCACCATGAATTCTTGGGAGAAGCCTGAAGTCTTGAGCACATGGGCTCTTTTAGGGTGTCAAAAGTGCCTGCCACGCCTCTATCCAGAACACCTGAAATGGATGCTTCTTGAAAGTCGGCTCCGCCAAGGGGCATCAGTGGTGCCGTATCCCTTGACTAATCTCCTGAAATAGCCAGTGAAGCCTAAGAAGGCTCTCACTTCTGTCTGGGTCTTGGGGGTGTCACAGCCAGAATGGTGTTAATCTCTGGTTGTAGGGTATGCACCTTGCTGCTCCCTATTTGCTGACGGAAGTAAACCACAGAACCCTGCCCTGACTGACACTTACTTGCATTCATAGTTAGACCTGCATTCTGCAGGGCCAGGAGAACTTTCTTAAAGGTGGTACAAATGGTCCTCCTAATTGGAGCTGAAGACTGCAATATTGACAAGGTATGTGGCACTGAAACTTTCCAACCCAGCCAGGACCTGGTTGATCAACCTGTGGAAGGTGGCAGGGGCATTCTTCACTCCCAAAGGCATAACATAGAACTGGTAGTGCTCTTCTGGCATTGAGAACTATTACCTCTCTTGTGCCCACTTGGTCCAGGAAATCTGCCAGTACCCAGACGTTAAATCAAATGTGCTGAGGAACTTAGCCACTCCAAGCCTATTAATGAGCTCATCAGCTCTGGGGATGGGGTGTGCATCAGTCTTGGTGACCGCATTGAGCCCACATTAGTCCACACAGAACCGGTGTTCGGGTGTGACACCGGGGGTAGTAGCCTTGGGGACAAAAACTCCTGGACTGGACCAAGGACTGTTGAAAGGCTCAATAACCCTGAACTCCAGCATCTTAGAGTCTTCCTCCTTGATGCTGGCGCTCACACTGTCAGACAACCTGTACATGTTGTGCTTAACAGGCAGACTATTCCCAGTGTCAATGTCATGAGTGCATCAATGAGTGACTCCTGGGGTGAGTGAGAACAGAGATGCAAACTGTCCCAGCAACTCGCAGCAGTCTCTCTGCTGCTCTAGTATAGTGACAAAGTAGGGGAGAGGCTTACACCCTCTACTGACAGATCCTCTTTTCTGGAAGATAGGAGGCCAGGGAGAGGTTTACTCTCCTCTTCCACCCCATTATGTGTGACCAAGAACATGGTCATCTCAGACCTCTTGAAATGTGGCTTGAGGCGGTGCACGTGTGGGACCCTCAAAGGGTTGCTAGCAGTCTGCAAGTTCATAAGATATGTGATGTCACTCTTGCTCTCCTTTAACTGAAATGGGCCTGACCAGTGGTCTTGCAGAGCACGGGGCTCCACTAACACCATTACCTACACATTTTGACCAGGCTAAAACTCAATCAGAAGTGGTATGCTGGTCATACCAGAGATTCATGTCCTTCCGGATAGCTTCCAGATTCTATTAGGTGAGCTTCTGGAAGCATGCTGTCTGGTTTTGGAAGGCCAGCATATAACTGAACACATCCTGGGTGGGCTTCCTCGGAGCTTGCTCTCAGCGCTCCTTCACCAAACTGAGAGGGCCTCTTAAAGGGTGCCCGTACAGGAGTTTAAAAGGTCTGAAGTCAACCCCCTTCTGAGGAACTTCCCTGCAGGCAAATAAAACCCATAACAGGAGGACATCTCACTTACGTCTCATGGTTTTAGTTATATACCCATTAAACACCTTAGATGGTTCCATTGAACACACTCCTTCCACATGGCCTTCATGTACAAGGACATGAAGTTGGTACCATGGTCAAATACCACCTCCTTGGAGAAACTCACATGAGTAAAGATCCCAATCAGTGCCCTTGTCTCAGCAGGTGCAGTCTCCGTCCTCAGAGGAATAACTTCTGGATACTGGGTGGCATGGTCCACCAAACCAGGACAAACCTGTTGCCCATGGCTGTCTTGGGATCTAGCGGCTCCACAATGTCAATGTCCACTGCTTCAAAGGAGTGCTCAAGACAGGGAAAGGTTGCAGGGCGGCTATGCCTTTCCCCCTTGTCTTGCCACTTGTGTGGCAGGTAGGACAGGACCTGCAGAACGCATCTGAGGCCTTCCTCATGTGAGGCCAATAAAAGTTGGTGACAAGCCTATTATAGATCTTGTCTTGCTCCAAATGACCTGCCAGTGGCACATCATGAGCCAGACCCAGTAGGAAAGTTCTGAAGCGTTGGGGTAACACCAGCACAAGGGCTGTACCAGGCTCAGTAACCTTAGGCTCTCTATATAGGAGATTATTCTCCCAATAAATCAGGTGTTGGCCAGAGGCATCCCCAGCTGCCTGGGCCTCGGCCTGCTACCAAAGACCCACAAGAGTAGGGTACTCTTTCTCCACTGCGCAAAACTCTTCCCTGGAAGGAACGCCAGCCTGCAACCAATGGGAATGCTCCGGCTCATTCCCAATTTGGTCACTTCTTCACCTAAGGGGTTCCCGGGCGTCCCCCTCAGTTTCAGTGTCCTCCTAGACGATCGGAATTTCAGGAGCAGGTTTCCAGCACACCTTGACCTTTCTCTTCTTTGCAGGCACCTGGGCCACTCTTTCAGGCTCTAGGTTGTTCTGACCACCCTCACATGCAGCTAAGGACAGTGTGGTCAGGCTTACCCACTCAGGCAACAACGACATCTCAAAGTGTAACCTGAGCTCCACCTCCTTCCAGGGGGTATGCTCCAGTCATTGCCCAGCAGACAATCGACACATATGAATCGAGTCATAGGTACCCTCAAGCAACCTGAGACCCCCCATTCCATTTTTCCCTGGAGCTGAGAACTGTGGTGAACTGGTATTTTGGTATTCATTCAAAGTGTCAATTATGTTGGTTGGAGCACATAGCAGACCGCCATTTTGAGGTTTTCGTACTCCACCATGACCTTCCGAATTGAATCTGAACTTGTAATTTTTTCAGGGATTAGGGAATGTCAAGGCGTGATAGTGCTCTCTTATAAATTCTTTTTTTATTATGCACTGTTAAAAGACATGTTTGGATATTAATTGTATTTTAATGCTTTCTCTTTTATTACACTTAATATTTTGATATTAAAATCCAACTTCACCATAAAATAGGATTTTATATTAGGATTCCAGACACCAAACTTGAACGGGTCATCTCTTACCATTTGGAAATTACACTTCCATGAAAGACAAGGGCTACATGTTGTAGAGGAGTCGAGATTAGAATTCAGCTACCCCAAACCTACTATTGTCCATCTAACCACTGCACAGCCTCGTCTCGAACATGTGAATCCAATATCTTTCAACAGTACAGATATGAAAGCAACAGCCGAGTGGATGTTCCTCCTATATGACACCTTCATCTAATTCATAGTTTCAACTCACAGGACTGTGCATGGCAAGCATGGTTTTATTAGCACCAACGTACAGCATTAAAGGCAAAACTATAAGCTCCAGAATGCAACATGGTATTAGCTAAACAGGCAGAATTAGCTGACTGTGTAATGTATAGCATGGGAGACTCTGCAGCAGCTAGTGTATCACAATAGTTGGTGCAATGTACTAAAAATCAGATGGTGTGTCAAGTTGGAACCCAGTGGCTAAAATTCTTCTAGTCATAAATAAGTCCTGTGATGTGCACAGCGCATTTCCATCCCCTGCAGACGTGAAAGTATGTAAACTAGAGATGTCCTAAAACCCTGCTTCACTCACGACAAAAGTGAAGCACCAGAGCCCGCTGAAACCAAAGTTAAGCACCCAAGAGATGTATGCCCCAGTTGAGCAACTGACAGTGATAGAGCGGTGCCCTTTCAACCCAAGCATGTGTGCATCTGAATCTTGCTGAATCGACTCTTTTACTTTTGTACAGTTAAAAAGCAATATAAGTTGAGTTCATTAATAGGCATTTGTTGATATCAGCCCCAAGAGGCTGCACAATTGTGGTAGATGTAGAGTGTCACCCGGCCTCTACAGTACAATGTAGCTCCCGACCACCCGTCGTGACCAGGCGCGGTCTGAGGGTATAAATAAAAGGGCCAAGGTTGCACGTGACCTTCGGCCAACACCACAGTATTGGTGTGTTGTGTGTCTTTGTGTGCTCTGTTCCGCAGCCCTGTGGCCTTCACGAGACCCTCTCTACACTGGTGATGAGGGTGTGTGTATACTAGGGGTGGGTGGAAGTCGCGTAATGAACTTTCACGGAGAGGCACGGAGATTGGACCAATCTCCGTCCCTCTTCACATATTTCCGTTACGCGCCACCCGCCCGCCTCCCGCCCGCCGGCTCCCGCCCGCCATATTAACATTAGTAAAGCCTAAAATAGAGAATAAAAACTTACCTTATCACGTGGTCATCTTCCTCGCCTGGAATGCGCAGGCTCCCGCGCATGCGCAGTTCCAAGAAGAAGGCTATACAGACAAGGAAGATGACCCCGCGATAAGGTAAGTTTTTTTAATCTTTATTTTAGGATTTAATAATGTTAATATGGCGGGTGGGAGGCGGGTGGCCAACTTCCGTTCCGCCGAGAGTGTGCGGAGATTTGCCCCGTTTCTCCACCTTCTTTGCGAAAGGGGCAAATCTCCGCACCTTCCGTGGGCGGAATGGAGATGTCCGCCCACCCCTAGTGTATACAGCCCACGACGTGTGTCTTGACGCCCGACAACCAGGCAGCACCTGGATTGGCGTCACCTGGCGGCATCACGACCGGCTCCAGCATCTGGCCAGCATGACACTCACCGTTGGCATCAATTCTGACTCCCGCAGCAGGCGCCTTCTCCCTCCCACTGCCACTCTCCAATCAAGGCGTGTGGAGTTCCTGAGGGCATCAGCACGCTCCCAAGCACCCAGGGACCAACGCACAGCAAATCATCTTTGCCCCAGGTGGGCCTTTCAAGTAAGGTGCAGCCTGTGACGTGCTCGCAGCAAGGCGAAGGTGGTGCTCTCCAGGCCCGACATTGAGGGGATCCCTGAGGGTACTGCTCTGCAGGAGGCCACACGTCACTGCCCCAGGCACAGCCGGTGTCTTCAGGGGCCTGCAGCTGCTCTTCACGCCCTGCTGCCAGCAGCACTGTGAAAGGGGGTAAAAAGGAAATCAAGACAGCAGAGGCCTGATACCAGGGCAGAGAAAAAAAGAAGAAAGTAAAGGCCAAGAAAAAAAAAAAGAGCACACAGAGACAGACTTACAGTGCAGCGAGGGGCAGGCTGCTCAGGATATTTATGACATCTGACCAAAAGGGTTGAGCGCAGCGTCTGAAAAAGAGAGCATCCACACAAGGGAACATGGGAGATCCACCACCCCAGCAACCAGCGCAGGCACCACTGGCACCGTACACCCACGCATCAGTCACGCTCATATCGCCCTTCAGTCAGTTGGCGGATCCGGCCACCGCAGCCCCAAGATAGAGACTATGGGTTGGCCGGCTCAGTCACTGCTTCACTGGGACACAGGAGACAGGAGACAGACGGTACAGTAAAACGCTCCCTACTGATGCACTTCGGGGGAGATGAATTATACGAGCTCTTCGAAACGTTGCCAGACACGGGAGCCGCGCACAAGTATGATGCCGCCATCGCGGCCATGAACTGGTACTTTGACCCGCAAATGAACCCAGACTACTAGCAGTTCAAACTATGCCAGGTTCGACAGATAAAGGCGGAAACCGTCTATATGTTTTACACCTGGCTCCAGAAGCTGGCGATGACATGCACAGGGATTAATCAGAATGAGGAAATCAGGGCCCAAGTTATACAAGGATGTAAGTCAGTTGCCCTGCTGCACCAGATGCTTCGTCAACCTGGGATTTTGCTTCACAACATTCTAATTCTCCCGTGTTCCCACGAACTTTCGGATAAGAGGGCAGATTAGATGGAGGTGTTTCGAGTGAGGAACACAACGTCTGCATCGGCATCAAGATCGGTACATGTGAAGGAAGAGACCATAGAGGTTGTGCGGAGGCGACCTGCACCCAACCGGAGGCGAGGCACAGGAACACGGCCCAGCGGCAAGTGCGGTCACTGCGGATTTGACCATAAAGAACAAGACCGATGTCCTGCCAGAGGACAGCCCTTCTCAAAGTGCGGCAAAGCCAACCACTTTGCCAGTGTTTGCCACAGTGGGAGTGGACGGCCCCAAGGAGGCGCCACCCGAATGCGACAGACAAATCTTAGGAACCTGATGCTAAAAGAGTGAGAAACCGCAGAGACTCTGTCGGAACAAGGAGCCACTGCCTACTACGAGGATGATAAAGACATGTTTATCATCTCCTTTGCCGGCGGACCGGGTCACAAAGAGCGCCCTCCCTCAATGTGCTGTGTAGAAGTGAATGGAATCTCGGTGCAGGCCTTCATCGACACCGGAGCGTCTGTCAATGTGATGGATTCTGATCAATATAAGAAACTGTCGCCCAAACCAAAACTGTCACCCAGCGTGGTGAAGATATATACATATGGCGGCACTGAACCCATACCACTACGCGGGATGATGGAGGTTGAGATCTCAAGTTGCAAATACTCCGTGAGGACCACTTTCCACATCACAGAAGGAAAGAAAGGAACACGGTTGAGCTGTCACACAACTGAAGATTTAGAGTTAGTGTTCTTCTTCCAAGCAAGTTCATGAGCACCATGCAGAGGACATGTTGTAAGAATTCCAACAACTTTTCCAAGGGCTTGGCAAGCTAAAGGGGAGTCAAGTGAAGCTACACATCAACCAGAGCGTCCAACCGCATGCCCTCTGACACTGGCGCATACCGTTCCACCTGCGCCCCCTTGTGGAGCAAGAATTACAGAAACTAGAAGACCTTGGCGTAATAGAGAAGGTGTCGGGACCCACTCCGTGGGTATCCCCGCTCGTGGTGGCACCCAAGCCAAAGCAACAGGGAGCGTTTTTTTTCGTAAGAACTTAAAGACATGGCTGTTTGACATCTAATGCACTATATCAAGTCCATCTCTGAGTCATCCACCAGCGCCATGAGACTTTCGAGTGATATGTGCGCTTAATAAATACTCTATGATTTGTATAACATAAGAAACACAATGAGAAGCTCGTGCTGTCCTCACTTTAACTATTGATCCAACACAAAATGCCAATACTGTCAGGTGTTTTCTGTACAACTTAATTTATACCAAGCATATGGACAAGACTGTATGCAAGGAGGAATTTATCTCATCAGAATAAATCAATTTCAAATCTGCATTTTATTTGCACAATTCAATCATTTGTTTCGTTTTTGTTCCCTTTTTAAGGAAGCTTTTTGAAGCACATTACAAATACATAATACAAAAAATCATCATGTCACAACATCACCTATATACATCATTCATACAAAAAAGACATTACACTCATACTGTGAACTCATTCAAACTTCTCACACTCAGAAAGGTAAAGAAACACACTTTATGTACAATTATATGCAATATATGAAAAGGAAACCATAGATGTACAATTTCATGTGAATCACTTTGATTTACAGATTTGCTCAATTCTCTTATGGTTTCCACAAAATAAATGTGTTACAAAAAAGGGGGGGTCTACGCGTTTCGAACTCCAGATTTAAGGGGTTCTCGTCAGGACCAAAAGCTGTAAATGAAAAAACAAGGGACCTGTGTTAGTGAGTGGCCTCTTAGTGCATCAACCCACATGGGTTCAACACCCACATCTCTGCCTCTTACCTCTCTAAATGTAGCAGGATGTGCCTCATATATTCCACAGAAATCGCGGAGCGGGACCACCTGTATGGCAATTGAATACATTTACTATAATGGCTTAATCCTGACACAATTCCAATGTAATCACACTCCGTGTCATACTCACTCGATGTTGTCTGTCCTTAGTTCTAAAATGGGTAAAGGACAAGGATTCCAATCAGTGATTGCAATTATATCTGGCACTTGAGGTTTTTGCATGCGCATTGCAGCGCTTCTTACCAGTTGAATTATTGTCTTCGCCGGGAAGATTAGCTTTGTTTTAGTCAATTACCACGGGGCGTCTGGGGAGGGAAGGAAAGCGAACCAGTCTTAGTGCGTGTCCCTCAAAAAGTGTCAGCGAGTAAAGTCTGTTGTATTAACCTCGCCTTACCGGTATATCTCAACGCGGGGGCCGGCATCAGTGTTAGATCGGGCGCGGATACGTTGCGTCTGTAGGGTCAAGAACGGGAGTGATTTAGTATATCTTCTATGCGAGGAGAGCATTTTTCAAATATTTAAAAGTTTGGACTTCAGCTCGTACCTTAAATCCGATGAGTGCTCGAGTCGGGTCCCGTCCTCCGGTCTGGTGGTTAGAGACGTGCAGACGTCTATTTACTTCCTGGTTCCGATGTCACGTGATTGGAGCTAGTGTTTAAGTCGCCATCTTGGAGTGGTCCCATTCGCCCATATCATGGCTTGATTTTCGTGTCTGTTGATGAAATCACTTAAAGAATCCATATAGTTTGAGCAGTCATTAGTTTAAAGCTCTGTTTATGTTGGAAGGTGTGTCAGCTTGTGTATTCAGTTAGGTGGTCTCACTGTTTGGAAGCATTTTGTGGTGGGAGCCTGCATTTTTCTTCCAGTGGGACATCAGAATGGATGTATTTTATAGTTTAAATATTTCAGAAAGTTCGTTTAGTCCATTAATTGCCGTGTTAAATCTCACAATCAGAGAGGCTTCTTGTTTGGACAGTTTCCTGTCCACATCACCGCCTCTAGGATCTTGTTCAACCTTGAGTAAAATCGTCCATCGGACATCATTTTCATCGTGATTTTGCAATTGCCAATGACTGACAAGCGGGGCATTAGGTACCTTCCTTTTTATCCTGGATTTATGTTATGTTTATGTACACAATGAGAAGCTCGTGCTGTCCTCACTTTAAGGCAGATTCTTTAATTAATTTACAAACCGTACAATGCTCAAACTGCATGTATAAACTCACACTCCCAGCTCCTCAACAAATACAACATTTGCCCCAACTAAACATCAAGGCCAAATCCATACAGTGTGCGCTTATTAATGCTCGGTCCCTCATAAAACATAAAGAGGATATCTTTGATTTTATACAAACCCAGAACCTAGAACTCCTCTTCATAACAGAAACATGGGCGGATCAATCATCCGGGCCTGATCTTCGTATTGCCGTCCCAGATGGATATTTCGTGGCTAGGCAGGACAGACCCCTAGGGAAAAGAGGAGGCGGCATCGCCATTGTATACAGAGATAATTTGGTAACAAGGATAGAACCAACTAACCTTGAGTCAGCGGAAGCACTCTTATTTACCGCCCACCCTCCCCTGGAACCCCCTTTCTAGCATCCCTCAACACATTACTAGAGCTCATAGCAGCTAAACCGGACTATACCATACTAGGTGATTTTAACTTTCATCTAGAAAATCTTAATGATAGAGATTCGTCAACTTTACTGTCTGACCTTTCCTCTGCAGGTCTCAAATTACTGAAGACCGCTCCTACTTATCAGGCTGGGCATACATTGGATGGTATTTTCTCCAACAATCCTTATATTACCTCACTTTCTTTACAACCACTAACATGGAAAGACCATGCTGCACTAATGTTCACCATCACAACTAGAAATATTAAAAATATAACCCTGTCAAACCGGTGCACACAATTTAGAGACTGGAAGAACTTGGACGATTCAACTTTACAGTCCACTCTGCTCGTTACCCAACCAGAGGAAACAAAGGATGCACATATCGCCTCAGAAAATTATATGGACTGGCTCAATAATGCCTTCAAAGTATTGGCCCCTGTAAAATCTATACGGCCAAATCGCAATACACCCTCAGCCCCTTGGTTCTCCGAAACTCTCAGATTGGAAAGGCAACGTTGTCGAAATCTTGAAAGACGTTGGCGAAAACACTATCATAACAATGATAGAGATGCCTACAAAAAAACCCTAGCCTCCTACAGAAAGCTGCTAATTATAGAAAAACAAAAATATTATACGGAGCAAATAGAGTTAGCAAAAAACTCAACTAAACAACTCTATCAAGTGGTTTCAAATCTGTCCACCCCACCCATGTGCACCACCATCCAACCATCTCAAAATCTCTGCAATGAACTGGCAGACTTTTTCAAACTTAAGGTCAACGACATTTATGCTACCTTTTCCTCAAACCTAACCTCAGAACCCTCTAGTCCCAACACAAATCACTCCCCTACTCCCACAGTTATGTCTGAATTCACTCAAACCACCCCTTCTCAGATAAAGGAAATTATGGTCACTATCAAGTCAGGATCACCACTGGACCCATGTCCTCCTATGATAATAAAACCAGTGACTGATTTGATAGCTCCCATCCTAACAAACATTTGTAATGATATGTTTTGCTCAGGTTCCTACCCCTCGGTTTGGAAGAAAGCAATTATCAAACCTTTATTAAAAAAAACAAGTCTGGACCCCTCAGAATCCAAAAGCTACCGACCTATCGCTTCCCTTCCTTTTCCGTCAAAAATATTTGAAAAAAGCATGAATCATCAGCTGGCCAATTACATCGACCAGAATAATCTTCTTGATGAGACCCAATTCGGATTCAGGAAGGGTCACAGAACTGAAACCGCCCTAATAAAGGCGGCAGAGGAGATTAGAGTGATCATGGATCAAGGACGTGCAGCAGTCCTAATATTATTGGACTTGTCTGCGGCTTTCGACACGGTCGATCATAACATTCTGATCGACCGTGTCGGAAAGATTGGCATTCAGAACAAAGCCAAATCACTGCTGTCGTCTTTTCTCTCTAGCCGTGAGCAGTCAGTTAAATTGGGTGACTTCTTCTCCCCTGTTTTCACTTTACCCTGTGGTGTTCCCCAGGGATCCTCGCTAAGTCCGACGTTATTTAACATCTATGTGTCGGACTTGGCGAGGGTCATTAAATCATACGGTATTGGGTTAACATCTTTTGCTGATGACACCCAGTTGGTACTGGCTGTTCATAATAACGGAGGAACAGTTACGGCCAACTTTCAGGATGGTATGATGGCAATCAGTTCCTGGATGGACCATAACTGTTTAAAATTAAACTCCGACAAGACGGAGGTCATGATATTTGGCAGTCTGACCCCGTCTTGGTCTCCAGTATGGTGGCCTTCTGAATTAGGCCTTCCTCCAACTCCGGTCAATAAAGTCAGGAATTTAGGAGTTCTATTTGACAACAAGTTGTCATTTGTAAGCCATGCTAATGCGGTAGTCTCAGCATCTTTTTATACTTTAAAGATGATTAAGAAATTACTTCCGTTTATGCCAGCCAGTGCAGGCAAAACCCTGATGTCAACCTTGGTTCTTTCCAAGGTTGACTATTGTAATGGATTACTCCTAAATGCCCCCGAACAAGTACTGAACAAGTTACAACTTGTCCAAAACGCCGCCGCCAGAATCTTGACCAATACCCCAAAATTGTCATCCATTTCCCCTATGATCCGACAACTGCACTGGCTTTCAATTAGGAGCTGCATTAAATTCAAGGCGTTATGCATCACCTACAAGGCTAGGAACAGCATGGGGCCAGAATTTCTAAAAAAAAGCCTTGTCAGTTAATACGCCCAAAAGTGCATTGCGCTCCGCTACAGCCAATCTGCTACAAATTCCGCGTACTAAAAAAGTGAATTGGGGGGACAGGTGCTTCACTGTTGCGGCCCCCAGGCTATGGAACACTCTTCCCCTCCAAATAAAATCCTGTCCTTCCTTGATGAGTTTTCGAAGACAATTAAAAACGTGGCTTTTTATTCAATAAGATCTTGATTTCCACTTGCTCATGATCTGTACAGCGCCGAGACACCTTAGGGTATTTGTGCGCTAAATAAATTGCATAAATAAATAAATAAATATGTAGACATGAGGCTCTCTAATTAAGCCATTCGCAGGGTGTAGCACGTGACCCCGACGATGGACAACATTGTAGCGGACTTGAATGGCACGCCGTGGTTCTCGAAAGTGCACCTCAACTCTGGCTACCGCCAACTGGAGTTGGTGCCAGAGAGCCACTACATCACAACATTCTCGACATACATGGGACTGAGAAGGTACACCAGACTCTACTTCGGAGGGTCATCTGTGGCGTAGGTCTTCCAAAACACCATCGGGGAGGCCCTCTCCAGCCTGGTTAGCGTAATAAATCTCAGCTATGACATTTTTATCTACTCGCAAAGCCTTGTGGAACACCACGCCAGACTGAGTGCCCCGTTACGAAGACTATCGGAATGCGGACTCACCCTCCACAAGAAAAAGTGTGCATTCTACCAAGGATCGATAGACTTTTTCAGCTAGGTGTTCTCAAGAGATGGGCTTCGCTTCGACCCTCACAAGGCCGAAGCCCTCCGCAATGTCCCAGTGCCACAGAATCCCACCTAAATAAGAATCCCACCTAAAGAGAAAGTCTACCAAGGATCGATAGACTTTTTCGGCTAGGTGTTCTCAAGAGATGGGCTTCGCTTCGACCCTCACAAACCCGAAGCCCTCCGCAATGTCCCAGTGCCACAGAATCCCACCTAAATAAGAAGCATCTGGGGATGACCACATACTGTGGAAGGTTCCTTCCAAACCTTGCGACGGTATCTGAAGTGCTGAGACAGCTGACCAAGACCGGAACGCCATGGGAGTGGACACCCCGTGAGGAAACGGCATTTCAAGGGATCAAGAAAGCGCTCCTGGATCAAACGACAATGGCATATTTTCATCCCAAAAGGAAGACATAGCTGGTCGTCGATGCTAGCCCAGTGGGGTTAGGGGCAGTCTTGCTCCAAGAAGATGCCTAAGGAACATGCCTTCCAGTGGCGTATACCAGACGCGCGCTGTCTCCTACTGAAACCAGATACGCACAAATAGAGCATGAGGCCCACGCTCTATACTCATTCCAGCTGCTCTATCGACCTGGTGCGGACAACCCTGCTGACTTCCTGTCGAGGCAACCTGCAGCGACAGCGGGCTGCCAGGTCCTGGACGACTCTGTGAACACAGAGGGCTTCATCTGCATGGTCGAAGACAATACCTGCCAGCTGGCAGGCACCAAGGAGTATCTATGCACCGCCACCGAAATGGACGACACTTTGGTAAAAGTCAAGGAAGCTCTGGAAAAAGGGCGATGGCATCGGTTTCTGGACGGTCTCTCGTTGCTCACAGCTGAAGAGCAAAACTCCCGGCGACAACTGTGGAGGGTGAGGCACGAACTCAGCATAGGAGGGTCGGGGCTGGTCCTCCGAGGACAGAGAGTAGTGGTGCCCAAAGCCTTACACCAATGGATCATCACCCTGGCTCATCAGGGTCATCAAGGCACTGCCAAGACAAAGGCCCGACTCCGACCTAAAGTATGGTTCCCCGGCATGGACAGCATGGTAGACGAAGCTGGGCAGAAATGCCATTCCTGTGCCATCACCGGTGTGGACCCTGCTCCGGTGCCCGTGATTACCGAAGAACCTTGCCGCATGCCATGGTTCAGAGTAAGTGTGGACTTTGGAATTTTCCCGGACGGGCGATACTCCATGGTCGTCATTGACTCCTTTTCCCAATTCCCGGTGGTGGAAGTGGTTCCGTCCACGGCATTCACCCATGTCCATCCGGCCCTAGTAAAGATCTTCTCCACCTTCGGACTGCCTGAAGAAGTCATGTCAGACAATGGCCCACCCTTCCAGGGTCAGGAATTCCACGATGTCCTAGAATGGCAAGCCATCAGACACTGCCGGATCACAACTTAGTGGCCGCAAGCCAACGGCGAGGTCGAGCGGTTCATGACGACCCTCAACCTGGCACTGCGAATACGGGTAAAACAGCGCCAGGACCCAGAAACCTGCTTACATCAGTTCCTACTCCCCTATAGTCAGACACCCCACTCCACCATGGGGTGCACCCCTGCAAAACTCCTGCTGAAACGCTCTCCCAGAGATTTTATCCCTGAAGACCCTGACTGTGAGCCGCCAAGTCTGGACGTTGAACGAGCTCAACAGAAACACAAAGTAACCAATGACAAAGCTACGGCCAACAGAGGTACCCGAACTCCGGGTGTGTCTGTGGGATCCTGAGTTGTCCTCAAAGATCCTCACCCCAGCTGGAAGTTCCACACACCATATGAACCAGAAGTTCGGGTTGTTACCATGGTAAACCGCACTACGGTCACAGCTCAGCGGGGCCGACACACTGTTGTGCGTAATGTGTCTTGGTTCAAGGAAGTCACCGGGCCCTGCACACCAACCGGGCATCCCTGGAGGACGAAGTCCATCAGATGGACATGCCTAGGGAGCTGACAAGCCCCCTGGCGAGCTCAGCGCCTGTATCTGGTCCAGAGGCCGGAAGTCCATCCAGGGAAGGCACTCGGGATTCGCCTGGGAGATGAGATGCAGCGAGCTCTCAAGGGAGTCCTGTTGCTGCCCCGGGTGAAGCACCCTGTCGCAGCCAACGATATCTTTTGAGACCTAATCCCACACCCAGGACTAGGGGCCAGATGTAGGTAGCCCTTTACCGATCGGAATCGGCCGAAAATACTGATTTTCGGCCGTTTCCGATCGGTAAAGGGCTATTGAGATGTAGGGGCACATTTTCGGTAATTTTACCGAATCGGTATCATTACCGAATCGGTAAATTTACCGATTCGGTAATATGTACCGAATCGGTAAAATAATTACCGATTCGGTAATATTTACCGATTCGGTAAAATTACCGAAAATGCAATGTAGGTAGGCAATGTACCTTCTGCACATGGCTTACAGAATCGGTATTTTACCATGGAATACAAATCCATGGCAAAATACCGATTCCGGTGTGCATGCACATGTGTGCATGCACACCTATGTCATGTGACAGGCAGACCTGCCCTTAGGGCAGGTATGCCTGCCACATGGCACCCAAGCCTGTTTTGGGGGTGCCAGGGGGTGTCAAAGTGACACCCCCTGCACCCTTGTGAATTCGGTATTTACCGATTCGGTAAATACCGAATCGGTAATGCCCCTTCATTCCTATGGGCTTCAAAGCCCATAGGAATGAATGGGCATTACCGATTCGGTATTTACCGAATCGGTAAATACCGAATTCATCCGATTCGGTATTCCAGCACATCTGGAATACCTACATATCAGACCCATAGATTTACCGAATTTAAATTACCGAATCGGTAAAATTCGGTAATTTAAATTCGGTAAATCTTTTCTACCTACATCTAGCCCTAGGCCTGTTGAACTGCAAGGAGTTAGCAACGCTACCTGTGGCCGCTGCAGCAGAAGAACTGTTGAAGTACTGTATTGTTCCAATGTTCCTGCTCCGGTGATTCTCCTCACGTTGAGTGTTTCTTATTATCTAAAGGAAAGGAGAGATGTAGAGTGCCACCCGGCCTCTACAGTACACTGCAGCTCTCCACCACTCCTTGTGACTGGGTGCGGTCCGAGGGTATAAATAAAATGACCACGGTTGCACGTGACCTTCGGCCGATGCCACATTATTAGTGTGTCGTGTGTCTTTTGTGTGGTCTGGTCCGCGGCTCTGTGGCCTTCACGAGACCCCTATCTACAGTAGGGAGCGCTATAAACAAAGCCCATTTATATTACTAATAGTAATAGTAATAGGGGCATTTATATAGCACTGGGTTTTTACGCGCACCGGCGTGTCCCCGCGCTTCGACCGCTGCGAAACCCTTCCTGGCTTCCCTGAGAGATGGTCCCTTAATGGGTATCTCCAGGGTGAGACCAGGCATCCCCGGCGGTCTGATGGGGCCGTTAGTGAAGATGAGGCAAGCTAGTGCCCAGAGTTGCCGAGTGTGATCGCTGATCAGAGTGGGCACCGAGGCGAGAGAATTATCGAGTCCGCTGACCCTGGTCCAGAAACCTGCCGCGTCGGGAATCGAACCCTGGTCCCGGGCCGTCCTCTGCTCTCGGGTCTGCCGCCTCTAACCAGTGAGCCACACTACTTCACTAGAAACTCAGGATCCAGACAGATTGTAGGCTGCGCACTGGGCAACAACATGGGACTGAGTAGGGTCAGGTGTCAAGCAGACAGTTAATTAGAGCATACATGCTAGAGTTAGAGGCCAATGTATTTCTGTACAAAGCTGCGCTAAACTTTATGAGCTGTGCATTAATGTCTAAATAGCTATTGTTATTAGTAACTGTTGGACTTGGCCCTTTTTGCTTTGTCATCCCTAAACTTTTTGCCTTCCTCCTAGCCTTTTTTCTGACATGGTTTTGGTGGATTTAGGACTCTGGGCACTTTAGCACTGCTGTCCAATGCTGTGTTAAATATGGTAAGATTGGTCTACACCTGTTTGGCCTATTAAATTTACCTGTCAGTCCCTTGTAAAGTGGTATCTCATATATCCAGGGCTGGTAAACTAAATGCTACTTATGGGCTGCAGCGCTGATTGCGCCATCCACCAAAGTAGCCTTCCACACCTATCTCAGGCCTCTGCCATTGCAGGGCCTGTGCGCGCAGTTTACTGCCGCTAAGACGTGGCACCTACAGTGTGTGCTATGTCTGTGACTCCCCTTTTACTGCATGTCAGTCACCCCTAATTTAGGCCCTTGCTAGCCATATGGGCAGGGTGCATTGCAGGTAAAAGATAGTACATGTACTTTAAGTGGGTGACAAGTCTTGGTAGTGACAAACAGCCATTTTTGATTTCTCACTACTGTGGGGCTGCCCTCCCATAGGAATGCATTGGAGATTCCTTGATAAGAGAGGTACAGCGTGGTCAAGTTTGGTATGTTTGGAATAGTGATAATAAATGTTATGCAATGGTGTGTCCAGATTTATTATAACTATTTTAGAAATGCCACTTTCAGAAGTTGGCATTTCTGTGTGCTATGTGTCTGCCTGCCTGGTGTGAATTGCATGTCTGACTTTTGAGTACCAGGGGCTGGGAGGTGTGTGTGGCTCTAGGAGGGGCAGGGTGAGTCAGCGCTAGGCTGAATGGAACATCTGCATTTGGAGTTGTGGGAGAAGTCCCTGGTCCCTGAATAGGATGGTGCCTTCCCTAGTGAATGCTGGCTCCGCCCCCTGTGGTGTGTCTGATGACAAGCCCCCACCTGACAAAGGAGGATGAGAGCACTGTACATCAACCCCCAGAACTAATTGGAAGCCCTGTACTGGTGCAGACAAAGGGAAATGAGGTGTAAATGTAGGGGCTGTGACCCCATGTATGGTGTGCTTTTTCTTGTGCCTACGTGGACTAGCGGCCGGCAGGCTGCCAGCCTGCCAGGAGGAACGCCGCTGGGGATGGACTTGCTGCCCTGCTAGGCAGCTGAGGGTCTGCTGACCTTGGATCCCTCAGCATGCTGGCCTATCTATGCTTCCTCATCAAGCTCTAGGACAAAGGGGGCTTGAGGGCGCTGCAGCACTGTGCTGCTGAACCTTCCCAAGGAAATCCTTGCGTGGGGATTCCCCCGGGTTATGAGGAGGAGCCCACCCCACATTTACAAGAGAAAACGGGTGCCCACCCCGCGTGCTGCACCTAACTTGACGGGTCTCCCCCCGCAGTTACTTTTTATCCAAAGCTGGAGCCCACCCCGCCTTTCTCTGTCAAGTGAGTCACTGCCGCTATCCGGGGAAATCGGAAGCCAGGCAGCCTGCCTGGTTGGAGGCGGGGCCAAGGATAAGCGTGCCGGAAGACAAGTGCCGTCCAGAAGACCCAGGTGGGAGCCCACCCCACGCTGGGACGTACGGAGGAGAAAGACGGAGTCTGGCAGCGTGCATGGCCCCCCGTGAGAGAAGCCCCACGTGTGACACCGTCCTGGAGGTTGCAGCCTACACGGAAGGAGACGGGCGGCACAGCACCGGAGGCAAGGCAGGGCTCATGTGTGGTGAGGAGAGCCCGCATGTACCAGAAGCAGCGCCAGTAGATAGATGAGCCTTCCTTGAAAAGCCCGGTGAGTGGGGCTCAGAGAGGGTCGTGTCTCTTGTCCCTAGTGCATGGGGTGCAGCAATGCCCAGGCAAATTTTTCAGCTGCCCCTCCTGGCAGTGGGCAGCTGCAAAGAGTGGGGCACATTTCAGGAAGAAGCCCCAGTGGGGCGTCAGTGGCACAGTTAGTGCCAGTGTCATTCTTCCTTTGTGGGGGTATTTGTTTTGCGAAGTCCCGGAGTGGGGCTTCACAAGGGTACAGTGGTGCCGATTGGGGCACATTGTCGTTGCCCATTGGGCTACAATTATTGGAGGAGCCCCAGAGCAGGGCCCCAGAGGCCGGCGCCGCTTTCCAGTGCCCACATTTTGTTGCCTTCACAGCTGTACCGCAATTAGCGGGCAGCTGCTACGTTTAGGCCAGTGCATTGCGCACTTTTCATAATTGCTGCTGAGGCAGTCATGGGGCCCTTTGCGAGGTCCCCCTTAGAGCCCTGACTTTGCTAGACATAGGGCATCGGAGCCCTAGAGTAGGCCAGTTGGCCTGGGGGACAGGTTTGCTGTTGGTAGGGTGCAAAGCCCTAATGTGATGCCCCTTTCATCAGGTGTGTATGCCTACAGATATGGTTATGAGGTCTAGGCGTAATGTGATTTTTGCGTGATGTTATGCCTACAATGATGTATGTATAATGTGATTTATGAACCATGGTTTATGCCTTTAATGATGTCTATGCTACTTAGGAGGTTATTGCATAATGTGTTTATGCTGGGGAGGCCAATTGCGTAATGTGTTTGTGCTTAGGATGGTGTCTAAGGCTAATGTGATAATGCTTAGGTCATTATTGTACCAGTAGTTACTGGTTGTGGTTTATACTTACTTACTTATATACTTACTTACCTTAGTTGACCTGCTAACATCGCTGCGCTAGCGCTTGGCAGTGATTGAGGACTGCTACAAGCGTTTCCATTGTTTTATCCTGAATTTTAAAAATTGTGTTGTATTATCTGTACTTTGCTCGCTCACTCCCCGGTCCACCGCAGCAACCAGTGCTGTTTGTTGTGGAGGGAGGCAAGCGTTACCACTTCCTGGTTGCTCCATTTTAGGCGGCCATCTTAGGAGGGTTGACGCACTAGTCTCCCCCTTCGCCCTCACTACTTAAGGGTCTGAATCAGTCGCGCTCGATAGTTGACCTGCTAACATCGCTGCGCTAGCGCTTGGCAGTGATTGAGGACTGCTACAAGCGTTTCCATTGTTTTATCCTGAATTTTAAAAATTGTGTTGTATTATCTGTACTTTGCTCGCTCACTCCCCGGTTCACCGCAGCAACCAGTGCTGTTTGTTGTGGAGGGAGGCAAGCGGTACCACTTCCTGGTTGCTCCATTTTAGGCGGCCATCTTAGGAGGGTTGACGCGCTAGTCTTCCACTTCGCCTAATCTTTATAGCCCCTCATCTTCCCAGGCAGCGGTGACGCGCAGCGGTAGCGCCGTAGACGCGCCGAAGAGGCGCCAAAGAGAAGCCAGTCTGCGCCAGTCCCTCTACGCACCTGTCACTCGCCCCCTCTTCAGGAATGGAAAATGTTTCTCCTTAATTGTCGGTCTTTACCCAAACATCACACCGAACTGCATATATTGATTGAAGAGCTCAACCCTGATGCTCTTTTTTTAACAGAAACGTGGCTTCAGACAGATAACGACCCGACTACTGTATGGGTCACTCCCCAAGGGTACACACTTAAAAGACTGGACCGCCAGACCGGGAGAGGTGGTGGACTGGCCATTATATATCGAGACAGCTATAAATGCTGTATCACCCCTACCACCTCACCAACCTGCGAGAGTCTTCACTTCTCGCTAGAATTCTCCCCCACTACCACCTTTTCTGGCATCCTAGCCTATCGTCCACCTGGCACCCTTAACAATTTTATCACTAAAATAACAGACCTTGCTGCAAGCGTCGTGTTGTCCTCGCCTAACTTTACTTTGCTGGGGGATCTTAATTTACATCTAGACGATCCCCACGACACCTCAGCCAATAATCTTCGTTCCAACCTACAAGCCATGGATCTATACCAAAAGGGCTTTTATGTAACCCACATTAGGGGTCATCTTCTTGACCACATATACAGTAATGTAGTTGATCTTATGGTGGAGACCCCTATACCACTACCCTGGACCGACCACTTTTTAATACCTTTCACTTGGCACACCAACCCCCCTTCCTCCTCTCACCACCTCGCCAGGCATCGAGTAAGGAAGTGGCCTTCACTTCCCCTCCCTGCATGGGAAGCCGCCCACAATTTCGACAATTGGATCACTAGCACTCTTGACCTGGTCCTTCCCAAACACTCTTGTAACTCCACAATAAGACCCAAAGCCGCCCCATGGTACACACCCGCCCTCAGAATCATGAAATTAGCCTGCCGTAAACGTGAGAGAGCCTGGAGGCAGGACCACTCCCAACTCAGAAAGGCCGAGTACAGAGCTGCTATAAAGCTCTATAAACAAGAGATAAAGGCGGCACAAGCCTCTTTTTATGGAGGGAAAATCAACGCGGCCGCGAATGCCCCAAAGGAAATCTTTAAAATTGTTAAATCCCTTATCTCACCCCCTGCGGAGTGTCCCTCTGCTGAAGGTGCCCAAAATCGCTGCAATGACCTGGCCGTCTTCTTTTCCCAAAAAATCCAGGCCATATATTCCTCTTTCAGGGACACTAAGAACGATACAGAACTTCTCGTGCCCACAACTTCTGACCCCTTTGCTTCTTGTACGCTTGATACAATCCTACAATCCCACTCCTGGACATCCCTGGCTTGGATAAATTAATCCCCAAGATAACCTCTGGTTCCCCCAACGACCCAGCACCCCCTCAGTCCCTCACTAAGGTCATGGACGTCATTCGCCCGGTCATATTGGACGTTCTCAATACATCTATCACCTCCAATTCCGTACCACCTCCATGGAAGTGTGCAATGGTGAGGGCCCTATTGAAGAAGCCCAATCTTGACCAGAACAACTTGGCGAACTACCGTCCCATTTCCTTACTCCCATGGTTGAGCAAACTGCTTGAGAGGCACGTAAATAACACCTTGGTGGACTACTTGGAGTCCAATAGCCTGTTGCGTGCCTCTCAGACAGGGTTTCGTCCTCTGCACGGGACCGAAACCGCCCTCTTAGCGGTAACGGAAGAGGCGAGAGCCGTGTTGGACCGGGGTGGAAAAGTCGCCATTATTTTACTAGATCTCAGCGCCGCGTTCGACACGGTCAACCATGCCACGCTATTACAACGACTGGCGGGCATGAGCGTGTCGGGCGCGGCCCTGGAATGGCTGACATCCTTCCTGGCTGACCGGTTCTTCCAGGTCTTTGAGGGTGAGACGGTGTCTCCCAAACACCCACTCAGGTGTGGGGTCCCCCAGGGCTCCTCCCTGAGTCCCACCCTTTTTAATGCTTACATGGAATCCCTAGACAGGATAGTCCACCCCTTCGGTGTGCATATTGTCACCTACGCGGACGATACCCAACTGGTGGTCTCCTAACAACCACTCTGAGGGATCGTCCCACACCTTAGGCCCCTGTCTAGAGGCTGTTGCTATATGGATGCAATCTTCTTGTCTGAAACTCAATGGGGAGAAGACAGACATCATCTTACTGGGCAACCCTTCTCCCTCTGCCCTTGCATCCATCTGGCCACCATGTCTGGGCCTGCCCCCCATCCCTAAGTCCCAAATAAAGAGCCTCGGGATCTGGCTCGACAAAGGTCTGGACTTCTCGGTCCAACCTACTAAGACCGCCGCCACCTGCTTTGGGCTTATGAGGATGTTGCGGAAGGTGTTCCCTCTGCTCCCATTCCAGGCAAGAAGGGTCTTGGTCCAGGCCCTTATACTCTCTCGCCTGGACTACGGGAATGCTCTTTATATGGGAGCTCCGATTTTTGTCACCCAGAAGCTCCAAGTCACACAAAACAGTGCGGCCCGCCTTCTCTATAACCTCCCCCGCTGGCAGTCAGCGAGAAATGCCCTAAAGGAGCTTCACTGGCTCCCGGTAGTGGCAAGAGTACAATTCAAGGCCATGTGTATCCTACACAAAGCCTTTCATCGTACAGGTCCCGCAATCCTACATCCCTTGGCTATTCCTTATGTCCCGTCCCGTTCCCTTCGTTCCTGCACCCTCCAGCTGGCCACTTCCATCAGAGTCAGGAAAGCCCGCTGGGGAGGCCGCTCCTTCTCCCACACTGCGGCTAAACTCTGGAACACCCTCCCTCTATCTCTTCGAGGAAACAGTAACCACATGTCCTTTAGGAAAGCTCTGAAAACGCACCTGTATGTTAAAACCTGCTGAACTACCCTGAGCTCGCGTTAAGCACTCAGTCACAAGCGCTGCAAGGCCTCCGGGTAGTTAGCGCTATACAAGTGCAATTTTCATTCATTCATTCATTTCATACCTGTTCTGATGGTTCTGACGTGGCCCGACTGGCCTTTTCCTGTATATAATTCCCCTGTGAATATTGCCTAGTGCCAGTTGGCACCGTGAAAATGTGTGATTATATTTCTAATGTGTTTATGACAATACAAAGGCTATTTTTGATATAACCTTATGTGGAGTTTCTTTTGTGGTGTGCCTAGTGTATTGCTGCTGTGTGAGTGTGTTGTGCAAACACTTTACACATTAACTCTGGGATAAGCCTGACTGGTCGTGCCAAGCTACCGAGGGGGTGAGCAGGGGTTATCTTCAGCGTATAACTCCCTTGCACTGACTAGAGTGTTGGTTTCTGCCTGGCTTTGGCGCAAGCCTTAGCCAACTAGAAAACCCATTTCGAACATTGGTTGTCAGCGGTGAGGATAGGACTTGCGTTTGCGCAGTACCACAGCGACAACTGGTTGCACTACAAACTCTGCATTTAGATAATCACGTGTTTGGGGATTATTTTTCCTGAGATGTATTTTTCTCCTAAAAGTGTCATTTTTAAATTGCGTATTCTTGCTTCAGCTCAGACGCCCAAGTCTCTTGTGTTGCACCTGTGTTTTAAGTACCTTGCCAAAATAGGATCTACCTTTAACTACCATGATATGTTGAACGGCGGTCTAGATGAGTTAAGGGGGTACTGTGATGAGAGAGGCTTAGAAGTAAATGGAGAGGGCACTCGGGGAAACCTTGGGTGTGCCCTGATACGCTGGCAACAGGAGAGGTGGAGACAGAGGGACATGGACTAGGGCACACTCCAAGGGGTGGTGGGTCTGAGGGTGGCCCTTAAGAGTCTGAAGAAGAGGAAGAAAATGACAGGACAGGGACACCAGTAGATAATGAGGACCCCATAGATATGGAGTCCCTTGCTGGGTCCAGTGTCGGGGGCAGTGCCTCATACCTTTCCCTGTCCCCAGAAGAGTTGGTGGATAGGAGGGAAGAAAGGGAGCATCAGCTGGCTTTGGACAAACTCTAGTTGCAGTATGCCACAAAGATAGTGTGGCTGGGTTGGGAGGTGAAAAAGTCCTTGTTGGCTCAGGAGCTGAGGCTCAAGGAGGTGGCCCATGAGTTAAGTCTCAAGGCAATGGGCCTTGAGGAGCAAAAGCTAGACCCGAAAGAGTCCTAGCTCAGGAGTACAGGAGCTCACAATCAGCCCCTCAGTTCCCAGAATTAGTGACCCCCAGATAAACACAGATCCATACAACCAGTGTATTAACCCACTGAGTGAACCACTCTGTACACAGTGTGGGGCACAGTCCATTGTCACAGCACCTCAGTATCGTGATCTTTTGAATTTAACATGGAATAATATATTGCGGAAAACTTCCTGGAAATCACATCTGTTATGTTATGTTATTATAATAATAATAATAATAAACAAGTTTGTAAAGTGCATGGTTACACTAGCTAGTGTGTCCCCACGCTGCGGCTAGACCTCATCCAGGGCGGTAAGTAAGCTATGCGTGGCGAGGGAAGGATGGCTAGAGGTTTTGGCATGGCAAAAAAGCATTTTCCTTTACACTTTGCGGCAAATTTGCCTACAACAAATATGCGGGCTCCCGTGCTGGTTTTGAAATGGGCCCCCGGGTGGGCCAGTTCATGGGGGCATGCAGCATTTTTATAAAATAAATAGAGGGGGGCAAGGGGCCCCACTCCAAGGGCTTACATTCACCGGGGACTACCACCTCCCTGGGGCTTATGAACATTATAATGGGGGAGCCTTGCAGACCCCCCGGGGACCACCACCTCCCAGGGCAAATACTTTTAAAAAGAGGGAGGGGGCGGCACTGCCCCCCTCCCATGCCATACACGGCCCCAGGGACCACCACCTGTCCTGTTCTCAGGACACCCCCGCGCCGCACGGCCACCAGCTGTTGCGTGTGCAACTCGCCCGCTGCTGCCCGCAGCCTCGCTGAGCCTGCCTCGCCCCCGCCGTATTTGCGTGCTCTGCTGATTGTTTTTTGTATCTTTTTTGTTTCCCTGCATCGTGTAATTTTGTTTCCCATTTTCTGTCATTGCCCGCAGCCTCGCTGAGCCTGCCTCGGCCCCCGCCGTATTTGCGTGTTCTGCTGACTTTTTTTGTATCATTTTTGTTTCCCTGCATCGTGTTATTCTATTTTTGTTCCCCATTTTCTGTCATTGATTACTTGTCATTGCCTGTGCAGTTTTCTGTCTCTCTGCCCCCTGTGCCTGCCCACCCCACTCCCCGCTTCCCGCCCCGCTTCCCGCCGCCGTGCTAGCGGCCACGCCCCCTTTTCCTTCTGTGCCCTCCCCGCTCCCGCCTCCCAGCTGCTCCTCCCTCCCTCCCACTTTGCCATAAATGGCGACCGCGCGGACGTGCAGCGGGCGCGCGGATTGTGCGCCGAAGGCTCGCCAAAGGTAAGCCCGTCTGCGCCCGTCCGCGCCTGGACCGCGCCCAGTGCCAGGAACCCTGGCCCCCACTGACGCATGACAACCCGACAGACCTACGACGCCGCCGCCCTCAACGCACTCAATGCCGGCCGGAAGCCCGCCTGCTGCCGGGTCGCCCCGAAACGCTTCCACAGACCCTTCACCTGCACAACCTGCAAGTTCACCTGCCTCCGAACCTGCACCGCGCCCGCAAAGCCAAACCCCAGCAGCGACCTCAAGTGCATCCTGCTCAACACCCGCTCCGTCCACAGAAACACTGTCGATCTCTGGAACCTGCTCGACACAAAATCTCCAGACGTCGCCTTCCTCACTGAAACATGGATGAACGCCTCCTCAGCCCCCTACATCGCCATCACCATCCCGGATGGATACAAGATATCAGGAGGGACCGCGTCAACCAGACCGGAGGAGGCATCGCCATCGTCCACAAGAACACCATCCGCATCACGACCGACGCTGACGACACCTACACCGCCGCCGAACACCTCCACTTCCAGATTCACACCGACCCAAAGACGACCCTCAGAGGCACCCTCATCTACAGACCCCCGGGACCACGCACACAATTCAGCGAAGACATCACGGACTTCATCAGCCCACACGCCCTCCCCTCCACCGACTACATCCTCCTAGGGGACCTCAACTTCCACCTGGAGAACAACAAGGACCGCAACACCGTCACCCTGCTGGACAACCTCGCCAACCTCGGACTCAAGCAACTGGTCAACACCCCCACCCACTCTGCCGGCCACACGCTTGATCCCGTCTTCTCATCCAGCAAGCACATCGCCTTCAGCCACTCCACCGGACTTCACTGGACCGACCTCAGCTGCGTCTACTTCAGCTTCAGAAAAACCACTACCCACCACCACCCGCAACAGGTTCCTCACAGAAGCTGGAGCAAGATCACCGCCGACCAGCTCACCGCCTCCCTCAGCCAGACCCACCTGCCAGCACACCGGACCCCAACGAAGCAGCCCGCAACTTCACGCAGTGGCTGACCGCCTGCGCCGACGACCTCGCACCACTGAAGAACCCTCCCAGCAAACCCAGAAGCAAGAAGGCCCCCTGGTTCACCGACGAACTCAAGGACTCCAAGAAGACCTGCCGCACCCTCGAGAAAGCCTGGCTCCTCGACCGGACCACTGACAACATGACCGCCCTCAAACACGCCACCCGCAAGCACCACCAGCTCATCCGCACCACCAAGAAGAAATCACTGAAGGAGCGACTGGACAACAACGCCCACGACAGCAAGGAACTCTTCAGCATCATCAAGGAGTTCTCCAACCCCAGCACCGGCAACAACGACATCCCCCCCTCACAAGATCTCTGCGACTCCCTCACCTTGTTCTTCCACCGCAAGATTGCCGACATCCACAACAGCTTCGGCACACCATCCTTGCACCCAACCGTCGAACCAACGCACCCCACCGCCACCCTCCGCACCTGGACCGCAGTGACCACCAAAGACACAGCCCGCACGATGAACACCATCCACTCCGGATCTCCGACTGACCCCTGCCCCCACCACGTCTTCAACAAGGCTGACTCCACCATCGCACCCCAACTCCGAGATGTCATCAACACCTCCTTCGACACCGCCACCTTCCCGGAGAGCTGGAAGCATGCCGAGCTCAGCGCCCTACTGAAGAAACCAACAGCGGACCCCACCGACCTCAAGAACTACCGCCCCATCTCGCTCCTCCCTTTTCCTGACAAAGTCATCGAGAAGATCGACAACAGACAGCTTGCCGCCTTCCTCGAGACGAATGGATCCCTCGTCCCCTCGCAGTCCGGTTTCAGAGCCAACCACAGCACCGAGACCTCCCTCATCGCAGCCACCGACGACATCCGAGCCCTTCTCGACAACGGGGAAACAGCGGCACTCATCCTCCTGGACCTCTCCGCCGCGTTCGACACTGTCTGCCACCGCACCCTAGTCCAACGCCTCAGCAACACCGGCATCCAAGAGAAGGCATTGAAGTGGATCATCTCGTTCCTCGCTGGAAGAACACAAAGAGTCCGCCTCCCCCCCGTTTCATTCCGAGGCCACCGAAGTCATCTGCGGCGTCCCGCAAGGATCATCACTCAGCCCCACCCTCTTCAACGTCTACATGAGACCTCTCGCAGCCATCGCACGCCAACACAACCTCAACATCATCTCCTACGCCGACGAAACCCAGCTGATCCTCTCCCTCACCAGAGACCCAGACACCGCCAGAACCAGCCTCCACAAAGGGATGAAAGACGTCGCAGAGTGGATGAAGAACAGCCGCTTGAAACTGAACTCAGACAAGACGGAAGTCCTCATCCTTGGGCCATCACCCTCCGCCTGGGACGACTCCTGGTGGCCCCCAGCCCTGGGCATCGCCCCCAAGCCGACAGACCAAGCACGCAACCTGGGCTTCATCCTGGACTCCTCCCTCTCGATGACCAGACAAGTCAACGCCGTCTCCTCTTCATGCTTTCACACCCTCTGCATGCTCCGCAAGATCTTCCGATGGATCCCGATCGAAACCAGGAAGACGGTCACCCAGGCCCTCGTCACCAGCCGGCTGGACTACGGAAACACCCTCTACGCCGGAATCACAGCCAAGCTGCAGAAAAGACTACAACGCATCCAGAACGCCTCCGCCCGAATCATCCTAGACATCCCTCGACGCAGCCACATCTCCGGCCACCTGAGGAACCTGAACTGGCTCCCCGTCAACAAGAGGATCACGTTCAGGCTCCTCACCCACGCACACAAGTCTCTCCACAACCTGGGCCCCAAGTACCTCAACGAACGCCTGACCTTCCACACGCCCACCCGCCAGCTACCTTCCGCCAGCCTCGCCCTCGCCGCTGTACCACGCATCCGAAGAGCCACCGCCGGAGGCAGATCCTTCTCCTAACTGGCGGCCAAGACATGGAACTCCCTCATCATCCACCTTCGGCTGACCCAGGACCACCTCGCCTTCAGGAGACAACTCAAGACCTGGCTGTTCGAGCAGTAGCGGCCCCCTTCCCCCCAAGCGCCTTGAGACCCTTCCGGGTGAGTAGCGCGCTATACAAGTGTTATGATTGATTGATTGATTGATTGACCACCTACCCAGGGAAGGCCTGTGTAAAGTAAAGGAGGTGGGCCTTTTGACCTTCCTCCTAAAGACATTAATGGCCCTGGGGACCACCACCCTGCAGGGCCGGCTCCTGCTATGTCCGGGGGCACCCACCCCAGAGCATACCCATTTGCTTTTGCTTCATGAGAGCTGACAGCTCCTGCCAAGCAAAAGCAAACACTCTGGTTCCAGAGGCAGGAGCTGTCAAAGTGCTCCCGCCCACTGAAAGCAGAGATTTCACCTCTTTCCCTGCCAGCAGACACGCGGGCAGGGAAAGACATGAAACTATTGCTCTTGCGCACAGGGAGCTGATTTTCCGGCTGGACCGAGGAGGTCTTGAGGCTCCCCCTTCGGTCCCCAAGATGAACACTGAGTGCGCCTGGGTAGACTCCAGGACACTCAGGTAAACATGGCCTGGCCCCGGGGGATGGGGTCCCTGGGGTTAAAAACGGCCTGGGGAGGTGGGCTGTGCAGGCCTCATCCCCCATTTGTTTGTGTCTGGACCCCGGTGGATGGGGTCCCCGGGGCTGAAAAAGGCCCGGGAGGGGAGTAGCACGGCCCCTCACCCCCAATGAATTATGGTAGTGCCCGAGGCCAAAATTGGCCCTTCTATTCAAATTACAGCTGGCCCATTTCAGAGGGAAAAAGGGAAATACAGAGTGTGGAAAAACAAGCAGAAAAAGCAAAACAGCGGGCAGGAAAGGCAAAACAGAGAACAGAGAGATGAGCAGAAAAGCCAAAGCAGAGGGTAGATAAAACGAGCAGGAAAGACACAACAGAGCAAAAAAGGGCAAAACAGGGAGCAGAAACACTAGCAGAAAAGGCAAAACAGAGGGCAGAAAAAAAAACTGAAAAGGCAAAACAGAGCAGAAGAGGGCAAAACAGTGAGCACTCGGAAATGTACACACCTACTCACAGACCCACTCAGAGACTTGTGCACTCACTCACAGACCCACTGAGAACCTCATGCAGCCACTCATAGATCCACTCAGAGACTCACGCACCCACTCACAGGCCTACTCAGAAACTCCCTCCCCCACTCACAGACCCAGAGACTCTTGCACACACTCACAGACCCACTCAGAAGCTGCTCATGCACTCACTCACAGACCCACTCAGAGACTTGTGCACTCACTCACAGACCCACTCACACACCCACTGAGACGCTCAGACACTAATCCACCTACTCAGACACAAACTCAGAGTCTCATGCCCCCACTCACAGACCCACTCACTCATGCAGTCACTCCCAGACTGACTCACACACATAGAAGCACTCACAAACCCACTCATACACTCTCACACCTACTCACAGACTCACTCAGACACTCATGCACCCACTCAGACACTCACATACCCACTCACACACCCAGTGAGACACTTATGCAGCCACTCCCAGACTCATTAAGACCCTCACTCACCCATTGAGTCACTCATGCACTCACTCACACACAACTGGGACACTCATGCTCTCATTCACACACACATGCTCCAAGGTTATAGGTTACAATTAGGAAATAAAATTAAAAATCCTTAGAAATTATAGTTAGGCAATAGAATTTTAAAAAACCTAGAACTGGAAAAACCAAAGGTTACTGGAGTGTTATAGTTAGGAAATGGAATTCAAAAAACCTTAGAAATTAACTGAAAAAAGCTAAAGTTACAGGGACATTGTAGTGATGCTCATATTTCACTCGTACAAAACTATAGAAATTCAGCAGTTATAGTTACCTGAGCTAACTACAACTTACACCCTTGCAATGCACTGCGTAGGACCTCACATATTACATCACTCATGACAAGGTCAATGACATCCCTGATGACATCATCTACAAAACCACTCACACACCCACTCACACCCCATACATCCACTCATACACCCAACCCCACTCAACCTTTCGCATACCCATTCACAGACCCGTACAGGTACTTACACAACCAATCACTCATCCATAGAGCCACTCACACATCCACACACTTATGCTGCCACTCACATACCCACAAATTCACCCTTACAGCCACTCATGCACCCACTCACTCAAGAATACAAACACTCACACATCAAGTCATACAGACATAAAGATACTTACACATCCAGTCATGTACTCAGTCATTCACCTATACAGAAACTCACACATCCACTCACTCACCCATACAGGTTTTCAAACACCAACACACTCACACATACAGCCACTCACACTGCCACTCTTTCACCAATACAGCTACTCACACTCCCACTTACTTTCCCATAAAGCCACTGGCACATCTACTCACTCACGCATACAACCACTCACACACCAACAGTACCACTCACATACCCATCCACACTTTCATACAACCACTCACATACCCTCTCACTCACCCTTACAGCCACACACAGATATGCACTATTCAATGCAGCCACTGACATCCTCTCACGTATCTATACACACACTCAAACAGCTACTCACTCACCCATACAGCCACTTACACACACCTATGCAGCAATTCATGCAGCAACTAACTCACTGATAGAGCCACTCACACACCCACTCACTCTCCTATACAGCCACTCACGTACCCATGCAGCTACTCACATTCCCACTAACACATCCATACAGCCACTCACACGTCCACTCACACACTGATATGTACACTCAGTCACTCACACACTGATACTGACTACTACCCAGATGATATGATAGAAATAGTATGACTAATTACTATTACATAAAGAAGAGTAAGTTAACTTATGTTGCAGCTTAGTATATAGCTTTAAGTAAATATATGTACGAAACAATTACACTCACAGGATGATGTCATCAGTGTTGGTGATATTATTTGAGATGTCATCAGTGATGTTACTGACCATGAACGAGTGATGTAATATGTGAGGTAATAAGCAGTATTTATAACTGCTGAATTTCTATGGTTTTGTTAGATTGAAATCTGAACCTAACTGTAACATCCCAGTAACCTTTGGTTTTTCTTCTGGGGAAAAATAAATAAATAAATAAATGTATATATATATCCAATTCTGTAGTTATGGCCAGTAATGATTCAGTGGCTCGAAACATCACCACAGTAGCGCAACTCAAATCTAGATCGGCGTTTTTATTTGACAGTGGCAACAGAAAATCTACAACGCGTTTCGGAGTTTCCTCACTCCTTGGTCACAGGTTAACCAAGTGACCAAGGAGTGAGGAAACTCCGAAACGCGTTTGGGGATTTTCTATTGCCAGTCTCAAATAAAAACGCTGATCAATGTTTGAGTTGCGGTACTGATGTGATGTTTCAAGCCAGGGAATCCTTACTGGCCACGACTACAGAATTGGAATGAATTATGAGGTTCTCTACCTCGCCGCATACTCCCCGTACAAGCAGGCTCTGGCATAAGGGCGCGTTGTTGGATGGGATATGCATATATATATACCCATGAGCTACATTGCCATTGCCATTCATATTGGGATTATTTGTACATTCTTAGCGCATTTTGAAAAACCTAATATCATTTTGTATGTTGTAACTGTATTTGTGTATAAGTTCTTGCATAAAATGCGCAAATCCTACATGCCCCAAATAATCAAAATATTGCAAGCCAATAGCTGCTTCAATCACAGAATAGACTACTTGAAAGACAATTGTAGGCGGTGGATTTATTTTCAGGATTTACAGTCACGTGACAGTTCATTTTAAGTATCTGCTTTTATGTACATAACAAACCCACTCAACATAAAGTTTGCAAGAACTGGTCACAAAATAATCTGTGAGATATTCAATCACAACTTCCAATCAACAGAGTGTGATACAAAAGGGTTGCAGTTTAAAAAAATGGTTTGGTAAGTGCATTACATCAGGCCTGCCCCCATGCGGTGACCTTCTCTTCTTCCCTTTTCTAAAATAAGCATCTTGTGCTCATCAGTGACAAAATCCTTTTTTGCTTGGACCACTTCATTGCCTTGTTTTCCCCATGAGTATTCCATAGCAATCTGTGATACAACAAAGTGCCTGATTGCATACATTGCATGAGTTCGCATAGCACAATGATCCTTGACCCATTTGTAGCCGTATTTTAATGACATGTAAAAATATCATTTTGTATACATATATATATAGGTCTAGGTTGGGTTTACTGTGCTGGACAGCAGTTGCATCGCTACATCCCACTGGTAAGCCGTGACAGCGTTTTCCATCTCCATAGAGTGGGAGACACTCCGGAGTTTGCAGGCCTCGTTAAGATGGCTGCCTGTGAGAGGCTTCTTGTGGTTGGCTCCTCGACTTCTCCATAGTCGTACGTTGAACTTCATTATGAGGTGTTAAGTCTGATCGTCAGATTTGGAACAGGCCACAACCATTGTGGGATATAATTACAGATGCACACGCAAAGATATCAAACAGTGAGGATGCTTCACGGACAAAGCAAAGTGCATTAAGACCATTCTACGGCTCCTCGGAAGACTTATCACATTTATTACATTTATAGCCCCTTGTGTGCCTTAGTGACAATATCGCTTCCCTTAATGTTAATGTGCACGTAACAAAGAACAGAAATGAAAAAACGAGAGCACTGACCATAAGATCCCACAACAGGCACAGAACATAAAGTGTTGAAGCAAAGAAGGCATGGGGTATTTTCCAGGTATCAAAATACTACATCAATTGTTTGAAATATTTACATATACAGGTGATGGCTGGCTACCAATTTTGTTTGATTTGATTGTTTCGGATTCTAAATATATTGCACGTCTCTTCTTTTTAGTTTAATTTGATTACACACTTGCTACACGTTTTACATGTGTGGATAAATCAACATTCCAGTTGATTGACGTTTCATCCAGAGATTGCTGCAATCAACGGGTAGGAAGCAAACACGCTGACCTTATACACAACATGCGTAATTAAAAAAAAGGCAATAACTTCAGAAAACCTTTTGGTTATGGTGATAGAGGTGTACCCTGCCATGCTATCTCTTGTACCACCCACTCCTTTGGGCGCCTATTTATTGTGGCACCATGCCTTGGCAGCGTAAGCTGCTATCTTTCCTTCTTAGAAGTCTTTGAGGTAAAAAAAATACGTTCTCAGGTGGGTTATAGGTTGATGTGTAATGTAGGCCTTGGTGAGTGGCTTGTAGGTGGTGGTCTATTTTAGGCCTTCCTGAAATATGCAGAAGTGGCGAAGCAGCAGCATCGCTCGGATCACGTCAGCGCTCCGAGGGGTGCTTCATACAATATCACTGTCACTGGCAGAAGATTGAAGCAAGGTACAGTGCAAAGCAGGAGCAGTATTTGTATGATCCCGGGGTCAGAAATACTGATTGAGGTTGTGGTCTCCCACTGTATGCGCCTGGTAGTGAATAGTGCAGCCATCAGGAGTATAACATCGCTCATGTTACTTCCTGCCCTAGTTGTATTAACCCTAGTTGGCCTTTCTCATTTAATAAACATGCTGTTCGTTCTGGTGGCTCAATGGACTAATGCATCCATTACAGGGGCCTGTGTTCGACCTCATGGTCACGGGTTCACTCAGCCTTTCATCCAACTGAGGTCGATAAAATGAGTACCATTGAGTTGGGTAACAATGAACATCTGTTATTCATCGCCAAGAGACCTCTGTGTGAACGTGCGCTTTACAAATACACATGTTATGTTTAATATACATAGTTATTATTTCATAGGCTCAAATACACCCCCATGATGTCTCTCAATCGGAGTACATGTTCTTGGGGGCAATTAATTAGACGACCATTTTTCTCGAACTATTTTGATACGTCTATTGTGCATGATGTTCTTTGACTCCACCTTATCCCACCCAAGGTCAACATCTAGAAATGTTCCTGAGAACAGTGTAACCTAATTGGTTGTGAATGCACAGAATGTTGGGAGAAACACATAAACCTCCAGCAATCTCTGCAACAACTAGCAAATAATGTGTTCCTTAATATTGTGTTCTACAGGGATTAACACTGTCAAGATCTACTGCCCTCCAGTGGCAGGGAATCTTTTGTAAAAAAACAAAAACATTGTTTATAAAAAAAACTATCACACATTCCCTTGTGCTTAGCAACACACCGATTAATTTTCAGAACACCACAGATTCTTAATGTCCCAAAGAAAAATTACTCCAATCTCTGACTGCTTTTGTTTGGACCCCTTCTCTTCATGCTAGATGGAACAGTGGTGAAACGCAATATGATAGGAGCCCCCTGAAGAATGAAACGAGGGGACCCTAAGTATCCCATATCGCACAGATATCCATTGACCTTGGGCTGAATGGGGCCCCTTGAAGGTTTTAGCCGGCCCTGAAGGGTTCGGGGGCCCGCTGCGTCTCAGGGGCTGTAAGGGCTTGCTTAATCCCCGTGAGAAGGAAGTCTAGCGGCTGAATGGCTGAATGACTATCACACTGACATGCCATGCTGAAAGATTCCACCACAGATCTGCAAGTGCTAGGCGCACATCAACGGCAGGCAACAAATCCATGATTAGAATTTATATATAGTAATCTGTCAGTTACAAAGTTTGAACGTCCCTTCCGGAAGTACAAAACGTGACCCAAGGAAGGTCAGAAGGAAATGGAAACTCAAGCCAAGATTATAATGAAAGGCAGGAGATCCATTCGGCACTTGTACTCAAATACACTTCTCCGCCCATTTCATCACTGTGGTGCCCATGGATTTATGGAGCCGAAATAATTGGAAAACGCTTCTTATGAATTATTTTACTTTAAGATACAGCAACAATGTTCACATCAGCGTGGTGTGGTGTAAGACATTTTGCCAGACCCTTAAATACTGTGTGATCAATTACTTATTAAACTTGGCTTATAGCAGTTGCAAGTGGGGCAAAATCTTTGACAGCAATGCTCTGTATTTACATATTTCCCCGAACAATAATGATAATATATTTTTATTTAAAGAAGTTTCAAATATTTTTGTTCCTGCTTTTTGAGATCTAATTGATTTTCACTGACACCTTCACTCTGATCGATACCCGGTGACGCATTACCCATGTTTCGAAGGCCCGGTCAGGATGGAAGCCTCACCCTATTTTCGCCAATCACATTAGTCCATCTTCACCCAGCATTTTATAACATGATAAATGTCATGGTGTCACTGTCAATAGATAGGAGCAAAGAGAATGCTGAGAGAAATCATATATCCAACATGAACATGCTGACTTTTTTGACAAGGACAGTTTTAATAAACAAAAGGGCAGTATTGTGTGGTTGAGGGTTCCTAGTTTTCCCATTCACATTGTATGTCTTCATTCTGGATGCATTATAGTGCTTGTAACCATAAAAATGTTCCGCTCACTGAGGACAATTTAGCACAGTACATGAAGGTGCAGTCCATGTATGCAGGATGTGACATCACATGCCAGCACCCAGCATTCAAGAGGGTAGTGGAGCAAAGGCTGACGGGAGCAGTTGCTGCTAACCAGAGCATTGCAACTTTCTTCTGAAAGGTGTGCAGAACAATAAATACAGATTTATACCCAAACGACAGTGTTGAAGTCAAACGCGTTCCGTGCATGGTCTGTAGGGGGGTTGACCCTCTTGGTGCAAACCCTGCCCTTTTCCTTGCTAGTCTCCTTGTTTGCGCGTTTTTCTGCTATGCTGCAAGCGTTGTGCATATTATTATAAAATGAAAAATAAAATGTCCCTTTTTGCTTACTGATCTTTTTCGAGCGCTTGGGAATGTCAGTTCCTTTGTCGCTGGCTGGAAGCCAGCCTGGTTTCTCCTTCAACAGCTTGGACTTGTCCGGCCTCACACTCCTCAAGAACTTTTTAAAGATGTTTGCTGTCAAGGAGAACTTCCTGCAGACCTCTTGGGATCTGCTGATAGGCAATGAGGGGTCTGCCATCTCTCCCTTCTTGTCTACTTCCGGTAGATCCAACCAGTTCTCCACCAGATCTGCAAAAATGTTGTCTCCCAGAACGAGTGGTTGTCGATTCCTACTCTGAGACATGAGGGAAGAAGTCCAGTCTTCCGTGTCGTCGCAGACGCTGCCTTCCAGGGATCCTCGGTCATAGCCGGCAGGTACTTCGCGAGGGAGGAACGCACCTGTGTGAGGTATGCTTTCAAAATCAGAGCTCACGGACTGACAGGTCCCGGGAGTCCAGCTTTCCATGGCAGGCAGGGTGGATGACGTGGACACAGTCTCTGAAGGATCCCTGTCACTATACGTAGTTCTGAAAGGCGGGAACATGTGCCTGTGGCCACTGCCCAGCGACGAGTCCGTGCTGAACACATTGGTGGAGTGTGAGGAGAAGTATGAGTGGCGCTCTTCTGAATACCTCTCAGTGATGGGCGCCGGCTCCTGAGGAGGTCTACACTCGCTCCTTCCACTCACTGCCTTGTGGCCCTCCCAGGAGCAATGGCACTGGCCGCCACTTGAAGTCTGGTTGGAAGGACCCCCTGAAATCTCCATCCGCTCCAACGCCGTCTGGACCTGAAGGAGCTTCAGTTCTTGCAGGGCCCCCATCATGCAGTTCATCTGTTCATGTAGCCCGTCTCCCACTTCCTTCATGGATACCTGCATCAGACAAACACAACAACACCAAGTCAGAAACGAAATAACACAACAGGATCTCACCACCTTGAAAAGATAGTAACTGTTTCTAGAATAACCATGCCTATTACAGTAAATACAACACATAATTTGCACTCTTATTACATACTTATGTCAATGTATAGCCTGATCAAACACACATAACAAACCAATGAATTAGTTAGCTATTTGGGGGGTATTGGCTATTATGCCTCCTCTGTGTGTAGCTGGAAGATCACAAGCTGCTACTTTCCCAGGGAAATTACCAAGAAATGGGGAATACCGTGCACAAATGGTAAATGAGACCCATAGCAACTCCATTTTGACCCTGTGCTACCCATACAAATTCCCCCAGACATTACATAGGGGGAGCTGCACATGCAAATCCCATGTCCACGCATAATTTACATATGTTTCCTGATTTCAAATCCGGTACAAACACTGTTTGCACTATATGTGAAATTTATCACAGCGTTTATTCGGCAGGTCCGGGCGGGAGGCAAAGCATTTTAATTCTTGGCACCAAAGTACTGGAACCAACTCCCGCTGGAATTACGGAAAACTACAAGTTACAATGTTTTTAGAAAACAGTTGAAAGCGTATCTGTTTTAACCTTGGCTAGTCTACCTTTTTTTACCTCTCTACCTCTAGGCTGGACCTCTATCTGGATAGCGCCGCGATGCCCCAGGGTGATGTGAGCGCTCTACAAACAATTAAACTAAACTAAACTAAACTAAACTTAATGAGGCCGAAAGCTAGGAAATTGTACGATCAGGTATTTCAAGGGAAACCGAACAGTCAAATATGATTTCAAGTTAGATATAAAGAAGTTACTTTTATTGGAAGTACATACTGCATGACTGGGTACATTGACATGGTTTTCACTCTCTGTATCTCTTTCTAGCCCTCAGTGGCAGCCAGTCAAGCAAGTCACCAGAGCATGGTAGCTTGCCATCCCTCCTGGACGTGGGCACAGTAGAATTTACAACCTGAGAGGACCCTTTGCACACATACTTACTTTTTTCGTTCACTGGCAATATATGTGCAGAGTTTCTTTGTGAATTTCTTGAAAAAACTAAGTCAATCATTTTTCCCCAAAAGCATTCTTGTGAGAATGCGTGACAGGGACTTCCATCCAGGTTTTACTTTATTCCTTAGTATAGGGTCCTTGTCTTCCATTTTTCTACGTATGTTACACCATCTTTTCCCGGTGCTTGATATTTGAATGGAATATAAGGGTTTCCCATTTTATTCCCAGGAGCAATTTTTTTTTTGGTTTACTGTTTTCCTCTGCCTTCCCCTAAAGCCAAGATCAGGAGGAAAAAAAACATTTTGCACTGTCTTATGTAATTTACCATTTAGGGTGAAAACAGACTATCCAGAAATGCCATTTTCTTGGCAACAATTATGTTTCACACGTTTTTACTTAGCATAAATTAACCCATTTGCTCTATCTCACCAATTATATTCTACCATTAACATTATAGTAGAATACATTCTCATCAAAATAGATATATGTGTGTGAGCTAAAAGTGAAAATAAAGTTGCTCTTATCTACTACAGTATTTGGAAGGGTTACTTAACGCCTAACTTCGCATAGCTAATGAGATGCAAAGTAGGCGTGTCTGTGGAAACAACGTGGGTAAATATCGCGAAGGCAGCTTTGCGATATTTACAACGCGGAAGCGATTATTTAATTCGCGCTAAGTATGCCTTAACGCAGGAATTTAACGTCTGTTAAATTCCTGACTAAGACATATCTAACATAGGAGGTGGATTCATGTAATACGACCACCAAGCATATTGCTGTTTTACCATGGAACATCGCTGAAAAACCAGCGATGTTCCATGGAAAAGGGCGTTATCGCTGGAGTATTTATCGCCATGGCGCTAAACGTTGTTAATACAACGCTATACTGGCGAAATATTCCAGCAATTGTAAATAATGCGGTATACAAGGTCAGCGATAATTATCGCTGCCTGTTGCAAATATGCCCCATGGAAAGAAAGCCAAAATGCAAATTAATGTTATAACATAACCTGTATTTGTAGGCTGGGTGGACCATGCAGGATTTGAACCTGTGACCCTGAGGTCAAACACATGCCCCTATAGTGAACTATTGGTCCACTAAGCCACCAAACCAGGCTCATTAAACTTGCTAATTGAAATGAAAGCTGGCACTAAATGTCGTGGCAGCATGCAGTTCAAAATATGATTGAAGACGGGTTTAAGATTAAATAGATATCTGGGGAATTTTCCAGTCACACAGTCAATCGATCAATAAAGCAGGGCTAATCACCTGATAGGGTTTCCAGGAGTTATGTTTGAAGTTTGAACGAATACCTTCATTAGCAGTACTGAAACAGCGTGCGACTTCTGACGTTTAATAGTAGGGACAGGAGAGGAGCCTCGAGCAAATGTCTGCGAAGAAGCGCAGGCCCTTACAGTGCCTTTCAATCCTCATGATTGTAACCCTCAGCGCGCGCTGCCTGCTCAGACAGTCACATTCCAGGCGGATGACTCACCCATAGCTCCTTCTGCATATGGCCTCCATGAAATGACCGCATAGCAGTGCCGCCAGCTGCAGGGGCAAGGTGCGTGCGAAGCGAGCCTCTGATGTGACGCCAGCCGTCGCTGATCTCTTCTTCATTGTGCATCTGCTGCAGCTTTCCGAACCACAAACGTCACTTTTGATGGCCTGACTGAAATGAATCTACTTAGGTCATCCTACTAACCTCCTTTGTTTGCCCTGACTAACTTCAAGGGAGGAAAGAGTGTGGTGCTGTCTTCCTCGCCAATCCACCCTGCTTCCATTGTGGATAATAATCTCATGATTTGGCTCCATGGTGGACCCTTCAAGCAAAGGTCCTAGAAAACATATTATTGGCAATTTATTGGAACAGATACATTGACCCGTTTGTGCGGGTGTTCAAATGCGCGGGTGGGGCTGCGGCAGCCAATGGACATGCGCAGCACTACCGAGGTAGTGCTCGCGACGGCCATTGGCCGACGAACGCAGGAGTTAAGAATGCTGGGGCATATTACCAAGCAATAGCGATAATTATCGCTATTGCTTGGTTAGAGACAAAAATTTACCGCCGAGCTGTGGCGATTTTTATCGCAAATAAACCTTGGTATTACCAAGGTTTATCGCAAATGCGATAAAAATCGCCGCAATGCATGAATATCGCTGAAAAGTCAGCGATATTCATGCATTACCGAGCTAATGCTCTTAGCCATGTTATCCACCTCCCATTGGATAACATGGCTAAGACCTGCTTAGGGCAGGTGGTAGCTTTTGGAGATATTCGCGCTTAGCGCGAATATCTCCAAAAGTTGGTAATAGGAGATAGCGATGTTAGCGACTGTTTCCAGTCGCTAACATCTTGGCACGCCCACTTTGCATGTCATTAGTGATAAATATCACTGACATGCAAAGTGGGGCCCAAGATGGTCGCTATCTCCTACTAGCTGTCGCTAACTGCTAGGTAATAGGGAGATAATTTTATCTCCGCTTTCTTGGCTTTTAAAGCCAAAAAAGCGGAGATAAACCCCCTTGATAATATGCTCCGCTGTTCCTTAGTCGAGCACTTGCGCATTTCCTTTGGGAAAACTTCCTTGCTTTGATCCTAAAACTGACAAAACATAACTATGTCTTACGCAACCTCTCAGGGCCAGACAAGTGGAGCTTTCTAATTGTTGAGATGTTAAAGAGTACATATTACACACCTCTCCTTCAACACACATACTTACAAAGTACTCATTAATATAGCAATAGTGACAAGGACCCAAATAGCACATGTAATTTACAAGCCAGGCTGCTATGGCAAGTCACCAAAACAGGATACCGGAACAAGAGAATTTCCAAAACGGGTTGTGCTAGAAATTGGAGTATGGCACCAAGATGAGAAGCTTGGTGAGGAAGTGACATCGTTACCCTCAACATCAACTTAGATAGCACTCTGATATGTTATGAGAATGCCAATGATGATGATGAGATCCTTTATAAATCACACTCTACGCTAACCTCCATCCTTTCCGCATCCAGCAGTCCGATGGGCACACGGGCATAATCGACACAAAGTGAAGGCCTACTATCATTCACGACACATAAATACTTAACGGACTTCCCTATTCCAAACACATTACACAAAGCCTGTCATTCTTGCACTCCAAAGGAAGCGGAAGGAGACATCATAAATAAATAAATAAATAAAACACTCTAATGGGCTGATCCAAGGTGTGATCGACAATGTCTCAAGCCAATGCTTAAATGTTCTGGAGAAAAAAATTTAAAAAAAGCCATTGGCTTAGGGAGCCTGACCCGAAGCCCATTAAAGTAAGTAGAAAATATAATGCTTCACCATGATGGCGCAGCTGATGGTGCAAGCGTCATGCAGATAAGACCTAAAAAGTGATTGGTCAGAAGAAGGTCTGCAGAATGTGCCATAAACAAAAAAATATATAGAAAGGGTGTGGGTCAAAAATCGGAAAGGGGACGACAGAGAGGCGGGAAACACTAGAAAATCCGTAAGAAGCTCTTTGTTACACAGGCCTGCAAAGACACTGTTTCTATGGGGTACTACTTTTAATGTGCACTCTAAATTAACTCCAACTCATTGTGTTCTGCATTTTAACCGCACATCACGTTGTTGCAAGACTATGTTATTTGCTATCTGTAATTGCAAATTTTATCACAATATTTTTCAGAATATACTTAAATGGAAAATACAGTAACTCAGCTCAATCTGTGGTGGAACCTGAAACCTCACAGGCGTTACTGGCTGTCAACACCCTTTACATTCGTCGTAGCTTCTCCTTCTCAGCTCCAGCGGAAGGCAAAGGCCACTCAGCCGTGCCGGACAGCTGTCCAACTGTCCCTGCTGGACGCCGTTGCCTTCGTTTAGCGTCCGGCTCGCTGTCCTCCACCAGCCATGGTGGGACTTTACAAAGGAGGCGAAAGGAAAGAAAACACCGGACGGCGAGCCTCACGGACCACTCAAACTGTGTGGTCATACTGGCCGCCTTGTCACTCGTGTCACCCGGACACCATGCATCCTTTTTAAGGACACTGTAATCTGGTACCCTAGTCCGTGTCAGTGACCCATGGTTGCAACTCAAGAATGCAGTGAGCTGAGCTGCCAAGTGAACGCTCAGGGCTGCAAACGAGGGTCGGCTTCTATAACCGTTTAGCCCCTCACCAATGTTGTGGACAACGTTTCAAAGCCCGAAGGTTCAAATCACAATAATGCACGCAATGGCGTCACAGAAGTTGCACTCACATGCTCTGCCTGACCCTCCGCTTATAGCTTGCTACAGGCTCATGTCGTTGCTCCCTGTTGGAGCAGCTTCTCGAGCCATGTGGACTTCGTGGGTGGGGTTTGCTGATATCAGCAGCCCCCCGCTCCATACCCAGCCAGATCACCCATAGGGGCAGCATTAACATGTACTCTGCATGTCAGAGCTTGCATCTACATTGCCATCTGTAAGGGTTGTAGTGCGAGTCTGTATTCCAACACTTTGCATTTCATGGAAGGTTAAGTACAGGGTCAGCAATGAAGATAGGGCACAATATTTATCGCCTACAGTCATTTTACTCACCAGTGGCAGCCCTACGTCACAATTGGCGTAGGGAAAGTGAGATGCACCAGGGGTTGTTTCATGATCCTGTTTGTCAGGGCCGGCTTTAGCGCTGGTTGCGCCCGGTGCGACAATCATTTTTGGCGACTGATGACCGCCTCCTTGGATTTGCTCATACTAACAGGGGCAAAAGTGCCCCTCATCTCTCCAATCATGAGCTATTACTCAAAACCGCACCCCCCACTGAGGTCAGCGCCCAGTGCGGCCACACCAGTCGCTCTGCCCTAAAGCTGGCCCTGATGTTTGTGTGCTACGCCAGCAAAAAGGATGTATGTGCCTTTCTTTTTTGCACCTTCTGCACATGCATGAACACGAAAAATCTCCCAGTTAGTGCATGGAATTCAGATGGCAGAGATCAGAAGCACATGTAAATAATTACCGAACTTTGCTGTTACAAAACCTACACTAAATTTGAGAGATTTTAATGGATGCACTGAAGACACATAAAGAAATACACAGGACCCTCTACACATGTGCAGCGCAGAAGGGATCAGGATACGGCCACCTGTGCCGATTCGAGCGTATCTGTGGCCGTATTGTGGTTTAGGCGCATTTTCATCGTTTACTGGACGCACCTATAAAATGGTGCACCTGGTGTAAACAATGAAAATGCGCCATATTGTCATGAATGCGCAGACCCCAGGGCAGTCAGTGACTGCACCCGCCTGCAAGGGGGTGTCTTTAGGGTCCATGGGAACCCCTTTCCCCATTCCAGGGCTACTCTCCGGTGGGGCACTGTTATTGCGCCTTATGAGGGCTTCTTTGCCTCCTCACCCATGTCGGTAATACGCTACGGTGCGACCGCAGAGGCAAAGAGATTCCCTCATTTGCATGGGACACGCCTCCATACAAATGAGGAAACGCCCCCTTAAAGATAGCACTGGCGCTTTATGTGCGCCAGTGCTATTGATTTTACAGAGGGGGCCCGTACAAGTGTCTGAGGCCCCTTCTGTAATATCAAAGTGCCCTGGGGATGTGCAAAGCGGGCGTAAACGCCAGTTGTGCCCCCGGGGCACTTTATGTAATACAGCCCCTGTATGTAAGCTTACGGGACATGCACTGGGATCTGTGCCAATCAACCTCATGGCATGCAGACAGAACATGCCAGATCTGGGGTAACACAGATCGGGAAATAGTTTTTTTCTGATGAAGCCCAAGGGGTGCTTGAAACATGGAGTCATCTGTTAACCCTGCATACTGTTTTAATGCAGAGAGGACAACAAACAACAACGTACATACTCTTATATTGTGCAATGGGCCAAACCTAGGCAAAGAATGATTTGGTAGAATTGCATTAGCTTGCAAGTAATGGGAATGTGATGAAGAAATTGTGCCAAAGACGTTAAATGCTCATATGCTTAAGAGGACTTAAAACATATCCATTATTTCCATTATTTAATTGGTAAATGGCAGAGTGTGGCAAAACCAGTTTGACAGTATTTTTAGAAAAAAATAAAATTCATGGGCTAGCAGAATGTCCCATAAAACTCAAGGGGCCCTTTTACATAAAGTGCCCCGGGGCGCAATGGGCGGTTGCACCCACTTTGCGCGTCCCAGGGTCATTTTGGTATTACAGAAGGGGCTGCAGATGCTTGTGTGGCCCCTTCTGTAATACCGATAGTGCGGGCACACATAAAGCACCAGCGCTATGTGCAGAGGGCATCCACTCATTTGCATGGGTGCAAGCCCCACCCAAATTAGGGAATACCTTTGCCTCTGCCCCACGCCGTATTACAGACATGGGCGCAGAGGCAAAGAAGCCCTCAGGAGGCGCACTGAGAGTGCGCCATCTAAAAGGTTGCACACTATCAGTGCGCCTCCTGATTGTAGCCCTCTGGAAGGGGGAAAGGGGATCCATGTACCCCCCCCCCCCCAGACATCCTGGTCACTGACTGCACCCACCTGAAAGGGTATCTCTAATCCCCTTTATAAGTGTAGGCAGGTCGCCGGCTGTACTGTGAGAACACGGGGCGGCTATAAAGCAGCCGCTCCGTTTTTCACATGAATGTGCTGCTCTGGGGCAGCGTAATTTCGTGGCTGCACTGGGGGCAGCGCAGTCATGGTAATAGGGCACATTCTCACTGTTTGTGAACAATGAAAATGCACATCTATCATAATAAGGCCCAGAGTGGAATATGAAATGCGGTCACATTGTAAGACTTTTCTGGGATTCCTCCTCTACATCATGATTAAATCACCGGTGCGAATATGTATGATCAGTACAACACTTACTGCTCTTGCTTTGTGCATGCTGGGGTTTTCAGAGTACCTGATTAGTTCGAATGTCTCAAGGTCATTAAGTGGAGGGTGAAAGGAAACCATGCGGAAAGTGGTATATTCCATGCTGAGGAGAGGAGACCAATCATTAGGGATTCCATCCAGTCTTCCTACGATTAGAACATATAAATTCAAAGAAAACAAGCATTGACAAAGCCAATAGGTCTTGTCTATACAAGAGCTGTTGGCTTTGCCAATATGCTTTAGCTATTTTGTACATCAGCGTGGCTGCTGTTCAGCATGGCGAAAAGTTAGTGGGGTAGAGGAGAGTGATGTGAAGTGTTGAAAAGTGGAGTGGAGTGTTATGGGTGGTGTTAAGTAAAGTAGAGGGTCATGGAGTTGTGCAGACTGTTGTTGAAGGAAGTAGAGTGGAAGGGAACAGAGTGTAATAGAATGGAGTGGCCCAGAGTGTTGTGGAGTGGTGTAGACCAGACGCAAGAGGTTTAGAGCAGAGGGAATTGGTATAGAGGGTGTTGCGTCAAGTGTTGTGCGGTAGAGTGGCGTAGAGCGGAGTAGAGGGTCATAGAGTGGAGTGGCACAGAATGGAGCAGTGTAGGATAGTGGAAAGGTGTAGAATGGAGTAAAGTGTTGTAAAATTTAGTGACACAGAGTGTCAGAGTGGACTAGGACAGAGTGGACTGGCGTGGAGTGGAGGAGTGTGTTTTAGAATAAAATAATGTAAAGTGGCAGAGTGCAGTGACAGAGTAGGCTGCCGTAGAATGCAGTGGCACAGAGTAGAGTGATGCATAGTAGAGTGCAGTGGTGTAGAGTGATGCAAAGTGGAGTGGGGTACAATGGCACAGCTCAGTGTTCAGTAGCAGACAATGCAAGGTTGCAGTGGTGGTAGTTCAGTGGTGCATAGTGTTGCAGAGTGTAGTACAGCAGCGTAGAGTGCAGTGGAGCAGAGTAGATTGGCATAGAGTGCAGTGGCATAGAATGCATTGGCTCTGAGTAAAGTGGTGCAGAGTGAATTAGCATAGAGTAGAGCGGAGTGGCACTGAGTGGAGTGGCACTGAGTGCAGTGGCGATGAGTGCAGTGGTGATGAGTGCAGTGGCAAAGGGTAGATTGTTTCAGAGTGGAGTGGTGCATGGTAGAGTACAGTTGTGAAGAGTTCAAAGTAGATTAGAGTGGCATAGAGTGGATTGGCATAGAGTGCACTGGCATGGAGTGGTACAGAGTAGAATACATTGGTGTAGGGTGCAGTGACAGAGTGCAGAGTTGAGTAGCACAGAGTGGAGTAGCACAAAGTGGATTGGCAAAGGGTGCTGTGGCAAACAGTGTAATGGTGCATAGATGAGTTGTGTGGGATAGAGTGCAATTGCATGGAGTGGTGTAGAGTAGAGAGGCATAGAATGAAGTGGCACAGTGCGGTGGGATGCAGAGTAGCGTGCAGTGACGCTTAGTGGAGTGGTGTGGTGCAGAGCAGAGTGGAGTGGTGTGGTGTAGAGTGGATTATACATGGTGTGGTAGAAAACTGACATTACAGACAACGCATCTTCAAATGAAATGACCATTACATTTGCACAAACAGTTTTACTGATAAAATTATACTGCGCGCAATGTGTGGAAACGTCATCACCTACTGTATTGATTTGTGTTGATCGTATTAAAATATTTGTTTCCACCACTCTTCATAATTATCCAAAAATGTGCTTCCTTTGTGCTTTTCTACTTAATATTCTGCGTTATCTACACAGTTCATTTACAGACATTTACATTTTGTTGTGTGCAAGAAAAAAAATAACATTGAATAGCCTTCCTCAAGCACTCCCCAAGTTGCCAGTAGGATTGTAACATCAATCCTCTCGCTGTGAAGCCAAGGAAAGAAAAGTAAACACCAAGCTCCCTGGAAGACAGAGCCTGACAGTTGCCCTCTGTCTTTGAATGCACAGCAAATGTGACAAGATAAGAGAAAGATTTAAAGGCCTGTTCACAGAAATCAAGTACTGATGGAAGAATTCAGTAAACAGAGTTTGGGCAAGAGAAGGGACGAACTCAAGCTGGACAGCCTAAAACAAATAGAGCCAGCAAACAGAAAGCAAGTCAATGAAAGTTACAAACCACAAAGCAATGGGCAGAATGCATTCCCAGGGAAGCTTTCCGAATGTTCCCAAGTTATCGTTAGCAAACCAAACAGCTGCACTGTTAAGTCTTCAACCTAAAAAGCAGGGCTGGGTGAGAAACTCGTCCCTACCACAGGAGCATACGATCTTGGGAGCCCTGTAAAATCTAATTTCATATTCCAGATTTTACCCAAACATGACGCATGATGCAGGTTGGAAACTAAAAATAACACTCTCCAAAATAAGTTATTGTGTAACTATCATTTGCTTTACCTTCTCTGTAATGTCTGCTAGAGTGTCTTCCCTATCACTCACTCGTGCACGCTGGCAAAAGCTGTCTCCTGATTGGTCGCTGAGGTTGTAAGAACCTAAAAGTGCAACAGCACATTAATTCAGTATTTAATGATGACCAATCTCCTCCTACTTAGAGCCAAAGGAAGGGTAACTAGTTAGTTTACCATTGATCACCAGAACGCACAGTCGGTATGTCAGATCCAGTTTCAGATTCCATAGGTTAAAGGGCTCTCTTTGCATTCCAAACGATCTTCACTAGCACCCTCGTGGACTGTTCCACTGCTAGGGGTGGAAAGTTTGACAGTTTTGATCATTAACTCTGTGTGCCATTGTTTCCCATGACCCGGCCCGGACTAGGAGCGTGTACTGGAGGAGGCAATAATAAAAAGTAAATCCGAATGCCAAGGAGCCATCTGCCATTTTAATTTCAGCCTCACGTTCCAATCGCTTTGATCGAAGAGCACGTACCAGCTGCCAGCCGGAGCTTTTACATGATGAAGAAACTCATGTTACAGACAGAAAACGCCAGAACATATGTCTAAGCTACGGAGCGAGCTATCCCCTTACCTCTCCGGACTCTCAGTAATGCGGCTTGTCCTAACCTTGCCTGTGTTACCAATGGACGGCTGCTTCTCCCCTCCGCCTCGCACATCGCAAAGCTGGATTTATACCCGGCCAGGGCTCCGATTGGAGGAGCCACGTCAAATCCCTTGCAGGCAAAGGGTGTAATTAGGCGGCGGCGAGTGACACGGGCCGAGCGCTAATGGCCAGGCGATCAGAAAGTAGGCATATGTCGGAGTGACCGCGTTGTTCACTTCGCCGATTCCATTTATCTCTTGCTTTGACGAGCAGCGTCACTGCGATGAAGGCCCCATGTGGCATGGGTTGATTGCCTTTATTATTTCACACACCGTCTTATTTGTGTCTGTGTTGGTTAATTCCACCCCAGAAACCTTTGTTTATACCACAAATAATGTTTTCCTGAAACAGATGTAAGACTATTGTAATTGTATTTCTACAGCGCACTCTACCCTTGAAGAGGTGTCAAAGCACTTTTCGGCCAGTAGCACGCTATCCCAGAAACCAACAAGGATTAGTGGTGGATTATTAAAGGGAATGTGTATTTATTTGAGCGGTGGACATGTTAGTCTGTTAGTTGGGTTGAATAGGATAATGGAGGGATAAAGAGGGAAGAGTCTAGAAAGCGTTTATTGGGAGACCTTAGTAGGAAGAGGTTTGGGATGAGTAAAAGGAGAGATAGAGGAGGGAAGATTCCCTAGAAGGGGATTAGGGACATCATAGTAGTAAAATGAGGCTTTGGGTGAGCCAAGGAAGGATAGAGGGGGGAAGAGTCTAGAAAGGTTTATTTTGGAGATCATAGTGGTATGAGGTTTGGGATGAGTGAGAGAGTGGAGGCAGAGGATATATTGAGAGAGGTATAGGGTGAGACAGAGTAGTACATGGAGAGAGTCAAAGGTGTTTTTTTCTTCTTCCACAGTAGGAGTAAAGTAATAACTACATAAATACATGACTACATAGAAAGTGTATGCATGGATCATTTATTTTCTTCTTCTACATTAGGAGTAACGTGAAAAATCTTTAGCTACATAACTATTATAAAAATAAGAACATCTGAGCTAATTTATTCTTTCTTCCAAATTCCCTTTACTTTTTTGTTAATGGGTGGTCATTACTTTAACAATAAGTGTTCAAATTGAGGTGGCATGGTGTGCAAAATAAAATGGGCTAGTTTGTGGTTCACGTAATTACCAGTGGCTTAGATAATTTGATGCATTCCATCAATCACTTGTTTGTAGTTTAGCAATACTTTAAGAGGGGCTCTGACGAACAATCCGTTCCACTTTCCACCTCGAGTTCAGGTGTGTCTTTTCAAGTGTTTGACATACCAGAAAGTATATACAGACGTAAGCAGTTGGCACAGTCCGGACTATTATGGTCATTCATTCTGTCTTCCCCACCTGCATGCACATAGAAACAAGCATGTGCCCACATTTTCATATCCATCTGATCCCAGAGGTCAGGTTTTTTGGTTCTGTAGAAGATAATTTGGATGAGCCGTTGTCCTGCTCATGAAGCACGTCAATGAGTAGGGTTTCTACTGCATATGTCATATATCAGAAGAGAATGCAACAACGCAAAATGTCTATTAACTTGCCTCCTTTGGTACTGAGGATAATTCAAAGCTCACAGGGCAAAGGGACAAAGGGTTCCAGGCTCGTTTTGTGACCAGAGAGTGCTATAGGCTCCATATAAAATGTGTACATGGTACATTTTAGAAGTGATTACGGTTGTAGGAATTTTTTAGATCTAACCATATCTCTTTCATACACAGCTGAACACATGGGTCTATGTCCAAAGATTGTTCCATGACTCTCTCCCAGAGCGCGAGAGCTGACCTAATGGAGGGCGCCGGATGGAGCAAGATGGCGGGCCAACCGGCAGTGGGCTTGTTGGCCCTGGCCAACCACATTTCCTCATGATACCTGGCATCATACTTGGTATAACATCATTGTTGAGGAAGTGGCAATGGCAGGGGATCATCCACTGCCTTTAAGGGGCATGGGGAGCTAGGATTCAGACTCTTTGTTCCTGCCATCGTCACCATGACACCAACTGCAGTTGCTGTGATCCTCTCAGCCATGCACAACAAAGCCACTGTGGGTTTGAGATTCTTTTTTTTCCCAGCCACCCATCCCTTGTTTGCAGAACTCCCAGGGCAAATAGTTGAATGTATTATGTTCCGTTCTTGTGGTTTTCTTTGAAGTTAATATGTTTGATGTTATGTATTTATGCCTTTTGTTGCACTAGGGAGGGCTGAAATCATCATTGGTATGGACCTTACTTGTCACTTTGGCATCTCACAGGAAATAAGACACAGAGAATACTAGTTTCATGTGGATCTCTAAGAAGACATTTCCAGATTTTCTATAAAAAAAAACTTGTACTCTTGCAGGGAGTTGGGTCAGTCGCCTGCGCAGCCCTTATTAGCCTTCCAAGAATGCTCTTTGATCCAATGGTCAGTGGCCCTCTGGGGTGGTGGAAAAGGTAGTCTATGCCAGGAGACCAATTTACGGCCCAGGTAGGCTCTCCAGCGGGTGCTGAGGGTACCCCAGGGGAATTGCTCTGGATTAGAGGCCTCTAGCATAAGTGGGTGGAGCTTGAGTTCATATTACAGTAAGCATCTTTGACTCAGAGGTGAGGCAGAAGGCTTGGTGTTACCGGGGACCAGGTTGAAGGTGAAACCATAAGTTTACAAAAATGATTGATGCATATAGAGGTATTGGGTTTTAGGTGCCTCGATGTATAGCCAACTCTCTGTTTAGGAAATGTATTTCCAGTAACAAGATCCTGTAAATAATTGTGTTGTGTGGTGTTAAGAGTTTGCTGAGATATGTTTATGATAAATAATAGAGCCTGAGATGTGACTCTCTAACCAAAGAACAACAAATTGGTGGCTCAGGCTGCCATTAGATGACTATGGTGTCAAGAAGTAGTGGCAAGTGACCTAGTGACAGCCTGTTGTACTGCATCCTCACAACACTGCTTGCCCGCCCTAGCTCCAAGATCGCTGCATTGATATTTTGTGTTATTTAAAATTAGTAGCTTTCATTTATATAGCCCAGGTATCCAGCGCTCGGGGCAAATAAAAGGATCAGCCCACAATTACAGGATATTGAGCTGACACCAGACTCAAACACAGATCCTCAGCTCCCCAGATGGCAGCTCTGGCTGTTGCCCCATTTTCTTTCTCTAACCATGTTGCAAGGTGCAGTATCTTATGTGGCCAAAAGAGGTCCCAAAGGGCACCTAGTGACTGACTGTGGTACTGCACCCTTTCACTGCTTCGTGCACAGTAGAACAGTAAATGTTGCTGTACCCACAATAATGTGCTACGGAACTAAATACTTATAAGGTCCCGAACGCAAGACTGATTGCATTGAAAATGCTTGTCTATTATATGATTGTTTACGTTTTTTAGTAGCAAGGTATCCTCTTCTAACCTTTTAAGTGTAGGTGTTGGCCACTGTCGGACACTGGGGTGGTATGTAAAATCCCCACTGGTCCTGTGCACCAGAGGGAGTCCTTTATTTTTTATTTTATTACATCAGGCTGCTCAGGAAGAGCTGTCCGAGCAGCCTGAATTTTTTTTCTCTTTTTACTGCTCTGGCGATCAGTGCACCAGGCACGCTCACGTCATAGCAGTAAAAAGAGCTGATGGACTCATTTTACTTTCACTGAATCATTGCTCATGAGCATATCTCAGCCCCCCGAGCACTGATTCTCATGGGGGAGGTATCGCTGGAAAGAGAAAACTCTCTCCTTTCCAAAGGTACCTCTACTCAGTGGATCCCTGCTTGGGAATAGCCAAATGAGAGCGATCCCCCAGCAGGGATCCACCAACTATCCACTTGAAATAGGGGGAGAGACCCCTTGAGCAAGGGCTTGTTCGCCCCTTGCAAATTTTTATATTTAAGTCTTTCTGCCCCAGAGGGCAGATCAGGGCAATGACCCCATATCTGCCCCCCACCAGGCGGAAGGCAGAAAGCCTACTAGACATCAGTTTTTTTATTGTATAGAAATACAGGGGTGATTCTTTTGGATGTTGTTTTTACACATGGCCCAGGAGAGTGTGGCTAACTCCAAATATCGTCTCACTTGCATTGATGAATGGCTGCACTCTTTGGGTTTGGTTAGACTGCCACCTGGTAAAACCTATGGAACCCAGACAATTCTGAAAACTACACATGTGGGGGAATACAGGGTGGTGTGCTTTGCATGCATCCCAAATCATTTTGCTACCCAACATGCCCAGCAAACCTCAAACGTTGAATAAAAACACACATTTCCCTCCGATTTCTGTCAGGAAAACTTCTGGAATCTGCAGGGAGCCACACTTTTCTTACCCCACAGCATTCCCCCAAGTCTCCCAATAAAAATGGTTCCTTACTTGTGTGGGTGGACCAAGAGACCTTGACACAAAAGGCCCTTAAGTGCTCCATAGAGAGGTCAGCAATAGGGGTTGCTGTGAGATTTGAGGCTGTGCTCTGCTGTCACCCATGGAAACCTACCAACCACAGACATTTTAAAAAGTAAAGAACCGGGGGATTCCAGGGTGGTGTGCCCTGCCTGAATCCCACAAGTTTTGTTTTACCCACAATGCCCTGCAAACCTTAAACTTTACCTGAAATCACACATTTTCCTTACATTTCTGTGATGGAAACTTACGGAATCCAGAACCATTAATGGATCAAACCAAGGTCAAAAGCAGTCCCCACTCAAGGCCTGACATTGACCTTGGTTTGATCAGTTCTTGTGACAGGAACTAGGCCCAGCCACACAATTGGGGCAGCATTTTTATCGGCACAAGTGGGGTAATGCTAGGTGGTAGGAATTTTGGGGATTCCTGTGGATTTTGGAAGTTTCCATCAGAAATGTAAGGAAAATGCATGATTCAGGCAAAGTTTGAGGTTTGAATGGCATTGTGGGTAAACAAAAAACTCATGGTATCCAAATAAGGCATACTTCCCTAGACTACCCTATGGTCTAGTTTTGAAAAAGTGCAGGTTTGCTAGGTTTCCCTAGCTGCCACCTGAGTTAGGGCCCAAAATTAACATCTACCCACTTTGCAAAAAACAGGTCAGCTTTGAGTGAAAATGGCATGTATCCATGTTTCATTTTGGACTATTTCTTATCGCTGGCACTAAGCCTGCCCACACAAGTGAGGTACCATTTTTATCGGATGACTTAGGGGAATGCTTGGTGTTGGGCAGTTTGAAACTCCTTGCAGATCCCAGAACTTTTCATCACAGAAATATCAGGAAAATGTGTTTTTTAGTCAAGGTTTGAGGTTTGCAAGGGATTCTGGATAAAACAACCTGGTGAGAACTACACAAGTTACCTGACCCCAGATTACCCATGTGTCTAGTTTTAAAGAATGTGCAGGTTTGCTAGGATTCCCTAGGTGGCGACTAAGTTAGGTCTCAAAATCCACAGCTACCCACTTTGCAAAAAAATGGATCAGTTTTGAGTGGAAAAATGTGATGTATCCATGTTGCATTTTGGGCCGTTTCCTATGGCGGGCATTGGGTCTACCCACACAGGAGAGGTACCATTTTTTATCGGAAGACTTATGTGAACGCTGGGTGGAAGGAAGTTTGTGCTCACCACAGATTCCGGAACTTTCCATCACAGAAATGTGAAGAAAGTCTGTTTTTATTAGTAGTTTGAGGTTTGCAAGGGATTCAGGGTAAAACAGCCTAGTGAGAGCCAGACAAGTCACCATTCCTGCATTTCCCTAGGTGTCTAGTTTTCACACATGTGCAGGTTTGCTAGGTTTCCCTAGGTGCTGGCTGAGTTAGGGCCTAAAATCCACAGCTACCACGTTACAAAAAACAGGTCAGATTTGAGTGGAAAATGTGATGTATCCATGTTGCATTTTGGGTAATTTCCTGTTGCAGGCAGTAGGCCTACCAACAAAAGTTAGGTACAATTTTTATTAAAGACATGTGGGTGCATAGAATAGTAGGATATTTGTTATTACCAATTGGACTTTGCTGTATTTGTGCCTTCCAAATGTAAGCCAGTGTGTATGAAAGAAGACATTTTGTAAAATAACCTCAAAATCATATTCTTATATGGGTACCCATAAATTCAGTAATGTACAAATAACCACTGGTCGTAAACTCTGTATATTGTGCCTATTTCAGAAATACATCGCTTACATTGATACCTATTTTTCACTCTACATATTTCACCATATGAATTGGTCTATACTCAGTACACAATGAAAAACCATTGTTCGGTGCAGCTCAGTTGTTGGCTCTGGGTACACTCAAACTGGCTCCAGAACCAATGGCTAAATTCTTGTGCCAAGTGTTTGATGACATGCTTCAATCCAGCAGTTATCTGGCCATTTGGAAGGAGCTATTGTTTTGCTGCTTCTTAAAAAACCTAACGCAGAACCCCTGGATTTGTAGAATTTCTGCCCAATTTCTCTTCTTTCCGCCCCGGTGAAATTTCTCAAGAAATTCACCAATAAAGAACTGATAAAATATGTTGAATCCCAGGAGATCTAGGATCCCTCTCAGAACATGGTCCGCACCGGTCACAGCATGGAGTCTGCCCTTATTGTGGCTCCTGACTGTATTTGTACACAGGTAGATCAGGGCGGGGCGGCGGTTCTGATAATGCTTGATCCATCAACAGCATTGGACACCATCTTTTTGGGACCGATGGTTCAGCACCTGCGGCAAGTAGGAATCTCTGGGAAAGCCTTACAGCTCTTACATTCATTTATGTCAAATAGGGCCCATATTGTCAGTTGTGGCGGCTTTAGAGCCAAGGCTTTCAGTCTTCCCTGTGGAGTGCCACAGGGCTTGTCTTTGAGTCCCACCGGTGTCAATCATTATGTGACTCCCTTGTCCGATTCGGTGTGATCCTTTGGCTTTCATGTGCTATCCTATGCTGATGATACGCAAATTATCATCTCCATCTTGAATGACCTGCAACAGGTGTCTGAGAGGTTCAATCAGTGCATATCCAGCATCATTTGCTGGATAAAAGATAATGCACTGAAGATCAATGCAGACAAAACCAAAGTTCTGGTCAAACTCATGGAGGCCTGCAGTCTGTGTTCCCCTCCCGGTCCCGGTTAGGACAGCAAAAACTTTGTGGGTCATCTTCGATGATGGCCTGAGCTTTGATGCACAGGTTAGCCACACGTTTAGCACTTGTTCATCCAGAGGATTTTGAGAAAGATTCTGCCATTTATTCCGTCTGATCTGCACCAGTTGATTATAATCGCTCTGGTCATCTCTCAGCTGGACTATTGCAACAATTTATACCGAAACATCAATGGTGTCTCCCTCAATAAGCTCCAGGTTGTACAGAACGAAGCAGCCCAATTCATTTTGAGGATTCCCAAGCGTCAGTCAGCCAGGGAGGGGATTTGTTCCCTTCATTGGTTCCCCATCAGGAAATGTATCTGCTTTAATGCTCTGAGCATGGTCTATAAAGCTATGCATAGCAAGGGTGCGCTACAGCTGAAATCTCTATTTCAATGGTATACCCCTGGGAGGCTTTTGAGATCTTCTTTACAGAATAAACTTGTGAGCCCCAGAGTTCTGACGACAAGGTGGGATGGCTGCTCCTTTTCGGTAGCAACTGCCAAGCTATGGTATTCCCTACCCACTTTCATCTCCAATGCAGACTCCTTCCTGGTTTAAAAAAAAGCATATGTAAACCTAGCTTTTTTTGTCCTAGGCTGTAGCCTTAGCGCTTTTATTCTGTCTCATCTTTGTCTGCTTTAGCGCCTTGACACCCTCGGGTATTAGTGCGCTCTGTGAGTGCGTTCCTATCCTATCCTGGATACTTTGGGTTCTTGAAGAACCTAGAAATCCTACATATTACCACAATCAAAAGGTTCCAGAGAATGTATGGTACATTGCTTTTGTAAAATGACCCTTGTGACAAAAAGTTACAGATGAAACCATTGTCACAAATGACTGTTTTTTCCTACTCGTTTTCAATATTTATTTCAACAGTTAGTTTCTTTGGGAACACCTTGAGGAGCTACAAATATGACCCCTTGCTGAAATTTTTATTTTGTCTACTTTTCAGAAATATATAGCTTTCCTGGCTCACCCATGGGTTTCACACTGGTTTCCATCACATTTGGAAGCCCTGCAGTTAAGGGGTTAAAACCCGTTTTAATTAAATATGGCACTAAGTCTCGATATGATCAAAAAAGGGTTCATATGACATGAAAGTTTATAAATGTGACTTGTGCTGTGGACAGATTGTGTATGCCATTGTTTAGCAGGGAAAGAGTTAATGGATTTTAGCAGCAAATGTTTGTAATTAGAATTTATAACTGTATAGATAGAAAAGTGCAAATGTTTGATAGACCACGATCTAAAGAAACATATTTTGCTACTACTAAATGGCTGTGGTAGTTGGCACTGCCTGGAGATATGACTATGTCTTCCATTTGTTGCGATTAATAAATGATAAACCATAATCAAACATTAAAGCAGAGTTACTTCAAGCATCTTTTTGATTCAGCTGCTCACGTGGAGTACGGAGAGAACCCTCATATTGGTGAATTATGAACAACTTGTTATGCAACATGGCTTACATAACGGGCCCCGAGGAGAAGCGATGCGCCCTGACATCTTGCTGTTCATGCGTTTCAGATCCTCTTCATCAATGCTCCAGTGGAAACGCAACATGAAAACGCTCTTAGCCGTGGCTCGGCAGACCACGTGTCCTTCTGCAGAACCTCGGGGAGGAACAGGGAGATGGGAAACCCGCCTGGCTAATGAATATTGTAAGCAGAGTTAAGTCAAGCTTGCGGTTTTCCTCTTCACTAATTTGAAGAAGCTTCTCGAATCCTTAAAAGTTCAAGTCTACTCTTTTCCAAAGAATACAGAAGACAACGTTTTCCTCCGAGCAAACTTCTGATGACTTGAAAGTTTTAGAATTCCTTAAATGCTCACATATTATAATACACGACACCTGTAAAAGTAATTACTGTCACTTTATAACTATGCTCAAATCGAATGGAACATGGTAACATTAAAAGTGTTTCCAAAATAAGATCAGCAAATGTAAAAGAAAGTAGTGGCTGCTGGAAAATATCAAATCTTAGAGAGGGTTTTGGATCAACCATTTGCATGTCATTAGTTGGCTTGTCACCAATCTCATTTACTTGCTTCTTCTTCAATGGCCTTTTTCCTCTTGTGTTTGTCCATCCCCGGAAGTATTGCTTCTTTACCATCCTTTTGAATTATTGACTCTACTTACATTCAGGGAACTAGTGTTTCTTTTAATTTTAGCATTCCATAATAGTGATTGTATTTTTTTTGCTCTCCACCTCTCTTTCGTGTTCTACTTCCACCTTCCCACGCTCTCTATGTTGCTCCCCTTTCCATCTGCCTTTTTTGCAACTCCTTTGTTGCTCACCTGCCCCTCCCGGTACCACTTGTTTTCGGTATTTAGTTGTTCATTCCATCCCTTGCTCCTCCATTGCTTTTGTGTCCCTTCCTGCAGCACTCCACTGGCCATTTATTATCCACCCCAGCTCCTCTCCCTGCTTAGCATCCTATTTCCATTGTTTTCATTTCTGCTCCACCACCCCCTCCCACTCCAAGCTACCGACCCCTATTGACTTTGCCAGTGCTAAAAGCTTTTAAAGTGCTCAGGCCTTGGCAAAGTCAATGGCTATGACTTGCATGCTAAAGTACGGAAAACATTGTTTTATATTGTTTCAAAATGTGGGCCACATTGAATGAAGCATCATGGCAATATAACGCAGAAGCCGTGAGGAAGATCTAGAAAATATAATTTGCTATACATTCTACACACTCAAGGTGGATGCCATGCTGCATCATGCATTGAACAACATGCGTCATTGTATTGGCTGAATCGATGTTGCATCCATCTTAAAAATATAGACTGTATACGAAAGGATGTTTTCTATTCCTTTCAGAAAGCTGCCATGGTACATCATCACGTTGCACGTTGCATGAGCAATGCACCAACCATCTTGGAAGTATAGAAAACATTGTTTTCCATCCTAGTAACATGGCCGGTCTCCACAATTAGCTAAGCCAGTGCCTACACATGGTAAAATCAATCTGGCGCTGGCAAAGCCAATAAACCGGCCATTAAGCAATGGGAATGTGTTACATATTGGCATTGCTAATGCTTATTTTTAAAGGATGGTATTACTTAAGATTACCCTCAGGCGTGTGCTTACGGTTGTGAGGAGCTTTTTTTAAGCAGCTTTTGATTTCTTTTTTAAATCTGCAAATTAAGCAGGAGATATTTATTAGTGCTTTACATGGGCGAAAAATCGTGAAGCCCAAGAATTGCATCATTCCACTGGTTCTGCTGACAGCTTACATTATAAAGCCTGATGTTTAGATTTGGAATGATAATTGGCCATGACATGGGACTCCATGGATCCGTCGCCGCAATTTACGGCGTTAGTAAGCATAGACAGTGCCCAACACTCTTCTGCCCCAAGGCTGCGCTGAATTGCACATCACAGCGGACCCTAAATAGCAATGAGTCAAGGCACCAGGGATTCCCCCAAAGACTCCTGACTGCAGGGACACACCATCTACTATCTCCAGTGTGTACAGTGTTCCATTGCAACCACTGGCTGTAAAAACACATGGGTTCCAAAGCCAGCGACCAGACACGGCACTATAATATTCTGGCATATTACATTGTGCTCTATTTGATTACTGATGAAATCAGTATTGTGTGGCACAAACCATGTCAATAGAGAGTTGCACGAGTAGAGTAATCATAATAGTAACAACCAGTAATCATAATAGTAACAACCTGGGACTATATATAGTGAAGCGACTGAATCTGGAGATGGTGGTGAATCAGATTAAGAGTGTTATATTTTTGACATGGTCAAATGATTATGAAGTATATTCTCAATCAAATTTCCATTCAATTTCTTTTGGCTCCCAAGTTTAGGTGACACAGAACACATAATATAGATATTTGGCCTATTTTCTTACCTTTCCCAGTTTTCCAGATTTAGGGAACTGAAACACAATTATTTTTTCTGAAATGTACACAATTTGGTCAAGTGGAGAAACACGATCAGGCGTGGTTGCGTAGCTGACACCACGAAAATAATGTGTATCAAGACAATATCACACGAACATGTGTTAGGGCTAAACGATCATTCCTAAATCTCAGCATGCTTCTTCTAAGCCACACCTCCATGTTATTACCACAGGGATAGTGACCTCTGATGAAAAAAAGTTTCGTGAGTCCCGAGACTATCAGAGTCTTGCACAGTGGATAGCTAATTGATTAACCCATTAGGATTGTTTACCATCTACTCGGGTTCTATGCATAATACAGCTTTTGAATGCAACTCTTTCACCCGATTACATTATGCTCTTCAGTTCACTTCAAAGTGCCTGTGAAAGAAGCGCAGACTAAATGTGAAAATCAAAAATATGCAAAATTACAGTATAAATGACATGTATGAAACAAACCAGATTGTTTTGCACCAGTTACAATGTCATTGCACATGCACGTTGACTAGCCTCCGCTGACTCTATAGAGAGGACCATAATGATAAAGCTCCTCTTCATAGGACAAAAACACAGATGGGTCACCTGCTCCTCCTACATGCTGAACCACATGCTTGTAGAATAGATGCAAATGAACTCTACTACGACAGAGGGGGCGTGCTCTGAATGTTGGACTTCCCTAGCTAACCTTGTGTAGGGACCACATAATACAGAAGGAGGAGCAATCCGCCTGACCTACGATATCTGGATCTCAAGAAATTGTGCATCACCAGCACCATTATACCTTTTCTGTTTCTGTTATTTATTTTATTTTGACTTTTGTGTAGTGCCATGTGTAACATCTAAGTGTGCTCATATCACAGAAATAAAAGACACTATCCAGTTAAATAATAAACAGGAAGAGCAACTGGAGCCCAATGGGGTAATGTTCCTGCCCACTGCTCTAGGCTGTCAGCATATGGCATTGTCAGCAGCGTCATAGACCACTGGGAGGTGGCGAAATTAAGGGCTATCTTCTTCTCCCTTATCTTAGCTAATGCTGATTCGGAGGTCGCAGCAGGTGTGAATCAGGTCTGATAGTCATGGGGTAGCCAGCTTTCCTCAATGTTCACTTGATATTGTTTTGACTTGTATTACTCCACGGAGTTACTCCTTAAACCAAATGGCACTTTACCTGGCACCGAAATGGCTAGTACGATATCAAAATCAGTGTTGGGGGAAGAACCGAATGCAGAATGTATAGTGTTATAAAATATTAACAAGCATTGGCAAAGCCAATAAGTATGGGTTTAATGACGTAAGCAGCATTGGCACATTAGACGGAGACAAACGGGAGGAAGCAGAAGGGGCTGACAAAGTGGGGTTCAGTTTTAAAATAGCCCCTCATACAGTTCGATGCAAACACCCAAGTGGAGGCAGAAGGATACACCCAAACAGCCAATGGCATTAGGTGAGAGATGAATACTCCAGTGAGATGGACTTAATTGTGATTGACAGAGTCTCAAGCCAATAGCTCAAAATGTTATACTGCAGCTGCTGCAGCATCTATTTCACTCTGCCCAGAGGCTCTGTGTGTGGTCTTGAAACTTCACGTGTGGCCTGCCGTAGGCGGGGAAGTGCGTACGCAGTGGCAGCCTACAAAGGGTACTCACCTGGCAGCAGTTGTTGCATTGCTCTGCTTGTGTGCTAGGCACCCCCCTGTGGGTTCATGTTACCGTCTACTCTGGTCATCTCCCTTGCTGGTATGATCTTCATGCTAGCCCAGAATGCCTTGGGGTATAATTGCTTTGAAAGACGATACCAATCCAAATTGGATTTGAGTTGATATCAATCCAAAATGGCTGCCCTGAGTTCTGCATTTATGTCTGTCAGCCCAACTCATGTTGGAGATTGGAGGATTAGGGGATATTTATTATGCATATAATTTAAACGGAGGAGCTTCACAACATTTCCTTACACAACAATACATTCAGAAGTTCTATTTTGGCATGCTCATTGCCCCTAATTCTTTTCTGTTACAGGTATTTTTTCCTTATATATCCCTATAATCCCGAAATGTTCTTTTGGTGCGGAGATTCTTCACACCAGTGAGTTATGCTAGTTTCTTGTTCCATCCCCTGCCTCAGCCCTTGTTTTCAGCCACTGTCTGCATTCATCACCCTTCCTGGAGGATTTTTGCCCTTTGGCTTTTTTCTTCTTGCAGTTTTTACTGTAAGACACATTTTGACGGGTGCTTAGCAAGGGCACCATTGGTGACACTGTGCTACTGGAAGACGTCAGCATTACGTTTGGCAAACGAAGACAAGGAAGCTAAGCTTCGCTTTCAAATACCAGATCTAAAAATAAGTATAATAAAAAGAAATGTGTGCTGCTCTGAGAGCTCTTCCTTTGGTCAGTGTAAATATACAAAATCGATGGTGGCGTGTGCTATGTCTTCTTCGCCAAAGTGATATCCTCATTGTTTCAGCCCTGTACTCATGGTGGAGCTGAGGTGGGTCACTGTTCCTTAGAGTGTCTATTGTGAGAACAGAATAAAGTAGTGACGATAGTTTTGCTGTGATAAAAGGAAGAGGACGATGCATTTGATTACTTTACTCATGTCATATTTTATGTTTGGATATTTCCATATTTTACTCTTGTAGAATGCCCACCCCTTTCCCGTGCCACATTAATAATGTCTACAATTAATACAACATATGGAGTGGGTGGGGTCCTTCTGGCTACAACTGAGACATGTATAACTAGGCCGCGCGAGCCAGAACCTCCAGCTGCGCGCAGGGCGGGCCAAGTGACAAACAGGCAAGCGCTCTGTGCGTTGAGCAAATTGTGATAATTAGCAGGAAAGCAGATGTCAGTCCCACTGGGATGACATAACTGCTGCGACGGGAAGTCCTGTCATGAGTGAAATAGCAGGGGACGGGGAGGCTGGAAGAAGAGGCAGCTGGCGAGTATCCAATCCGCAACCACAGCAAGGTTCAACAGGGCTGCCAATAGACGGCGCGCGGGCCTGAAGAAAATGTCAACGGCGTGACAGGCCTCCGTCTTCTGCGTTCGAAGGATGACGCAGTAACTCGCCAAGAATGCTGACGCTGTGGAGCCGCCATTATTGGTGATGAGAGAATGAATATAGCGTGACAGGCCAATGATGGATCTTGTAATGGAGTAACGAGTGACAAGTGAGAACAAAGGAAGATAGAAATGTAAAATAAAAAATAAAGAATGCCTGTATTACTTATTTGTTCACATTTTTAACAAACAAAAGAGATGCCTGTGGTCCGATCATAGGGTGGGCAAATAGCTCAGTGGGCGAAGCATTTTCTGCTGAAAAGTGTGCACAACATGGAGGTGTTATTCCCTTTGTAAGCAGGACTCTTCAGTCGCCCTGCAGCACAGTCCGTGTCATTCACTTATGCATAAGAACACAAAGTCCTACATAAGAAGAACAATACCAGCAACGACGAAAATTCCTGTTAATCTCTTTTCAAATAGTTTCTAGATGATTTATTTGAGGCACGTGGGTTCAATGTGGGATATATATATAATCAGAGAATAATCAAATGGAATTATTTTGGTTAAATACTACCATACTAATTGAAACTGATGAACATCATTAGACATCAACAGAAAACATCTTCTGGCTTTTAAACCTACTTTCAATGAGTAATTGGGATTTGTTTGTAATGAGAGGAGTGTTTTAAGTGTCCCGCAGGCTTTCCCCATGAATCATTCCTGTCTCGAGTTCAACCCACATCACTATCTTCCTACATTCCTCTGTAAGTTTCCATAGGATCCCCTCTAGTACTATCACCTTCGAGATGAAGGGATCCTGTTTAGGGGGGGAAACATCATTTACCACGAAGGCATTACCACTACTAACGTTTACCACGTGACACTTACCACGCAAACGTCTTTACAACGAGGGTGCCTTCCACGACGTCTTTACCACGGGCTGGGGGGGAGACGTGGTATTCCTTCAAGTCGTTCTGCGTGGGATTGGGGGGGTAGGGGGGGGGGGGGGCTCGGAGGGGGGCTGGGGGGGTCTCCCCCCCAAAAAAACAAACAAAGGAGCGGATTACTTAAATTAAAAAAACGAACTTCAGTACCACCGAAGAAAAAGGAAAGTGCCTCCCCCAAAGACGTGCCGTGTACGTGAAAATAGCAGTCCTTTTTTAGTTTTGGTAGACGTGTTTTGACGCTTGTTTCGATGGTGAATTGAAGTACGGGCTGCTGCTGAAAGAAAGGAAGGTGTCAGGTAAGAAATTAATCTTTATCGTTTGTGCTTAAAGGACGTTAAAATGCGTGGTATAATCCTTCGTTGCAAATTCCAGCGTGGTAAAGCCACTTGCGAACTAAAATTCGCGTGGTAATGCCATGCGTGGAACTTGTAATCGTGGTAATATCATATATTCGTTTAGGGGTATATTATTTTGCGTAAAACCAGAACATTTGATTTCTAGTCCGAACTTCCCCACTCAATCGCATTGTGTGATTCTGGCCAAACCCCAGTGAGTATGCCTTTCTCCAGGACTTCCAGAAGTAAAACATGTTTACTCACAGGAAAAGGTTTCATTAATCAGTTGTATTATTGCCCGGTGCCTCAGAGTACACTTATCTATCAAAATGATGAACAGGTTAGCCAATTAGGAAAGCGAATTATAAAATGCTGAACTTTACATCCTCCTGTGGCTCTTGGAACTACAGCCCGGGGATGCAGTTCCTACCGGTCTGGATTTGGGAAGTCTCCCAGGTTATCTAAACGATCCCTTGATTCTGCAGCATCTCACCATCTCCTGTGTGGCTGCGTGCACACGACAAATTGCTGATTTGTTATTGCATGCACTGGCAGTGCAACTTCCTGTGTCAGCTATTGTAGGCTTTCCTGTCCAGTTCCTGCATCCTTCCCGCTGCCTTCATTCAGCGGTGGGCCAGGTGGCATCACTGAAAACAATGCTAATAATTACCAAGCTTAGCATAGTGTCAAAAAAGCCCTCTAAAACATATGTTGGAGGAAATTCATACAAATATGAAGTAATCACAGCTGCCTGTGCCCTTCCATAAATGAGCACCCCCGCCAAGGGTTAAGAAAGCTCCTCATATAAACACCATTAATCTTCTTTCCTAAAATAACCATGGGGTATTCTGTCACCTGCCTAGAGAATCAATGCGGGGAAAATGCGTCAATCCAAGTTTTTGTCAGGGCTTGTCCAGAGAGGGTACCGCGGACATCCAGCTGCACTTCCCAGAAATACAGCCACATGAACCACAAGTAAAAGCCATGCTTTCTTTTCCCAAAATGCTTATAGACCTGGAGTAACAGAGTTACCTGTGTTCCGTAGCGACCTCGAGCTCCTTGGGCACAGCAGGTACTTGGAATAAATGCTAAACGAGGGTGGAGGGTGTGGAAAGCAAGTGCTGGATTGAAGTAGCTCTAATTGTTAAACCTCTAGCTGCTAAGTCACTTCGAGGTACTTTGGATCAGAAAACAACGTTTTCGTCAATTAGTTCTCAAAATGAGTAACCATGTGCTACACTGAGTTATTGTGTACACCTGCGAAAGAGGGGCATGCCCTGAATGTTAATAAGTACATGTCTGCTAAAATAAAAGTGCTGCCGTCATGTCACACAGAACCGTGATATGAGACCCAAGCATGCTAGATTGCCAAGCACACAGTGTAAATGGCTTTGTGCTAATACTTGAAAAAACAGGGAGGGTGTAGAGAATAGATCCCTGTCAAATGTATGTAGCAGATGAAAAAATAGAATGCACATTCTGAAAGGACACGTCTTTATATGCATGCTTTCAAGGAGAAGGGCGGTAGTAGCAAAGCTGAGCACAAGCTGGATGAGTCTGCGTGAGTCTGGAAAGCAGTCTCTTTGCCTCACATTAGTCGCTTTGACATAGGGTTCCACACATGTTTTGACCCAGGGAGGGGAGATGGAAATGTCAGGAAAGGTTTGGTTAGATGCATAACAGATGCTTCGGTACAGTAACACCACAATCCGCTGCCGTGGTGGGTGTTAAACCTATTTCAGTATACACTAAACCGTGTCCCATCTTGTTTTCCTTTGGCAGAGTTGGTGTAGTTATAATACTTACTTTGTCTTCAGCGGTGCTCTTATCAATAGTATCTGACAGGTGAGCCAGCTTTTAATTCTCAGAGTGAAACAACACAAAAAAGGCTGGGCTTCCCTTTTTCTGGGTGTGCACCAAGCCCATACGTGTGCACAACAAAGAGCTCTTTATCCCGCTCATGTTTTTATCTGTAGGGTGTTTTTATTTAAAGTAACCACATCACATCCAAACGCCACCTACTATCAAAACACAGCACTTAAGGTTTTCCCCAGAGCGGTTAGATGTGAAACTGGAGAGTGCTCATTACTACAGTAGCAATACTGGAATCACGCCTCGGCCACTTCCGGTGTGATACTATGACGCAGAGTCACGTGACCAACGTGTCCCCATCCTGCGGGAAGCAGAGGAGTGAAACATGCTCCTCATCTCTGCAGCCTACATACAAATGAAATGCACTTAGCCTCCCAAGTTGTCCCACGAATAAAAGGGATAAAGATTATATTACCGCTTTATTCAGACAACTAAATAATATTAGCAAGAACAGAGAATGACTTATACCACGGGCTTGACGTCATAGTAAAATATTGTGCCAAAAACCTTTCAAACATTAACTCCTCAAAATCCAGGGTGATGATTTGGTGCAAAAAGCTGGAAAGTATTCTACAGAGAGCGGCCACACAGTGCAACCAAAACATGGAAACCTGCAGCACATTCAAATACCTTGGTGTAACAATGACTGACTAACTATTGTTGAAAATCCACCTGGAGAACAGCCTAGCTAAGGCACAAGGCTTAGTTAAAGGCATAATAACATTTGCAAAGAGACATGGAAATGCGTGTCTATAAATCTAGGAAATAGTGATTCAAGATTAAATTGGAAGCATACTATGCTATGGAGTAGAAATCTGCAGTAGGGCAACCAACATGTAAGCAATTGGATGCCTTGACAGAAACATATGGAAAAACCCCACTTACTCTCCCTCCATCATCTCCAGTGGTTACTCTTGAAGAAGACCTAAGGTATGGACCATATGCAATGACTGAAGCAAAAGCCACCCCTGTCTATACCCCTCTCCCTGTAACTCTCTATGTAACAACAGACAGTTTAGCAGATCGGATCAGTTTACTGACTGTGTACTGTCAGAAGCTAGTAATGCTAAAAAAAAGAATCCCATCATACTCAAAATTACGCCAAGCACTCAGAGTTAAAAGATGGACATGCATCTAATATATGAGACAAGGCGCTGGGCTGTGTCCACACACATGAGAAGATGTGGAGCAGATGGTGGACATACCACGGTCTAGGTGCGGGGACCAACTGAGAAAGGATGGTGTTTTCTATAGTAATACGCTGGCTAAATGGACTGAGGTCTTATGAATATGTTTTACAATAAAAAAATCAATAAAATTTGGCTATTAAAAAAAAGATGGGCATCTACTAGATAACAAGGAGACTAAGAAATTCATCAGAAATAATATAAAATCCCTGATAAAGCAATGTCGACAATCGGAGACGGGTGTTGAAAATTATCGAAAGACTACAATAAGAAAAAAAGAGCTCTTCGGGTCCGATTCTAAAAGGGCTGGCTAGCTATCCATATATACTATGCAAGCACAGAAAAGACTGCTTTTCATTGCAAAAAAAATAAATGTTACCACTAAACAAACAACAGGTGAAGAGAGACAATCCATGTTTACCACACATAAATTCAAGGAATATTGAATAAAATCTTTGTTCCACTTGTCCCTTCTATGCATGATCTACCTTCATGCCCTCAAGAGGACCATTTGCCCATCACTGAAGCATACGGAGCACCCAACCAGCAATGCTGTCTCTACTTTCTTAATGGGGCGGGGAAATGACCATTTGCAATGGCCTATTCCTTGACGAAGACTGCCGCCTTTTGGGAGAAAAAAAAAATCAGACAAACTCCAACAAAAAACTGACACAATGAGCTTACTGTCCCGGAAATTTGTTTCTAATTTGCCAACAGGAGCCCTACAAATATGTAAGCTAGAATGAAAAATTGTTGACTCTCAGAAAGTAGAGATTTTGGGTTTACATGAAATCACACTGAAGTGTAACAAATGACAATGTTTCTGAAGCAGATCCTCCATCTTGTCATCCTTGCTCACTTTTAGAGCGTGCATAACCAATGTTGAGAATTGATAGGTAGATTCCACCATAGTTTATCTCGATGGAAACCCCTTTGCCTTCAACAAATTATCTGATAGAGGAGATAACAACAGGTCTTTAAGGCAGCGCATGCACGCTGCCTAGGCTCGACCAAAAAAGCAGTACAAATCATACTTTCTCCTCTAACAAAACAGTCAGCTGTTGTTGATTGTTTCAGATTGCAACAACAAAGAGAGGAAAAGAAATAAAGGCGTCAGCACTAGGAGCTGGGTCATCTATAATTGAGGGATGTGGGGTGGTTGTGAAGTTTAATTATTATGTCGAACACAAGGTTGGCGTTTGCAAACATCCATGACAAAAATAACGAAAAATTCTGATGCTGATGGAACAAGTGTGACGTTTACCTTTAGATTTCATTGTCCAAGGTGGATTTTGAATACTACCCGAGCTGCTGAGTTGGGTTAGAAAAATATCTAGTTTGTGGCACATATCTGGAAAATGTTCTTACCCGGAGGGCTCCTTGCTCCTATAACAGAACAAAAGGGTGCATTGTGTTGGTTCTGTTACCCATGTACGTGCTCCTCCTTGGTCAACCCATGCCTGTCGTAGGCTACAATGACCATAAATGTGAGCAGCATGCTGTTCATTGTAGGGACCCTACTCTGTGTCACACTCTCACTTGAAGCCATGCCACAATTTATCTAAACATCTCTACCCAGTACCTTATGCTTGGTAGCCAGCGTCTACTTGTAAATCAGACATCGTCTAAGGATTGGACACAGCAGCATTGAATTTTAGTAACTTTAGAACTCCTAAGAACAGAACCCCCACTCCATAACAGGTTCAGCTTCATCTATGGATTTAGCAATAATCTTTATAAATTATGAAAAATGTATCATATTTGTTACAAAGGTCCACTAATATTGTATTGATTGTATAATCGGAATGTTCCATTTAAATTGGATAGAATTTTTTTGTAGGTTCACAGGAAGGAATTGACCATGTTTTACACAAAACGAGGGGCCTATCAGCTTTGGGCACTCCGGATAAGGGTCTCCTAAAAGCTTTGTTGACCCGTTTGATTTGCATGTTGGCTGTGACCATGAATTGTTGCGAACAGTAAAGGCCACCCAAGCATGCATAGTTTATAGTTTATGCCATGTTAAAGAATAGGGCAGGAAGATGACAGTTGTTACTAAATGGACATTTACAGTATTCAGTAATCCTATTGGCAAGCTCCTGTGAATAGATCAGTAATCTGTATGCCTCTGAGTTTGTGTTTCACAGTTCAACTTGTGAACTTTCCCAACATTCGATAGATTTTAATAAAAATTAAATAACTGGCAAAACACCTGGAAAGGAATACGCTACTATACCTTCTGTATCTGCCAATGCTGCGGTACAATATAAATAGAGAGCTGCAAATATTAACAGATTAGTTTCAATGCAAGTTTGAGGCATAACTGCAAACCGTATCCATTGGCAGTTAAGTGCTGACCTTAACGGTGGTAGGCAATCAGAGGAAACATGCAACATCCAATTGTACAGGGCTCAATGGAAAATACACACAAACACAAAAAACATGAAGTGGCTGATACAGAAAGAGCCAGCTAAGTGAAATAATAGGAATTAACAGTAACTCAATGTTGAAATGAACAGGTGCTCTGGTAGCGATCAGCAGTCTCAGCAAGGTTGTGATAACAGTCTTAAAGAAAGAGCCAGAGACACATGCAACTCAATTGGGAAGAAGTGTGACGGGGTAAGTGTAAAAAGGATAGCCTATTTAAGTTACTACGAATTGGAGATCTAAGCTCATCCTCTGAGACAGTCTAGTACCAGCAAATCCAAGTACAGAACCAAAGCTTATTTCTTCTCTTGTTCCTGAAGCATGTACAAATATCTAAGAAAATTTCTTCCAGACCGTAAATGGGACCGGATTTATAGTTTGGTGGAAAGTTTATTCCATCATAAATGTGACGGATACCCTGTCCGCCTTATTGCCCATGCGTTATATCCTATTTCACTTGTAATAAGGTGGAGAAGACAAGTTTGTGATGGAGTATTCATCTGCCAAACTCTAAATAGGGCCTATGATTTCTGAAACTCTTCCAGGTGGTGTACTTCTTATCTACTGTACTGTGGTCAAGTACTCACCTTGAATTAATTAGGTGACTAGGTTCTCACCCACACACACATCTTTCTCGTGTGTCGTGCTGCTTTGCCAGGCTGATGAGGAACAAGTAGTGATCCATGACATCAGCCAACCCATTTATTCATGTAAGTTGTCTGCAACTCCCTTTAGGCTTGAAAATGCATGTGGACTTTCTTGAATGCTCTCAGTAGTTGTTGGTCACTCAATCTACATATCATTTTTTCTGTAGGTATTTTGGATTCATGTAAAATCAAAGTCCAGAATCTAGACACCTTAAGGGAAGGAGTCCACAATGATGCAGGAACATATTGTGCTGCTGTGTGGGTCGATGAATGAATTAAATTGAGGGGCACCTATGGTTTTCACAGGCCAAAATCAAGTGCCATAATAATCTGAGACGAGCGGAGGGCGCTTGGGGGGCCAGGCTTACTGTCTGCGGTTTCCAACTGTTGCAAAGAGCATGAAGGCAGATTGGGGGGCAATTTTCACTGCCCGTGTTCGCATTTGTTGATAAGCCCATGGTGGAGATAGATGGTCAGGGCAGCATAAAGGGTACTGTATTCTATATGTTGACTGTTATATGTTGATCTAGGTGTTGGGTTTATCATATTAGGCAGGTTCAATTTTATGAAGACTGCCAACACTCATACTGTGTGTATGGTATGATAGCCTCAATGAGGTAGAAATCTAGTGTTTGGAAGTTATAAATGGATGGCTAATACACACACACCAAAGAACCCAGGCATACATATCGGCCCACCTCACCCTGATGTATCAATCCAGAGACACTGCTGCCTGTTCGTCCTGTTTTTCATTTCATATGCCCCGTTTGGTTGTCTGGAGTGGGCACAACAGCTGTTTAAGTGTGGAACTAAATTGTTTCTTCCCTATTGAGTCAGGTGCATAGATATACTTACTCTGCTGTATATCCGTTTATTCTCATGCCACCGAAAAGGAACAGCAGTGTCATATTCATCAGATCGCACGCAGCCCTAAAGTGAGTACAAACCAGTCTCAGAAAATAGAAACAGGCCCTCGACGATAAACTAAATTCAGAGCAGCCAGCAGCTGCAGGGAGGAAGAACGCAGAATCAAAGACCAACTCCATATTCAATATACCAGGGATTAGCGAGACGACATCTGCACAGCATTTCTCCATAATGACTTTCACTCCCTGTGTGCTCGGGAGCTCTGCCAATGCCTGCCCTTTCTCTTAAAATAAAACTAAATACTAGAACACAACCAGCTGACGCATATCTCATCAAACCAGAGGGATTCTGGGGAAATGCTATTACTTTAGCCTGCCCCCTCTCCCCCACCCCCACTTCCACGGGGGCACCGAGGCCGCATATTAATCATGGGTCATAAAAAGCCAGTGTTCTTTACTGTGTTCCGCCTTTAAATCAGCATTTGATTCCGCGGCCTTAGCATCTAGTGCAGGTGGCCTTCGCTCAACATAAAGAGTTAAAAAATAGTGCAGGTCAGGGATTCAAATCCCATCCACCATTAAGTCCAGGCGGGCCCAGCTGTTCATGAAAAGGCCTGTCTTCCCGACATGGCAGATACATTTTTTTGTACAGTTCTGTGAGAGAACTTATTGCAAGCGGGTTTTTGTGGGTGGGGGCGGGGAACTTGTGCGCCAAAAGCAGAAGGCCCTTTGATCTGTCTCATCTGCTTTGTGGGCACAGATAACAGCACATGGTCAAGTTTAACCAAATATACTTTGCTGCAGGTGCTACGAATATAAATTACTAGGGTTCTGTGAAGGCAAGCGCGTGCAGTAAAATGAGGGAAGAATTCCGTTCATTTAAACACATTTAAAAAAAAAAACGCGAGTGGAGAGCAGTGAAAATGAAGCAGTGCTGTGTAGGTGACTAAGCAACTCTTAGTAAACCTAGGTAGAACAGTGCCATTTTCTTACAGATTGCGGTTATTTTTGTGTGAATATGTATTTAGTGTAAACGTATGGTGCCAGTAGATAGTCCTGTAATGTAAGACTAAAAAATGCATTAAGCTTTATAGAGGCAAATTCATAAAATTCCAAAAGTACAACATTTGGAAGTCATCCAAACATAGGCCATTTATGTATCACTGCTCAATTTCATTTATTTTTTTTGTTTTAAAATGTTTTTGAAGACCTACACATAAATCCAACATAACGTTTGCCTTTTTTCAGTGAAAAGAAATAAAATATATATATATATTTTCATAGAACACTCACGTTGTACTCTTTCATTCTGAAACACAAAATGTCATCTGGTAGAATATTGTGTGCAATGGGATCTACAGGTAAGTATAAAGATCTACAATCTTGGGTGTTCAGTTCACTTGTGCATTGGTGATAGTTTTCCTCTGTCCGTAAGCTGGTGCGGCGTATGTTCTATAGTTAGAATCCCTTGACCCTAGGGATTTACCTCTATATCTACTACGGCCTAGTTTAGGTGTCTAGATTCCTCGCATTTTGCCAGATCCCAGCTTTGAAAGTAATGTTAAATTCATCACGAGATGCCTCATTGGGGTCTTGCCAAAACCATGCTTTATCAATGTACCTATCTTTTCAGGGTTTATCTTCAACAGTCGTCGAAACATGTCCCATGTGTCTGCGCAGTAGCGTGTGGATCTCTGCAGTGCACTGGGGAGCAAGGCCAATGAGGGATCATCCGTCTTTAACACAAATTCGTTTCATTTTTATTTCCAAACAGTGATGTTGGACATGGAATGAGGGAACATTCTCTTTTAACAAATCTACAAAACGGGGCCTTGAAGGTGTTGGGGTGGTGTATATAGTTCTTTCTTGAAAAAGCTCTCGCAGACAGGTGTAAAGTGGAATAGGGGTTCATCCTAGGCAGTATGGCTATTAACATAAGGGATTTATGTTTTATAGTTTCCCAGCCTATTGATGCATAAGTTTGTTTGTGTAATTATGACAGTTGTTGAGTGGGGAGGAGCTGTGATTCAGGATAGATAAAGCCTCAAACGGATTGTGAATCAAGTCACAACTCACAGTGATAGTAACAAATACCATGCTACCATTAGTGGAGTATAGTGTATGGTATGTTACTTTTTGATGTGCAGTCTTTATTTTAAAAAACAATGTAACTATATCCAGAGCCCAAGGGCCTAAACCTGTGAAGTGAGATAGAATCAGTAGAACTAGTTCTAGTATATAAGATTTACAACAAGTTCCGAAATGCACCACTTTGGCAGTCAAAATTACACCATATGTCAGTGAAAGAGTCTGTATTCAAAAAGAAACAATCCAAATAAAAGAGCGCTGAGTCCAAAATTGCAAGCAGATGTTCAGGATTCTTTAATTTTCAGATCGAAAAGCCAGCCAACGCGTTTCGTTCCCTCAGGAGGAACTTCTTCAGGGCTGTGAATCGTGAATAAACATACAAAAACCACGTGTGAATACCTACAACTAACCAATATTGTGCTTAATACATAAATAAACAATCGATGCTAGCATTGCCAAAGGCAAGCTGAGATTAAAAACAAGCTACCATTAAAATTGCAGCAAACCATGGAAGAATTGTATGCGTGGGAGGGGGAAGAAAGGAGTTATCCTATCATATTTATCCCCTTTTTTTAGCTGCATGAAACATTTAAAAACAGTCACATATTATGGGGTGTGTTTTCCTACTATGTTTCCCTGTTCCATCCAATTTTATCTAACAACGAAATTTCTTAATTAGGACACATATCAATTTTCGACACATTCAGTTCATATATCATAATATTGTCAAGGTTACAATTAACAAAACAGCGCTCACATCGTTTGGCTTTTTTGTTGTTTGCCAGATTCATGACTGCTAAACATTTCCAGATTATACACTCGGTTAGTCGATTGAAAATAATTCATTTTTCCACAATATAAAAGGAATTCCCTTTTGTATGTCATACAATAACCAATACTATGGCCAAGAACGGTATCAGATAAGCAGGGTCATTTATTTAGGAATGTGTCTATTAGGAGAACAGTTCCCACAGATCTATAGTCAGCTATGCCGGTCATGACAGGCACATATGGCATCACTACACTTATCTCCAAATCCATGAGTTGTCCTAGAAAAGCACATACATGTCTGGGAGTGACTATTTTCGTGTTTCCTCATATAGCAAGGAAAAATGCAATGAAATGAAACAGTGCAAGGGTAAAAATAATAAAGTTCCTACCAGTAATAATAGATGACAAATTAATGGATTTCATGAGCCGGGATCAAAGATTAACCATAGATATGTATAACCTATGTCAGGATGTCGACGAGTAGATGGGGTCACCAGATATTAGTTTCAGAAAGGTAGTTGCCTAAAAGTAATGTATAAAACAAAGACAGTATCTTTAAGGACATAAGTACCTTAATTTCATAGCTTTCTTAGACTAGTAAAATAATCATTTGATTTTTAACGGCATGTCAAGACCTTTCTTACAGTGGGTACATGTAATCAAAAGTTACCTTATATCTTCAAAAAGGAATACACCTTGTGAAAGCCTTCCTGCAGATTTTTCAATTATCTCTATTGTTTCCTATTTTTCATTTCTTCTTCATAAGTAACAGTAAGCTGTGAAGTATTCTTGCTGAATTGTAACCTGCAAGAATATTTAGAGTCATAGCTAATTACATTACATCGAGCTATGACAGCTACATGAATCATACTTTGTCAGAATGGAACTACTGGAGGGCGCATGGCGTGAAACGGAATAGAGTAACATACCTCTAAATATTTAGGAGGTTCGTATTATTCGCTGTCACTGGTTCCAATTCAGAGATCCCTAATCGACTCTAGACGAGGTAGTCACATTCAGGTAGTTACCTTGAAAGAAAGATTTTTTATTTTAAAATAAGTAACCATTCTTGCACTTGTTGCATGACATCACACGAAAACGGACGTAGTGCGTTCTTTTAGATAGTCTTAAGTCAGAAGGGGCGGCCCGCCTTATGGTTCAAATGTGTTAGGAAAAAACTGGACGAGATCATTCCATATTACACTGGTTCGTGACAACATTGTGTCGAACCCTCGGGAATTATTGCAACTTATGCTACATGGCAGATGGGGTTTCGGATTGCGTTAGCCCAAGTAGCAAATAAATGTGACCAAAGTAAGGTCATAAACGCGCATAGCAAAATTCCTCCAAAACGTGACAGGAAGATAATTTAGTCACGTTAGCCAGATACAAAAGTAAACTATATAAACCCATGGGCTGTCTTACCCGTGAAAGAAAATGTTTGCGTGTTGTATATAATGGCATGCTGGTCTTGTACAGGAATAGCGAGAAACGAAGATAAGATAGTAAGGGTCCTACCTGTGGGGGTTCCATTCGATATCCCCAGTCGGCGTATCCTCAGTACTCGCACCTGGTCTGCTCCGGCCGATGTTACCGTCCTCTGACGGCGGGAGAGTTTTTAAAGATCACATACTCTCTCCACGTGTTGGCGGCTAGTAGAACCCACGACCCGAACCACTACTGGGAGGGTCGAAAACGGCCGCCATTTTGAGCTAGTCAAGAATAGACTAGTACTTAGTCATTAAAAGACGATAAAGATATCAGCGGGAAAGAATATGAAAAGTATATAACGAGAATATATACCAATTAAAGCACCGGCTGTGAGGGAAGGCAATAAATAAACCCGTTATGGGGTAATTGTATAAAGTAGAGGAATTTGGAGATATTGCAGGATAAAAGAAGGTTAAATAACTGATGATACTAAATATATGGCCATAGTATTGGTTATTGTATGACATACAAATGGAATTCCTTTTATATTGTGGAAAAATGAATTATTTTCAATCGACTAACCGAGTGTATAATCTGGAAATGTTTAGCAGTCATGAATCTGGCAAACAACAAAAAAGCCAAACGATGTGAGCGCTGTTTTGTTAATTGTAACCTTGACAATATTATGATATATGAACTGAATGTGTCGAAAATTGATATGTGTCCTAATTAAGAAATTTCGTTGTTAGATAAAATTGGATGGAACAGGGAAACATAGTAGGAAAACACACCCCATAATATGTGACTGTTTTTAAATGTTTCATGCAGCTAAAAAAAGGGGATAAATATGATAGGATAACTCCTTTCTTCCCCCTCCCACGCATACAATTCTTCCATGGTTTGCTGCAATTTTAATGGTAGCTTGTTTTTAATCTCAGCTTGCCTTTGGCAATGCTAGCATCGATTGTTTATTTATGTATTAAGCACAATATTGGTTAGTTGTAGGTATTCACACGTGGTTTTTGTATGTTTATTCACGATTCACAGCCCTGAAGAAGTTCCTCCTGAGGGAACGAAACGCGTTGGCTGGCTTTTCGATCTGAAAATTAAAGAATCCTGAACATCTGCTTGCAATTTTGGACTCAGCGCTCTTTTATTTGGATTGTTTCTTTTTGAATACAGACTCTTTCACTGACATATGGTGTAATTTTGACTGCCAAAGTGGTGCATTTCGGAACTTGTTGTAAATCTTGTGTTTAACCAAAGTTGTTGGTTATACTCTCTGGACAGGGAGTATTCTGAATATTGCACACGATTTGACAAATAATCTAAATACAAATATTGGAAATAGTTGGATTGGTGCTTGCAGGGTGCTAAAAGTGGTCCACTGTCCAAATTGTGTGTTTCTGAAAAATTAGTTCTAGTATATAGCCGGCTGTTTTCTTCTTTGAGGTGGTTCTAGAAATAAATCTACGAGGCTTGATAATAGCATGGAATTTGAACTTGGTTCTGTAGTAATACATGAGTATTTATTGGTATCCTTCTTAGAAATAACATGCTTTATTGGGCAACATTTATTTTCATTGGCATGACATAAATTATATATATGAGGATGTGCATAGTGTAACATGCTATTTATTACCATTGCTGAGTGTGGGGGGCGGGGGGGCATGACTCACAAGAGGTGAAGCCTCCAGTGGGTAGACTGTGTAGCTGAGATCTAGTCTCATTTTCCATAGAAAGCTGCATTTCTATCCTTAAACATGAGAAATATGGTCCAAACCTCAATATGCTCTATTCTATAGCCCAGTGAATACTTGTACGAGAAAGAGGATCCTCCTTTTTCCAGAGATTGCTGATTTCATTATCACCTGCCAGAAAAATAATAATTTATAACATGATTAAGTTTTCTAAAAAGGTAATTAGGCTACTCATTCCCTTGGAGACAATTTGTTTCTATTATAAAACAGCATGTTTAGCTCAGCCAACGAGAAGGCAGACATTTCCTCACATTACCGTACGTGTATTATTGTGGTCGATTTCCCCTCCTTGACTTTGAGGAAAAGAGAAATTCTGACTGGCAGGTGGGTCATCCAATCAAGAAAAAGGTGTTTCCAGCAGAGCAACACCAGTATCTATCGTCAATATGGTGTAGTCAAAAATGAGTGTAAAGCAGATTTATTATGGGAACTTTGCTCCAAAGTCACCCAACATTATGACTTACTCAGGCTCTGCCAGATGTTCACTACAAGCAATAATTGTGAGAGGAACCTAGACTGTGGGCTGGTTTTGATGTTCCCTTCAATGAAACCGTCAGCCTCTTCAAGTTACTGTGGACTCACCTACCTTCAAAACCCAAGGAGAGTGCATTATTTGAACATGTACTGCTAGAGTCTTAGAACCAACCCGTAGAAGAATATAGTCTGTCACATTAATAAGTGTCATAATTTCTGACGGACACATTGCAAAGCCAACAAGCATTGGCAAAGCCAAAATATCTCACTCATGTGAGGCAGTGTGCTCTATTGCTTTTTTTTAAACCAGTTGTACAGAAGCATGGCAGCTCTGCAGTGCAGTTGAAAGTTGAAAAAAGCACTATGACGCAGCTAGTGCTGGCTGTATTATATCACTTTTTAAGTCTTGCGGGAAACAGCGCACTGCAGTCACTTGCAAATCTATTGTTCCTTAAAAAAAATCCTAAAAAGTGCTTAGAGCCCACCCATTAATTACTATTGGTTGGCTTCCTGGTCACACTCATTTCTTTTATTTTCATTAATCAGCAGCAGCTGGTTTCATTTTGCCGGTCACTCCAGACGGCTTTGGGAGGATTTTGGTTTCACCACTTTAGATTCGACACAGACAGCTGCTTCCAGCCCGTTCCAATCGTCTAAACTCATTTCGAGTGTTTCTTTTAAATGCTGAGTCAAATGTATTGCTTAGCTTCATATTTTCTGTTTCTCGTAACTATGTCACATTTTGTGATGTAAGCATTTAACAAGCATCTTTTTTTCAATAAACAGAACAAAATGAGATAACTCCTTTTCTGTTTGTCACAAATTTCTACCACAGAACATGACTGTGGGAGTGCTATCGCTTTATACTAAGGGTGCCGCACAATTGCAGGTAGTGATATAGTACGGTATGCATTGGCTTGGTCAAACAAACAGAGGCACGTGTTATTAAAAGAAGCACTGGCAAAACCAACAGGTCTCGCCTCCACGAGATGCATTGGCTTTGTCAATTTGTTTTTAGCCATGTAGCACAGCATTCCAGCTGCTCTGCAACATGGCTGAAAGTAAGGAAAGTAAAAGTGCTATGGTGTGGCTAACCATTGCCTGTGTCACAGTGCTTATTTCACCTTCACTTTCTGTCTAGAAACACATTGACAAAGCCAACAGATCTCTCATAGGCAAGACGTTTTTGGCTTTGTCAATGCTTGTTTTTTATGGCTTGTGGCAAGAAGGGTGAGGCAAAACAGAGGGCAGGTAAGGGGAAAAACGGGAAATAACGTGGCCAGCTGTATCCACGTCAGAGCGCTCTTTTTTTGTTATGGCAGGTGGTGGAGCAACAACACGGACAATGGAGGGAGGGCTTATGAGTGGGAGAAACAACATGACAATGGAACGAGGTAGGAAGAAATGGGCTATGATGCAGCCAGCGGTTTCTACGTTTTAGAGCTATTATTTGTTATAGCAGGTAGGAACAGGGCAACACGGGCAAGAGGAGGGAGAGTGGGAAAAGGGCAACACAGACAATAGGAGGGATGGTGGGAGCAGGGCAACATGGACAACGGAAGGGAGGGGGTGGGCAAGACAGCACCGACAAATGGAGGGGGGTAGGGGCAAGCCAACAAGGACAAAGGAAAGGGATGATTGGGCAAGCCAACACGGACAATGGGAGGGAGGGAGTTAGCAAGGGGACACGAACAAAGGAAGGGAGAAGGACAAGCCACCACAGACAACAGAAGGAAGGAAGGGGGCAAGGCAACACGGACAACAGAAGGGAGGGGGTGGGCAAGACAGCACCGACAAATGGAGGGGGGTAGGGGCAAGCCAACAAGGACAAAGGAAAGGGATAATTGGGCAAGCCAACACGGACAATGGGAGGGAGGGAGTTAGCAAGGGGACACGAAGAAAGGAAGGGAGAAGGACAAGCCACCACAGACAACAGAAGGGAGGAACAACACGGACAACAGAAGGGAGGGTGATGGCAAATCAAGGCGGACAACGGAAGGATAGCAGCTAGATGGGGGCGAGCCAACACAGACAGGGGGGAACATGGATATGAGAAGTATATGAGGAAGCAAGTTGAAAAACACGCATTCTGGTAGAGTGCTTAAAGACAAAGAAAATGAGCAGTGGAAGGACACACGAAATGCATCTATGCTCCAGGGGTGGGACAAACAAACAAAGAGGAAGGGAGCCTACAGCAGCTGACAAATAAGAAGCAAGCAAATGAGAGTGACAATGAAACCAACCAATGGTAAGCAATGAGCTTCTCCAAGCCCATTGATGGAAAATAAAAGGTTTCAAAAGGACTGCACATGCGAAGTCTAGGTGAGACCTAAAAATAGTCTCTGGGCCACGCACAATGGCGCTCAGTGCACGGACCCCATAAAAAATAGACGATTGCCAGGATTTTAATGAGTTACACACAGATCTTTGCAACAAAGGCCCAAACCACTGATATGCATTATACGCAATAGTAGCCTTTTCAATTGTTTAAGCAGAGCATATGGAAAAAGGAACCAACCCTCTCGACTGCAGCCAAGTGGCTCGAATCCTCCAGTTACACATTTTTGTTGTGTAATGCAAAGCATTGTTGGCAATGCGGCCGCGCCCAACTTCCTCCACTGATATTTCATCGCTTTGCGACATGCACCATGGTTCAGCACAGAGCAAACTCACTTTCCCGAATGCGCCTTCCTGTACACCGGAAACCCTGTTTTTCATGCAGGTACATGCATGTGCATGTTGAGCTGTATGGACTCGGAGCGATTTCTGCCTTTATGTTGCAATTCCGAAATCCCCGACGAGGAAATAAAGAGCCTTATTGCGAAATGGTGTTTTAATACCAACCTGGTTTCCCATCACCTTGGCCGCAGGTGTCCGCATCCCGCGTCCCAGTGTCCTTTACCGCGCACCTCTCCAGGCGCCCTTTCTGCGGTGACCTTACATGTCTAGACGTCCTTCTTCTAAGCACGTTCATTGCTTGGCAGCTTACTCACTGCATACAGCCAGGAAGCTGCACTGAAACATCGAATTCCCAGTTCAGCCAGCAGTAAAAGATAGAAAAAAAAGAAACTATGGCATCAGATGGGCCATTCCCATCGAGGACAAGTCCCGGCATGCCCCTCTATGAGCACCAAGACTGTTGCGTCAGCAGTCACGTGGGCCCTGCAGAACTGCTGACCACTACCCTCCTCAAACTCACATTAGGACACTAGTCCTCAGAGAAATAGAAGGGGGAATTGTTTAGTGACTGGCGAGGTTACAGACGTCAAGCAAAGAGAGCTGGGTTTCAATCTCAGCTGTCCTACTCACCAAACTGGTGTGATCTTCGGCAATTAACTTTGCCTCTCTGTGATCAGAGGCTAAACCTGTCAAAAATGGAAACTTTTGACTTCGTAATCAGATTTATAAAGGAACACTCATTCATTCCGCAATCGCTCGTGAGTCCATTGCAGGAACTTCAGCTGCAGCAAACAGCAGGTGTCCGGTCTGCAGAGTCAGAGTGGGGGACACATGGAATTTGCGAGCACAGGGTGAAAATGTGCAAGGGAAGGAATCTGTACTGCTGAAGCTTTCGGATCTGAAAGTCTACAGGGATTAACCTTTGGAAGCGTCTGCCTGAGAGGGGGCGGGGTTCACGTGATTCTCTTTTTTTCCTGTATTCACCAGACTTAGAATGTATTTATTCCAGTCCCGTTTGTGAAGTTTATATGTTCAAAAGTTTCAGGAAATATTATGTATTTCTTCACATTCAACAAAATAAGGCAAACATGATAATGCCAATTTATATAACGAGCACAACGCCCTACTAAATAAGGAACAACACAATGGTGTTTTTGCGATTAGAAAAGACGAGGCACTCAATCGATCACGGAAGGATGCCCGAATTCCAACCTGCGACCTACAGGCACCCCTCTGATATTAATTGTATTTTTCTTGGAATTCCAGAGCAGCCTTTAGTTTGAAAGGTTCATTTGCAGTTGTCTTTTCAGAAGGACAGTCCCTCCGCTGGAAACTAAAAATCGCAAAACGCATGCAGGCTTCTTTGTCCTTCTCAGATATCCCTCGTCCCCAGTGCCCGTGGCGAGATGGGAAACTGCATCTAGAGCGAGACAACAGCACACCCGCTCCTCCAGGGCCTCTTCTGCACTGGTCCGGTTGCTGTCCGGGCAGCCACGATTCTCTTCCTGCTCTGGCTCAATTCTTGTCTTCTTGGGTCGATTCCTGCACCTGTTCTGTCCTGCTCCGGTTCTATTGTGGATCGATTTCTGTTTTTGTTCTGGTTCTTGGACTGCTTTTGCGCACTTACCATTTTTTTGTTTGTCTGCCTGTTCTATTCCCATTCAGGGTTATCCCATGCCTAGTGCGGTCCCATTTCTGTTACAGTCCCTTCCCTTTCTGCGCTGGTGCTCTTCCGTGATCGAGCTCTCTGCGTGTTCTGGATGTGATTCTTCTCTAGATCCATTCCTGCTCTGGGTCCAGTCTTCACCATTTTCCATACTTACAATGACCAGTTTCTGGCTCCGATCTCTTTCCTACTCGGTTTTCATTCTCTGCACTTGTCCAGATTCTATTTTGGTTCAATTTCTGCTCACATTCCATTCCATAAGAGAGAGATATTGGGTTTGGGTAAGGGACAGGAAGAAATGGCGCTCTGGCTAGTGCGAAATAAGGTGAATGTGAACTAGCTGAGATAACACGGTGCAAGCAGGTCAGGGGAACAAACCCAAACAGTAAACAGCCCCTGCATAGGTAAGGAAAAATCCCCTACCAAACAAGGGAAGAAGAATCCTGTGCACACGTTTAACAGATTGATAGGTTCTGAGGTCAGAAACCCTATAAGTAAGGCAAAGTTCAATAAGTGAGGTCGAGATCCAGAGAATAGGCAATTTGTACCTCGTATGTACTGATCATAATTGAATTATAAACACACATCTAACGCCGCTGGATCGCGACCTCACTTATTGAACTTTGCCTTACTTATCGGGTTTCTGACCTCAGAACCTATCAATCTGTTAAACGTGTGCACAGGATTTTTCTTCACATTCCATTCCATATTGCCCTGCTTACATTCTTGCCCCAGATCTATTTCTACGGTACTCTCTTTCTCGCTTTGGAACCATTCCTATTCTGGTTCCTTCCCTTCTCTGGATGAACTCCTGTCCTGGTTTATACAAACTGTAGCTGTAGTCCTGTTCGGGTTCTATATATACTCGGGATTCATTCCTGTTCAAGTTCCAATCTTGCGTTGATGAATGGCCGTTGTACCACTACTTGAACAATTCAATTCCTATTTTTGTTCATTTCTTTCTTTTGTTTCCTTCTTTTTTTAGGTCTCATTCTTACTCTTCTGTTCTAGTTAGCTATTCTTCTGGTTCTATTCCTGCCCTCAGCTAATTCTTAATCTGGTAGAAATCCCGTCCTTGTTTCATTCTCGTTGTTATTCAGAAGTTTCCATCAAATCCTGTATGGTCCATATCCTTCGTTCTACTCTATTCCTGATCTTGTTCTGCTCCTGCCCTGGTTCCATTGCCGTTGAGGATAAGGACTATCGCTAGTGCCACTGATGGATGCTCTGGTCCTCAAATTTCTCTAGTCCCGGCATTGTTATTCTTCTATTCTTGCTCTGGTTCCACTCTTTTCCCGGTTTGATTCTTTCTGTGGTTCCGTTGTTGCTCTGGTCCATTTGTATCATGAGTCCATCCCTACCTTGGTCCCACTGATTCTCTGTTTCCATTGCTACTTTGGGTCAGGTCCTGCTGTTGTTCGGTTCTTCCTCTGGTTCCTTTGCATCTCTGGCTCAGATTCTCTTTCCGTTGCTTGCCCAGTTCTTCAGCTTATTCAACTCATGCTCTGATCTTGCTGGATTCTCACTATTCCTTAGATTCTGGTCTTCTTTTCTGGTTCCATTCTGTTTTTCTTGTCACTTTGGTCTCTTTCTGTTCTCTAGTTTTGTTGATACTATGATTTCATTGATGCGTTTCAACTCTCTTTTGGTTTAATTCACATGATGTTACCCTATCCTTGTTGTGGTTTATTCCACTTTCTACTTAGCCAGTGCTTTTATTCTAGTCTTGATATGAGTCTGTTCTTTCGCTGGATGTCTTGCTCCGTTTTCTGTTTAGTTACTCTTCTACCCTGCTGTACATTTAACCGCATCTCTATTTACACTCAGTCTCATACTGTGGGGCTTTGCCTGAATTGACTCTGAAAATGTACCGCCATTGATCTTTCAGTCAATCGGTCAGAATTTTTTTATAAAGCAGTAGCAACCAGTAAATGGCCGCTATTCTTTTGGAAATAGAGTCACCCTGGACCCACAGTACGTAGTACTGAATGGTAAGATTTTGTAATATTTGCACCGATTCCAGCACCAGATTCCAAGCAGAACATGCAGTGCCTTCCTACCTTGTCTCTTATGCTTTTTGCTGGTACAAGAAACGTTTTCAGGGATAATTGGTGCAAATTTATCAGTCAACTATTTGGAAGCCAACCCAGGTACCTCATTATATGTAAGCACCAGAGTTTTTTTTACATAGCACAGGAATCAACTGTAGTGGTAAGTGGGTGGACTTATTCAAGCTTAGCTCCGTTTTTTGTCTCCTTGTTCTGGACTAACTGATGTTTTGTAAAGCTCTCTTTCGAAAGTTAATTTCCACGTTATAGGTTTGAGACTAACATGACTATAACCACTGTAATTTAAGCTGATGCAGAGATGAAGAATTTGGTGTTCCTTGACATCTTTCGGATGATATTTTGAAGATGAGACCATACTAATGCTATGGTTATCCATCAACATTTTTGCTTCCAAAATCCCAAGGTTCTGACATGTGCAGTATATCAGAGTTGCCAACTCTCAACATGGCATAACAAAACATGTTTGATTTCAGGCAGCGATCTGTTCCTACAAAAAGAAGCTTAGCCTTCATCGCCCTTAACCTCAACCAGTTGAGCTCCACTCAGTTCTTTGCTATCTCAGACTCCTCAAATACCTCCTGTCAATGCCCAACTGGATCTTGAAATCAACTGGAAAGAATATGTGTATCTTTGCCACAATACTGAACCCCAGCACCAACAAGTTGTATTAGTCAGTGCTGGGGAAGAACATGTCAATCGAAGAGCAATACAGATAAGCAGGAGCGGTTTGTTTGGTACCCCATGCTGTACTTTGATGGTTTCATCACAATGCGAGCCCACAACCACTCCTCACTTCCTTTTACACTGGAGGAACTCATCTCAGTTGCTAGCAACTACTGACAACTCCACCAAGCTTCTTACACTCTTCAGCATGATCTAGCGCATCGAAAATTGATGACCGTTCCAGAATCCTGAGTACGCCCGGGTCACCAGAATACAATATCTGGAAGGTAGTTTCGGAATTTCCAGCAGCACTTTCTGTGCCTCGATGCAGTCTGCAGCCAGATTCATTTTCTCCTGACACTATATTGGCTAAGGCTTCCACAACTTTCTCTACTTGGTACTTTACTCCTTTCTCGAATAGTTTTAACTAAAATTGGCAATTAGCTTTTCGGATCAATCCTGTCCGAAGTGGGTTTTTTAAATGGGGTGACCCAAGTCACTTTCACTGCCTTGTAAATAGAGTTGCTTCTAACAGGCAGTGTATCATTTCATAAATAAACCTTTCAAATGTTGCACTCATTGGTGAGACAACGAAAGTGTGCCCTTTCTGTGGGGCACAGAGCAGGCGAGCCATACTCCGACCTTCCATTGCAAGGGGCTGCAGCCTGAGTTCAACATGAGATGAAGGTGGGAAGGGTTTCAAGGATGATAAATCAGCAAGTTACCTGCTAATGATCCAGGAAACACAAGCAACACCCTGGGCTTGTCTGTCGAGCACATTGTATACACAAGGCCCTGCCAAATAGTTTGGAGAGTGAGGGGACATGTGTTTCCTTGTACTAAACGAGCGCTTCAGGAGCAAGCTGTGAACATTCATCTTTTTATGAAAATTGGCCAAATGCATGAAGTGACCGCTATTAACTTAGCCCAATAAAGCACGAATGCTTAGAAAACATCTGGTGCAAAGGGAGAGGCTGCTCCTTTTGTGCAAGGAGAACCTGCCCTTTGACATTTCCCTGAACCTTTGATTGCTGGTCAGAAGAAAACTGGACATTTAATCATCACACATGATGCCTTGACCTCTGTTTAACCCGAGTTTAAGCAAAGCACCCTTTTTATGGGGTAGCAGGGTCAATAGTTTCTGAAATGATGAAAAACACTATCTTTCATCTTTCGAATATCAGCTGATTGCCACGTTGTGGAACAGACCTCAGGGTAGATGTGCAAAGGATTGTGAGATCAGCTTCCTTCTGCTGGCCTTTCTCTCATGTGAACATGGAAAGGGGGTCTTTTGTCCTACGCTGAAACTGTGGTGCTAAACAGAGAGAGCCCAAGTCACAAAGATTCTGCTGTAATACCCTCTTGTAATTCTTCAAGAGTAAGCCACGAGGATTACTGGAATGCAGGAGTAAGTCAAGAGTACTACAAGAGTAAGTCACGCAACCACTGACTTAATGGCCTCTGGCAGACAAACCACTGATGGGTGGGTCATACCAATCCCTGATGAAAGGTTGGTGAAATCCCATCCAGTGGCATCACATGGTCAGCATTACACTATCAAATGCCTACTGCAGGGATCTTTTAATGAGCCTGTAGGTCACAGGTATAAGGCTAAGCCCTGGCAGAGCAGACTCGACCCTTCACCCCCCTGGTAAGTGGAATCAACACTAAATAACTTGATTATAGGAACACTAGTTACGAAGCGCCAACATAAAAAATGTGTGCATGTTCCATGTTTTCAGCATAGGTGATTTGTGGACTAATATTTCCTACACAAATATACATGTTTCTTCCAAAACTAGCAACGTTTTGGAAATTCCCTCAAAGATCTCAAGTTGTCCCACATCAGATGTAAAGACATAGAGGGAGAGTGACTTGCTGGGAACCTGAAAGATTACCAGACAGGCTGGTGTCTCTTGAGCTGGGAATGAGTCAGTCACATGCCATATAGACATACCAGACAAGTGCATGACAGTAGGCCTTCCCAAGGCCCCAGTTTGTCTGCAGGCATGTACATTCCTTTGAGGCATGTCTTGCATGCTCTTCCAGGCCTAATTCCTTTTATTTTAATCCCCGTCCACTCTCACCTTGGTGGAATCAGACTTCTACTCTCCTGAGGCCGTGGAGACAAGTGTTGTTGAAATGCGTGGAAATCCGTATCCTGCTGGCTGTACCACGAGCAAAAAAGGCACGCCTTGGTGGTCGCACCTTTTCAGCAAATGTTTCTGCGCTATGGAACTCCCTACCGCAAGCAATCCAGCAGGCCCCTGCTGAATCCTGCTTTAAGAAGCTGCTAAAAACGTGGCTCTTTTCCCAGCCTCGATAGGTCTCCCCCTCCTGCCCCTGGACCTCTGTGCTACATTCCTACAGCGCCGGGACACCTCCTTGTGAGGTAGCTGTTCGCGCTCTATAAATCACATTATTATTATTATAAAGTGCAAGAAGCCACTTCAGTATGCTCTGTATTAAAAAATAAAAATAAAAAAAGTACAATGTATTAAAGAAACCTTGAATTGCTCTCCAACTGAGTAACATCTTTCAGGAGTAGGTGAATCTGTTTATTTAGCCTCCTCTTGGCTTGTTTGCATACATCAAAAGGAAAGTAATTATTTGATTTGGCAGTAGCGATTTAGTAAGCAATGCAATTATACAAGTAAACGTGTTATACGGCGCCTAATATCTGTGTTTTTTTCTTTACCCTACTTGTGTTTGGCAGCTGTTTGAGACCATAAGCACAAGGAAATCATGTGATGTGCCTCAGATCACATAAACTGTCCGAGTGGAGAGCCGAGAACGGGTACCTTGCTTCTACAGGTAAGATTTTATCAACTTGACTCCAACCACTCCTATTAAAATAATCAAAACAAATCTAGAGAGCGCCCATTGTTTCTAGACTATGTAACCATGCTAAATCCCAGACAACACCAGCATTGTAATCGCAGTGAGTGGGGCTCCTTCTAATATCTTCTACACAGCAGCGTTATTAGTCACACACCAAGCTGACTTGCCTTTTGTAGCCTAATAATAGGTGTTACCAGGGCTTTTAAATGAGAAGAAAAAACTGGGGGGTCTCTCAGAGGGGCGTGGCCAATGTAATTAAGGGTGTGGCTTAAAAACACGTAGGCTAAAAATCTGTGCTTAGCATAGTATGGGGCTCAACTGGTATTTTGCTGTTTCTGTCATTGCATCCAGCTATATGATACAACAAGAGACATCAAAAATAGAACAAGTCAGGACTATTGGCTTTGTCAACAGTTGTTAGTTGCATAAGTTAAATAAGCAGCAACTATGGCTTGTATATAATATTGTAAATGATTCCACTTTAAGATGTGGTGACACCACGACAATGTTGTTGATCTTGCGTTTCAAAAAGAGGAAATCCACAGGGAAAATTACTCTTTAAAGGATTTCCCTTCCGCTGCAACCCTCACCTGGCATGACGCCATGTTCTAACTTCTTCACTAGTGAGAAGTGAGCAGTGTGAGCACGCGCACATCAATGTGCCTGCTGCCACTGCAGTCCAGGGAAAAAACGGACCACCTGTGCCAGGGCACAAAACAGAGCTCGATAGAGACCCGATTTGAGGCCCCCTTTAAAAAAACTGCCGGTGCTCAGGACCGGTGAGACCTGGTCCACTTAAAGCCCTGGGTGTTGCCACAGGACTGTGTATCATTTTTGTTATGGCACTGTAATCTTGAGGAAACCCCTTGCTTGATTTACTTGGACTTAGATTAATTTCCTGGACTTTTTATGCTTGCGCTGACTGAATAACTTTGTCTCGCACAAAACGTGGTTCAAGCAGAAATATCTCCAAGGAAATATTTCCCACTGCTGCCTGCGCTGCAAAAGCATCATTCACTGCGGAAACCTGATGGACAGTGGTATCTTGCGAGCCTTTTGTACATGTGCCCGTTACGGAAAAGATACCTGACGTCATTTTTACTCAAGAGCAGAGGGTGAAAATGGGGATCTTGCAATAAAAAATGGGGAAATCCCGAATTTTCGCATCATCCGCTTCCTTTGCGTAATACGCATTAACGACATAATTATTTTAGGAATTACGCATAAACCAAGAAAACTTTACGCGATTTCGACCATCAGTACAATGAAGTTTATTGTATCATCCTAAGAATGATGAACTGTTGAGTGAACAGACTTTACTATCAACGGAATCAAAAAATATTATTGTTATCAACCTCAGAAGTGTAAAAGAGTACCACCACAGCCCTGCATGAAAACGGGGTGCAGCCTGAGGTGCACGAATATTTCTAAAGTAGTTCATTCGCCTCTAACACAGCTACACGCGGCACGCCCCCTAGCAAATACATTGGTTCTTAGACCCCTGTGCAAGGGTGTAGCGCGAGGGTGATAGCCTACCTAATATCTGCAGTTGGACCTAAAGAATCCCCCCTCCCCCATACACAAGGCAGCAGCCCCGCCGCTGCCAATAAGCCTCTGCCCCGAGACCCCTCCAGTTCAGAGAGTTCCTCAAAGCCATACCAATGCACCACACACGCCACTCAACTAGGCAGCAAACTATGGACGAGCCGTGGGTGAAGCGCCGAGACACGTTTAGATTCAGTCTTGGCGCTACAGCACCCCTAAATGGAAACATGGACCAAACTGAGGGGCTTAGTTACAAGCCCCTGGCGCCACCTGTGCGTAACTTTTAAAATGGGAAAAAGTGGCACACCGGCGGCGCAAGTGGCTTGTAAATAAGCCGCTGATAATAACCCATTGCATGCGAGCAGGCGGGCGCAATATGAAATCGGTAAAGTCACAAAAGACAAGTGCTTAAGGACAACCACAACCCCAGACCCAGCCACGTCAGGCTCTACCCCAGGAAAAGTGTATTTCCCATTGGATAGACTCCACTGCAGCCCAAAGATAATATCCCACCGGACAGCACCTGCTCCAGCCCCCACCTTTACTCCCACCTGGGGGACACTGCCCCAGCCCACCCCTTACATTCCCAATTTCCATGAGAGTAACCTGCTCTCGCCCTGTCTGCCCTCCGTGGCACTGGCCTGCCCCTCTATCAGTCGGTGTCCCTGTGCCCCCCTCCACAGGTGTCACTGCAGCGAGGTTTGTACACACCGATGTCTCTCTTACCAGCTCCTGCTTCAGGCGGCGGAGGTAAACGTCCATGCCCCGTCTCTCCATCCTCACGCACGGTGCAAGCCCATCTGCAGGCTCCCGGCACTGGGGGGCTGTGCAGCTCAGGTCACCGCTCAGGCTCCCCTGCGCTCGGGGGGTGCGCACCTGAGGGTTTGCAGCTCCGGTCCCCGCTCAGGCTTCCACGCACTCGGGGGCTGTGCAGCTCCGGTCCCCGCTCAGGCTCCCAGGCACTCGGGGGGCTGTGCAGCTCCGGTCCCCGCTCAGGCTCCCCGGCGCTCGGGGGCTGTGCAGCTCCGGTCCCCGCTCAGGCTCCCCGGCGCTCGGGGGCTGTGCAGCTCCGGTCCCCGCTCAGGCTCCCCGGCGCTCGGGGGCTGTGCAGCTCCGGTCCCCGCTCAGGCTCCCCGGCGCTCGGGGGCTGTGCAGCTCCGGTCCCCGCTCAGGCTCCCGGCGCTCGGGGGCTGTGCAGCTCCGGTCCCCGCTCAGGCTCCCCGGCGCTCGGGGGATGTGCAGCTCCGGTCCCCGCTCAGGCTCACCGGCACTCGGGGGTGTGCAGCTCCGCTCTACCACTTCCCTCGGAGGAAGTTTCCGCTGAATGGGGTTCAGCTGCGATTGCTACAGAAAGCCTCCAACCAGAGCTGTCAGTGCGTGCAAGGGGGGTGTGTGTGTGAGGGGTGGGGAGGAGGGGTGTCTTCTTTCGCTAGAGTTTGTAACTGTACTACATCTGCAGAGCACTTCAGAGCGAAGCGTCACTCCATCCTCCAAGCGTGGATCTGATCACACTGCGGGCGCGTGGCGTCACTGCTTCTCAGTGACCTAGGGACTCCGTGAGAGCTTTCCACAGGAAGCCGCTAGGGAGCTGTGCTCGGGTGTCCATTCGGTGGTCGTGGTTTGAGTCCGTTATCCTCGCGCCACAGCGAGTCTGCTGTCCAATGAGGTGTGTGACTACCTTCTTTTAGAGATGCTCACTCGGTGTGTGGCCGCATCCCCCGTCCACTCTCTGCAGCGCACATTTGCTCCAGTTTGAGATGATTGGTTGCCAGTTGCCCCTGCTGACTCAGGTCGGTTCGCTGCCCCCGACTTCCTGCAGACTGTGGTGGAGCTCACTCCGGGTGGGCTGGATTCCCCTGCAGACTGTGGTGGAGCTCACTCCGGGGCTCGATTCCCCTGCAGTCCCTGCAGACTGTGGTGGAGCTCACTCCGGGTGGGCTGGATTCCCCTGCAGACTGTGGTGGAGCTCACTCCGGGGCTCGATTCCCCTGCAGTCCCTGCAGTCTGTGGTGGAGCTCACTCTGGGTGGGTTGGATTCCCCTGCAGTCCCTGCAGACTGTGGTGGAGCTTACTCCGGGTGGGCTGGCTGCTCCTGCAGATTGTGGTGGAGCTCACTCCGGGTGGGCTGGATTCCCCTGCAGTCCCTGCAGACTGTGGTGGAGCTCACTCCGGGTGGGCTGGATTCCCCTGCAGTCCCTGCAGACTGTGGTGGAGCTCACTCCAGGTAGGTTGGATTCCCCTGCAGACTGTGGTGGAGCTCACTCCGGGTGGGCTGGATCCCCCTGCAGACTGTGGTGGAGCTCACTCAGGGTGGGCTGGATTCCCCTGCATTCCCTGCAGACTGTGGTGGAGCTCACTCTGGGTGGGTTGGATTCCCCTGCAGTCCCTGCAGACTGTGGTGGAGCTCACTCCGGGTGGGCTGGATTCCCCTGCAGTCCCTGCAGTCTGTGGTGGAGCTCACTCTGGGTGGGTTGGATTCCCCTGCAGTCCCTGCAGACTGTGGTGGAGCTCACTCCGGGTGGGCTGGATTCCCCTGCAGTCCCTGCAGACTGTGGTGGAGCTCACTCCAGGTAGGCTGGATTCCCCTGCAGACTGTGGTGGAGCTCACTCCAGGTAGGCTGGATTCCCCTGCAGACTGTGGTGGAGCTCACTCCGGGTGGGCTGGATCCCCCTGTAGACTGTGGTGGAGCTCACTCCGGGTGGGCTGGATTCCCCTGCAGACTGTGGTGGAGCTCACTCAGGGTGGGCTGGATCCCCCTGTAGACTGTGGTGGAGCTCACTCCGGGTGGGCTGGATCCCCCTGTAGACTGTGGTGGAGCTCACTCCGGGTGGGATGGATCCCCCTGTAGACTGTGGTGGAGCTCACTCCGGGTGTGCTGGATTCCCCTGCAGACTGTGGTGGAGCTCACTCAGGGTGGGCTGGATTTCCCTGCATTCCCTGCAGACTGTGGTGGAGCTCACTCGGGCTCGATTCCCCTGCAGCCCCTGCAGTCCCTGCAGTCTGTGGTGGTGCTCACTCCGGGTGTGCTCACTGCCGCTCCATTTCCGCAGCCTGTGAGAGCAACCTTGGCTCGGTTGGGGCCTGCCCCCTCCTGTCCCTGCAGACTTCGAGGCTCCCCCTGGCTTAGGCAGGGCTTGCGCCTTCGTTCTCCCAGTCCCTGCAGACAGAGGAGCTGCCTCATTCAGCGCACCCAGCCCTAGCAGGGGATAATCCCAGCAGCCAATGGGTATTCAGCCCGCCTCCCAGAGAACGCTCTGTTTGCATTTCGACTGATTTAGAAACGTGCTCTGTATGTTGGCATCAGGTTTCCGCACCCAACAGCTCGCTGTTAAAGACTTCATTGTCTGCAGGGTTTTTTTTTCGGAAAGGAAGTGGCATTCGAAATCAAGAAGGAACTCGCCCTCACCCTGTCACCCGTTGAGGTTTTTCAGCGCTTTCATAGTTGTTCCAACTGCTGAGAAGTATACAAAGGGGAACTACAAATGCTTCTATCTATCTACTATCTATCTCTCTCTCTCTCTCTCTCTCTCTCTCTCTCTCTCTCTCTCTATCTATCTCTGTCTGTCTGACTGTCTGTCTATCTATCATATGCCAGCTGCCAAGCTTCATATATATGTGCCTGTAATTTATTTGTCTACTTATCTATCTATTCGCCTTTCTCTATGTTACTCTGTCTTTACTTGTTTGTGTTGATCTGTGTGAGTATTCATGTGTATTATAGTCTGTTTATCCATTCATGCATCCATGCATGCATCCATCCACCCATCCATCCATCCATCCACCCACCCACCTGTTTGTCGCCCTTGTCTCAGTTTCTCTGTCTGCATCTCTCTGGGTCTTGGAGTTTGGTGGATGAAAAACTGATTCTCAACCATCATTCTCCCGTCCAATATATCAGTGCTTTATAGTTTATGGGACTTGTAATACAAGAGGCAAGATGTCTGCCAAGTTTTCATTTAGAATCTCACCCACCACACCCTAAATAAGGACCCCTGTCTGTTTCTCTATACCTCACTCTAAGCCTCATTAACCCGGCATTTTGTTTGAGATACTATGTCCTAAACCAGACCTAGATGTGAAAGGCTTATTATTTTCAAGAGTAAGTTATGATTCCTGTAGGGGCATTTCGATTTCGGCCTGGCTCCCTAGCTTTTATAGGACTCATTTACTTTATTTTGACCCTTGATGAGTCAATTCCTGAACCAAGTCAGAAAATAAACCCCAAATATAAATCTGGCATTGAAGACAACCACATCCGAGACCACCATCATGCCAGTTTCATCTCTTGCACAATAATCCAACTGTTACTACAGAAAGTATGGATGATTTGGACATGAAGGCAGACTCTGCCCATGTTCGATCCCTCATTTCATAAGCTCCACCTGCGACTTTTGACTCCGTGCATCACACCAAGCGGCATCACAGGCAAACTGAGTGTGACAGCGCTTTACTGGCTTGGATTGTTCTTGCTTGGAAGATCACAAGCTGTGAGCCTAGTTACTTGCACTTCTGAGTGGAGTTCAATGGTCTTCAGTGTCCTGCAGGGAGTGGCTTCATTGCTGCTCCTCTTTACTATCTACCCGCCACCACTGATGACATTACTCAAACCGTGTAAATTAACCTTGTACAACTAAGCAGTTGGATCTTAACTCACTGTTATGAATTGACTGATAAATGTGCATCCTTCATCTCAAACTAAACCCTCACATGAGGGGGATTATATTGGTTGATGCACTTCCTGCTGCCCGGCCAAAAGGCATTTGGCCAAAAGATTCAGACTATTGCACAATGGCTACTACACAGTTTAAAACCCTTTGAATACTGGTGGGCAATGAGCAGTTAAAAAAAGGACAACACTTTTTGTAGTAAATGCTCGATACTATCATTTTCATATGTTTGAAGATAATTTAAATGTTGAAATTTTCTTTGAAAATTGTAGCTAGTCCTGGCAATGGCTAGTTCATGTCTGGAGTGGTGCAGGTTAGAGTGCAGTGGCATAGAGTAAGGTGGTGCAGAGTAGGGTGGTGCAGAGTAGAGTAGCAGTGAGTGCAGTGCTGCAAAGTAGAGTGTCGCAGATTGCATTGGTGTAGAGTGCATAGGTAGAGAGTGCAGTGGCATACAGTAGTGCAGAGTAAAGTGACATACAGCACAATGGTGTTGAGTAGAGTGGCATAGAGTGCAGTGGCATAGAGTAGAGAATAGTGGCGTAGAGTAGAGATCAGTGGTACAGAGTAGATTGGCAGAGAGTGCAGTTGCGTAGAGTGTATTGGTTTCGAGTAAAGTGGTAGAGAGTGCAGTGACATAGAGCGCAGTGGTGTAGAATGCAGTGGCGTAGAGTTGAGCTGCGCAGAGTGGAATACAGTGGCATAGACTGCAGTGGCATAGAGTATTTGTTTTTCAGAATGGAGTCAAGTGGCATAGAGTAGATTAGACTGGATTGGTGTAAAGGGCAGTGGTGTAGAGTAGAGTGATGCAGAGTTCAGTGGCATAGAGTGGTATAAGGTAAAGTGGCAGAGAGTGCAGTGTTGCAGAATGTACTGTCGTAAAATGCAGTGGTGTATAATAAAATGGCTTGGAGGGCATTGGCATAGAGTGCAGTGGCACAGAGTAGAGTGATGTAGAGTGCATTGGTTTTGAGTAAAATGGTGTGAAGTTTATTGGCATAGAGGGCAGTGGTGTAGAGTGGTGCAGAGCAGAGTGGCACTAAGTGCAGTGGAGTCGAGCGCAGTGGCGTAGAGTAGACTGTTTAAGAGTAGAGTGCACTGGTGCAGAGTAGATTAGAGTGGCATAGAGGGGATTGGCATTGAGTGCACTGGCGTATAGTGGAGTGGTACAGAGTGGAGTGCATTGATGTAGAGTGCAGTTGCATGGAGTGCAGTGTTGCAGAGTAGGATAGTATAAAGTGGAGTAGTGTGGAGTGGAGTAGAGTGCAGTGGCGAAGAGTGAAGTGGTGCATAGTAGGGTAGTGTGGGGTAGAGTGTATTGGCATAGAGTGGAGTGGTGTAGTGTAGAGAATCATAGAGTGGAGTGGTACAGAGAAGAGTGCAGTGATGCAGCGTGGAGTGGAGTGGCTTAGTGTGGAGTGGTGCAGAGTAGAGTGCAGTGCTGTGGAATGGTGCAGAGTAGAGTAGAGTGGGGTAACGTGGAGTATGCATGGTATAGCAGTGTACTGCCATTACAGACAATTCATCTTCAATTGAAATGACCATTACATATTCACTGTCATACAGTTTTACTGATAAAAGTATACAGTGTACCAAATTATACTGTGAGGTCAGCACAGTTCATTTACAAACATGTACATTTTGCTGTATGCTAGAAAAAAAATAACATTGTATCGCCTTCCTCAAGCAGACCCCAGTAGCCAGCATGATTATCACATGAATCCTCTTACTTTGAAGTCAGAGAAAGAAAAATAAACTCCAAGCTTCCTGGAAGACATAGCCTGACATTTGACCTCTGTCTTTGAATGCAAAGCAAATGTGACAAATAAGAACAAGATATAAAGTCCTGTTTACAGAAAGCGAGTTTGTGGGAGAATACAGTAAACAAGGTTTAGAAAATGCGAGGGATGAACTCGAGGTGGACAGCCAGAAGCAAACACAGTTAACAAAATAGAAATCCAGAAAATGTGAGTAACAAACCATAAAGCCAATGGAAAGCAACAGGCGTATTTCATTTCTAGGTCAACTTTCTGAATGCCCCCAAGACATCTTTAGCAATCCAGACAGCTGTGCTGTCTGGTTGGCTGAGACCTCAAAATCCAAAGAATGTTCTAACATTGTTTTTCGGTTGTCAGCCATGTACCATTAAAAACTCTCTCTCTCTCTCTCCGTCCCACTCTCTACCTCCACCCCACCCTCTCACATGCCCACCCTGGAAATCCAGAAAAGTCGCACAAGTAATGGCTGGATTTTACATGAGTGTGGCCAATCTACAGTCCCAGAGCTATTTATTAGAGGTGGTCAAGCAACTGAAAGCTCAGGCCAGGCTGAAGGCTCTGTCTGTCTCTAGCTCAGCTCGAGCCCAAAACGAGAGGAGGTTTCATTTGGCTTCTGCCTGTACCCACGCTGTTACCACATGTGCCAGGTATTAGAGATAAAGCATTAACCTTTGATGTAAAAAAGTAGAAAAAAAAGATACCCACTTAGTGTCTGAATTGCACAATGTGAAGTGAGAACCTCAGATAAATCCTGGCTTCCCTGCTTAAACAAAGTGAGTGATCCTAAACAAACAGTTTATTTCAGCTAGCCTCCTGTTTGCTCATTATCACATGTGGTATAATCTAGAAATACATGATTGCAGGCTGTGTGCTGTATAAAAAACGTTCACGAGTTTCATTTAATAGACTCTGATAATACTCCATGTATAAGGGTCTGCCCTATATACAGTGTAGAGCACAAACGTGTCTATGACAATAATAATGGCATTGTCATAAGGAATATTTCTAAATTCATTTTACAACTCTTACTTTTAATAAATACCTCTCAATTCAGTGAAATAATCTGATGTACTAAACTAAAGTGATTCTGCATGTTAAAGAAATACACTTTTTTGAATTTTGAAGAGACTTTATCATATTTTTACATGGTGTTTGTTGCATGATTTAAATGCCAAACATTTTCATGGCTCAAATCGTTTCTGGCGTGTTAGAGTCGAGCCAGATCCTTGGCTCTTTCCTGTTAATTTGTTGGTTCACATACCTCTACTATTAGATGCTGCACCTTGCCAGTACCCTCTCAGAAAGGGATGCAGAAAGGTACTCTCTTGAAAACATATCACGGAAATCATTTCATGGACTCTTGTCCAGGTCGTAGCACAAGGCTCTGTAGAAGCACACTAGAATAAAAGTTCAGGTGAACACCCAGAGAAGCCATATTCAAAAACACTGGAGCACTTCAGAAGAGAAAAAGCAAAAAAATGGTAAGCACACAGACCATGTTTATTGTGAATTTACTGACACTTAAAAATAAAAGTACAATTATTATATATTATGTATGTGTGTGTGTAATATATATATATATATATATATATATATATATATATATATATATATATATATATATATATATATATATATATATATATATATAATCCAAAAGAAAAACTCCCAAATCCCTCGTGCACACCGGCCGGTTGTTTTTCGGTGAGAGAGAACGCTAGCATCGTTCTATTATTGTGATGTTATACAATTAACTCTGTTTTTTTTTTTCATCTGTTGTTGTAAAATTGCATTTATGCAAACTATAATGTTTGATTACTCTATGGAGAACATTACTATTGACAAAAACGAAAAAACTAGAAAGAGAAATTTTTTTGATAACACCCGATATGCATGATGACAGTATTTTGTCTATGTTTATAGGTCACATGACCAAGCTGGAGGCGGGAGGTAGGCGGGGTGTTTAGCAATATAAAAAGTTAACTTGACTTGTAACTCTCTGCATGTAAACAAGGGCGGTTACGCCCGAAACGCGTCATTGCTGTTTTAACTGCCACCTTGAATTTGCAGTAAAAAGAACTGTTACATGACTTGTGGTCTGTCTCTTTCTGCGCTTCGCCGGTCCAAGGGGATGGGGGTAGCGGTTGGGAGCTTCATTGCATATATATATATGTATATATACACCAAGATTTGTGGTTATAAGGCAGGTCTTGATTTATTGCAGCCTTAGGTCAGACGCGTTTCGAATAACAACGTATTCTTGTTCACTTCAGCAGAAACGCAGTCCGCTTTCTATATTTATACTCAATTTTTTTGTGTGATGCTTTTCACCCCAGTCACGTGATAACTAAACATAAAGAAAACACTTATGGCTTGAATGCTCTAGTATCATAAGTCTGGTTGCTTGGCAAATTTATACATATATATTCACAATAGTCAACATTGTTGTTTCTAACACTTGGCATTGTTGGTGGAGATTTGCTTGCTTAAATGCCAATCGTAATACTGTAAACATTGCATGGTATATGAGTAGGTACTTTAGAATAGCATGTTGTAAATATCCAAGATAACATTCATAGAATATGTTACTATATAAATATCGACATAAGTAAACATTGTATATACATATAAATATAAGTACATATATATATATATATATATATATCTATATATATATATAATTTATCTGTATAAATACATAAAAATCAAGGATATTGGGCTCTATATTACATACAGTACCTATAAACCATTAGTTGCCTTTCAGGATAAATTCCTATAATGTGCAATCCCTCTGATCAATATCGGTCTTGCTCAAAAGTGCAGTATGACTATGTGCAAATGTGCAAATGTGCAATTGAATCTACCAGACAAGGTATTTCGAGGATAGCAGCTGCTTAGTGGGCTCTAATGATAATGCAAATTAAATGTGCAAAGAATGCTAAACGTACATTAAAAGAATGAAAAAGAGAGGAAAGGGATTTAAAAAATATATACATTAAAAATACAATGTATATATTAAAATAGATAAAAACAGTTTCTTGGGAGTAGGGGGAAACAGGAAGTGTATTACAGTATGCCAGTAGATGAGGTAGATATAGTGATAACAAGGCAGAAAGTATTGATTCAGAGAAAATCATTGTTTCAAAGAAAACTGTGTAGATCCTCCGTGTTGTTCAGTCCTTTGGGATGTTTGCTATCTAATTCTAGAATGAACCTGGATTCTAATTGCCTCAACGCTTTTTCGCGGTTGCCTCACCTAGGATATTCCGGGACGACTGCAATTACGTAGTATTCCAAGTGTTTAAGATTGTTGTTATGGATAGCTTTGAAGTGTCTGGCTACCGGGTATGCCGTGTCGGAATTAACTATGGCCCGAAGATGTTGGAGTATTCTAACATGCACTTGTAGTTTTGTAATGTCTACATATCTGAAGCCACAAGTGCATGTCAAAACGAATACGGCATACTCGGTTTTGCAATTAAAACATCCTTGTATTTTGGACTCATGTGGACTGAAGGGGGTTTTGTATTTGGTAGTTGTAGTACCAAATTTGCAGGCCCTACAGGATGTGCATTTGTAGAAACCATCCCTACATTTTAACCATGTTATTTTGCTGGTTTTTGTGGTTTCTGGATTACTATGTACTACCTGAGATCTCATTGAGGTGCCTCTTCGGTATGTAATAGTAGGAGTGTTGGGCACTTCAGGGGCCATGACAGCATCTGTTAGTACAATCAGCCAATTTTGATTAATGATCGATCGGAGTTGTTGATGCTGTTTATTGAAGGTGAGGATAAGTCTAGGTGTACTGCTTTCCTCCTCTTCCCCATCAGTTTCATTGTTTGGTTCACTAGTAGTGAGGGGTGGATCTAGTAAAGATTCCCTGGATCTAGTGTTCAACGTACTTCGTATGCTCAAAAAAACTTCCACTGGATCCCCGCCGAGACAAGAAAGACTGTCACCCACGCACTGGCTATGAGTCGACTAGACTACGGAAACACCCTCTACGCCGGAATTACAGCCAAATTACAGAAAAAACTCCAACGCATCCAAAACGCATCAGCGAGACTCATTTTGGACCTCCCCGCCAAGATCACATTACCGGCCACCTGAAAGACCTCCACTGGCTTCACGTCAACAAGAGAATAACATTCCGTCTCCTCACCCACGCACACAAGGCCCTCTACAAACTAGGTCCCGAATGCCTCAACACTCAACTATCCCTACACACCCACCCGCCAACTGAGATCCTCCAATCAAGGCCTCGCCGCAGTTCCGCGTATCCAAAGATCCACCATGGGAGGTAGATCCTTCTCCTACTTGGCGGCCAAGACCTGGAACTCACTCCCCACTCACCTTCGCCTTACACAGAACCACATCTCCTTCAGAGAAGAACTTAAAACCTGGCTATTCGACAAATAATGAACCCCCCCCAAGCGCCTTGAGACCCTCTGGGTGAGTAGTGCGCTATATAAATTCTTGAACTTGAACTAAGTGCTTTGTTAAGAGCAGATGTTGTGTAACCTCTTCTGCGGAATCTTTCAAGTGCCTCCCTCATGCAGATTTCTTGTTGTTCAACTGTGCTGCATATACGTTTTATTCTGAGAAGCTCACCATACGGGATGCTTTCTATTAGGTGTTTGGGGTGGGCACTGGTCGCATGTAGCGTGGAAATACCCGCTGTAGCTTTCCTGTGGAGAGTAGCTTTAATTGTTTCATTTTCCACATATACTTGTACATCTAAAAACTCTACCTCCTTGTTACTGATATGGGAGGTGAATCTGAGGTTAACCTGGTTGTTATTGAGTTTGGCAACAAAGGCCTAGATGTATCAAGCTATTTTTTTGTCGCAAACGGTGAGAATCGCTAAAATTCACAGTTTGCAACACGAAAATAGAAAATCGCGATGTATGTACATTTTCGCATCGCAAAATAAGTAATCGCTATTTTTGCGATTTCTTATTTGCGATTTCTACAATTATGCTAATATTTTCTGCGATTTCTTAATTTGCACGGTTTCTTGTTTGCGAAAATTGCAAATTAGAAATCACAGCTTAAGAAATCGCAGAACGATGTATGATGAAATCTTAAATTGCGAAAACATGAAATTTGCAAATTTAGAAATCGCTAATAACACTAACATCATTCAGGTGGCAACCAATTTGAAAGTATAGGAAGGACCTCACAATTTTTCAAAACACAATGGCTGCACTTTACCTGATAGCAAGGAGGCTGCGCATTCAAGCTCTTGCACAGAGGAGACAGAGGAAGGAGAGAATATTCAGACTGCGGATAACGCTTTTCCAGCAAACAGAAGAGGACATTTTTGAAAAATATAGACTTCATCCACACACCATTTTGGACTTAATTGATGAATTGAAGACATTTTTGGAACATTAAACAAATAGAACTCATTCAATACCCACACATGTGCAGGTATTGTGCTCCCTGCACCTTCTGGCTTCTGGTTCTTTTCAAAGGGTCATTGCAGAGGTTGGGGGTGTGTCTCAGAGTGCTCTTTCATGTTTTTTAGGGTGTTCCTAGAAGCAATGATGAGTAGGCTTCTCGCATCATATCTACCTGTTCAACAATCAGCAAGACATTCAAGATTCAAAATTGGAATTTTATCAAATTTCACGTTTTCCACATGTGATTGGATGCATTGATTGCACCCATATTGTCATCACTCCTCCTGCTGCCATAGAATTTGTTTATAGAAATAGAAAATGTTACCATTCCCTCAACATTCAAATGGTGTGTAATGCCAAGTACATAATTATAATTACATATTACAATTTCTTTTTCTAAAAACTTTACTGTTTTAATTTGACGAACTTACGCTACATAATTGTATTATTGCAGGTGATAGTGCATATGCTTTACGTGATTTCATCTTGACCCCTCACCTAAATCCTTCTAATGTACATGAAAGGAGATATAATAAGGCACACCGTTCAACACGTGGAGTCATAGAAAGGACTTTTTGAATTTTAAAAAGCCGGTTTCGTAGGATTCACAAAAGTGGTGGATCCTTACAATATAACCCACCAATGTGCTGCAAAATAATAACTAGCTGTGCAATGTTACATAACATGGCCATGAGAAAAGGAACACATTTGGAATTGAGTGACTCAGATTCTTCTGACAATGATGATTTACCACCCCCAAGAAGAGTTGTAGCCGGAGTAGGAGCTGCAGCTGCAGCTGGATGACAAAGACGTGCAGAAATTACACACAATTACTTTTAGGTAAGAATAAAAATCATGACATGTTTTAGGTGTATCAAAGGTAAATTTTATGTAATCAAACACAGAAGACATAGTGTTTTTATTAAAACTTAAACCTGTTACTGCACAGGAAATAGTACTTATATAAGTGAAGTAATGCAAGTGCATATGTAATCAAAGGTACATTAAGAACTGAAGGTAAAATAATTTTCTGCGTTGTCTATTAGTAGAGCGCTGCACTGCTTCATTGCTCCTAGTAGCTGTTTCAGGAGTGGCATTTCTAGCACTCCTGTGCTGACTGATGTCAGAGGTTGATGTTGGGTTGCTACTGCTCCTACTAGTACTCTCCTCTGTATCTCCCTGTTCAAAGAAAGCATGTGCCCCAGAGTTAGCTGTGTGCATCAATTCCACAGCAGAAGTCACCTTATCTAGGCCTTTTGAAACACTCCGGGTGCATTCAGAAACCATGTGCTGCATGGAAACACTGCACATAGTGAACTTTGAGGTCACAGAGCATAGTCTATTAATAGCTTTTGAATACCCAAGCATTCTTGAATGTTGACTGCGTGCTGCCCTATTTCTGCTTTCCACAGACCGCTCAATTGCCACGCAAAGTCTGTCCATTGAAGCAGCTACTTGCCTCATCCCTTCTCCCATGCCAGCATTGCTCCTATTCAACTTAAGTAGTTGTCTGTTAATAGACCTTAGGGCTTTATGCTGCTTCTGCTGCACATCCAACATGTTCTGTTCCAACCCTGCAAAGACAGTAGGATTGTCCTCTACAAATGCCCTGTTGGGCCTGGATCTTTCCAAAGTGTACGCTCTTCTACGGTTAGCATTACTTTGCTATGCATTGTCATATCTCAACATTGTCTCATGTTTACTGTCTCTTGTCCCTTCAGGTTCAATTTCCTCATCATCAAAAGGAGGCAGAGGGGCCACATGTCTTCTTCTGGCCCTAACAATGGGATTGGAGTCCACCTCCTCATTTGTAATTTCATCAGGTGTTGTTATGTCCTGAACATCTGAAGAAATGTCTTCTAAATCCTCACTAGGATGTTCTGCATGTGCTGTGGATGGAGATGGAGAAATATGAGTATGTTGTGGACTCCCTTTGTCAGCTGTTGTGCAGCGAGTGCAGAACCCTCATCTCCTTTCCTCTGTTGCTGAGACCTACGCCTCGCGGCCCCCGCTTCGCGGGTGCCGCTCGCAGGCCAGGTCAACTTGCAGCCTAGTGCAGCGGGACCATCAACCTAGTGCTTGGAAGCACCAACGCGGCTTTGTTGAGCCAGCAGGACGTGAGGCGGGACTGCGAGGACCAGCAGGCAGCGCGGCGCTGATCGGCCGCAGCTGGTCCTCTTCCCGCCCCTCCACCGGTCAAATACATCGTGCCGAGTGAGCTGCCTGGGACTCCCTTTGTCAGCTGTTGTGCAGCGAGTGCAGAACCCTCATCTCCTTTCCTCTGTTGCTGAGACCTACGCCTCGCGGCCCCCGCTTCGCGGGTGCCGCTCGCAGGCCAGGTCAACTTGCAGCCTAGTGCAGCGGGACCATCAACCTAGTGCTTGGAAGCACCAACGCGGCTTTGTTGAGCCAGCAGGACGTGAGGCGGGACTGCGAGGACCAGCAGGCAGCGCGGCGCTGATCGGCCGCAGCTGGTCCTCTTCCCGCCCCTCCACCGGTCAAATACATCGTGCCGAGTGAGCTGCCTGGGACTCCCTTTGTCAGCTGTTGTGCAGCGAGTGCAGAACCCTCATCTCCTTTCCTCTGTTGCTGAGACCTACGCCTCGCGGCCCCCGCTTCGCGGGTGCCGCTCGCAGGCCAGGTCAACTTGCAGCCTAGTGCAGCGGGACCATCAACCTAGTGCTTGGAAGCACCAACGCGGCTTTGTTGAGCCAGCAGGACGTGAGGCGGGACTGCGAGGACCAGCAGGCAGCGCGGCGCTGATCGGCCGCAGCTGGTCCTCTTCCCGCCCCTCCACCGGTCAAATACATCGTGCCGAGTGAGCTGCCTGGGACTCCCTTTGTCAGCTGTTGTGCAGCGAGTGCAGAACCCTCATCTCCTTTCCTCTGTTGCTGAGACCTACGCCTCGCGGCCCCCGCTTCGCGGGTGCCGCTCGCAGGCCAGGTCAACTTGCAGCCTAGTGCAGCGGGACCATCAACCTAGTGCTTGGAAGCACCAACGCGGCTTTGTTGAGCCAGCAGGACGTGAGGCGGGACTGCGAGGACCAGCAGGCAGCGCGGCGCTGATCGGCCGCAGCTGGTCCTCTTCCCGCCCCTCCACCGGTCAAATACATCGTGCCGAGTGAGCTGCCTGGGACTCCCTTTGTCAGCTGTTGTGCAGCGAGTGCAGAACCCTCATCTCCTTTCCTCTGTTGCTGAGACCTACGCCTCGCGGCCCCCGCTTCGCGGGTGCCGCTCGCAGGCCAGGTCAACTTGCAGCCTAGTGCAGCGGGACCATCAACCTAGTGCTTGGAAGCACCAACGCGGCTTTGTTGAGCCAGCAGGACGTGAGGCGGGACTGCGAGGACCAGCAGGCAGCGCGGCGCTGATCGGCCGCAGCTGGTCCTCTTCCCGCCCCTCCACCGGTCAAATACATCGTGCCGAGTGAGCTGCCTGGGACTCCCTTTGTCAGCTGTTGTGCAGCGAGTGCAGAACCCTCATCTCCTTTCCTCTGTTGCTGAGACCTACGCCTCGCGGCCCCCGCTTCGCGGGTGCCGCTCGCAGGCCAGGTCAACTTGCAGCCTAGTGCAGCGGGACCATCAACCTAGTGCTTGGAAGCACCAACGCGGCTTTGTTGAGCCAGCAGGACGTGAGGCGGGACTGCGAGGACCAGCAGGCAGCGCGGCGCTGATCGGCCGCAGCTGGTCCTCTTCCCGCCCCTCCACCGGTCAAATACATCGTGCCAAGTGAGCTGCCTGGGACTCCCTTTGTCAGCTGTTGTGCAGCGAGTGCAGAACCCTCATCTCCTTTCCTCTGTTGCTGAGACCTACGCCTCGCGGCCCCCGCTTCGCGGGTGCCGCTCGCAGGCCAGGTCAACTTGCAGCCTAGTGCAGCGGGACCATCAACCTAGTGCTTGGAAGCACCAACGCGGCTTTGTTGAGCCAGCAGGACGTGAGGCGGGACTGCGAGGACCAGCAGGCAGCGCGGCGCTGATCGGCCGCAGCTGGTCCTCTTCCCGCCCCTCCACCGGTCAAATACATCGTGCCGAGTGAGCTGCCTGGGACTCCCTTTGTCAGCTGTTGTGCAGCGAGTGCAGAACCCTCATCTCCTTTCCTCTGTTGCTGAGACCTACGCCTCGCGGCCCCCGCTTCGCGGGTGCCGCTCGCAGGCCAGGTCAACTTGCAGCCTAGTGCAGCGGGACCATCAACCTAGTGCTTGGAAGCACCAACGCGGCTTTGTTGAGCCAGCAGGACGTGAGGCGGGACTGCGAGGACCAGCAGGCAGCGCGGCGCTGATCGGCCGCAGCTGGTCCTCTTCCCGCCCCTTCACCTGTCTCTCCCATATATTCTGCTGTAACAACGCGCACGCGGGACGCGCGCGGGGCGACTACCGGGGCGAAGACCGGGCAAAGAGCGGGCCGTTTAAGGCCGTTCAAGGACGGCAGAGGACGGCCCTGGCCCAGAACTCTTGCGTCTTCACCCCTGGAAATCAACACCCAAGATGTCGACCATACGCAACAGAACTCGAAGTTGCGCGAAAAAAGCTACGGCGGTAGCCCAGGTGACTGGTCCTATTGATCTTTTTATTTCACGCGTACATGAGACTATTGATCAAAGTATTGTTTTATTGGAAAAAAGAGTCTCTATGGACCTCGCTAACGCTAGGCGTTCATCCTTGGGCCCTTTGGCAAAGGCTAAATCTCCTGTTCCGCAGATTGTGAATAATTGTTCATTACCTATAACTTTGTCCACTAATCATGTTTCGACTGTACCGAATACTGTAGATCTATCGGTTGCCCCATCAGACTCGGACCCGTCTTTTGAAGATCTGGAGGCTACGCCAGATCTCGAAACTTGTCAGTCACCTGACAAAGTGGAGCCGAGTCTGAGTGGGCATAAGGTTGTGGATACAGTTTCAGTACCCATTGCTCCACGGGGAAGGGCTCCTAAACCCCATAAGGCCACTTTGAAGGGTAAAAGTAAAGTAAGGAATCATAATTTGATCTCCCCTACCCCTCAATTGACATCAGGTATCCCGTGCTGGGTGCAAAACATGGTAATAGACTTAAAACTAGACCTAGAAGCCACTTTAGCAGCCCAAATTAAGCCCTTAATTTCTAAAGTGGACAGGCTTACTTCTTTATTACAATCTAAATGGCCACAAAAAAAGCAGGTACAAGTGTCTGTCCAGTCGCAAGGGACCCTGGAATCAACCACTGAATGTCCAACGAGTACTCAGGCCCCCAAAGGTGTATTAAATACGGCTCAAGGTACAGCAGTCCATGGGAACCCAGTTATACCCCCAAAGCCGCAATCAGGGAATATTCCCGCTCAACCAATGACTGTCCACATTACAAAAGAGAATACTCCTGTCCAGGCGACCCAACTTTCTGTTGTTACTAATATTGCTACCCCCACTATTCAAGCTAAAGATGCAGCAGGGAAACCTAGCTCAACTTCGGCACCTCCTATTATAAATAAACCTGAAGTGCCCAAACCCAAGCAGACACGTTTTAGGTCCATAAACCTACCGCCAGAGGTTTCCCCGTTTGTAGTCGTGTTGACGGCGGTTCCTCCATTAAAGGAGGGAGTAAAAGAATCGTTTACCGAGCTTAGGAATAAATGTGCTCAATGGCTCCATCTACATAAACCCCTACCTAACAACATGAACGGTGAAATTCTCACCGTACGTAGAGGGGATTGGGTGGGCAGAAGCAAGAAATCAATAGTAGGGGACGTAATAACTGTTAATTTTAGGGATGTAGGGGCAGCAAGTTACGTGTGTAATGCACCCAATAGTGGTCCTGCGACCCAAATTAACCCACTTCCCCTGTCTTATTTTCTATCAAAGCCTGCACGACCTAACACCCCCTGTCCCACCTTTCAAAGCAATAGTGGACCCGGATATTTTCCACAGCAACCTGCTAAATCTTGGTTGCAACCACCTTATCCGCCCCCTTTTTTTCCACATCATGTTAATTTACAGCAGCAGCCCCCAAATGCCCCACCTTTTCCTATGCATCAAGCAAAAGCCCACTGGCAACACCCTTTTCACTTCCCGCCACCTTTACCCCAGCCAGTTTATCAATGGCCGCAATCCTTTCAGCCACCTCAATTGGATAAATATTCCTGGCAACAAACGTGGCAGGACCCGCCCCACTCTCAAGATCCCATGTCCTCACAATTCGCCCACCCAAATAGATATGCCGTGCTAGATGAGGTAGACTGACTCAGCTCACTAGAAGCATCGGATCTTAATAATCCTAATTCTGTGAAGGAGTATTCCTTCCCCTCTGCCAAGCCGCCAGTCGTACCTTACGATTCTATTGAATTGTCTCCATTAAGATCTTCCCAGCTCATAGGCAATCAGGGTAGCCTGGATATATGTACAACTAGTGCTAGCCCTAGCCTAAGTCCGGTTACCATCTTTCGGGAACAGGGTCCTGCTTCATTATCACCAGTAAACCAGCAGGAGTTATCTGTTGCTGGTAATGCTGGGAAACCAGCAGGAATCTCCCTTATTTCCTGGAATATTGCCGGTCTTGCTAGTAAATTGGGTACACCCTTTTGGACTAGCTTTTTGGGCGAGGGTTTTGATTTAATTTTACTACAGGAAACGTGGTGTCCAGACCCTATTAATATTGAAGGGTATGTATCTTTTTGTCTCAGTGCAACCAAATCCAGCTCGGGTAGGGCTAAGGGAGGCCTTTTATTGTTAGTGTCAACTAGGCTATGTGACTGTACGGTGAAATATAGTACAACCGTGGGGACACACAGCCAAGTTATAAGGGTGGAATGCAGAAAGAACATTGACTTAGTTATTGTTAACTTTTATAATAACATTTTTGATGCCACCAGGGGGGATATTTTACTGCCTTTAGAAAAGGAAATCATTAAAGCTTTAGATATCTCGAAAAGAAAGGCTGAGGTGGTATGGGCTGGGGATTTTAACTTGCAGCCTTGCCATCTATCTAACGGGAATATTTGTGGCTTTGATGTAGCATTAAATAGTCATTGGAGAGACCGGGGGGAGAAGGAGGATTCCCCTCATTTTCAACACTGTAGTTATGGTTCCACCCTAAACAATATGCTAGCCATGCTAGATATGACCCTGTTAAACTGCAATGTCAACAACCGGGCAATTCCATGTCCTACATTCACGGGCAGAGATGCAGGTTCATTTATTGATCATATCTTGTTGTCTAGCAGTGGAGACTACACTGATTTATATGTGAACGAGGAAAGTCTCAGTGACCATAACAGCCTAAGGGTTACCCTCTTGGGTCATGGCACCTCAACAGCTTCAGGTGGTAAATGTATAACCGATATAGTGCCTACTAGACCAAAGGGCCTTAGGGTTAAATGGACCAGTACAAATTCCAAAGTTAAGCAGAAGGAGGTGGTCACCCAATGCAAAAATCAAATTAGTTATTGTCTAGATGATGACAGTGATTCTGGCTATTTAATTGAATGTTTTGTATCTCTGAATATCATTATTGAGGGTATCTTTACTAAGACCCCGTCAGCCAATAATAGTCAAAAGCAGGGGTGGTTTGACAAGACATGTATCGTCGCCCTCCGCAACCTAAAGAAAGCGCTCGGCACCAAACCACGCGTTAAGACTGTGATACAACACCTCAGGGCTAGTTATAAATTAGCCATTAATAATAGGAAAAGGGTTTTACAGTCTGAGGCGTGGGACAAGCTGAGGGAGGCCGCTGAGACTAAAAACAGCAAACTCTATTGGGAAACGATAAATAGTCCGTTTCTCAGTAGAGAAAATGTTCCAGAACTGACCTCATATGTGGCATGTAGCGACTGGGTTATTCATTTCTCGAAAATATTTAACCCTGAAGGGCCAACATCTGAATTACCACCACCAGATACAAATTCATGGTTGCCCCTTTCGTTGGCTATAACATTGGAAGAATGTCAGGAAGCAATTTCTTTGAGTAAAGGAGGCAAGGCACCTGGCCCCGATGGGGTCCCGCTGGATTTATATAAAGATGAAACAGCATTATGGGCTCCCATTTTGACAAGGATTTTTAATTGTGCGGCTGAAAATGAATTCCCTTCTACCTGGGGTCAATCGATTATCATCCCTTTACATAAGAAGGGCGATAAGTCAGAGGCCTCTAATTATCGCCCAATTTCACTATTGGATGCCTCTGTAAAGGTGATGAGCAGGATTTTGCTAAAGAGGCTAGAAGACTGGGCAACTGATTTTAACATCTTAACTAAAGTCCAATATGGCTTCCGCAAAGGTCTGGGTACACTGGACCAATGCGTTAACCTGGATCTTTTAATCAGTAAATATACTGTGGCCAAAAGTGGCAACCTCTTTTTATGTTTTGCTGATTTGAGCAGCGCATTTGATTTGGTTAACCATAGTATTCTTTGGGAGGTTCTGCTTGATGCAGGGGCACCAAGGGAAATTGTGTATTTTTTAGCCAGACTATACGAAAAACTTTCATGTAAAGTCCGCTATGGCACCCTTGGCGAATGTACCCCGTTCTTTAAAGTGTCTCGGGGCATTCGTCAGGGTTGTGTTTTGGCCCCGCTTTTATTTTCCCTTTTTATTAATGGTGTAGACCGATCCCTGACCAACATTTTAGCAGATGCCCCCTTGATTGGCGGTAAACCTGTTCCGCTGTTACTCTATGCGGATGACGCTGTTCTTTTATCTCGTACACAGTTGGGCTTACAGCGCCTTATTGATAATTTCACACAGTTTATACAAGCTAGGCAGCTTCGTGTGAATAAAACTAAGACATACGTAATGTCATGTGGTCAGGCAGCCAAGCAGGTAAAACATACTTTCTTCCTAGATAAGGAAAAGCTGACCTCTGTTAAATCTTTTTGTTATTTGGGAATAACATATAGTAACAGTGGGTCCTGGAATGCGGAATTTGATGCCGTAAAAATAAAAATGTTACGGTCCACCAGTAGCATCTTTCGTTTTGCCTCTAAACTCGGCTCAAGAAGTATCTATGATATGATGAACATATATAATGTATGTTGTGTTTCCTCTGCTCTGTATGGGGCAGGGGTGTGGGGTCACTGTGAGGGTATTCTCTTGCAGAAGGAGGAAAACAAGTTCTTAAGGAGGCTATTATGCGTTCCTCCCTCCGCCTCCATACAGTTGATCCATGACGAGGTTGGGATCGAGTATATCTCTGACTTAGCAGCAGTTCGGCCACTTTTATTGTGGCGATCTATTTGGGCTAAGTCGGAGACTCGATTCACTCAGGATATTATCCTTGATTGTATAGGTTTGGATCATTCCTCACGGGTATTATGGTTAAGATACATCCACCATTGGTATCTACTTTTGTTTAACATTAATGTGTTCTGTGAGCCGGAAAAGGTTGTATCTATTACAAAAAAAGAAATTAAGATAACGTTCCTTAAATTTCGTAAGGCTGAGCGAGACAAAGCTGCTGGAAATCTTGCTACTCTGAAATTATACAAAGATTTAAATTTAGCTCCTGGATTGCAATCCTATCTTGTGTTTGTGACCCGCCCCTCTCACCAGTATGTTTTAACACGGGTCAGATTGGGTATTGTACACCACTTGGTTGCTTTTCCAAACACAAAGACTAGCTCAAACACACCCTGTCCGTGTGATGGTACTTCGCGTCAGAGTAGTTGCCATTTTTTACTTTTTTGTAAATTTTACCAGTATTTTAGGCTTAAATACCTTAAGCCAATCTTTATCAAATACAACATCCGTACCACACAAACAGCATTGATAATTTTATCCTTACTAGTGAACGAGGAGATTTGTTTTTTCTTGGCTACTTTTATTTTAAAATGTACAGCTGCCAGGAAAAGTATCGTATTCTAAAAATTGTTTACTGACCTGTCTGTACTTGTGCTATACAGCTGCCAGGGTTTATTTATGATGGAATTAATGTTATTATCCCTGTCTGTATATATATGTTTTACTTCTCCTTGAATTTTTATATCAATGTCTGTATTAAGGTATTTTTACAGTGTTCCGCAGTATTGAATGATTATTTAACAATTTTTAATATACAGTTCCCAGTAAATGCCTAGTAAGTAATTTCTACTGACTCCTAGGTAGTCTATGTAAGAACGTCGTGTATTTTAAAAGATCATGTCGACCTATAGAGGCATGTTTATTTCCTACTTGCTGCACTTCAGCTTTTTCCCCTTTTTAGGAAAGATTATTCGTGATTTTTAATATTTCAATTGTGTTTTGCTTGTATGATTTGTATGTACAAATCGAATAAAAGCTTTTGAACTTGAACTTGAGTATGTTGTGTGCCTCTCTATAAAATTCAAATAAACAGTTTCCAAATTTTCAAACCAAAAAAAGTATTTATGATTATTTTTGTAAAAATTTTTTAAATTTATTATTAATTATCTAATTTCCAGACAGTATGGAAATGCACATGTAATGGATTTTTTTAAAATAAATCTTTAAGAGTCAGAATGCCTCACTGCAATGGGAAAAACCTGTGAGCATCCCCTAACATAGACTACATGCATGACTCATAAATGCACATACATACATGCATCCTTCTTACCTTCTGCTCCTTGTCCAGGCTCTGAACTATCAATATGTGCAACTCCACTAACACTCTCAGGCAAGAGTGTTGCCTCTACAAGTTCCTCATGAGGAGCGGGCTGGTCTGCAGTGGAGGTTCCCCCGCCTGTCTTGTTTGCTTCTTTAATCCTTTCAGCCAGTTTCTCCTTAGACCTCAGGAGCATATCATACCACCGCTTTCTTAGCTCTTTGATGGTTCTTGGGGTCACAGCAACAGAATTTACTTTCTTCTGGATTTCAAGCCAAATTTTCCTCTTCCTTGCTTCAGGAACTTTCAACGCTTGCTTGCCAAACAGCAACTCATGGTTGCAAGCCATTTCTTCTATGAGAGTTTCCTGCTCCTTTTCAGAAAATTTTTGTTTCCTCTTCCTTTTCTCACCAGAGGAACCTCCTTGGGAATTTTCAGCCTCCATGCTGCAAGGAAACAGGTCTGCACAGCTGCAAAACTAACTTCCAACTGCGACTGGGTGTGGCTCAGGCAAGCAGGTGCAGGTAATCAACTACACTTCCTGACTATGATGTCATCAGATTGTTTCAGCATTAGCAGATTCACGCTTTTTGCAATTCCTTATTTTGCGAAATTCGCAAAATAAGGAATCGCAAAAAAATCGCAGAATAATCTGCGATATTTAAGAAAGCGCAAAATAATCACAAACATGTACATACATCGCATAATGCGATTTCTTATTAGCAACTGGCAAAATATCGCTAATAAGAAATCACAAACACAAAGATTGATACATCTAGGCCTAAGTCTTTAGCACTGTCATCACTACCGGTACCATATGATAAAAACATCATCAATAAAACTTAACCACAACCTGACATGTATGTTATACTGTTCTTGATGTTCCATCTTTAGGGTCTGCTCCTCCCACCAGCCAACCATCAAACAGGCATAGCTGGGGGAGAAGCAAGACCCCATAGCTACACCCCTCAGCTGTTTATACATTTGCGTTCCAATATCAATATATATATATATATATATATATATATATATATATATATATATATATATATATATATATATATATATATATATATATATATATATATATATATACATATTACCTACTTGCGGTCGCCAGTAGGTAGTTATAGTTAGGATCTACTTTCCATAGGAAATCCGCAACATTCTATTGGGAATAACTTTGGCGCCGGTGGATGAATCTTCGCGAATTTCTCAAAGTTCGTGGCCCGCTCCTTCCCTGAAAATGTGGGGGGGATTCGTCAAGTGGGGGCCGAGATAAAAGGGGGTCCCAAAACGTGTTTTCTGCATGTTAATTTCCATAGGGCGGTCAAACTCACTTTTAGCCCGAACGGCTGAATGGATTTCCACCAAACTTGGCAAAATTGTAGGGACTGGTACCCCGATGTGCCTTTGCTATGTCTCAAGATATATGCTCCAGTGGTTTTTACGAAAATTAACTATATAAAAATATATATTGGGCTACATTGGGCTATATATATGTTAGAGCCCAAATGTAGCCCAATATAGCCCAATGTAGCCCAAAGATGGCCACCAGAGACAAAAAAAAACAAATGTAGCCCAAATATCAGCCAGATGTAGCCCAACTATAGCCCAATGACAGAATGTCCCAGAGTGTTCTAAAGAACAACTAGAGCGCTAACAGTCTTACTTATGACAAAAGTATGGCACACCTGAAGTCATCTTGATTGGAATAAAGTGTTAACACTTAAAACATTTAATTTGCAAAGGAACAAAATGAGGAGGTTCATTTTGCCATAGAAATTATGATTAGTGCTGAAGAAAGAAAAATTAGGGCACATTTTGAGTGACTTCACAAAACCTCTTATATTTCATTAAAAAAATTCTGATATGCAGTCTCCCAAGATGGCCACCAGAGACAAAAGAGCCCAAATATCAGCCAGATATCGCTGCTCTTTTCTTACCCTTCCACACCCCGTTCCTTTACTACATTTTCTTTGAATATCTACATTCCCCATGTTCACCCTCCTTCTCCTCACTCTCCTTCCCCACACTCACCTTCTTTCAGTCCCCCTACTTCACTTCCTTTCTCCGATCATACCTTTCTGTTCTTTCTTACTCATTTTCCTTTCCTTTATCAATGCACTCCACTTCACTTACTCTTTTTCATTTTTTTAAGAATATAGCTCTTTGATGAGAATTGGAGGTAGTTCTGAAAAGAACTTTTTTTTTCTTCTTTTTTCTTTTTTTAGAACAAAAACAAAAACAGGGAATGGAAACTGCTCAACAGGAGCAAAAAAACAAAAAAAAACATTAGGGCTGGGAACGGCATCGATGGTTCTCCAATGCTCGAACCATGAGCAGAACACTTTGCTCCCCAAAGGTAAGTAGCTGATCGCAGTATCTGCATTTTAGGACGTCTTTGTTGAATGCAGGCTGAATGTTTGGAACCAGATCTTGCGATCGCCCCCTCACTGAAGTAGTTGCTCCTCCAGTGGATGTAGAGGCCCCATCACTGGGAACCTCTTGTGCCAGAGCCCTGACACTTTCCTGGGCAAAATTCTGGGGGTGCCTCCTCTCCACATGGCGAAGCATTGTGGAGTTCCCAAAGGAATATTTCTTTGTGGGGTCACCCCATGACAGGACTGTGTGGCAGATCCTGTACTCCTCTTTTGGAGCATTGACCTTCTTCTGGTCATCTGGTATGGAAAAAAAAATCCAGATGAAATGCTCTTTGACCTTCGGCTGAGGAGGCTCTTCATCAATGAATTCAGGCTCATCTTCACTGCTGGATGGTCTGGCAGCCATGATTATCCAAGAAAGATCGAAGAGAAAAAAGGCAGGTCTTTCAGTCACAAAAGTGAAAGAAGAAGTGAAGGAAAGGGGTGGGGATTTCATTCTTTGTAAAGAAAACTGTTAGCAACCAATGAAAAGTGTTATTTTAAGGTCACATGACTTGACAGGCTGACGCTGCGTGCACCGGAGCGCTTCCGGGGGCGCATACGCGGCGCGAACGTAGGCGCTTCCGGGGCGCATACGCAGGCGCTTCCGGGGCGCATACGCGGCACGAACGTAGGCGCTTCTGAGGCGCTTCCGGGGCGCATACGCGGCGCGAAGGTTGGCGCATATGCGGCACGAACGTAGGCGCTTCCGGGCGCATACGCGGCGCGAACGTAGGCGCTTCCGAGGCGCATACGGGGCGCAAACGTAGGCACTTCCGGGGGCGCTAACGCGGCGCTCCGAAGTGACGTTTTGATAGTTTCACGGAAATGCAAAATTATTTTCATTTCCTTATTCAAAAAAACTGCTTTTATATGTATGGTACTAAATGTCTTGCGTTATTATTTACTTTTCATTCATATTTTTTTACACGAACGCAAGTAGCGCTCTGGGTGCGCTTTCCGGAGAGCTTACCGGTGGGCGGACCCAGAGCGCCCCAAGAAAAAATAATTAAAAAAAGAAATTAAAAAAAATATTATTATTAAAAAAAATAATACTAATTAATACTCACACAAAACAGCAAATTAAAAAAAAATCGTAGGTTACAAACTCGATATAGAAAGTAATTAGCATTTAAAAAACCAATGAAATTCACTGAAAAAACCATAGGTTTCACACTAGTTATAGTTAGGAATTAGCATTTAAAAAACCTATTAAATTCACTGAAAAAAACATAGGTTTCACACCAGTTAGAGTTAGCTGGAAATTTTATTGACATAAAACCATTGAAATTCCCACGTTATAGTTAGTTGGACTCACTATAACTTGCGCGCCTGCAATTCACTGCTGATGACGTCACATATTACCTCACTCATGACATGGTCAGTGACATCACTCATGACATCACTGATGACACCATCCTTGTGACAGAGTGACAGACCTCCTTTCAGTGTAATGTAACCCTTGAAACACATATTCAAAAATAGAAACTAAAATTTTCAAAAAAATAGAGATACCCATACCAGTTTCAACAACCAATTCAGTAATACCACCATCTATATACACATCCACTCATTCACCAACAGTTCTATATAGTCACTCATACATATATTCACTCATCGTATGTAGTGAAACACCTATACATCCTGTTACACACCGAGAAGTCATCCAAAAGTTACTCACACACATAATCACACATGCAAATAAACTATTGATCAGCCATTTATTTGCAAATACAGCTATACACACACTACCACCTTACTTCTAAGGAAACTTACACATACTTACTCTCTTAAACAATCACTTATAGAAACTCATACTTATTTAAACAGGAACTCTTACAATCTCTCACTCTCACATATACTCACTTATATACATCAATACTCACATATACTAGATTAAAACATATGTAGCTACTGATAAAGACACTAGTGAGACAGTCATTCACTCACTAACACACACATATACACACTCACCACCCATACAGTCCTGCACATATGCTGTCTTCAAAACACATACAAACAGTGAGTCAGTCATTGATGCATCTATGTGCTAAGTAATACCCCCACCAAACCATACAGACACTCATACTGATACTAAAAAATATAAAACAACAAAAAAGAATAAAAAAAACAGTGACACCATCCTTGTGACCGAGTGACAGACCTCCTTTCAGTGTAATGTAACCCTTGAAACACATATTCAAAAATAGAAACTAAAATATAAAACATATTGATTTTTCAGAAAGACACACATTCCCTGGATGGTGTCATCAGTGATGTCATGAGTGATGTCACTGACCATGTCATGAGTGATGCAATATGTGACGTCATCAGCAGTGCATTGCAGGCGCACAAGTTATAGTGAGTCCAACTAACTATAACGTGGGAATTTCAATGGTTTTATGTCAGTAAAATTTCCAGCTAACTATAACTGGTGTGAAACCTATGGTTTTTTCAGTGAATACATATATATATATATATATATATATATATATATATATATCCAAGGAAAACAAAGTTAGTCTTGCGCTCTCAGGCAATCAGGCAAAGGAATCCAAAGTGTAAGATAAGCAGTTTATTTACACAACGCGTTTCAGCTCAACAGCCTTGTTCACGTGTAAACCAACACGAGTGACTCCGCTATTTAAATAAAGTTCAGCGTTGTCAATCACAATCAACATAAACATAGGACTAGTAAGCAAATAAATGGCAGACATATTGGAATGGTAAAATTACGTCAACATAATTATATTTTTGAATTTGACAGGTATGGAATGGCATGTTGTTATTTACACATCAACGTATATACAGGGAAATCCGTGAAAAAACAATTAATGTATAATACATAAAGTCATTCGACCTGCACAAAAAATACTAAATATTCTGTTGCGTTTGTCGTGGTCTCGGTATAACAAGAGTTTTGTACTCATTATGGAAATTGATCTTATAGTTTCCCACTCGTTCAGACATGCAATGGATGTAAAATACCTGAGTCTGACAAAGATCCGCATCTCATATATAAAGCCAATAATGTTCTTTATGAGAACGTGGTATGAACGTGCTGGGTTACACATGCTTATATATTCAATCATTGTGAAATACATGGTCATTGATTTGGATGTGCATTCATTGTATATGATAATTAACCACCAACATGGTCTACAGGCATGTGATCACTACTTAAGGTATAGACCACTATGTTATCATGAACATTCAAAAATGGTAATGGAAATGATGCAATTTTGCTTGACTAACAACATTTTTTCCTTCAATGGCGCCCTCTACAGGCAGATCAATGGTACTGCAACGGGGTCTTGCTTTGCCCCGAGCTTTGCGAATTTGTTTATGGGATTTTGGGAGCAGGAAATCCGTAGCAGTGCCACCTTAGCAAGGGACTTTGAAAGGGTCATCGTGTGGCTTCGCTACATTGATGACCTTTTCATCATTTGGAAGGGAACTAAAACTGATGCAGAAAACTTCATCACCAAGTTAAATTGCAACAAGTATAATATTCTCTTGTCAGGCAACATCAGTAACATCTAAACTGAATTCCTTGATGTGAAATTAGAGATAAAAGACCTCAAGATCTGTACTTCCCTGTACCGCAAGGCCACTGCAGGCAACAGTGTTCTCCATGCCCTCAGCAGCCATCCTGAGGCTCTCAAATGGAGTATCCCCTACGGGGAGCTGCTGAGGGCTAAGAGAAACAGTAATACCACTGATTCTTACTTGAGAGAGCAGAATATCATAATGACTAGATTTGAAAGCAGAGGCTATCCTAGCTGGGTTCTAAAGAAAGCTAAAGAGAGAGTGAATGGCATTGATAGATCGCTAACCCTTGAGGAACATCCAATCACTGATTCCAGTGAGAACGATGAGCCCACAAGACTGATACTGACCTTTAACTCTGAAACAGATAAAGTCAAAAAGATCCTCACCAAGAATTGGGAGATTCTGAAAACAGACTCCATTCTAGGCAACAGTATACCAGATCGACCTACCATTACATACAAGAGGAATAGGAATATACGAGATCTAGTGGTCAGAAATGACATCACTCTATATCCTAAGTTTTCTCAACATGGCTTAGAAGGTTTTTACCCCTGTGGCCACTGTAAGGCCTGTAAACACAGCAAATACAGGGGATCTGTGGAGTATGGTGGTATCAACAAAAAATGGACTCAATTCCTCACATGTAGCACAACTTTTGTGATCTATGCCATCGAGTGCACATGCAAACTCTGGTATATTGGCAGCACCAGCTGTGCTTCCAAAAAAAGAATTCTCGAACATCTCAGAGCCATTTCTAACCATGACCCCAAATACCCTGTTGCACGCCACTTCGAACAACAACACTTTTCCAATACTGCTGATCTAAACTTCTTCATATTGGAACATGTCCCTAGGCATCCCAGGGGTGGAGACAGGGTACTGAGCCTGAGACAACGTGAATCCAGGCTCATAATTGAGTTCCAAACCAGATTCCCGGGGGGGCTCAACATGGATGAGGAACTTGCTAGTCATCTGAGAGAATAAGGTAGACTATCTATTTAATGGCTCACTATTTGTTTGTATTTCCAGCTATATACAGTTACTCATGCTGAGACTCTTCTTCTGACAATGTAATGACATCTATGTACCAATAGATTTTTAAATATATTTGTTATGTCTTTTGGCCCACAGGAGGAAAGGAAGGACCTACCACTGGACTTCACTTACACAGGCGCACCTATCCTTTGCACTCCGGGAATCACTATTTGCACTTTGGGAATCACTGTTTTCTGTTAAGTCACATTCCGGTTAATCGGCGTCAACACTGGATAACTGTCATCACTAATAAGAAAGGAATATATAATTTCCAGGACTTGGTAACGTCTCCTTATCATTCTGTCCGATTAGCTTGATCTTCATTCTATAGTGTAAGATGAGTCTGAATCTGGGTATGAAGAGGTTACTATATCTTTTCTCATGAATTGTGGATATTGTCCACCGACAATAACCAGGCATAAGTTGGAGCACCTGATCTTGAAATTGTTTTGTAATTTACAATTATGTTTACTGTAGTTTGGACTACCTGTCTATATAATACAACAGTTTGTCCACAGTATGGATCTGTGTCTAACTTTACGACCATGTATTTCACAATGATTGAATATATAAGCATGTGTGACCCAGCACGTTCATACCACGTTCTCATAAAGAACATTATTGGCTTTATATATGAGATGCGGATCTTTGTCAGACTCAGGTATTTTACATCCATTGCATGTCTGAACGAGTGGGAAACTATAAGATCAATTTCCATAATGAGTACAAAACTCTTGTTATACCGAGACCACGACAAACGCAACAGAATATTTAGTATTTTTTGTGCAGGTCGAATGACTTTATGTATTATACATTAATTGTTTTTTCACGGATTTCGCTGTATATACGTTGATGTGTAAATAACAACATGCCATTCCATACCTGTCAAATTCGAAAATATAATTATGTTGACGTTATTTTACCATTCCAATATGTCTGCCATTTACTTGCTTACTAGTCCTATGTTTATGTTGATTGTGATTGACAACGCTGAACTTTATTTAAATAGCGGAGTCACTCGTGTTGGTTTACACGTGAACAAGGCTGTTGAGCTGAAACGCGTTGTGTAAATAAACTGCTTATCTTACACTTTGGATTCCTTTGCCTGATTGCCTGAGAGCGCAAGACGAACTTTGTTTTCCTTGGATGTAGTAAATAACCGGACTGCTTCGCCGGTATCTGCGCCAACTTTCTTGGGTCCCAGCACTTCAGAAGAGGCGTTGCTTTCTTGCATATATATATATATATATATATATATATATATATATATATATATATATATATATATACATATATATACATATATATGTATATGTATATACTTTTTTTCCACTGAAAAAAACAAAGGTTGAAACAACATTATGGTTACATGAAAATGTCAAGAGAAGCGCATCATTTTAAACAAAAAAAAACACTGAAATTCACCAGTTATAGTTAACTGTTCAATGATGTTATTTGAGAAGCTATCAGTGATGTTATGAATGATGTCATAGAAAATCCCATGACTAATGTAATATATGAGGTCATAAGCAGTGCAAGGCAAGGGCATGATTTATAGTTCATGAAAGGAAAATGATGAATGCAGTTGCAATGAGAATGATAGAATTATCCACACTTAAACTATTTACCTACTGCTAATAAAGGACCAGTTTGCCAGTTGTTAAAATAGTTATTGCTTCATTTTCACACCATATATTATACGTTGTAATGAGCTTGCTTGCATTTTTTAATATTATTATATAGCACTAACGTGTCACATTCCAGGCACTTCACAGCGCTAACAAGTCATTTGGTGTGGGCTCCATCTCAAAGTGTCTCAACAAATGCAGTGGAACATGCAGGTTGTCGGTGGAGAGGTGCTCTCAGTGGAGCATTCATTCAGTGAGGATCACACTGTGGTAAAGTGGCTTCAAAGCTCTATTGAGAGTGTGGTCCCTGTGGCATCAGTATTCCACAAAATCTTTTCAAAGAGGCTTGTCTCCATAATATTTCTGGCGGTAAACAGACGTGGTTGATTCCTGAGGTCTGTGCTAAGGGTTGTCGAACGCTGAGGGCTTAGTACTTGGATTCTTCCATTTGAATCTTGTGTGCGTGATAAGAGTCACTTCCCTGACCTAATGTTCCTTCGTCACTGCCCCCCCCCCTCCCCTTTCCCATTCAACTAAGGCATTTCAACCGTGAGTATATAGCCCCTTGCTGTTTATCTGCCCCCACCACCATGCGTACCGGGGACTAGGACAAAGAGGTAATGAGTGACAAGGGGGTAGGGGGAGGGGCATGTGCTCCGTTGCCTGTTTCTCATGCCTTTTTGCATTTTTTCTTGCAGTTGGTCACGTTGTGGTATCATGCCGCCTAAGGTTTCCATGAGGGCTGTGAACAGCGGGTGGGATGTGGAGATGGTGCTAATACGACTCGACTCTTTGGATGAGTTTCTGCCACTGCTGCGTCCAGCGTTGCTAGGGGTGAACGGGGCAGAGAACGCAGTGGAACCTGCTCTTGCAGAGATGGCAGTGTGGCCTATGAGGCCAGGGTTTCCCTCGAGGTCTATGATTCTCCTTGTGCCAAAGAGGGCAAGGAAGGGCCAGGTGGGTCCGGGGACCTCACCCGCTGTGTCTGATGGGTCAGGGTTGCAAAAGGTCAACCAGCACAGGTACAGGCAGGTGAGGTGCTGCTGGCACAAGCATTGTACAGAGAGGAGGCAATTGTGTAGCTATAGGGGGAGAGGTAGCCACCACCCCTGATCCAGGGACAGTGGGCTCAATAGGACGTGGTATTAAAACTCATGAGCGTGTTGCTTTGGCTTTTAAAAATTGGTGATCTCATCAGTGTGGTGTTAGGCAGGTCTGTAGTCAGGATTCCAGAGGAGAATAACTTAGAGAAGGCAAGGAGGTTCACAGCTCAGTTTGGGGCATGGGATCAGGGAAAACAAAGCCTGTGCCAACAGGTGACACAAGTAGGGAGTGCGGTGGTTCCCTAGCTGGCTTGGGAAAGCAACTCTGCAGGTACAAAAGGCCAAGGGCCTTCAGCTGGAGCGGCGTGATCCAAAACGGCACTGCCTGACTGGTGCAAAGAGGTGGCTGGCGCAGGTACTGTTTCAGCATTCTCTGTTTTATAGGGTTTGGGCGAGGTGCTGTCCAAGCATGATCAGTTGGGGGGTCTTCTTCGAATAGAGGTAAAGAAAAGGATTTGGAGTGGGGTGTTTGGAGAGATATTTGATTTGATCTTTGAGAGAAAATTAAGGGAGGGTGTAAATGTTGAGAGGAGTGCTCACATCCTAGGGATTGCTCTCATGCCCCCGATAAGCAGAAGTTTGAGGAAACATTACTGAGCTGGGTGAGGAATATCACTATTTTCCATTTCGTTATGGTGGCAATATTCCCCAAGTAAGGGCCCTTCTTGTTATCAGAACAAGATTGTCTGTGCCCACAATGAGCTTGTGGGCACGTCATGGAAGGATTATGACAGGGAATTTAATAGGAAGAAGGTGACTTGTACGATGTTGTACTGGGATCATACCAATGTCAATTCATCGCTCCGTCACAAGGTGGTCAGGAAGTCAGAGCCTAACGTACCGCAGCCCTTTTGGCCAAGGTACTGGTGAGAAGAGGGATGCTTGCTAGTCATATAACAGAAAAACTTGCAGAAAACTACCCAGGACTTGTAAAGTTAAGCACAATAGCTCCTTCTGTGGCATGCAAGTGAACCTGAGGAGAAATATTTCAAGAGAGGGAGAGAGAAGAGCAAGCAGAAGCAGTGATCCCCCATCGCTTTTTCAGAAGGCTCACTCACTGGGCTTTGATCCCATGGCTTAACAGTTATGATAACTTGAGGGCAGCACAGGCGCTCTTGGATAGCTTCACTAGTGTTTCAGGATCCTTGCTGGCAATTTTGGCGGTGGTTCCCTTTTGTGCAAGCAGTAGACAGTATTTTCTAATTAAGAGGTGGCTAGTCAGAATATTGCCAAAGAATGTGCCCTGGGCAGGGTTGCTGGTCCCTTTGAGTCTGTGCCTTTAGAGGATTTTCGACTGCTCCCATCTAGGGGTGGTGTCGAAGAAAGAACCAGATCAATTCCGCCTTGCACTTAACTTGTCAGCCCCAAAGGGCAGCTCATAAATGAGGCCATTGACCTGGCACTGGGTTCAGTAATGTATGCTTCAGTTGACCTAGCCATTGTTATGTTGAATTGAGTACAGAAGCGCTGTTGGCTAAGGCGGATATTGAATCCTCTTTCCGTTTGTTGCTGGGGCACACTGATGATTTCAATTTGTTGGTGTTTCAATTTGAGGGTGCAATCTAGTTTGCCTATTGGATGCTCTGTGTCTCGTGTGTACTTTGAGACTTTCAGCTCTTTCCTTGAGCGGGTTGTTAAGAAGGTGACTGGCGCTGAGTGTGTTCTGAACTACCTGGTTGAGTTCCTCCACGCGGGTTCACAATTTTGTGCAGAGGTTCTGGAGGGTTTACTTGACTGCTGGGGAAGCTCGGACTTCTCTGGTTTAGGTTAAGATTTGCAGCCCATTCCCTTTTTAGGAGCTACCCGAGTGAATGGTTGGCAGCTAGAAAGATGACATTTCATCAGTTGCAGGCCTTAGTTCATCAACTGAAATTTGCCTTCCGCATTATCCTTATTCGACGGCCATTTTCCAGATCTATTGCGTAAGCCATGGCAGGCCTTCAACAAAAGTACCATTAGACACTGCTATCTCCAGAGGTCTGGCAGGAGAATTTGGGATTCCTGCCTTTGGTCCTTAAATGGGACTGCAGCCTGGGTGCTCCCACGGCAGTCTAGTCCTGAATTGGGTCTTTTCACAGATGTAGCTTGGAATGTAGGTTTTGGCGCAATACTTGGTAGTCCTTGGTGCATGCAGGAATGGCTGTGTGAGTGGTCTCAGGTGTGCGTGGTGAGAAATGTAGCTTTTTGGAGCCATTCCAAATAATTGTTACCTTGACGAGTTGGCCTGCTCAACTCTGCAACCACGCAGTAGTGTTCTGGTCCGACAGTATTGCTGAGGAGGCTATAAATCCTCAGGAATCGAGCTGCCATATGGTTCTAAGACTACTCAAGGAGTTGCTCTTTTGTGCCTGGTTAACAACATTATGTTTAAGGGTAAGCATGTGCTAGGGGTACTCAATAATGCAGCTGATGCTTTGTGTAGCCTAAAGTTGCAGAATTTCAGATGTTACCATCTGGAGGCAGCAGGGCGCCCTACACTGTTCCCGGACCATCTCAGGAGGCTTGGTGCCACGTCCTGCTAGACCTTGGGGCAGCCATATTAATACCTAAGTCAAGAAGAGCCTATGAAGTGTCATTCCAGAGATAGCTGGATTTATTGAGTTGGGGGTGGAGTCACTGCACAATCATCATGGGTGGCATTCTTACCTAAGCTCGGGGGAATGAACGGTCAGGGAGCATTTGGCTGCACTCACTTTCATTGCAAAGCTGGGAGGTCACAAAGACTGGGCCTCTTCATTTCTTATCAAGAAAACCCTATAGGTTGGTAGAGGCTTGAGGGTGGGCTCAAAGACAAACCAAGGCCAATTGATGTGCAAAGACTGGTTGCTCTGATTTCAAAGTTGTTGGATGTCTGCTATTCACAATTTGAGGCCCAGCTGTTTAAAACGGCTGTTTGCCTAGCCTTTTATAGGGCATTCCCAGTGGTGGATGTAGTGGCACAGTCTAAGAAGGACATCAATGGCATCATTCAGTTCGAGCAGATAGGCTGGCCCGCAGGGTCATTGGCTGTTACCTTGCTAGCCTCAAAGACAGAGAAGCTGGGCAGGTGTGAACATATAGTTTTGCATAAGGCTACAGTCTCCCGGGGCTGCCCAGTCCAGTCTCTCTAAGTTATCTGGTGCTGTGACCACTGTTCCTGCATGCCCCTCTCTATCTAGATACCTCTTCTCTAGGGTCCTGAGGATCGCATTAGTGGCAACCGGAGTCAATCGATCCATTTTCAGCTCCCACTCATTCCGCATAGGGGCAGCCATCTAATAGTGTTTCTCTTCCTTCCCTTCCTATATGCATACAGGTACTATGCCCACTCAAGAAGTTTGGGTGTTTGGCCACTCTTTCATCCGCAAAGCTGGGAAACATACCAGTCTGGTGATTTTGCATAATCAGGCTGAAAGTTTTAATATAAGGTGGCATGGTCAAGGAGGTCTCAAGGTGGGGGACCTCTGATCAGCAGTGGACAAGCAAGTGCCAAGCGGGCATCCGCCTCAGGTCTTGGTTATCTTACAGCTTGGGTGAAATGATGCAGCACTAATCGGAGGTAGAGACTTAATGGAGGCATTGTGTGGTAGGTCATGTGGCTAGCTATGCTTTTCTCAGAAGCTTTCATTGCTTGGTCACATATTGTGCCTAAGCAGCCCTGACATAGAACCTATTCCGTGCGGGCGCTAAACAAATTTGCCATGTGTCTGAACAGGTGACTCTCTTAGTTGCTGAGATCGTATAGACTGAATTGCATTCCTCACAGCTGTTTCGGGGAAAGAGGTTTTTTTCTCCATGATGGGGTGCATCTGTCTCCTGAAGGTAATACCATCTATGTTAACAATCATTTTTTTTTGCGTGCCCATATGTTTAGCGGAAAGTGGGAGGTCCAGATGGTCGGTGAACCATGCTGGCCTGTGGTAGAGTGACTTTATGGTTGATGGAGGATTTGTCAGGTCACCCCTGTAAGTCACTAAGTAATAAAATCACAAGATCAGTGTCAGTGGGATCCCAAATGGGTGTGCTTGCAGCTTTCAGTAGAGATACTGCAATTACAGGAGTTGGGATGGTTGTTTCTTCGGCTCCTCGCCCTAACTAACAAATCTGCAGTGGAGCTTTGGCACACTGGCCCTTTGGGGGTTAGAAGATACCAGAGGACCACGGCATGGCCAGGTTGCGCAGGGTGGTGCTCCGAATGGTGTGATGGGTGCCCAAGGCGCGAACTCTGTGGGCAAACAGGCCTTCCGCATTGAGTCAAGATCACTATTTCCCATAACAGTGTTTATAAGAGAAGCACAGGGATTATTGAGCAAGAGCGATAACCCAGAGATGGGCAGGGGTGATCCGGGTACAGGCCAACCAGGAGCTCATAAAAGCTATATACTTAGTTGGTAGAGAGGTTAGATGACTCAGTGTATAGCTAACTCTTTCAAAACATGGGGAGCAATGTAAAGTCATGTGAAAATTCTGAGATGTGCTGTGACTGGAAAGTTTTAATTTTGGATGAAAATGTAAATAAAGTGCGGTCTGAGTTGTTTTGTAATCTCTAACCAAAAATCTAAAGTTGGGTCTCAGGCTGTCTCTTTGGAGCAGGTCACCAATTGGCGGGTGACGGGTGGAAGAGGGGAAAGATGGGGATGGATGCACTTAGGGCAGTTTACTGGGTGGGGTAGACACTCAATGTGACCCATCACAAATTCCTTTTGTGTCTCTCTAAGACCTGAGTACAAAACAAAATCACAGGTTAGGGGGAAAAAAACTGAATCAGAGTAATTCATTTTTCATTTTTTGTTGAGTTTTCCCATCAAAGTTCATTTTCAGATATTGTTACACACACACACACACATATATATGTATATATAACGCTACCAATGTGCACCTAAATGCCAAGGCACTCGCAGGCAGGTGCTTTTCGTGGTGGTGCCCCACTTTTAATCAGCACTTCCCAAACGTTGTTGTCCCTTGAAACAAAGTCTAGCATTCCTGGGGGTGTTGTATCAACTTGCCTTTAAAGAGCAAACAAAAAAAACCTACGCGTTTCTGAAAATCCTTTGTCAGTGTCTAATACGATCACCGCAAGGAGCCATTTAAATGCATTAACATCACTTTTGCAACAACATAGATGACGGTATGTCTCAGAACTCGCATTGCACTTTACAAGGCGGCCATCTTTAAACAGTAAATCTGTTGTATTTCCCACCGTAATTCATTACAACTTGGAATACATTCCAATTCAGTTAGATATGAAAAAATACAATATATACAGTATGTACAGTGATCGTACTGTGTTGATGGTAAAACATTCTGGGATCACGCTGTGTATTGGCGGAAGCCGCACCAATCGCTTCATTACATTTCAGTGCCTGTAAACGTGCATGCCATAATGATATACTGTGATTATAGGTGCAAAACGTCCTTCTCTATTTTCGCAAAAGAAAAAGAATCCATCAGACTCTCACTCTGATATCTGGCCGTGTATCGGCACTGTCTCCCCTAAATCGTGACACATTGTCAACTCCAATACACAATCAAGACATTGCAGTAATGTGATGACCGCTACTTCAGAAACATAAAGACGTGAATCAGCAGACACAGAAACTGTTCTAAGCCACTTCTTATATTAAAACTGGCAAAAATATACAAATTGTAAAGTGCAAGTGACAATACCTATATGCAGTGTACAGTGTGGGGTCTAATGTCCTCAACATAAGAGTCCAAATTCATTATACTGGAATTATCTACCTAGATGGACTGCTAGCTCTTCTCCACTGTTTAACCTGTGTGGCACCTTGGTCTGTAAATCGATTATGCAGCGGAATTCTATCCTCCGCAACCTTTGTACCCTGTCTCCGCCCTTTGGACTTATCAGTACATGGTCCACACCAAAATATAGCAGCAGGTCCCTGTTGCTCGTGTGTTTCGAGGCAAAATGCCTAGCCACTGGGTAGTTCACATCCTTGTTTGCGATAGCGAGTTGGTGTTCTAGGATGCAAATTTTCACATTATGGATGGTACTCCCATTGGACCTAAGCCCACAGGGACACGACAAACAGTATATGACATGAGTTGTTAAACATGTGATACATGTATTTATCACCCTCGGTTTCTTCACACCTGGGATGTTGAAGTTAAGGACTCTTTTGCTGTGGGCACAGGCCCTACATTTCCCACAGGGGAAAAAACCTTTCATGTCTTTTTATGTTCCTATTTTATGTGTAGTGGGCAGCATATCACTCTGGACCAATTTATCTTTGAGTGATCTTGATTTGCGGAAGGTGATCAACGGTACTGGTGGAATGTCTTTGCCTATTACTGAAACTATCTGAAGGATATGCCAGTTTCTTTTTTAACATCCTCCTCAGGGTATTGGCATCATCCAAGTATGTTGTTATCATACGGAATTTGACAGCATCCTTGTCTTTGTCCCTTTCGACTATATTCTCATCCTTCGCCTTCAAGAGTTCTTTTCTCTGAATTCTCTGAACCTTATCAAATGTGGTTGCCAGTAGGTCTTGATCATATCCTCTGGCACTGAATCTGGCCATGCAACTCTCTGCCGCTTCTCTGAAATTGATATCTCTTGAACAATTGCGCTTAAGCTGAAGAAGCTCTCCGTATGGTATACTGTTAATGAGTTTAGGAGGATGGTTACTGCCGGCATGCAAGATGGAATTGCCGGCAGTAGGCTTCCTGTACAGTTGTCTCTAAGACTCCATCATTTATATAAATCCTGAGATCTAAATAGTTCACTGCCACTAAACTTATCTCATGTGTAGATTTAAGGTTGAGATTGTTGTCATTAAGCTCCTGGAAGAATTCCTCTGCTTGTTCGACCGACCCCCAACATACCAGGAAGAGGTCATCGATGTATCTATGCCAGGCTATCACATACTTGGCCCATTTCTCCTTGTCTGGGGCAAGGGCCACCTGCTCCTCCTACCAGCCAACTAATAAATTTGCATAGCTGGGGGCGAAGCAGGTGCCCATAGCCGTGCCCGAGATCTGTCTGTACAGGTCTCCCTGGAACAAAAAGATGTTATGCAATAAACAGAATTCAATGAACTCGCTCAACATATTGCTATGTTCCATAAACTTTAGGGACCTTTTGTTCATAAAATACTTCATCGCCTCAATTCCTTGAGTATGGTCGATACATGTATATAAGCTTCGGATATCTAAGGCAATCAATACATAAGTAGATTCCCACTGGATGTCACTCATCTGGATGATAAAGTCTTTGGTATCTTTTACATAAGCTGCAAGTTGTAATACCATCTGGAAAAGAAAATAATATATATAAGTAGACATATTATCAGTAAGTCCCCCTTTTGAGGAGACTCTAGGCCTCCCTGGTGGATCAATTTGTTCTTTATAAATTTTCGTTGCTAAAAGATAGGTATAATCGGATCACAGTTTCTCAAAAATTAAAATTCATTAGTATCCAGCATTGATTTGTTATGCCACTTGTCAATGAGGTTGTGGTACACGGTAATACTCTCATGATAGTGTTCTTTGTTTGTCTTTTCATAATGCCTAGTATCGTTGAGTTGGCGCAATGATTCACGACAATATTGTTCTCTGGTAAGTAGCACAATATTTCCTCCTTTATCTGAGGGTTTGCATATTATTCCGTCATCCTTGCTGAGATTCATGAGGATTGTTTCTTGTTCCCTAGTCAGGTTCTTTTGCTTTACATTTCGGGACTCATCATTTCCTCTAAGTTTGATGAGATCATGCAGTACTGCGTCGGAAAAACAGTCAATCGCATCGTATGGCATTTGCGGATTGAATTGCGATGGAGATTTAAAGGCAGTGATTGGTGCTTCCTGTTTAATGCCCACCAGCGGAGTTCTAGCCGCCACATCTCCACTCTGATTGACCTCACACTCTTGTTCTGAGCGCAATTCCTCCAACATTTCAAGCATGCTCAAATCCTGTACTGCAAGGCTATCGGTATCCCTCATTTGTGGTTTCAGTTTAAGCTGCAGTGCCTCAGTAACTGATGGTTTCAGCTTGAAAAATGTGTGCAATTTAATTTTTCGTACAAATTTAAACAGATCAATCCTGGTCTGCGTGAATTCCAAATGGTCGTTAGGACAGAATGTTAATCCTAGTTTCAGGGCAGATTCTTCCACTGCTGTTAATATCCAGGGTGTCAAATTAATGATTGTCTGCAGCTCCTACCATCTGTTGACCCTCTTGCTGCGTGTTACTCGTGGTGTGGTTCTTCCTCTTGCTCTTCCCCTTCCAGCCGCCCCTCCTTGTCCGTCTTCGTTTCCTGGTGGCTTGCTCCATGTCTGGCCGATGAGATTGAACTCCAAATGAAAAGGAGATTTCCATTTATCACTCGATAGAGCGGCCATTTCATCTCCTGATTGTTCGCTCTCCGAGATCTCTGATTCACAGGTTTCGACTCTCTCAGGAGGGGGAGTGATTTTCTTCTTATTCAGTTCTTTGCGGGGCCCATGAAATTTTTTCGCGAATGTCAGAATCCTGCCCTGCATGTAGTCACGCTCATCTCTTTCAAATTTGTCTTGCTTCCTTTCCCATATCTTTAATTCATATTTCTGTAGCCGTTTCCTCATTTCCTCTCTCAATTCTTCTTGTTTGCTTTTGTCAGTGACTTTTGCAGTCTCTTCTTCCAGACTCGCTATCTCTTCTAGCGCTCTCTCTCAATCGCTCCACGAGAATTTCACCAAGATGCCCATCATCCCTTTACAGGACGCCGCCATGTCCTCCGCCCACTGTTACATAAGGCGTGGGTCCGGGTTCTAATAAAAGCGGGTACTGTATAGATCCGCAAGTCCCTGGGCACCCTGTCGACATCCATATAGTTTTGGAGGGAAGTGGCCTCCCACCACTTCCTCATCTCTCTCTCTCGTATAATCTCTCTAATTTGGTGAACTGTAAATATAAAGTTTTGAAAGTATTTACTCCCATTTCCTTTGGCCTCACTACTGTCTTTTTCTTTTTAAATATATCAAGCGCTGCCTCACTGCCTCATCAAACATCTCTACTTCGCTGATGTGAAAAGGCTGCCCGCACTTTCCACAATACTCACAACCCCACGCCTTGGCCAGGCTAGTAATCCAGCAAGTGAGTTAAACGTCTTAATAGCACAGCTTATCGGTCTCAGTTATATTCATGCGAGACACCGATCCGTGCACTGCTTTTCATCTTCTGTGTCCCACTGCTGCCGCGTCCTGGGGCGGTGCCTCGGATATAAATAACGCTACCAATGTGCCCCTAAATGCCAAGGCACTCGCAGGCGGGTGCTTTTCGTGGTGGTGCCCCACGTTTAATCAGCGCTTCCCAAACTTCGTCGTCCCTTGAAACAAAGTCTAGCACTCCCGGGGGTGTCGTATCAGCTTGTCTTTAATCAGCAAACAAACAAAACAGACGCATTTTGGAAAATCCATCATCAGTGTCTAATACGATCACCGCGAGGAGCCATTTAAATGCATTAACGTCACTATTGCAACTACATAGATGACGGTATGTCTCAGAACTCGCATTGCACTTTACAAGGCAGCCATCTTTAAACAGTAAATCTGTCGTATTTCATTACTGACCTCCGTAATTAGTTACAACTAACGAAGTTTGATATATATATATATATATATATATATATATATATATATATATATATATATATATATATATATATATATATATATATATATATATATATATATATATATATATATATATATATATACATATTACCTACTGGCGGTCGCCAGTAGGTAGTTATAGTTAGGATCTACTTTCCATAGGAAATCCGCAACATTCTATTGGGAATAACTTTGGCGCCGGTGGACGAATCTTCGCGAATTTCTCGTATCCAAACTCACTGCTCGCGCGATCCTCAGCCTAACAACGCTGGTGCTGTGGATGGCAGCAGTCACCATGCTGTGTTTCTTCCACTGTTTCTGTTCACCTTCGTGATTAGCTCCCAGGCAAAAACGCCACAGCAGGTAAGTCCAGCACAAGAAAAACTTTATTGTGCACTTAACAACTAAAGACAACGCATTTCGGCATGTAGCCTTTAGCAAGTTGTACATATATATATATCTATATATATATATACACTCCAACTTGCTTCCAATGCACGTGCTGCACCAACAGGTACGTGGTCCACCAAATAAAACGCCAGAGCCAGTCTTTCAATCCAAAATTATTTATTTCATTTAAAGTGCAAAGGGTGCAAGCCTCGTCATACGCGTTTCGGGCACTGGCTGTGCCCTTGCTCACTGACAATTTGCCGTGGTGTCCACACAACTTAAGTATATTGCTTAGTAAAGTGCGCGCCAAACAATTCATAGATAAACATAGAAACAGGACTTAGATGGTAAACAAGAGTGTGTCCAAGGTAAAATATGTCGCCATTTTGGAACGGAGTAGACTATTGCAATCTCCAGTTAGCGTTATGTGCAAAATATTTCAAGCCCATTACAAGATGCAAGTTATTTAGTAAATTAAGGTTCAATATTGATTTAGTGGACTCATTGATCTAAAATTCATTGATTAAACTAAGTATCTACATTTGGTAGTGATCTTAATACACGATTGCCGATGTCATGACTGAATGTATAGCAGCGATACCAGGGACAAATACCTCATAATTCTTTTGATTAAAGTACAAATACCTTATAACTTTTTATGTAAAGTGCAAAGTGCCCTTAACGTAAATATTCGACTCATGTAAATAGAATAATATACATCTATAACAAAGTGCGAAGTGCATATGTAAACATATTACTCAATAATCTTTCAGTAAATTACATAGGATGAAAAATCATTAATCATCCGGCAAGTCTAAAGTGTGGCATTACATTTTATAGATATATCTACATCTCTTTGTCAGACTCCACGCTGCAGGATCCGGTCGTTGTACATATAACTCCACCTCCCGACCTCACCAACACACTGGTACTGAAAACACAGTGTGTTCGAGGGATAGGGCGAGGGAAAACAAAGAAACAGAACAAGGAGGGGACGGAAGGGGACAGCAGGGAAGGGATGGCTGAAGACAAGAAAACAAGTATACTGGTTACCACTGATCACATAGAAATCCTACTCTCATTTCATTCTCACTAAGTAGACTAAAAGGTTCACCTTTTCTGAATGTAATGTACTCCACCTCCTCCCTGTGTATTGAATAGGAATAACCGAACAGCTAGTCCCTATGGAACAATAACAACAGTTACACTCATATTCCACAGATAACAATTTGCCAAATCTCTCTACTAGAGTTGTACGTACCCCGCCTTGTGATAGTTCAGTGCCCAAAATATAAACGTGTTAAACTGTGTTAACTCCACCCTTGAATCCAAAACAAAAGTCAGTTATTTGAAAGAGAAATGTTCCACGATATATGAACCATTAGAATCCTTACTAGACACGGCAAGACGTAGCTTCCTACTACTGTCTTCCGCTCTACGCCTGCTCATCCACCGAGTTCTCAATAAAGATAACTCCAAACACGGCAAGGTGTAGAAGACCCACCACCTTCCGCTTTGGCACTTGACCCTCTAGACACTAGTGCCTTTTCATCGTAGCGGTAGTGAGCAGAACGGCTTGTCCCACTACACTCCGCTCTCCCTTTACACAAAACTAGAACTCTGTTGCAGGTCGCAGCCGCGCCTGAATTAATCACCAAGTTATTTCTCTGGCAGGCAAAAAATGTACAATACAACTCAACATAAGCTACGCGTTGATTGTCACGCGGCGCTTTATATAACTCACAGTACTTGCACCGATCCGTCTTCCTCGTTCGCACTCCTTTCCTTCCAGCCTCGGTATTCAAATAGCTGACAATAACCCCCAGAGATCGAGAACAGGATGCACCTCACATGCGCTACTCGGCAAACCCCGAGTCAATACCAAAGCGCGTTTCCGTTTTCCACTCGCCGATGTAACAGAGTAAAATGGAATAACCGGCCTCTCTCTGCTAGGATCCAGGAGCAGACGAGCAGCAGCTCTCAACAACAGGAAACCAAACAAACACTGTGAGAACAAAATCACAAACAAAGTTGAATGGACCCACCCAGCCTTTATAGGACCACGCCCCCCCATCAGGACTTCTGGGAATTGTAGTTCCTATATTTTAGGCAGGCGCCTTTGCAGATCCTGACAGTATGTCCCCGTCCCTAGCGCCTCCTAGGGCCAGGCTTAGCAGGGAACCTCCGGTGGAAAGAACGCACCACAGCAGGAGCATGCACATCCGAACTGAGCTCCCAAGAATCGTCTTCTGTGGTATACCCCTTCCATGACACCAGGTATTTAAGAACACCCCTGCACCACTTAGAGTCCCTAATGCTCTTCACCTCATATTCCATACCCCCATCACATAACACCGGAGGATTGGCCGCTCTGCGGGATGTAAGCGCAGGCTTCAGCAACTGTACGTGAAACACTGGGTGTATTCGCAAGGATCCTGGCAGTCTCAGTTTGTAAGTTACAGGGTTCACCTGTTTCACAATGGAATAAGGGCCGATGTATCTTGGGTGGAACACACTGCGCAACTTAAACTTAATGTTCTTAGTGGACAGCCATACCTTATCGCCCACCACATACTGACGGCTCTCTATCCTGCGGCGATCTTCCCACTTCTTGTACACCTCCTTTGCCTTGTTCAAATGCACCTGCACCCCCTTGTGTACCTTCCTCAACATCAGAACCCTTTCTTTAACAGAAGGTTGGTCGTGGAGATCATCGGGTATGTCAACCGGCAAGGTCTTGGCATCGAATCCAAAATTAGCCTTGAAGGGCGACATCCCCGTAGAACTGTGCCAAGCGTTATTATAAGCCAGCTCCGCCATCCACAAAAGATCTACCCAGGACTCATGAGCCTCTTTAGAGAAGCACCTCAAGTATTTCTTTAAAGTCTGGTTCAGACGTTCTGTTTGCCCGTCTGTTTGAGGGTGAAAGCTGGTAGACAAATTGGACTGAATATTCAGGGCACGACACCACATGCGCCAAAACCGGGCAATGAATTGAGGCCCCCGGTCTGACAGTATCACCCTGGGTATTCCATGCAAACGAACAATGTTGCTGGCTAACAATTGTGCAGTCTGACTGGCATTTGGAAGATTTTTACAAGGGATGAAGTGTCCCATTTTGGTAAGGCTATCTACGACTACCAAAACAGCTGAAAAGCCCTTATCCAACGGAAGACCAGACACAAAATCCAGACTAATATGCTGCCAAGGTTGACTGGGTGTAGGCATGGGGATAAGTTTTCCCGCTTTCTTAGTTGTTACTCCCTTAGCTCTAGCACAGATATCACAACGAGTCACCCACATAGTAACATCCTTAATCAGGGTAGCCCACCAGAAATGCCTTTGGATGGTATCGATGGTTTTACGAATACCGGGATGTCCCACCAGCTCACTCTCATGACACCAGCTAAAAGCCTTTTTCTGCAAAGGTATCGAGGGCAAGAACAACTTATCCTGAAAGAAAGGCAACCCGCCTCTCACCTTCCTCTCTACGATGCCATGAGCCCATGACATCCATCCTCCAGGATATTGATGACTTCTCACTTCATCCAAAAAAGTTTCTGCTCTCACTACACATGAGACTTTCCCCGTAGGAATGATGGCCTGTTTCTCTTCCACACTTTCTGCTGGCATAGTTTGTCTAGATAAGGCATCAGCCTTTCGATTTTCAGACCCAGGGCGGAAAGTGACCACGAAATTGTACTCAGCAAAAAAGAGCATCCATCTCATTTGTCTTTGGGTTAAATGCCTAGCAGATGACATAAATTGCAAGTTTCTATGGTCAGTGTATACTGTGATGGTATGAAGAGCCCCCCATAGATATTGCCTCCACTCTTGAAAAGCCCGCTTGATAGACAACAATTCTTTTTCCGCTATCGTATAATTGAGTTCAGCCGAACTCAATTTCTTTGACAGAAAGGCCACCGGGTGCAACTGCCCTGTACCTGCATCCCTCTGAGACAACACGGCCCCTACAGTCCCATCCGAAGCATCAGCCTCGACCACAAAGGGATGTTCTAGATTGGGATGGGACAGTACCGGGGCAGTAGTGAAGGAAATCTTAAGGGTTTGAAAAGCCTCACCTGCTTCAGTGGTCCACTCAAATGGCTTACCCTTCCTCAGGAGTCTAGTAATAGGCACTGCCAGCAGCGAGAAATGTGATATAAAGCGACGGTAGTAATTCGCGAAGCCCAGAAAACTCTGTACCTCCCTCACGTTTCTCGGAACTGGCCAGTCCCGAACTGCCTTCACCTTACGCTCTGACATTTGCAACCCTAAAGGACTGATCATCACCCCTAGGAATTCTACACTGTATACTCCAAACTCACATTTACTGAGTTTCACGAATAGACTATGTTCTCTCAACTTAGCCAGTACCTTGCATACCTGCTCCACATGACTGCTTTCCTCCATAGAGTACACCAAGATGTCATCGATGTAATCAACTACGAACAAGTCGATATATTCCTTCAGCACATCATTGATCAGGAACTGAAAAGCCGCAGGGGCATTGCATAGCCCAAACGGCATGACCAGATATTCGTATAGGCCATACCGCGTCTTGAATGCCGTCTTCCACTCATCCCCCTCACGGACCCTGACCAAGTGATAGGCCCCTCGCAAGTCCAAGCAAGTATAGATCACAGCCTCCCTCACTTGATCGATCAAAACAGTAATGAGGGGGAGAGGGTATCGGTTGCGAATGGTGTTCTTATTCAAGACGTGGTAGTCTACACAGGCCCTTAAATCGCCATTGGCTTTTGCAATGAAAAAAAGGGGAGAGGCTGCAGGGGAACGTGAAGGTCTTATAAACCCTATGCTCTCATAATGATCGATGTACTCCTTTAGATGGTCTGTTTCAGGGACAGACAAGGCATATACTCGACATGTAGGAATCACTGCCCCATCTACCAAATCAATCCTACAGTCGTATGCCCTATGCGGCGGTAACTTCTCAGCTCTGCTTTCACTGAATACATCCTGAAAGGATTCGTATTGTTCTGGTAGAACCACCTCCTTCTCGGCGGCTGTAGCCACCATAAACTGTAAGGCTAGTACTGCTACTGGGGAAGATACATAAGGGACCAGATGTTCATTGCAAAACCCTGATGAAAAATGCACTGTGCGTGATTTCCAGTCGATGGAAGGGTTATGGAAGGTGAACCAAGGCATCCCCAAAATAATTTCATATTGTGGAGCATCGATTATATTTAACTCCACCTTTTCCACGTGTCTCCCTTCGGACACCTCAATAGACAATTCTACCTCTGCGGTCTTCTCAGTTATGAGACCTGATTTATTGGGCTGCTAATCGACTGCCAAAACCTCCTCGGGATTGCCTCTGGGTACCCTAGGTATCAACAACCGAGCCACCAATCCATTGTCTATAAAGTTACCGGTGGCCCCCGAATCCAGCATTGCCATTACTTGATGGGTGTTTTGCTTACACTCCAAGGTCATAGCCAACACCAGATGGGACTCTGTTTCCCCTATCCCAGAGGAAGACAATGATGTGAGTTTCCAGTCGGGAGCCTCTTCCTCTCTATGCAAAGATTCCAGCACTTCGTTAGTCTCTCTGGCCGAATTGGAAACCGCCACCTTTTGGTTTTTGTTCCAGGTATTGGGAGTCTTGGGCTTGGACGGGCACTCACGTACATAGTGCCCTTTCTTCCCACAATACATACAAAGTCCTTGGACTCTTCTACTTTCCCTTTCAGATTTAGACAAAGGGGGTCTAATAGCTCCTATTTCCATTGGTTCTACCCCCGCTTCCGCTGTACCTATAGCCCTCGGAGGGAAGCTCACATTACGGGCATAACCCCTGTCCCATTTCCTCCGATCCCCACTACGTTCAGTCAGCCTGCCATCCAACCTGAGTACCAAGTTCACCATGTCTACACAGTAGTGGGCTGGGGGAAGCAGTAGTCACATCGCCATTCGGCAACTTAAAACATGACCCATCCACATACAGAGTGCCATCCGGGTCTTCCAATGGGGTGTTTTTAAGGTCCACTCGACCTTTTGTTTCCTCTTCTGTCCGCAAGTAACAGTCATGTTCTGCTACTTCATCTGACTCTGCACTAATTGGTAACAAAGTTGCCGGATTTAGGACATTACAACGTTTTATCTGAATGTGGCTTGCCAAGAGCGTCAATTCGTACCCAGACAACCTCGCACTCGTCAAGTGCTGAGTTTTCGTTCGATTCAAAAGAGTATCGACTGCATGCGGAACCATCACCGTAAGCATATTATCCATGACCAATCCTGCTGATTGTCGGATGGAGACCGCAGCTGCCGCAGTTGCTCTCAAACAACTCGGCAATGCTCTAGCTACTGGGTCTAAGGTCGAGGAAAAATATGCACATGGACGTTGCTTACCACCAAAAGGTTGCGTTAGAACACTCAAAGCACAACCTTCCCTCTCGTGAACATATAACGTGAACGGCTTGCTGTAATCAGGGGTACCTAACACAGGAGCCGAACACAATGAATCACGTAATTCAGAAAAGCTTTTCTGACATTCTTCCGTCCATGGTAAAGGAGTTGAAACATCCTTGCACGTAAGAGCCACCAATGGTTTCGCTAGCAATGAAAAATTAGGAATCCACTGCCTGCAGTACGACGTGATACCTAGAAAGGCACGCACATCTCTTTGGGTTTGTGGCACAGCCATTCGCGCAATCGCTGCAATTCTCTCTGGGGTCAATCTCCTTCCCTCCTTTGACAATAAGTGACCTAGATAGGTTACTTCTTGACAACAATATTGGAGTTTAGAAGGTGACACCTTGTGATTTAATTCACAGAGATGTTGCAGCAATGACACTGTAGCAATTTTGCAAATGTCCTGAGTATCAGCGGCCACCAATAAGTCGTCGACGTATTGGAGTAAAGCTGCACCAACCGGCAACCTAAACGCATCCAGTTGACCCTTCAAAGCTTGACTGTAAATCGATGGACTTTCACAGTAGCCCTGAGGAGCGCGTTTAAACCGGAAGCTACGTCCACCGAGAGAGAAACCGAAAAGGTCCCTGCTCTCTTCGGCAATCGGGATGCTGAAAAACGCATTTTTCAAGTCAATCACCGAAAACCATGATGCAGTAGCTGGAATCAGAGTCAGTAGCGCCGTGATGTCAGGCACAACAGGAAATTGAGGAACCACAATTTTATTTACCTCCCGTAAATCAATAACAAAACGATAAACAGGCGGTTTGGTAGGATCAGTACGTTTAAGAATGGGCAGTACAGGGCTATTGCACACGTTTCCCCGAGTTTCTTCGATAACATCTTTCTCGATCAAGTCATAGATGATCGCTAACAATGCTCGTTCACCATCAAGGGAGATACGGTATTGGGGAATACGTGGCAATCGCACATTAGATTTCAACTGAACAACATAAGGGGAGATATCAAGTAGGCCCACATCATTTGGACCCGTCGCCCACAAAGACGCAGGAAGAGAACTCAATTCCGGTGGAAGCTTATCGAGGGACAAATACATGGGAGAGACTACCCTCTCTCCTAACGTAAGCTTTACACCCGCAGGAGAACAATACAAAGTTGCATACAAGCGTTTAAGCAAATCCAGACCCAAAAGATTCTCACCACAACCAGTAGTCAAAATCAACGGAGCTTCGAGCTCACGAGACCCAATTTGAAGGGGCAAAGGGCGTGAAACTGGATTGCTAACGGGGGCGCCAGAGAATCCAACGGAAACATTTGTTAAGCCAGACAAAGGTGCGCCAGGGAGTTTCGAATGCATGATAGAACTTTTCGCTGCACCAGTGTCCAACAGAAAAGGCTCAACGACGCCCGATGTAGCAACTGCGACGTAAGGCCCTCTCTGATCAACCGGAACTGATACCACTCCCTCTCCTTGTCTTTGGCTATCCTAGTAATTACTATCGTCAGTTCCCTGATCGACGTAATAATCGTCTACATTGTACTGCGCAGATCGTCCTTGCGATGATCCACGTTGATCGAAACAGTTATTAGAATTTGATGAATTGTCAGAGCGATCATTCTGAGCACCACGACCTCTACCACGTGATGCGTGCTGTGAACCACCACGGCCTCCTTTAGACGAATTACCACTATTACGTTCATTTAAAGCAGGACAATTGAATTTAATGTGCCCCTCCTGTCTACAATAAGCACATTGATTGTACCCTAATGAAGATCTTCGGAAAGAGGAATCATTACGCGACTGCGATCGATTCGATTGCGACTGTGATCTATTCTGTTGGGACGCATTCTGATTAGAACGTGGCGGATACGCTTGTTGTAACAACACTTTAGTTTTTAGCTCTTTCGTCTTTTTATCAGCACGGTCATTTTCCTCTTTCTCTCTATTCTCGTAATATTGTGCCGTAGCCAATATCTGAGCTGAGGTAGAAACGGCCCATGCACTTTCCGAATTCTTTAATTTATTGCTCAGATCGGGCAACAAGTTCGACACGAATTTATCCACAAACAACCTCTGTCCACCCTCAGTACCCATATCCTGTCCACTATGATCAATGAATGCTTCCTCGAACCTCGTAAAGAAATCGGAAACACTCTCATCTTTCTTCTGCTTACAGGCTGACAACTTGTCCCAATTTACCCTCATAGCTGGCATAAGCGTTTTCATTAATGCAATTATTCGCTGGGGGAGAGCAGCAATCAACTGATCGGGTTTAGTAGCAGCCACTTGTCCAGCGTCTGCCGCTGTAATGGCAGCCCAATCACCACCTAATTCATTTGCGTGATCTTGGTGACGAATCTTAGCCCATACCGGTTGCGGTACGACGTTGCCAAACAACATATCGATATCGGCAAGATTCATCACCGTAGCATCTACGAGCTGCGATAATTCCTTATAATACCCAGTAGGATTTTTACGAGGATCGGGCAAAGATTGTTTCACCTGAAGCACTTCCGATCGTTTCCATGGGAGGTGTATCCACACTCTCTCAAAATGTGCCAATATCGGATGAGGTTGAGCATTAGGATCAGCTGGTATCCAAACCGGCGGAACTTCACGCATAGGATATTGGCCAGACTCGTCTTGTTTTTCAATATCTTCAACGAACAATGCATGAGGAATAGGAGCGGGACGAAGAGATAGCAACCGCTCAATAGCACGTCGAACATTAGTATCTACTATCAGTCCAGTTGCGAACTGAAGCCGAAGTTCAGACAGGGCGGTCAGCACCTCGTCAGGCGCATCGGCCGCTATCTGATCATGCAGGAACTTGCACATTTCGTCAAACACATATCTCTGAGTTGGTATGTTGAATTGACTAAACGTTTCGAGGACAACACGGGGTGGACTTCTAAGAGGGTTTATCATCCAACCCATCGCCATATTATATAGTGCAACACGTTCTCTGTTACCAGGAAGCTGACTACGTCTCTGAGGACCATCGGAACCAGCAGATCCATGAACAGGTCCGAGTGACTGAAAGAAGCTAGCCGCAAGGGGAGAATTGCGACTACGAGTAGAGGGAGAAGAATAAGACACAGGACTAACAAGAGAAGGAGTAGAAACAGTAGCAACAACAGGGGTTAACAAAACAGGAGCAGTAGCGGGAGCAGGAGTATGTGGAAGCGGAGGAGCAGTAGGAATAGAAACAGACAAAGGTGCAGGAACAGACGGAAGAGCGGGTGCAGGCTGAGGAACAGGCGGAGGAACAATAGGTGGAAGAACAGGTACGGCAGGGACCACAGGAGCTGCGGTACCCTGTACGTACGGAGGTGGCGACTTCATAAGATAGGACATTAAAGGATCCTCAACTGCCTCTTCCTTCTTATCCGACTCCGTAGGCAAAGACGGATAACATTTATCTATGGACATACGCTGTAGTCTTTCAAACACTTCCTTATCCTTATCCTCCTTATCACGCTGGAACTGCTCAGCTTTCTTCACTATAGTAGCAACATTATCTCGCTGACTACGTTTATTCTGTCTGATTTCTTTCTGTCGGGCTTCCTTGCGCCACAACCGAAAGGCATCAAACATGGCCGGCCTTGATTTACGTTCGAACAACTTCATTTCTAAATTATCTAAGATCGACGCTTCGAAGCTACCGTGAGGTGGCCAACGAAGGTCGCCGTCTTTCTTTGTATATTTAATCCAATAATCGTTAAAGGTAATCGGGCCTAGCCCATGTTTGCTATATAAATCATAAGTAGGAGTTCCAACCGGAGGTATCGGACACGAGTCCTCCAGCAAGGAATCCGTACCACAAGGTCTGAAACAACTAAACAAAGTACTGCGACCAGGCATCTTGCACACTAGCCGAGTTTCACAAACTTCAAGGGTTACGGGATTTACCAAGTCCCAGCAAAGAACAAAACCCTCGGTTTTTGGCGGCTGCAGTCGTCAAATAATACAACAACAAAGTACGCTAGCAAAGTGTCACCGACAAAAACACTCACACTGCGTTTACAACAAAGACACTCGCTAAAGTGTCAACAACCAAGAACTCTGGGAGCGACCCACAAAATACTTAACTCAAAGATCGATGGCGTCCTCAGGAAGGCCCGTCAATCGTCTCGCTATACCAAGGTCTACGCCAGGCGCCAAAACAGGTCTACAGTCAGGGCAGCAGTCCGTCACAGCCGTCAGGAGGCGGGAATCTTCGCGGGAAAAGTCTTCGGGCCACTTATTTCGACAACAAGATCGATGAAGCGGGGTGCACCTTCCCTCGGAGATTTCACACGAAGTTCCTCACGATCGTCGGGCTTGGACCGGTACCACTGATGCAGCCCCACGTTGGGCGCCAACTGAAGGACTGGGTTCTTTTAGACCCAGCGGTGCCAGGGCACAACACCTGAAACCTTCGTGGGTAACCTGCTCCGGCGTACAAGTCACAGAGACACGGGACACTTCCTTGGGCGTCAAAGATTCAAGCTTTATTTGCTGCAGGGAAACACAGAAGTCACAGGAAGTACATCGAGTGTAGTTCGGGGAGACTGCTTCAAATTGGTTCTGTGGATCGCTCCTTTTATACAGTTTTTACCCATAGGATAACATTGAACACAAAAGTTTACAACCCGGTTCCCACAATTATCCCCCAGAGGGGTCGCTTTGGTCACTTTGAAACACACAAGGTCCGGAACATAAGTGCGGAAACATTTGGTGGTTCCCAACTGTAAAAACCCATCTTCCCACTATTAGCAAATTCCAATCAGCAGTAAAGTAGATCGAAATAGGGACGAAGACAGGTGCAGAGGAAGACGGAGACAGTGGGGAGATCGGAAAGGGTGTAAAAGGGGAGGTATCAAGAAACACGAGATACAGGCATCAAAGGGACGCGCCTAATGAGATGCACGACTGAGACAATAAGCCCGAGCGGCAAGATGAGCCTCGAGCGGCGCCATCTGCCTTACAGCAGCAACCCCTTCGTCATAAAGATACTTACAAAGAACATGTGTCTTCCGCCAATATCTTGGGAGTCCCAGGGTCGCGAAGCGGACAGCGTCCGTTCGCTGGCTACTTGAGGGCAAGAGACAAAATGGATGCCGTATCTAAGATGGAACCCGTGGGTACAGATGAAAAACCCACATAACAAACGAACGGTTTAAGTTAGCACAGCGAAACTGCGCACACTTACTAAACTCGTTATTTGCGGTTCATAGATACCAGACTCGACCATGTTCGTGCGAGTCGAAGACACCACTTACGATTGTCACGGAACCTCAGGGGTACTGCCCAATTGGCTGCATCCCCCACCAAATACGAGATGGCAAACGCAACCCGGGAGTGGTTCGTAGGGAAAGAGGCTGGTTTACATGAGAAATGGAGCATGATTTGTGTCATGAATGCTTGCGTCTTGCGAGGATCCCCCCCATAACGTTCAGGGGTGGCCAAGGGAATAGGGGGAGGAACAGTAACTTGAATCTGGGAAGGGCCAGTCGAGAAAGGATTCTTAGATAACTGCTCAACCCTATCTTTAAGAGCAACTGCCTCAGCTTTGGATGATGCCAATTCCTGTTGGACCAAAACCAAAGCCCTCAACACATCCTCCAAGGTGGCCATATGTACCCCGACCGAACCCGGCAGAATGCAATTCGTGGGTTCGTGATTCTGTCAGACTCCACGCTGCAGGATCCGGTCGTTGTACATATAACTCCACCTCCCGACCTCACCAACACACTGGTACTGAAAACACAGTGTGTTCGAGGGATAGGGCGATGGAAAACAAAGAAACAGAACAAGGAGGGGACGGAAGGGGACAGCAGGGAAGGGATGGCTGAAGACAAGAAAACAAGTATACTGGTTACCACTGATCACATAGAAATCCTACTCTCATTACATTCTCACTAAGTAGACTAAAAGGTTCACCTTTTCTGAATGTAATGTACTCCACCTCCTCCCTGTGTATTGAATAGGAATAACCGAACAGCTAGTCCCTATGGAACAATAACAACAGTTACACTCATATTCCACAGATAACAATTTGCCAAATCTCTCTACTAGAGTTGTACGTACCCCGCCTTGTGATAGTTCAATGCCCAAAATATAAACGTGTTAAACTGTGTTAACTCCACCCTTGAATCCAAAACAAAAGTCAGTTATTTGAAAGAGAAATGTTCCACGATATATGAACCATTAGAATCCTTACTAGACACGGCAAGACGTAGCTTCCTACTACTGTCTTCCGCTCTACGCCTGCTCATCCACCGAGTTCTCAATAAAGATAACTCCAAACACGGCAAGGTGTAGAAGACCCACGACCTTCCGCTTTGGCACTTGACCCTCTAGACACTAGTGCCTTTTCTTCGTAGCGGTAGTGAGCAGAACGGCTTGTCCCCCTACACTCCGCTCTCCCTTTACACAAAACTAGAACTCTGTTGCAGGTCGCAGCCGCGCCTGAATTAATCACCGAGTTATTTCTCTGGCAGGCAAAAAATGTACAATACAACTCAACATAAGCTACGCGTTGATTGTCACGCGGCGTTTTATATAACTCACAGTACTTGCACCGATCCGTCTTCCTCGTTCGCACTCCTTTCCTTCCAGCCTCGGTATTCAAATAGCTGACAATAACCCCCAGAGATCGAGAACAGGATGCGCCTCACACGCGCTACTCTGCAAACCCCGAGTTGTAGAAAATAAATACAAACTTGGTGAACATTATCGGGGCCATCTTGCCCCCTTTTCCAAACCCATTCGTGCGCGTAAGCGGCAGCCATTTTGAGCACCATGGCCTCCCTGCCCCTCGCTGATAGCCAGCGCGTCTCTCTCTCTCCTAACCTCGCAAGCATCCCCCGCACGCTGACAACCCCCGCTCTCTCATGCCTTGGGTCATAAACCCCTCTTCAGCGCAGCTTCCCCACGGAATCCCATCCTGTTCCCAGCGCGACACCTCCCCTCATTCCTTTCATGGCCTCAAACCCTTTTGATGCAAACCCCCTTTTCCTGTGTCCCCGTTTGTCTTCCCTGTTCCCAGGCCGCCACCTGGCTCTGCGGATACTGTTTATTACCCCGTACAGTAGGAAGTTTCCCCCCCCCATCAAAAGACCCCCGAACCGATCAAAGCCCCCACCCCATGAGATCCGATCAACCCCATGCATTCCGTGAATCGGCGGAATGCCCTGCTGTGCGACAACCATCACCTGTTGTGACCGGGGTGGGGAATCCAACTGTAAATGTATATGGGAACGGGTCTGAAGGGGAGATTCCGAGGATGTTCTTTCAAGTACTAAAGTATTGCGAGAATGTGTTATGTGCAATAAAGGTCGTAAACCCTAGTATAAGAGGCCAGGCCTCAGAGATGTGGTTAGAGCACCTCGTGACATTACTTGCTGTCTGAATTGATGTGTTCTCCTCCGGAGAGAATAAAATCCTCGTTTCCTGCCTTCCAGTCTCCAGCGCCTGCTTCTTCATTGATTAATATTGGTGGGTCATAGAGGCGATACCGCCGGGCAACATAAAAGGGTCTTTGGTTACCGGTTGTCTTTGGAACCCTTTTTAACAATTGGCGTCCCAAACGTGGGGCCCATCAGCGACTCGTGGATCCAGTGGGAGAGGTCCCGACGACAGAGTGAACGACTGCAACGATCGGAAGGTACCCTGTCCGATAGACCCTTGTCTGACAGCCGATCATCCGAACTTCACTGATTCCGAACAGACCTCTCTCGAGCGATCTGCGGTCCTGACTGGGAACCATCAGGAGTGCCACGAGAAGTACGAAGAGAAGAGGACGATCGGGCGCTGGATTCGGAAGACAAGAAACTGTCCATGCGGTCCGGGTAAGGTCGTGTAAACACGACGAATTACGAAAGTGATAGATAATTGAAAGTAATTGATAATTGTTGAGAAAATACTAGTATTACTCTTTGTTAATTTATTGGAGATTCACTGTCTGCAAACGGAGAAACAACAGGCTCTCCCTTTATAAACAGCGAAGGATAGGTACGCACCCGTCGGACCTATTTTTCTCCCCCATTGATTAACTGTTATAGATTGTTTTCTGGAGATTCTCTGTCTGCAAACAGGGAAAAATAGGTCCCCTCTTTGCAGATAGTGAAAGGGTAGGTGACGCGAACCTTTGCGAGCCTACTTATTCTCCCCATTGACCATATTGATTTTTTATTTTCGACCTAAACATTGATTAACTGTTATAGATTGTTTTCTGGAGATTCTCCGTCTGCAAACAGGGAAAAATAGGTCCCCTCTTTACAGATAGTGAAAGGGTAGGTGACGCGAACCTTTGCGAGCCTACTTATTCTCCCCATTGACCATATTGATTTTTTATTTTTGACCTAACATTGATTGATCAGAATTGGTTCATGAGGTATTCACTACGTGCAAACAACGTAGAATAGAAATATTCTGTCTAGTCTTTGCGCGCAGTGATAAGATAGGTAGTGCTGACTATTATCCCATTGTGATCCGTCATGCCTGTCTTCTCCCCACTGGTTAGTAGCCTGTTTTACCCGGACCACTTATTAGAGATGAACCATCCAGCTCCGCTGGAAGGCACCCCTAATAAGGACATGTTCATGAAGCATGGATTAATTGCTATAGCCTATAGTGAGCTGTGGCATAAATATACGAAAAGGGATCGAGAAAGACAGTGGCCACTGAGAGGATCCTTTGATCTCGACAAAATAGAAACAGTAGAAATAGCCCTTCGTAGGAATGAAACAACACCTATTATGCTCGATAGTCTCGGTATGTGGCGCAAAGAAGCTGCACGACGAAGGGAAGGGCCAGCGATGGCACAGCCCCGAGGAGTAGACATGAAAAGCGAATGGTGTAAAGGGATGTGCCGACAAGCCAACCCCGGGACACAACAACCCGAAGGTAATCCCCCGACATTACGCACAGGACGGACAGATTTAAAACAAAACCAATGTGCTTTCTGTAAATGTCTTGGACACTGGAAAGCCCAATGCCCGACTCTGCTAAGCATAGGTAAGAATGGAGGGTTGACAGAAAGGACGGACCGACAGAAAGGAAAAAGACGTGAGATAAAAACCAATCAGACTAGTGCAGACAGAACAGACAGGACCACCCCGTTCGATTATGCTCGGTGGCACAGATTTCGTCAGACCAATTTTAACGACATGTTAGAGTTCTGGGACTGATTGCTCTCTGTTGCTCCCCCACTCTGAAAAACAAACACAACTGCAGGTCAGTGTAAACAACCCCCCCCGTCAGAGAAAAGATTCAAGAAAGCCAAGCGTCTATTATATAACTTAGGATTTAATTACGGTAAAACACACAACCAACAGTAAATAGAATAACTAGTAGAACTCTCTAAAAAGCAAACTTGACTAATAGGAAAAATACAAAACATGTTATGCTCACTCCGGAAGTCCTCGAAATGTAACAGTTCGATGGTCCCGCCCATCCGAAACACATAGCACGTGTGGGGCGGGGCCTGCCAGCAGCCATGAGCCAAAAGGGATCGCCGGCGAGAAGGTCCTGGAGGCTCCACCAAGCAGGCAATGAAATGGTCTTCCCATACTGCCCTTCCAGGGATGGCGTCCCCCGGACCGCGAGTAGGGAGGGGGCGGATGAAAATGACCCCCTCCCTTGTATCTCCTGGTCCGGCCATCACGAATTCCTCCATCGAACGGATGCAGGGTGGGCAGGGAGGAAGAGGCGACGCGGACGAGCCTCTTCCACCTCCACAGGTAGGAGGCTTCCCTGCCCTGGCCCGACGCCGATGTCCTCCAGCCGGGCGACGGCCATATTTCCGCAACACAGGACACACAATGCCCGACTCGTATATTTTCTCAGTACAGGACATACAAGACCCGGCTGGTATACTTGCGTAGTACAGGACATACAATGTCCGACGGGCATATTTACGGAGTACCGGATGTACAGTGGTCCCCCAAGAGTCGGAATCAGGGGTGTAGGGTGGTCATCATGTGCGCCCCTGATTCCAAGAGACGGCGTAGGATGCACCGGGAGAGGAAGACGGCACGGGTGAGCCTCCCTCACCTCCCCAGATGAAGGCTCCGCTGCTGCACCCTGGCGCCCCGAACCAAAATGTCCTGCTCCAGCAGCATGATGCTCTATCTTTCGCCATCACAAGAAGTTTCTTCCACTCCTGATGGATACGGCAAAGGTGGCCGCCACAGGGTCTCAAAATGGCGTCTGGGCCCTCGAAAGGCGGGTCTAGGCCGCTGGAGTAACTTTGTCCGAAATTGCAACTCGGGCACTTGCCCACCTGGGCGCAAGCCCCCACCATCGACAAACATCCCCTCGACTTTGAAGATTCTACCAAAGTCCCAAGAGCCCTCGGCCCCTTCAGGCTTCCGGTGAGGAACAGTTGCATTGATCTCAAATGAAATAACCACAGCACAGCAACAAGATGGCGGTGCTCTCGTGCCTGCATCAGCTTCCGTCTGAACCACCCAGGAACATTATGGGCTAACGAACTCGAGCAAGTTCCGGCTGAACATCAACATGACCCGGTAAGAGAGACTCTACCCCCTCCCTCTCTTGATTGACGGTCCACACCACCAGCCCCTCTGTTAGCACAGTTTTCTTTTGAACTGCCGAAAGGGACTCTGGTCCAACCACCAATTGTCGGGGATATTTTGCCCCTGATGCTACTTCCGGACTAAACCGGCCTCGCCCAAAATGGCGCCGGTATCAATGGAAACTAACGGATGCCTCGTGGTGTTCCTTAGCTAATGAAACTTGATGTACTAAGATATATATATATATATACGAACCATTGCGCACTCGATGTTAAAGGGGGGAGGGTTCACTTGGCGAACATTTAAGAAGGGTTCCGTAAAATGTTGATTTCAATGAACAATTTATTTTTTGATATTTGTTGTAACTGATACATAACATCGCTTATGATGCACACCCGCGGTTTACATCTAGGAAATGTGATTACGATGAGCTTGACTGTGTTTCCATTTATGAACTGAAATGCCCCTGATTCCTTCGTCACGCAATGAAATGTTTTTGGTTACTTGCAAATAATTAATTAGACCTTTTTTACATGTTCTTGTGCTACAAAATAACCCCCTACTGTATGTGCTTCCATCGACGACATGTCAGGCCAAATTATGAATTGCGCTCTCACATTTTACGTACTGAATAATTCTACAAATAAAGGTCTTAAAAAGCTATGGATAGGCATCGCGTACTTTTGTAAATGTGGGTATCGGTGGGAGGGTTTTTCTGTGCGCAACTGTTCTGCTCTTTTTTTTAAGGTTATCCGAGAAATGGTTGTTCGGCCCTGGGTTGATGGTCAAATCAAAGGTATGATACGCTGCCTCCAAGATATGCGACTAAGCTCAGGGACTGACGTATGAAGAAGGACCTCGACTTCTGAGAATGGGTAAAGTAAAACGGTGTGATTGATAAAATGTTATAAAGATATGGTGGTCGAAGGTACTAAGGTACAGGATTGAACAAAGAACTGATATGCCTTAGAACATCACAGCTTTGGGAATGATTTAGGGATCCCGATGGCCGGATACATCTACAAAACCGGGTACCTCACGCTAGGCACTTCTGATTCCTCTTTTTAGCGTTTTTCACTACACACGATCCTTAATGCCATCCTCGAACCTCCCCATGAACCACCTATCACATTGCCTGCCCCCATGACTTTAGGAAACCAGAACCCTAAGGGATTATATCCCGAAGAGATAAGTACGAGTTTGTGGTAAGTAAAGGATTTTCGTGCCCATACATTTGATGTGTTCGAATGTTGTCCCCCTACCTCCCCTTTTTTTCCCCCTATTTCCCTCTGCAGGTTACATTGGAATCCCGATTAGAGTATCATAAGGGATCTGGAACCACGTCGCGCCCGATGCATGAAAACGGACTACCGCTGCAAGACGATCCTACCCAATGCACGACCTTTTTTGTACTAGATCTAATGCTTTTCTGTCCCAACACTGCATGCTTTTTATCCTAACACAGACCCGAAACGTCTAACGTTAGGTCACACACTGAATAGCCCAAACAATACACGGTCATTCCCCATGTCACACGTGTACTGTTTGGCCTATTGTCTGTCTCTCTCTCTCTCTCTCTCACTCTCTCTCTCTCTCTCTCTCTCTCTCTCTCTCTCTCTCTCTCTCTCTCTCTCTCTCTCACTCACTCTTCCACCCCTCCACACTTTCCCTCTTCCTAGCAACTGGCACCTAATTGGCGAACCTGGTGCACCTCCTGATTGGCCCCAAATACCACAAGTATTTGCACAAATTTGTCCTAAATAAAATTGTATCGATACCACGTTACTACCTCTCCTTTTCTACTAAAATATGGATGAAATTTAAATTGGCCGATAGGAAAGGGACAGGTAAGACGACTAAGGTTCCCTAAATTTGACCCACTCTCAGGGAACTATTTGTCAGTGGCTTCTATGATAAAATGTGTCTGTGGTAATGCGACCATCCCCATTGAAAATTGTCTCCGTACCCCAAGCTGTAAGAAATGATCGAGACACCCCCATCTACCCAAAATGCCCCCAGTTTGGTATCAGCCGCCCTGAACGAGAACTTAAAAAGCGCCCCTTGCTCCGATTCGCTGTGTTCCTAATCGTTTTTCATAAGATCCCACCTTCCCCGAGGATAAGTTTAATAATTATCGCAAACCACCCCCCCCTGAGTTTTTTTTTGTAGTAACCAGGTTGCGAGGATTTATATAGAAAGTTAGAAAGATGTATGCAAAGTTAAAAATTAGATCGAAAATCGAAAGAACTTGTTGCAGTAAGCCTGGTTGAAAATAAGATGTTTTTATGTAATGCAGACTTGTTTAGCCTATGTTCATCCCTCAGAAGGATGCCTATCAGACTATGGTGAATAGCACGTTGCACTTTTTGTAAAATACAAGGCCCTGAAGACCAGCCTAGCCTTTCAAGACTTGTACTAGGGAAATGGGTCTCTGCCAGAAGAACTGACATCTACTATAATAGACATATGACAAATGAACGTAATAATCATCAAAGCGTCAAAGAATTAGCCAACAAAAGGAAGTTGTAAGGAATCCAGCAAATCCATCATCAATTGTTTATACGTTAGCCGCAAGAATCTCCAATGTAGCGAGTGCTTACCCCAGTTGCTTGGTGTTGGGAGAGAAATAGACTTATGTAATTACCTTTTTCTGCAAAATCTCTAAAGACTGTCTTTTCAACACTCATTTAAGGGTATCACTGTCGGAGGGGAAAGAGACCGGATGTGGGAGCACACGGCCTGACTGCGAATGGTGGAACATCAGCGACGGAGGCCGAGGCGAGACCACAGCAGTAAGGAGTCGCAGGACGGGGCACTGTTTCAAACAAAGCTAAGGAAAGGGCTGACCTGAAGCCCCTGCTCTATGATCAACGTGTGCCAAAAAGTCCCCGCTCTCTGAACATGGTTACGGACCCGCCTGTCGCAAACCCTCCGTCCCCCTGATCTGTTCCCGACTTGGCCTTGCTCCATCCCCTCCTCCTCCGACCTACCATAAGGACTGTTCACACCCGCACCTTTCCACCCGAACTCCCAAGTTCCTCCAAATCCTACTGAGCTACCCAGAGAAGAGTACTCCCTGCGTCAGAAGGGAGGGAGCTCCGACTAAGTAGACCACGAACTATGTTAAATCCCAGAACGGTGACCTAGAACTCCACCAAGGGTCGCCCCCGAAGAAAAGATAAACAAAGTCTGTGGTTCTGCCCGCTACCAAGCACCCTGAAGATGATGGAAGCAACAGGAAATGCCCACCACAGACTCAAGAAACGAACAGATCTCACAATTCTGGAACAATTGCATTTTCCATTGCAAAATCTATGCTCTGCATTACGGAAGAAGATGCACCTGCTCCAAAACCGTAACGCATTTCTCCTACGAGGTCTGACGAAAACCAAACAAAATGTACCCCTGCCCGCAGACCTCCAACGACTCAATCCACATGAACATTCCTGTTGACGGACCGAATTGTAATCCAGGTGCTTAACAGTGCCAACAGAAGATGACAAAAGACAACGAGAACTCTGATATTTTTACTGCATCTCCTTTCTCTCCCAATCACCATTGGACTGACTATGCACCCGCCGTATACAAAAAGGACTTACTTATATGATAACTTACCAGTTCTTATTCTATGATCTGTACCCAACGCCCTCGCTACGTAATTCTAGTCTGATATTGCATTACGATGACTTTTTCTGCAACGAACTTAACGATGAACCCGCCTACTAAATGATGAGATTTTTCAATATGATGTTTACAATGTGATGTTTATGTACAGTTCTTTCGCCTAAATCCCCTCTCCCTTACTTATGATCGCTGCATATAGATGTAGATAGGAAATAGGCCAGCAAGATGTCTTGGAAATGTTAAAGGGAGGACTGTAGAAAATAAATACAAACTTGGTGAACATTATCGGCGCCATCTTGCCCCCTTTTCCAAACCCATTCGTGCGCGTAAGCGGCAGCCATTTTGAGCACCATGGCCTCCCTGCCCCTCGCTGATAGCCAGCGCGTCTCTCTCTCTCCTAACCTCGCAAGCATCCCCCGCACGCTGACAACCCCCGCTCTCTCATGCCTTGGGTCATAAACCCCTCTTCAGCGCAGCTTCCCCACGGAATCCCATCCTGTTCCCAGCGCGACACCTCCCCTCATTCCTTTCATGGCCTCAAACCCTTTTGATGCAAACCCCCTTTTCCTGTGTCCCCGTTTGTCTTCCCTGTTCCCAGGCCGCCACCTGGCTCTGCGGATACTGTTTATTACCCCGTACAGTAGGAAGTTTCCCCCCCCCATCAAAAGACCCCCGAACCGATCAAAGCCCCCACCCCATGAGATCCGATCAACCCCATGCATTCCGTGAATCGGCGGAATGCCCTGCTGTGCGACAACCATCACCTGTTGTGACCGGGGTGGGGAATCCAACTGTAAATGTATATGGGAACGGGTCTGAAGGGGAGATTCCGAGGATGTTCTTTCAAGTACTAAAGTATTGCGAGAATGTGTTATGTGCAATAAAGGTCGTAAACCCTAGTATAAGAGGCCAGGCCTCAGAGATGTGGTTAGAGCACCTCGTGACGATACTTGCTGTCTGAATTGATGTGTTCTCCTCCGGAGAGAATAAAATCCTCGTTTCCTGCCTTCCAGTCTCCAGCGCCTGCTTCTTCATTGATTAATATTGGTGGGTCATAGAGGCGATACCGCCGGGCAACATAAAAGGGTCTTTGGTTACCGGTTGTCTTTGGAACCCTTTTTAACAGAGTCAATACCAAAGCGCGTTTCAATTTTCCACTCGCCGATGTAACGGAGTAAAATGGAATAACCGGCCTCTCTCTGCTAGGATCCAGGAGCAGACGAGCAGCAGCTCTCAACAACAGGAAACCAAACAAACACTGTGAGAACAAAATCACGAACAAAGTTGAATGGACCCACCCAGCCTTTATAGGACCACGCCCCCCCATCAGGACTTCTGGGAATTGTACTTCCTATATTTTAGGCAGGTGCCTTGGCAGATCCTGACACTCTTGTCTAGTTCGTACAAATACGGTGTCACAAAATGCAGAAAGTAGTCCACTTATGAATCCTCTAAAACGATCACATGTACATCTATGCTGTTTGGGAGGTGCGTATATATGAACCTTCCAGTGATGGAGATGGTGGAAAAGAATATATATAAAGAGGTTATTTGAAAAAAATCGTGAGGGAAGCCAAATATCTCCCCTTAAAGGAATCTTATGCTAAAGTGATAGTGCTCTAGTGCAAATAAAATAGCAACAATGTCAAGGAATGTGACATGTGCTATAAGAATTGTCTCATGCTGCGCTGTGTGTGGTCCAGTATATAATGACAATAGTACATACAGATGAGTGAATAACAGGAATGGTACTATTGAGGGCACCCCAAGCCTGGGGAACCTACAGAAAATTGCGGAGATCTTCCCCCATGTTGAGTCCTCCCGTGTTTTACTGTTGAGTCTAATGATGTATTTGGACTCTAGCTGCCTTAATATTTTATCTGTGTCGCCTCCTATTTTAGATTGTGTAATTGCATCTATCACAAAATAGGATAGATGGGATAGATCCTTGTTATGAAAGGTTGCGAAATGTCGCGCTACTGGATAAGCTTGGTCTGAGTTGACAATAGCTCTAATGTGCTGAAGAATGCAGACGTGGGCTTGATGTTTAGTGCTACCCACGTACGCCAGATTACAACTACATTTCACACATAAACCGCATATTCGGTGCGACATGTAAAATGGGCCCTGATTGAAATAGGAGTTTTCTCAAATATGGTGTTGTAAGTGGTGGTGTTGACCCCAAACTTACAGGCCCTACATGAACTGCATTTGAAAAATCCCTTACGCGGGGACAACCAGTTAGCGGATTTCTTAGTTTCAGGGCTGCTACTGACTAATTCGTTGCACATAGAAAATGCGCGTCTGAATGTAATTGTGGGAGTCGTGGGCATGATTTCCTTAAGTATTTGGTCCGTTAAAATTATGTACCATTCCTGTTTCACTATTTTGGCAATTTGCTTTGCCTGACGACTGTAACCTGTGATGAGTTTTATAGGTTCCACTACTGGGTCTGGTAATGTGTCAGCCACCATGTTTCCATTGGGGTCAAGGAGTTCCAGACGGTTGAGCGAGTTAGCTTTGCTCATAGCTATATCCAGTTTGGTAGGATTATACCCTCTAGCTATGAGTCTATGTTTGGCTTCTAGTTGTTGATGGTCCCTGTGTGTGGAAGTGGTACAAGTACGATGTATTCTTAAGAATTCCCCATAGGGGATGCTGGCGATGTTGTGGCTAGGATGAAAACTGCTCGCATGAAGAATGGAATTGCCTGATGTGCTCTTTCTGAAAAGACTACTGGTGATGTGGTTATCTTCTACTGCTACATGCACATCAAGGAAATCTGCTTCAGTTCTAATCATGTGAGCTGTAAATTTCAAATGAAGCTGGTTGTCATTAATTTGTTCGACAAAATCAATTGCTGCTTGCATCGTGCCTTGCCATAGGATAAATACATCGTCAATGTACCTCCAATATTTTTAAATATTAGTAGACCAGATGTCTGCAAATAGTACCCTGAGGACGTGTTCCTCCCACCAGCCTACGTGGAGCCCCGTGTAGCTGGGGGAGAAACACGCCCCCATAGCCACTCCACTCAATTGTTTATAAGCTGTATTATTGAATAAGAAGATGTTGTTGTTTAAACATTCCTCAAGCATTTTCAATAACATACAGTTATGATTGTACATCTCAACCGGTCTTTTGCCCAAATAGTATTTAGTGGCCTTCATGTCATCTGTGTGATCTATGCTCGTATAGAGCGTTGCTATATCCATGGTTATAAACATAACATTTTCAGACCAGACACATTTACTCAATAGATAAAGGAACTCAGTTGTATCCTTTAAATAAGCAGGTAGTGTAGTTACAAATTCTTGAAGGTGAAAGTCTATATATTTAGATGTGTTCTCAAATAGGCTGTTGATAGAAGATACAATTGGCCTACCTGGGATAGAAAATTCTTGTTTGTGTACTTTGGGGACAAAATAAATGTTCGGTATGGTAGGATGTTCTTTCCATAAAAATTTATGTTCGTCCCTAGATAGCAAACCTTCACGTTTCCATTGATTCAAATCGTTTTTATATTGACCCTGGATGTCAGTTATAGTTTTCATATCCAGTCTGGTGTAACATAGTTTATCATCCAGATGTCTTGTTGCGTGTTTATCTAGGTTCCTGATCGATACTGCGACCTTATGCCCCTATTCGGCTATAAATCCATTCATTCCCTATATTGGCATAACCGTTCAAGTGCGATATTCAGAAAGTCATCTCTGGCCTCACACGAACAGAGCCACTTTCCAGAATAGTTCTCTGCCACTTCCTTTGCAACCAATTAGTGCAATGACAGAGCAGAAGTCACTATCTGATATTCCTAGATTAACACTCCGAGTTCTTCAACAAGATAAAAACTCAGCAAACCTAGAAATCCCCGCTTGCTGTGTTTTGATTAGTAATGGAACTCTAATGAGCAACTGATAGCTATCACTTCCTAATGACATCTTTAATTGACGTCTTATGTCCAGCAAACTTGCGTCAAACCAGGCACCTGTCAGGTATAAATATTACCAACGTTGCCTTAAGCAATAGCTTGTTAATGCAGCCTGCTACCCTGTTGCTAGCTGTTGTATGCTGTATGCACTCTGCTGCTGCAGCCTGCTGCCCCGCTGCTGTTGGTGAAGCTACTGATACCATTATCGCTGCTAAAGCGCGAACGATGGTGTGGTGAGCTTAGGAGCTGAACAGCCGTCCCTCTGCGAAGAGCCCAGCAGATGCCAAGCTGCCCGCGGACGCTGTCCCCCCTCCTCCTCTCGACGCGCTGAACAGAGAAATCCAGCTCCAGCGTTTCTAGTCTGCCCTCGCGGGTGACTGGGATACCGAGTTCCCCCTGAAGGAAATACCAGACTTCCATCATTCTATTCAGAGGTATGGTGTTGACTAAACCCTTAGATGAGAATTCTTGAAGCAAACCTTGGCAAAACCAACTTAACTTAAAACTACTTACTTACTCCCCTTCCACGTGTTAGGCTTAGGTCAGGCACACTGGGGTAGGCTTAGTTAGAAGCACCAGTTGAGTATTTTAGCCTAATGTATATATGACTGTATATATGTTTTATTACTTTTAACCATTGTATGGCTAAGAAACCATATCAATGCTTTTACAGTATTATTTCGCAATACTTATCTTACTGTACGTACTTTTTATAATAACAAGTCTTGCAATTGTGGCAATACATTTCTCTTGTACGAGAAGAAAGACTGTTCAATAAATGTTAACCCTTTATTGACAAACGCCCGTCTCTCTATTCTCTACATATCGTGATAGTAAACTGCACTAATCTGACTGAGTGAAATACATGTCTATTGTTTCACACAACCCTAGAGATTGACTCTTGATCTGAGGAGCAAAGTTGTCATGTTGCACGGTTGTTGGAAAGCTGAATCCCTTCTTGTCTGTGCCAGGGAAGCTGATCACTTCCTATACAGAGAAGAAAGTTTCCAGTGACCTCTGAGCTAGTTGGTAACACACCCAATTAAGTTTAGCATAGTCAGTGGAGGCCTGGAATATCCGCAGTTCCACGTCGATACTACTGTTTATGTTATTCCAATGCGCAGGGCCTAGTGGGAAACTAGGAACTACACTACATGGCGCCCAAATTTTTGGTAAGGCGATAAACTAACGCAAGACGTTAGAGTAACTCAGTCGTGCATATTTCACACAGACCCCTTTCTCCCGTAAATACTCCAATAGACGTCTGGAGTGGGTGAAAGGTTAAAATCCGCCCGAACTCAGTAGGAAGAGAATCCTATGTAAAGCTCTGGTTTATTCAACGTTGAAGGATACAGTGTTCCAAAATATTGTGCACCTAATCTTTGTCTCCTTGGAGACCTACTCTGCAAAGCCTGCATTTATAAAATGACAGACAGTGAAGAAGAAAGGGAAGCAGTTAGACTGGCATCCCTACTAATAGAGGAGGACTCGAGTCTCCTACAGACTGACCCGGATGCAATTATCATCCCGGTCCACTTAAGAAAATCTATAACGTTAAAACTTATAGAAAACGGACTGACACCACAAGGTGGTACAGTAATTTTCGTGATAGAGGCTCACGAATATCGGCAGACAGAGGTATTCTATTCATGGATAAACTTTCCAGCGGCAAACGCTACAACAAAAGAGTTTCACTATTACAAAATAGAGGAACCTCCGGAAGAGTACGCTCCTTTCGAGGAGATTGAAATTCCACTTAAATTTCAAGAGCACCTGCTCTGGTTTAATGGCGCCCTAAAACATAATGATCACATTACCAGGCTCGGTCCACTAGGTAGACCAGGAGCAACGTGGCCGGTTCTAGCCAGCTACACACCACATCCGGACATTGTAAAAATGTCAAAGGAAGAGCTGTTAGTACAGCTAAAAACACTAATTAAAATACATAGGCAATTAGTCCAATATGTAATGCGGACTGCAACAGTCCAGCCAGCTGTTAATGTACCACAGCTGACCCCTCATCAGGGGAACACTAATAAAATTACACCACAGAACATACAGTCATGTCTTGGTAAAACACCCGTAAAACGGGAACAAATTCCTTTCTGGTTAGCACAGAAAATCACTCAAATAGAGGCAGTATTTCCTGATACTACCCCTATAGAGAAACACAGAATCTTGACAATCTGCCTTCCTATGGGAATCGCACCACACGTGGAGGACTGCGACACTTGGGGTACAGTCTTTGCTTCCATTTACACAAAAACACACGGTGTTCCATCTATGGCGGTAATACCAGAAGTGCTAAAACAGATTCAAAATGAATACGGTCCAGAGCCCGCTTTAAATCTAGGTATGAAATTACTGAAAGACTTCAAGCAGGTCTCGGCTATATTATTAGCCAACATAAAAGGAGAAGCAGCATCTGTGGCGATCCGCCAGAAGTTGAAGGAAACAGATATAAAAGATCCTGTTGAGCTTGCAAAAATCATAGAAAAATGCTATGAAGAATTAGGTAGAGACAGCTTGGGTGGAAAACCAGTTAAGCCCCAACTGCTCGAAAATCCTGAAAAATTATTTATTAAAAATAATTCAAACACTCCTAAAAAGAGCTGGGATGGAAATAAACAATCCACTCCCAAGGAAAAAGTTTTCCAGTCCAGAGGAAGGTCTCCTCGACGGAGGGAAAGAACTCCGACTCGAGAACGCCAGTCTCCCCAGAGGGAGCCCTCTGAGAAAAGATATAACCTTAGAAATAGGGATAATCTGAAAAAACCTGATAGATATCAAAGTATTGATACACGTCTCTCTCGATCTTTTCCACAGAATTCGGAAAGAAGAGGACGGTCAGACCCAGGAGAGCACACCAAGTCCAAAGACAAGGAACCTGCTCAGAGTAAAAAATCTCAATTTCAGAAAAAGAAGGTAGCCAGTATTAGAGTAATCAACCATGCCGAGAATACTGAGGACACAGTTGAAAAACGGGGAGTGGGCATTGACAATGTTGGACAGTGCAGCAGAAATCAGTATAGCGCGCAAGATCTTGATGAGTCATCTGGAGACAGTGGACACGAATGAATACATTCAGGTTGAAACTGCCGACACCAGACTTAGCGAGCCCCATAAAATATACGAAATAACATTGCGTATAGAGGGTGATAAGACTAGGAAAATAAGAGGTCTATTTTGGGATAAGCTCTCAAAAGGCTATGATATTCTGCTAGCTGAAAAAGATTGGCCCCCAGAGTTTGTCAGGGAGTGCCCTCGTGGCGAAGAAATGATTATGCCTGCCTTCTCGAATCACATTCCGATTCACAAAAAATATACATATGCAAGGAAATGGGCAGTGGCAAAGGCACCTGCATTATATAAAAATCATGTAGGATGGGATGAGGACTCAACTCCTCACAAAATCCAATTAAAAAGTGAACCAACTGCCCAACGGCAGTATCCCATTAAGCAAGAAGCTAAAAAACAAGTCAGGGAGATTTTAGATCAACTTGAATACCAGGGGGTGATTGAAACATGCACCTCTCAAATGAACAATCCTTTGTTTCCTGTCTCCAAGCCAGACAATTCATATCGTCTAGTTTTGGACTACAGACATCTTAATGCATGTTGCAAAACATTTGCAGTACAAAACTTGCATAGTGCAGCCCTAATGAATAACATAGTTAGGAAAAAATATAAAACGACATTAGACATATCTAATGGTTTCTTTTGTCAAAACATTGCACCAGAAAGCAGATATTTGACCGCTTTCTCTGCATTTGGGTCGCAGAAAAAATTCTGTCGACTCCCACAGGGGTTCAAGAACAGCCCAGGACTATTCTCAGCTAGGGTAACAGAGTTACTACAAATATACGATGATGAGGCATTATCTTACGTAGATGATATCTATCTCACAGACGACGACTTGGATACTCACTTGAAAAGAGTGAACACCATTATACTTGGGTTCGCAGCAGAGGGTTACAAATTCAACTTTAAAAAGTCTCGAATTGCCCATCTGACAGTACTATTCTTAGGGTACGAATTATCAAGTGAAGGGAAAAGCCTAGCGGACAACTTCTTAGAGAAGTGCGCTGTACTCCAAGCCCCAAAAACGCTGAAGAATTTACAATCCATACTAGGATTTCTGAATTTCGGAAGAACTTACATACTGAATTACGCAGAGAGGGTTAAACCTCTCTACGAACTAATTAAACCTGATTTTAAACAAATCAATTGGACTCAAAAACACACAGAAATTTTGAGATCACTGCAAACAGACATGTTAGCAAAAACAAAATTAGATACACGTGACAACACACGTGACCTTGTAATCCGAGTCATCCCAGGAAGATGCGGATTCACGTACCTAACCTCTAATGAGGGAGAAAAGGTACCAATTTCAATTAAATCTCACTTGTACACACAAGCAGAAGAAACATTCAGTCACAAAGAAAGAACTGTGAAAGCAGTGCAAATCGCATTAGCAAATGAACGAGAACTAGCACACGGCAAACGGATTAATATCCTTACAGCGGAATCCGCCTTCGAGGCGCTATTCAGCCCAGTAAACCTGCCTACAGTGTCACTGGATCCGAAATGGATACAGTATGTAGATTCTCTAGGAGCGGAAGATGTGAAATACTATTTCGCCCCGCAATTCGAAGAACTGAATGATTTAGAATATGAAGAAGAATATCCTCTGCCAATCGAACTTATGCCTCTCCCACAATACGCCTGTATAATCTATACAGATGGATTTGTACAACATTTCAACGTAGAGAGCAAATCCTACGATGCAGCCTGTGCGATCATTAAAGGTCGTTGGCTGTGCGGTAAATTCAGACCGAAAGTAACAAAAACTGAATCATTGAGAAACTGTTCGGCTCAGAGAGCTGAAATCAGATGTTTAAAGATGGCGCTCGAAAATGCAGAACGTGAATTCCCGACACTTATCGTGTGCGATTCTCATTTTTGCGTCAACTCTTACAACAATAAACTGCAGAGGTGGATTAAAATGATTACAAAGATGACACAGGTGCCACAATAAAGCATAAATTGCTCTGGAAACAGGTATCTTTTATACAAAGAACTACAAAAGACTCACGTGATTCACGCACAGAGTCTTCAACGTGATGACGTTCACGTTGCAGGGAATTCATTGGCTAATACAGCTACGGCGGAAGCAACTAACCCGGCTTCCGTAGCCACAAAAAGCGTACAGAAAAATACATAGACGGGGAAACCATGCTGGCAGTAAAAACGACCGTAAAAGGCGACTGTGCAGCACTACCCGTAAACTATCCACTCAATTATGCATACGTAATAAATGCAAACTCCGTTCCTTTTGCTCGAATCCCTGGAGTGGGGGACAGAGTAATTCCAAACAGGAGCAGGAGGGGCTTCCTCTTACTGGAAGCACACATGGGGTTGGGTCTGAGACACCAAACAATCAAGGTTTCTCTGAAAGAATTACAATCAGAGTACTGGTGGCCAGGAATGAGTATAGATATTCAATGTTTTTTTTTTCAAAACCAAGTTTATTGAGCATAGGAGTATCAAGAATGTGGTATCTCCACACACCAAGATCACCACAACAGTATCAATGTAACGATGACATAGACAGTAAAGGATGAAGCAAATGCCAAATAAGCTCAGGTTTTAGAAATGCCCCAGCAGCCTACTCTAACCCCCAACTACACCCCCCCGTACCCAATACTCCCCCCCACCACACGTGTACAAAAGAGCAGCAAAGGAAAGGAAAATGCACAAATAATAAGCAGGTATAACGCAGCCAGGGCTCTGCCGCTTCAGGCCATAAGTGTCACTGTGATCAAATGTCCTCCTCCTGCTCCGCCGGGGGGTCCAAGGACAGGCCACGGTAGTCGGCCCACCGCTTCCAGATCTTGAAATGTTTGCGCGGGCAGCCCCGCGCCTCAAAGATCGGCTTCTCCAGGCCCATGAAATAGTCTAACCCAGCCTTCCATGCAGACAGGGGGGGGGCCCTCACAGACTTCCATGCCCGAGCCAGGTCTCGTTTGGCCACCACCAGCCCCAGGAGCAACAGATGACGCTTATAAATGTTGCCCCCAACCCCTTCCATAATATGCAGCAGGCCCAGCCGGTGGGTACGCGGAAGATCCCAACCCAGGACCTCAGCCAGGCAACTCCACACGCCCCTCCAGAATCCAGTCAGGCGCCCACACGACCACACCGTATGCAACAGGGAGCCAGGCACTTCCCCACAGCGCAGGCATTCCGGTGACGCAATCAAGCCAGCCTTCCACAGACGCTCACGCGTATAATAAGCACGGTGCAGGTATTTGAATTGGATTAGGCGGAGCCGAACCGCAATGGCGGTGCCGCGCGGGGATTCCAGCGCCTCCCTCCAATCGTCCTCATCAAGGGCGCCCACGTCCACCTCCCACGCCTCCCGAAGGGAGCGGAGAGTGAAGGAGCAGTGGATAACAAGTGTCTGATAAATCCTAGAGACTTTCTTGTCTCCCAAGTCTCCCATAAACACTTTTGCCTCAATCGGGCTGAACTCCGGCAGGGAGTCGAGGCCGGCAATGCTCGGGATGAGGGCATGCCGCAGCTGGAGGTAGCGGAAGAACTGGGACTGGGGCATCTGGAACTCCGCGCGGAGTTCCTCGAAGGACTTGAGGGTGGTGCCGGACATGACCTGGCCCAGTTGTGTAACTCCAATAGCCTCCCAGCCCTCAAATCCTGCTAGGGCCGCCAGTTCCGGAAGCAGGCCATTGTGCCACAGCGGCGTTTCAGCTGTTAATCTGCCCCACCAACCCATGCGGCGCAGGGATTGCCGCCACACCACAAATACCACTTTAGTGACCGATGGCAATCCACGGCGTATGCGAGCCGAATAAAGAATAGTGTGAAGCGTGCGATCTCCCATGAGCAGTCGCTCCAGGGCATAGGCCGGGTCACCTCTGTCTCCATACCACCATTCATTGAGGACAAGTAGGTGAGACGCTTGGTAATAGGAGAGGAGGTCCGAGGTGGCCAGGCCACCACAGTATGTGGATAGAAAGCACGTCTTCAAGGCCACCCTGGCCGCACCACCGTCCCACAGGAAGCGGCCCAGCACCGAGTTAACCTGGCGGAACCACTCCATGCCAATGGGGTGTGGGAAGTTCTGGAGTTGGTATAGAAGCCTTGGCAGTGCTACCATCTTAAAGATGGCCGACCTCCCGAAGATTGTGAGGGGCATTCTGGACCAAGTTTTAACATCCGTCTGGACCCGTTCCCACACCGGCAAGACACCACGCGCCCAGGCCACGGCCCGCGAGTCCGAAAGAAAAACGCCTAGATATTTTAGGCCATCTGTCGCCACACGCAATTCGGCGGCCCATGGGTCAGCAACCACTCCGCCACCCAAAAGCCACAGGGTCGATTTGTTCAGATTAAGGTGAAGCCCCGAGGCCTCGCCAAACCCCCGCATGATCTCCAAAACCCGGGGACCCGAGCGCCGCAGATCAGTAAGGAATAGAAGGACGTCATCTGCATATAGTGCAATCCTATCCGCCAGGTCGTCGCTCCAGACAAAGCCACGTAGTTGGGCGTCCGTTCGTATCCGCGACGCCAGGGGCTCCATGGCGAGGGCAAATAGGTAGGGGGACAGCGGGCAACCCTGTAGAGTACCACGACCGATGCGGAAGCGCCCAGAGACAGCGCCGGCCACGCGGACCGAAGCTGTAACATTAGTGTAGAGGAGACGAATATATGACAGGAAGACAGGTCCTAGATTAAGGCGGGCCAACAAGGTGAACAGATATGCCCAACTCACCGAATCGAAGGCTCGGTCCATGTCCGCAAGAAGGAGTGCTGCCTGTTCATCCCTAGCACCCATGGCGTCAACCGCCGCCTGCGCCCGTCGGATATTATGCCGGGTGGCCCTGTGCGGCATGAATCCGGCCTGGTCAGGGTGGACCAGGTCAGCAATGTGAGGCAGAGGGCGGTTCGCTAGGGCCTTCGCCAAGATCTTGGCCTCGATGTTGAGAAGGGAGATCGGCCTGTAGGAATCATGTCGGTCCGGCGCCCTGCCCGGCTTCAAAAACACCACTATCTCTGCATGGCGCCAGTCTGGTGGCAACTCGCCCTGTGCCCGTGCCGCCTCCAGGGCGCTGCGAAAATGGGGACCCAGCTGGACGTGGAACTTTTTGTAAAATTCACTAGGATAACCGCTCGGGCCAGGCGCCTTGCCAGTGCGCAATTGACCAAGGGCCTCCCCGAGTTCCTCAGATGTAAGCGGGGCCTCCAAGGCGGTTCTGGTCTCGTCGGGGACAGCCTGCGGGAGCAGGTCATCTAGGTATGAGGCAATCTCGTCCACCATCAAAGGATCACGAGGAGCGTATTGCGCCTCGTAGTAGCGGGCGAAGCTAGCCGCCAGCAAATCTGGGTCGGTCATGACCGAGCCGTCGTCCGCCGTGAGACCAGGCAGCACAAGGGGCTGGAAAGTCGCCTGGCACAGCCTATGCAACATGGTGCAGGACTTGTCGCCCCACTGGTACACCCTGCTGCGTGTGGCGAGCCACGCCAGTCGGGCCTCCTCGTACAGGACTGAGGCATACGTCTGTTGGGCCTGCAGGAGCTGTCTCACGACGCCCTCATCAACCCCCGAGCCGACCACGCTGCTCCAGCTCCTCGACGCGGGCTGCAGCAGTCACAATGGCCTCCCGGTGTTGTCGCCGAGCTGCCACACACCAAGCTATATCAACGCCCCGGAGCGTAGGCTTCAGCGCCTCCCACACAACCAGTGCGTCGACGTCCCCCACCAAATTCTCGCGCCAGAAGTGGTCAATCGCCTCGTGTAAATGGTTCACATACTCCGGCCGCTGCAGCTGCCAGGAGGACATACGCCAGCGAAAAGGTTGTCGTTTAGAGGGGAGGGTCACGGTGGCCAGGACAGGGGAATGATCCGAGAGGCCTCTGGGGAGTTTCACGGCATCCCGGACGCGACTCAGGCAGGCACCCGGCACAAACAAATAATCCAGTCTCGAGAAGGACCCATGCACCGCCGACACATACGTGAATGCACGCACCGCAGGGTGAAAATGCCGCCAAACATCAATCCAGCCCAGACCACTCACAGTCGCACTCAATCTGGTGGGAGCAGCCGCAGGGGGGGGGTCAGACACAACAGGAGCTCATCTCAGGCGATCCAGGCCCACATCCATAACCTCGTTCCAATCGCCTCCAACCATAGTCAGAACCTCCGGGATCTCATCCCACAGCGCGAACAGCCGCTCGGACAAGGCCCATAGCAGGGGGGGAGGGGCGTACACACTACCAAAGACCACTGGCTCGGAACCCAGCAGGCCCTTGATAAAGACATACCGGCCCTGAGGATCAATCCATTGTTTCTCATGAACATAAGCCACCCTACGGTGTACCAGTATGGCCACCCCCCGCGACCCCCTTGTGAAGCCCGCATGATAAACCTGTTGATATCCAAACCTCTGGAGGCTAAGGGCCTTAGAACCCAGCATGTGAGTCTCCTGGAGCAGGAGCACATCCACCATCTCCCTCTTCCCCCATCGCAGCACAGCCCCACGCTTGATTTTATCCAGGATACCCCTCACATTCCATGTCACAACCCGCAGGGTCTTTTGAGGAGACATAGTCACAGTATCAGCCATTATCATCACAAAGTCTAGAACCTGGCCCTCCGTCCCACCCTGGCGCAACCCGCAAACCAACCAAAAGCAAAGCCTCAGACACGTGTGGTCCCACCCCCCCAGCCCATACACTCAGCAACCCCCCCCAACCCCGAGCCCCCCCAACATTCGCAACACAAGAGCCTCCCCCCACACCCCACACCCACCACCCCAATACCTCAGAGAACATTGAAGTATCTGTCGCGGCATGGAGAGACCCGGGTCCAAAACAGAGGACCCAGGGCCCGCCATACCAATGGATCCCAACAACCCAACCATGACATACACACCACCCCCCCCAACAACACTCACATCCGTGAGGGTCTGAGGCCCACAAACAGCACCCCCCGTGCCCCACTGTGTCCCCATGAAAACAACTGGAGTCTTCACATGGGAACCGACCGGCATACAAAAGACAGAATAGAACAGTCTCACCAGCCAAAGTAGGGTAATTCAGTGTTCAGCAAAAAGGGTCTAGTCCCAGCAAAGTTCAGATACCCGCATCGGAGTGCTCCGAGTCCCTGGCACCACCCGACTGCGATGCACTGGCGGAGGCCGACCTCTTCTTAGAGCGAGACCTCCGATGGCGGCCCTTCCTGTTCGGGCGATCCGTCCGCTCCGGCGACGATCCTTGGGACCTGCCCGGGTCCAGTCCCGGCTGGGGGTGCGGCCGGAGTCGCACCCCTTCGTCGGTCCAGCGAAACACCTCCTCCGGCGAATCAAAGAAATGAGTCCGGGACTGATACACCACCCGCAGGCGGGCCGGATACAGGAGAGAGTATTGGAGCTTGAGGCCCCTCAGCTTAGCCTTAGTCCATGAAGGATTGTCTCCGCTACTGCACCATCTTCGTGTAGTCCGGGAAAATCATGATGGTATGATTCTCGAAGGCGAGCGAGCCCTTGTTCCTCGCCTCCCGCAGGATAACATCCCGGTCATGGTAATTTAGCAGCCGGGCGATGACTGGCCGAGGGCGCTCACCCTCCGGCGGCCGCTGGGTCAGAGCCCTGTGGGCCCTCTCGATCACGAAGCACGTAGATAGTGCCCCTTCGGGGAGCCAGCTCTCTAGCCACTGGGTCAAGAACCCCTCCATGTCGTCCTCCTCACACCGCTCCGGAAAGCCGATGAAGCGGAGGTTGTTCCTCCGCGCGCGCCCTTCGGCATCCTCCACACGGGCCGCCAGTGTCTTTTGAACTCCCTCAACCTCCGCCAATCGTTTCTTTAAGGCGCCAACGTCAGCCTCGGTCGCTGTGATGCGGGTCTCAGCCCCGGTGATCCGCTCCACCGCGTTGCGGAGGTCCTGGCGCAGGAGCATGACATCCGCCCCGACCGCCCCAATTTTGGCATCAAGCATGTCCCGGGACTGGGTGATGGCCGCCAATATAGCTGCATTGTCCGGTCCAGGGCCACCGCTGCCACCGGCCGCCCCAGAGCCGCCACTCGGCCCGGTGAATTTGTCGATGGGGCCATGTTTAGGCGGGCCACCTCCTCGGTCCCTGGTCATGGCACACGCTAGGCAGGACGGACACCACCCCGGAGCCGTCTGGCACTGTCGCAAGTCCCGGGTGGAACGGCAACAATGAAGTCTCAAAGGAGGAGGCGGGCCGGTCGGCACAGGTCCGGTGTCGCGAAAATCGAGGTCCCAGCTTCACCCAAGCGGGACAGGCCTCACCCACACTCGTCACCACGAGCGGCCGTCCAAGGCTAAGGAATAAGCTGCGGCTCCGTGTTCCGTGGGCAGCCGTAGCCTGCGGGCCGAGCCAAGAGTGATGTAGCGGATGCCACCACCGTCCGCCAGTCCGTTACCGGCCTCCTCGGAGCTCAAGGACCCCAGTCTCCAGCCGGTCGCGAGGCCCCGCAGTGTCGCCGCCTCTCGCTGGTCACACAGGGGAAGAGTCGTCCTCCCTTAGAGTAGGAGCTAGTGGCGCCGTCTTGGTCTCCAGGCGATCGCAGCTATAGAGTTGAGCCAAGGGCGGCGCAGCAGATGCCACCCACACCCGCCAGACCGCAACCGCCACCAGGCGTCGCGAAACTCGAGGACCCCGGTCTCCGGCCGGTCACCAGGCAGCACGTCGCCGTCGCCTCCCTCCGATCACAAGAAGGGAAGAAATGCAGGATCGATACACCAAAGTAGATAGGAGACTTCACCAGATCGATGCCAATCACTGGGTATCAACAGTGGGCTCGGGGGCCAGGATAAATGATCGAATTAAGTCCGGGCCGGCGGGAGCTCTACAAGGCTGCGACCGCCATCTTCGCCCGCCAAGCCACGCCCCCCGATATTCAATGTTTTGCTCAAAATTGTGAAAACTGCAACAGAGATCGCAGTAATGAACAGGCCAGTGTAGTTTCAGGATCCCTGCTAGACAGCATAAGGCGGTCTATCTGCGCAATCAAAGAAGAGAAGCGCGTCCCATTGTACACAGTTAAGGCTAAACACACTTAAAAAATGAGGCCTCCAGCACTCGGCTGACGCTAGAACGGTTATAAAAGATTTGCGAGTCCATATCGGCATATACGCAATTACCACGTTCCATTCTGACCAGGGTCCTGCTTTCAGCTCTCGAGCTTATAAGGAGGCCATGGCCAGCATGGGAATTGGGTTGCAGTATTCTTGTCCGTCGCACCCCGAAGGGAATAGTGTGGTTGAAAGAAAAAAACGGGACATAAAGCGATCTATAACAGCGAAGGTATTAGGTTCAGGCGCTGGGTGGGTCAAACATTTAATAAGTGTCCAGACTAGTCTTAATAATTTGCCAAGAAATTCTCTAAAAGGTTTCAGCCCATACGAACTATTGTTCGGAATTAGAATGAACATTCAGGACCTCGATAGTCAGATGTCAGTGGTACAAGAAAAGAAAACAGACTTTGACATCAAAGATCGTTTGGCTGTTTTACAGGAACTGAATGAAACAAGAAAATCCTTAAGCAACATAAAGTTAAAGCAACAGCCAGATACCACTGACGAGGCACCACAAGCAACAGCCCCAGCAAGGCCTGTCTGGATTCCAAAGATTGGGGATCTAGTCAGAGAAAAGATCACGGTGAAGAAGGAATTTGGGCCTTCTTATAGAAAAGCAGTACCTGTCTTGGCAGTCACCGGAACAAGATCAGTTGTACTACCGCCCCTTGCTGGTAAAAAGGAGAACAGAGTCGTGTCCATCGACCTGGTAAAACCACAAGCATGTGGCCTATAATCAACAGTAGGCCCAGTGGACTTCCAAGAAACAACAGAATACCCAAACTTGCAACAATCCAAGAGGTTCAAACTGAAAGACTAATCACATTCGATCAGCCTGCAGTGCACAGTGAAGGACTATGCAATAATGCCATGGAACTCGTGCCTCTTGAGACACAGATTGAAACAGTTCGTCAAGAAACAACACCGGTCTACACTAATGTGGCATCAGAAAATGCTACCGAAAGACAGATTGAAAGAACAATCCCATCAATTGACAGAACTGCCTCTGGTTATTTCATCAACTTCGACAACTTCTCTGAAGATCAAAACGACCCCGAAGTGATGCCAGAAACAAACAAGTATTCTAAAGAAAATACAACAGGACTCCTTCAACAAATCAAAGAACTATATCTGGATTCACCGTTGATTGAGCATTGGATTATTTCAGGGGTATTCATACTCCTACTATGCCTAATTTTAGTTTTAATTTTAGGAAAGTTTATTACAATTGAATGGACACAGCAAGTCAGAACATCCACCTAGTCCTGAAACCACACAGATCATCCCATGTGAAGAAAAGAGAACTGTCAACAGTAAATGTCACAGCAATTCCAATACCTGGTGGGGTAGTATGGGAGAAAACAGACTATGAGATATATGGTCCGGTCGAAATCCTGAAGTATCCTCATCAACTGAAGGTTTCCTTAAGTGACTTTGTAACACCTAGTACATTCTCTGATGATTGGGACTTTAACAGTATTAATGACATGATGTCTGATTTAGTAATGTCAGCTAGATTCACAGATCATGATTATTTACAAGGTTCATCTAGTTATGAGCAGCTATTCTGTTACACACACTATGGTGATCATTACTTGCATAAATCTGCACAGCCTAGAAATGTTTTTATGTATAATCAATGGGAACATTGTGCTACACCCCCTAAAAGCAGTTCTAAAGCATTTTTTGAGAAATTCAAATACTTCTCAGGGTTTAACACCAGTAATGCAGAAACGTTTTATTACAAACTGTTAGATAAAACAGGAATGAAAACAATGCTGACAAATTCTAAATTGATATATTCAGAAGCATTTTATGAAAAAAAGATGGCATTTGGTTTTGATTATTGGAAAAATAACATTGAAACGAAAACCATTTGGGGTACAAAAGATTGGCAGGTACAAGGCCTAGAAGCACTATTTAGAACCTGCATGATACCAGAACAAATGATGTTTTTAAATGACACAGTACACCAAACATCCTGTCTTGGCCTAGCTAAGATCAAAGACCTTAAAACACCGTCTATTCCAAAGCCAATACCTGAAAGTACAACTACAGATATTGAGTTAGACGTGTCACAAATTTTACATTTTAACAGAACACATCCTGATTGGAAAAAGTGGTTAATCTGGCCTACTGACACAAACAGCTGTCAAGATAGATTCCTGAATAAAACACAGGGGTTAAAAATGACCAGACTAGACCCGAGATACTCCCAGAGACAACATCCAGGGATAATAACAACATACAGTGTAGGGAAACTCTGCCTTGAATGGCTAACATCATCCACACTGGCTGAAATTAAGCAACACTTGTCTTTACTAAAAGATGTTGCTGATTTGCGCGATTTCATTCTTGGACCACGCAAACAGCGTCAAAAGCGTTTCATAGCGACCAGTATCTATGCTGCGTACAACGAGGCTTGGAAAGTCAAACAAATTGAAACAGTTGAAAAAATACGAGAAATTGATCGTATTCATTTGGAAAAATCACTTTCTGTAGTAGACAATGGGTTAATGACTCTGTCTTCGAGAATATATTAGTTGGACGATATTGTATCCTCTGCCTTTGATGTGATAGATAGAGACTTGCTAATGTTACAACATGGCCAATCTCAATTACGTTCTATTATACAATTAGGCTGGACGCTGCAAAATCTTCGTTCAGGCTATGTGCCTTGGCGTTTAATCAACACAACGTCATTATTTTCCATTTTTAACCTTACTGATAAACAGATCAGTTTGGCACAGAAAGGAGCAGACTATACAATCCTGAGCATCGAAAAACTTGAGAGATTACCATTGACAATGTCAGAGAGTCCTGTCATTGAATGGATAATACACCGAATTATCACTATTCCGATAACAACTTTCCGATTTAAAAAGTGCCTTGAATACATACCTACTGGCCAGTATGAACAATTGGGTAAAGGATATGTAAAATCAGAATGGAAATTACCATACACACATTCTTGCTATAGTGACAGCGACAAAAATGTATTTCTTAGTGGTGACAACTGTAAACATTCACTAAGCGGTATACTTTTGTGTCAGGGTATTAATTTACACGGAGCATGTGATGGAAATTCTAACAACCTTTCATGCCACCAGCTTGTCACACCTGCAACTCAGATAGAGCCCTTCTTTATGCAACTTGCGAACGGGAGTTGCATTCTTAGAACGGATCACAGATGTTGTGGCCTTGTGCCAGGGAAAAGTTATCTAGTAAGCGTAACATCCATGGTCAAATGCTGTATGCAAGCATTGTTCCCGAGTGGGCCTGCAGACACAGTGACTCCCATCTGGCCTCGTCTGAATCTCTATTCTATACGAATTGATACTTTAAGAAAAATGAAGTCTGTGCTTTTGCAGACAACAGTGCCTATAACGTCATCAAAAGAGATGTATGATCTTCTAGTTGCAAGTACAGCTACTGAAGTTCATGAACTTTTATCAACAAATTGCCCCGTGCATTTCGTAGAAATGCTTAGCCAACTCCTTAACATGTCTAGTGCCACAAGCATCCCAGGCATATTTAAGACTATTTTTACGGGACTGCTAACACCTTTTCAAGCAATTTTGGGAATCGTTCCTAATTTTGTACACTCTGTTTTTGGCGGCATACCATTATTTTTGGGACTCGTTGCAGGGATTTTATTTTTGACCGTTCTGCTTCGTTATGCTTCGTTATGACATAGCTCCCATGGGAATGGAAGAGACAATCCTAGCAATGCGCTACCGGGACAGGATAACTAACGTCCTCGGATTGGCTAGGCTGGGAGATCTAAACATGACCTGGTTCCTTTCATTCAGACCCATATGGCAGAATTGTATCTTACCGGTACTTAGATGTATGCTATGCGGAGATGAATGCGTGTTGGACATCTGTCTTTCACTTCCATCAGCAGTACCAATGGACGTCGATACTTTGCTCAGTCCAATAACGGCTCACGCATTGTGTTGTCCCCAGCGGCTACCAATCCTGATGACGGCATTCGTTGAGACTCCTGTACTACGACTAGGTGGTAACAGTGGAGCGAGTGACAAAAGCAACATCACCCAGGTACGACCTTCTGTGAGCATTGCTGCTCCCGACTATGATGACAGCAATCATTCTCACACCTGCCAAGTTACAGCACTATCGAATTTGGTTGAACGGTCACCTGATTTTGTAGACCAATTCTTTGAGAGCCTGTCTGATACGATGTTCTCACCCGTACAGAAACAATAACTTTGGAGAAGCTTTCCGACACACAGCGTTCCCATGAACTCTGAATTCGGCCTTCAGTTTTGATCAACAAAAACTGCTAAAAGCGTTGGAACTCTATTTTTGACCCACCCACCAGCCCCTTATGGCAATGTTTGTTTTGTAATAAAGATTTGCTGAGTTAACCCCCTTTTTTCCGTTTTAGAAAAGTGAAGGAATGTTTTAGCTAAGGATATGACTTCTGTCTGTAGGATACTGTTTTTTCTTTCAGGAGTAAACAGTCATGATACAATTTAGTATGCTGAATGTCTTCCTTCCTTAGTAGTTAAACAACTGTCGTATTTATTTTTTGGTCGGGCGGTAAGGTCATGATCGGTGAGCAGTAATTTCAAGGTCCCTAGAGGGGGGCGCCACCCAGAATGGATGGGAGCGCCCGAGGGGAGGCGGCCATTGGCCCCTCCCACGGGGAGGCGGCACCCACTAAGGATGGGTTGCCTAAGGGGAGACGGCCATAGGCCCCTCCCAGGGGAGGAGGCGGCTATATGCCCCTCCTACTAATTTCCCGGGGGCCGGATATCCGCGACGGCGGATAGAGAGTGTGGGGATGGGGGGGAGTCCACGCTTTCCTTCCTACAGATACTTCACACGGGAACTCAGACGACCTTTAAGATGGCGTCGAGTGGAAAAGGGGCCCCCACCACGACAAGGGAAATTACAGTTGGCAATGAGGGTACAGTCCTCTGCGCATGCGCCACTCACACCGTGAGGGCGAGAGTTTGGTAGTAGGGATCTGACACCGGTTAAGACCTTGCCGTTGGCCCTTAATGCTAGGATGTACAATTTTAATTTAGAATGTATGCATTTGCAGGATGTTAGACTCGGCTAGGAAACCTTTGTATTAGAGATCTGTTAAGGTTAGCCAAAGAACATGCCTTCATCGAAATGTAATAAATGTAAAATTGTACATGATTATGAAACTTTTATTTAATGTTTTAAATTTTGTTTCATATTTTAATAAATACGGCCGGGAGGGTGACTCCCTCCCGCCTTCCAAAAGTTCAAGCCTGCGTCTGACTACCCATCCTTGGGGATTGTGTTGGGAGGGGGTGACGGGCATCCCGGCCATATGACAATTGGCCCCATTGTAGTAACAGCAAATGGTGTATCTTCTCCTGCATCAGAATAGGGCAAGACATTCTGCTTTTGTCTAGGCCCATGCTGGAGAAAATAAAAATAAAATACCTGTCGGAGGCAGAGCATTCATTTGTGTAAAACCTCCATTTATAGGTCATTTAACACATTGTCAAGGTGGATATTTGTGGAGGGTAGAAGTGATAACCACTTTTAAAATAGTATTCAGTTCAGTTTCCGATGTCAAGCATTAATTTTTTGAATTGAACACTTTTTAATATTGACCTTTTTTGGCATGAACAATTCTTTGCTTAAGGTAAAAACTATAACAAACTTACATCAGCCTCTAGCACATTTATTGCAATGCATTTATATGTGATGATTTATCTCGCCCTTCTTCTGTTCAGAGATATTTCATATGTAATTCTTTTTGCATAATCGTTCATTGATTTCATATGCAATAATTTTTGAATGATTTCTATGCTTCAAAAACGTACAGTACCTAAATTTCACGTATTACATTATACGCCTATTTCGAATGCATTTATGTATTTTGGGGTGGGCAATGTTACACATGCATCCTATTGCTCTAGTTTTAGTAATTTGATGAACATGAAAACGTGGAGTGGGTGTTGCGTGTTTATCTAGGTTCCTGATCGATACTGCGACCTTATGCCCCTATTCGGCTATAAATCCATTTATTCCCTATATTGGCATAACCGTTCAAGTGCGATATTCAGAAAGTCATCTCTGGCCTCACACGAACAGAGCCACATTCCAGAATAGTTCTCTGCCACTTCCTTTGCAACCAATTAGTGCAATGTCAGAGCAGAAGTCACTATCTGATATTCCTAGATTAACACTCCGAGTTCTTCAACAAGATAAAAACTCAGCAAACCTGGAAATCCCCGCTTGCTGTGTTTTGATTAGTAATGGAACTCTAATGAGCAACTGATAGCTATCACTTCCTAGTGACATCTTTAATTGACGTCTTATGTCCAGCAAACTTGCGTCAAACCAGGCACCTGTCAGGTATAAATATTACCAACGTTGCCTTAAGCAATAGCTTGTTGCTGCAGCCTGCTACCCTGTTGCTAGCTGTTGTGTGCTGTATGCACTCTGCTGCTGCAGCCTGCTGCCCCGCTGCTGTTGGTGAAGCTACTGATACCATTATCGCTGCTAAAGCACGAACGATGGTGTGGTGAGCTTAGGAGCTGAACAGCCGTCCCTCTGCGAAGAGCCCAGCAGATGCCAAGCTGCCCGCGGACGCTGTCCCCCCTCCTCCTCTCGACGCGCTGAACAGAGAAATCCAGCTCCAGCGTTTCTAGTCTGCCCTCGCGGGTGACTGGGATACCGAGTTCCCCCTGAAGGAAATACCAGACTTCCATCATTCTATTCAGAGGTATGGTGTTGACTAAACCCTTAGATGAGAATTCTTGAAGCAAACCTTGGCAAAACCAACTTAACTTAAAGCTACTTACTTACTCCCGTTCCACGTGTTAGGCTTAGGTCAGGCACACTGGGGTAGGCTTAGTTAGAAGCACCAGTTGAGTATTTTAGCCTAATTTATATATGACTGTATATATGTTTTATTACTTTTAACCATTGTCTGGCTAAGAAACCATATCAATGCTTTTACAGTATTATTTCGCAATACTTATCTTACTGTACGTACTTTTTATAATAACAAGTCTTGCAATTGTGGCAATACATCTCTCCTGTACGAGAAGAAAGACTGTTCAATAAATGTTAACCCTTTATTGACAAACGCCCGTCTCTCTATTCTCTACATATCGTGAAAGTAAACTGCACTAATCTGACTGAGTGAAATACATGTCTATTGTTTCACACGACCCTAGAGATTGACTCTTGATCTGAGGAGCAAAGTTGTCATGTTGCACGGTTGTTGGAAAGCTGAATCCCTTCTTGTCTGTGCCAGGGAAGCTGATCACTTCCTATACAGAGAAGAAAGTTTCCAGTGACCTCTGAGCTAGTTGGTAACACACCCAATTAATTTTAGCATAGTCAGTGGAGGCCTGGAATATCCGCAGTTTCACGTCGATACTACTGTTTATGTTATTCCAATGCGCAGGGCCTAGTGGGAAACTAGGAACTACACTACAGTCTGGAGGCTTCTTCCATATATTCCTTTTTGCCCCATATAACAAAGTTGCCTCCCTTGTTAGATTGATTGATAATTAATGCATCGTTCGTTTTTAATTTACGCATAAGGTTTGAATATTGTCTCATTTTATCACTGACCGGTTGATGCCTTTGTGCAGTTTTTATTTGTAGGAGCTTGACTTCCTCTGTTAGGCGATCTGCATAAATGTCAATTGCGTCTCGTGGCATATTAGGCACAGACGTTGAAGGTGCTCTGAAAGGACTATTGGACGCTTTTCCCACATCGATACCTTCACTTTCTGCAATGTCTTGAGTACTTGCAGATTCCTCATTGTTTCCTTGTAATTCTCGCATAGTGCGCATCAGTGGAATGTCCTTCACTAATAGCCCACTTTGTGTTGTATTTTTCTTTTTTGTCTCCAAGCTGGTTTTGATGGAGTAATATTTTTTAAGTTTAATCTTCCTGATGAATTTGAAGATGTCAATATGAGTGTTACAGTAGTTAAAATTAATCTCTGGGCAGTAAGAGAGACCCAAGGTTAGTGGTTGTTTTTCAGCTTGGTTTAAGTCGATTTTTGTCAAATTTATAATGGTGTTGTCATCTGTTGTTTTTTGTTGTTTCTCCAAAATCGTTTCTTTTGCTGTTGATTTCCTTTTTGCTTGGGTGCGCTTCCTGCGCTGCCGTCACCTTGCATTCCTTCTTTGTTTTGTTGAGGGTTTGGATTCCTGGAGCGTAGGGTCGATTTTCGTTTTATTCTTATATATTCTATTTCCTCGGCTAGGGTCAGTTGACCCATATCCCCTCGTTTTGCACCAGGGTCGCTATCTTCGGATTCATCGTTGCTGGGGACCATGCTACCATCTGTGCTTATTGTATCTGACATGTTTGCATTAGTTTCCGTACTGCGTGTAACAGGAGCAGGTTTGTTATTTGCCCCTCCTCGTTGTTTATGCATGTAGTCGTATTTGCGAGCGAAAGTATATATTTGGCCAAGTTGGTAATCTTGTTCGTCTCTTGCAAACTTGTAGGCTTTCCTTGCCTTCATTTTGTCTTCTTGTTTTTTAAGGCGATCTTTCATCTCTTTGGTTGTTTTGTCAATATAAGCTTTATCTTCTATGTATTCATCCTTAAGCAACTCTCCTTTGATGCGAGTTATTTCATCCAAATTTTGTTGTCCGTCAATTTTTGCATATTTCACCAAAAGACAAACTAATCTCATGGAGGCCTCCAAGTTACTCTCTGCCCAATCTTTCAGTAATAAAGGATTAGGATTCTTGAAATTTGGGACTAACATAATCCGCAGCCCTCGAGGTACACGCCCCACCTCATGATATTTCTCAAGGGATCGTATTTCCCACCACTTGGTGAGCTCGCTGCAGCTATTTTTTTCAAGTCCTTTCATTAACGTTTTCACATCAGAATTTCCATTAGCTTCAATATTTATATTCTTATTGTAGTTCGTTCCTGGACCCACTTTAGGTATATTGTAAACCAGTCCAAACTTCGTAATCAAGAAAGGCGCTGACTCTGTGAATTACTAATCCAAAGTAGATTTATTATTCTCAGTTGCGTTTCGGCTCTCGCCTTGTTCACTACATCTGCACAAACCATTATCTCGGTATATATACACATACATAAAAGCCAGTCGCTTGACAGTTTTCAACTCGAATTTCAATGCCATGGTGATTCTGTAATGACACTCTTGACAGACATAGAAGAGTTATTGACATTCTTTTCTCTCGAGTCATGGCTAACTCATTACTCGTATCACAATAATTTCATTGCTTACTAAATTGGCACGTCTATTGTTTAGACCATGAATACATACAAAATAATACATAAGAGGTGAATTGAATATAAATATATACAAAAACGGCATTACGGACTTTGAAATAATAACGAAACAATTGTTGTCATTGTGTGTGAGCTGAACGCTATGTCAAAACCAGGTATTATGCAGAAAACACAGGCATTCAGGATTCTAATGTTACTACGGGGCTTTTGCTCCGCTGTCCCAATATGATCCTCATGGGAGTAAGTCATATCGGCAATCCACATTACTTACGTGGGTCACCCATCACTCTATGTCAGTGATGTCCGCGCAGTGGTTAGTTAATTAAACACGGTTAGGGATTAGTGTCCCTTGCGATTTGTTTCCTTAACTGTATCACACCTTATCTCAAAGTGGAAAAGAGAAAAGAAAGACTGCGCTGATAGTGTATGGTTTTATGTGACAAGTGTATTATTGCATGTGTCGTGCGTCTCTTGATAGTCTGACTCTGCGTGCTTACTTTAACCATAAACAAAATTTTGGTAAAATTATGAGTTTGTATGTAACAAACTACAGCTTAGCCATGCTGTGAATATAGTGCTCATATGTACAAGTGATGTAAGTTCATATAACTGGTGAACTGCAGATGTTTCTCGGAGTGGTACATGGGTTCGAGACAGTACAGACTGGACTACAGGTGTACATTAAGCGTCTCATCAGCGTTCAACCCATTCGGTAACCGTCGCAATGCCAATTGACGGTTCCCTCCCCTAATGTTCTTGGGTACATTATCAATCACAAAATATGACAGGTCTTGAGTATTTCCTGCGTGTAGATAGTTTATGTGTCTGGCTACCGGGTAAGCCTGATCATCATTGGTTACCGCTCGGAGGTGCTGAAGGATTCTTACGTGTACTGGGTGGATTGTGCTTCCCACGTACCGTGTACCGCAACTACAGACCAACGTACTCTGTTTTACAAGTGTACATGTTCCTGATTCCTGATTATGAATGGTTTTTGTCTGTAAGGTAAAGTTACATTGCTAGTATTGCTTCCATGATTGCATGCTTTGCACTTAGTGCATTTTTTAAACCCCTTTTGGGTCTGTAGCCAATTGTTGGGGTTCCTAATGGCAGGGGCATTGCACACAAGCTGACTCTGCATAGATTTAGCCTTCCTAAAGGTTATCGCGGGTGTTTTACCACAGTGTGGCCCTATAGTTGGATCATTACGTACCAAAAACCAATGCCTAGTTAAGATTTTTCGAAGGTTGGCATGGTACATGTTAAAGCCTGTGATCAGTCTCGGTGGTTGGCATACAGCATTATCATTTTTGGGCACTGTTTTTGGAGGGAAAAGGAGATCTTTCCTTTCTTTGTTTTTACATTTAGTTTCCGCTGTCTCACAGGTTCTTTTACTATACCCTCTCTTTCTTAATCTAGAGAATAAATTCTCCTTTGCTTCTGTCAAACCTTCACTAGATCTGCAGTTGCGGGTCATTCTGAGACATTCCGCGTATGGAATAGACTCCTTGAGTGTCTTAGGGTGGAAACTCTGTGCATGAAGTAATGCATTTCCTGCGGTGGGTTTGCGGTATGTACGTGTTTGTATTTTGTTGTTGTCAATATACAGTTCAAGATCTAGAAATTGTATTGTGGTCATGCTTGTATTACAGGTGAATTTCAGTCAGTCAATATAGCTTTATTCGAATTTGATTCAAAAATCATAAAAGCGTACAGTTTAAAATAATTATAAGTAAAAGCATACATACAATAATACATAATATCTACAAGTTAAAAACTTTTGCCCAGCCTGTGGGAGTAAGTATCGTGGTTATAACGTACTATACACAGGTTAAAAATTAGATCAACCAGTAATTAATAGGGGTTCCAGTACTTAGAACTATAGAGCAATGATTCCTGTCGAGTATGAGTAGGAAAACTTATGCCACTCAATACATGAAGTCCTCTGCCCATTAACATGTTGCACCCTGCCTTTAGACTAGATGTGGGGGCCCACGACATTCTGGGGTAAAAATCGTGCAAATCCCAGACGGAGATTGAGCTATTTCCCACTTGGGGTGCCCAGGTACGCAGGTACGGGACAATGTGTCTCTGCCTAAATCTAACAAGAACTAAATCACCAACTATATCTTTTTGGAGGGAACCCAGCCAGCCCACCCTTCTAACACTCATTATTGTACCCACGAGGTTGGGTGGCAGGGGTCTGTTTTTGGTCAGCCAAAATTTGACCTTGTTCAGCAAGTCGTGTTGTCTCTCGGTTTTCCCTGGAGGAAGTACTGGTACTCCCGCGAGGACACACACAAAAGGAGCTGCCTCCGGGGGGAGTTGGATGGGAGTAACTTTGTTATGCTGTGCTCTAGGAGCAGCGAGTTGCGACAGAGCAGGTATAGGGGAGGTTCTGCGAGGTATTGGGGCTGGTACATTGGAGACTATTGGTTGGGTTAAGACCCTTTTGTCTTGCGTGATTGGCTTTGGGTCTTTCGGAGTAGAAGATGGATGGGAACATTTGGGTGTTACAGTACTTTTATTAGCTAGCAAGGTGGACTTGATGGTTTCTTCCATTCCCGTCAGCCTGTCCCCTAGTGTGTTTATTTTATCTATCAGTGGTGATATGATAGAGCTGACCAGTTGTTCAATAAGGGATAATAGATCCAGCTGTACAGGAGATGCTAGAACAACTAATTTCTCGGCAGTCTCAGGAATCATGGAAGGATTGCTGACTGGAACTGTGGGGCTTAAGCACAATTTTTGAAGTTTAGGTTGGTTCCCCATGTTATTAACCCCATTGCATTTCCTTATAGCGGATGAGGAATCGGGAATAGTGAGCCTTTGGATGTTTTCAATGTTGTCTTTATTAGATGATGGGAGGGGTTGCAAGGAACTTCCGGTGTCGGGTGATACACAGAAGCTTTCGACAGGAAGCGGTGATTCCACTAAAACGTGTGTGGTTTTGCATAGGGAGTTTAGTTCATCTAACCACGAGGACGCTTGGTCTGCGTCTACTGTTTGTGAGGTCAATTGCCTAGTCCATCTATCCTGTGTGGGCTGGGGAGGTAAGCCTTTATCGACTTCTCTCGCAGTGGGCATTGTTGTATTATCCCCCTTGTAAGTCATATTGTGGTTTAGGTCCTAGGAAAAAGGCAAAGTCAGTGGATAATACGCCAAAAAGAAGCAAGTGTTCTTTACCTCCTCTTAACATGAAATCATGAAACAAGGGGGATAGCCCCGTCCCGTCCTCCTCGGGTCTCAGAGGGCCACAGAGGGCCCGCCCTTTACCCGGGCTTAGCCCGGCTAGTCCCGCGATGCGTCCCGCGATGCGTCCCGCGATGCGTTAAGATGGCGAGGTTAAATACACTGAAGTAGGCGGGGTCAGCATGGGAAGAGGCACCAGCTGCAGGTCAGTCCGAGACTGCTGGTCCTCGCAGTCCCGGCGGCCCGCTGCTGTAGTCCCACAAAGCGCTTAGCAACTCCTAGTTCCACTAAACGCTATGGCCAGAGTAGGGGGGGCCAAGACAGAGGGTCTGATGTGAATTCCAAAAAAGAAGTGGGCTGTAAACTGCTGCGAGCGGCGCCCGCGAAGCGGGGGCCGCGAGCAGTTAAGGGGTGATGCAGGTAGGCGGGGTCGGCACGGGAAGAGGCACCAGCTGCAGGTCAGTCCGAGACTGCTGGTCCTCGCAGTCCCGGCGGCCCGCTGCTGTAGTCCCACAAAGTGCTTGGCAACTCCTAGTTCCACTAAACGCTATGGCCAGAGTAGGGGGGCCAAGACCGAGGGTCCGATGTGAATTCCAACAAATAAGTGGGCTGTAAACTGCTGCGAGTGGCCCCCGCGAAGCGGGGGCCGCAAGCAGTCAAGGGCTGATGCAGGTAGGCGGGGTCGGCACGGGAAGAGGCACCAGCTGCAGGTCAGTCCGAGACTGCTGGTCCTCGCAATCCCGGCGGCCCACTGCTGTAGTCCCACAAAGCGCTTGGCAACTCCTAGTTCCACTAAACGCTATGGCCAGAGTAGGGGGGCCAAGACAAAGGGTCCGATGTGAATTCCAACAAAGAAGTGGACTGTAAACTGCTGCAAGCGGCCCCCGCGAAGCGGGGGCCGCGAGCAGATAAGGGCTGATGCAGGTAGGCGGGGTCGACATGGGAAGAGGCACCAGCTGCAGGTCAGTCCGAGGCTGCTGGTCCTTGCAGTCCCGGCGGCCCGCCGCTGTAGTCCCACAAAGCGCTTGGCAACTCCTAGTTCCACTAAACACTATGGCCAGAATAGGGGGTCAAGACAGAGGGTCCGATGTGAATTCCAACAAAGAAGTGAGCTGTAAACTGCTGCGAGCGGCAATGCAGGTGAATTTCAAATTCAATGCATTTTCATTTATTTCAGAAGCAAACTTTTCTGCACTCTCACAGGACCCTTGCCACAGGATGAAAGTGTCATCTATGAACCGTTTGTATAGGATCACATTGGTGGTTATAGCTTCTAACTGTGTGACCATTAACACCTGCTCCACCCACCAGCCCATATGCAAATTCGCATAGCTGGGGGAGAAGCAAGTGCCCATGGCTGAACCCTGCATTTGCTTATAGTGGAGTCTGTCAAACATAAATGTGTTATTTGTTAAGCACCATTCAGTCATTTCTAGTAACATACTAGTGTGATTGTAGAGTGCTATTGGTCTTTTCCCCAGGTAATATTTTAGTGCCCTGAGCCCATCTTTGTGACATATGATTGTATACAAGGATTGTACATCTAGTGTCATAAACACATAGTCATGTTTCCATTCCAAATCATATATTTTACACAGAAAGTCTCCAGTGTCCTTTATGAATGCTGGCAAATCTCTCACTACAGGCTGTAAAAAATGATCAACATAAATACTTGTGTTTTCAAAGAAACTCCCTATGGCAGATATGATGGGTCTTCCGGGGGTTCTTTGTAATTTTTGTGGATTTTTGGGATTAAATAAAATTGTGGAGTCACCGGATAGTCATATATAAAAGCTCCAGATCTCCCCAATCCACAGGAAAGAAAGCAGCACTCACTGGAATATTTACTAAGCGGTTTATTAATCCACAGACAGACGCGTTTCGGATAACCTCCTTCTTCGGTGTCAAAGCATAACACGCTGCACGGCGCCATTTTAATTCATTGTCATAACATCATGAAAACAAATGAGGGACTAGAAGCGCCTAGCTGGAAAGCGGAAAAGGGGGTGGTGATGAACAGAGTGTCTGAATTAAGCAGACCACTCTTACCCAGTCCAAAGATCAGGGCTTGATCCATCACCGTTTTTTAGCTCACTGCACCATCCCAGCTCAGAACCTGGCTACATGCAAATTAGTCTGTTCCTGTCCCAGTGCATGATGGGAACAGGGCAAACCAAACTACCAAGCCAATTCTTATACTGGGAAGGAAGCAAGCTACCGGGGACCGGTTTCTGGCATTTCAGCCGTCGTCGGCCCGGCTTGCATGAATCCTGATGGTGCAGTGAGCAAGGGACTCAAGTCTGAGTATACCTTGCCACACCAATAGTGGGCAAAAACGATTCAGAAAAGGGGGTGGTGATGAAACCAGTATAAGAATTTCTTAATTCAGACACTCTGTTCATCACCACCCCCTTTTCTGAATCGTTTTTGGCCACTATAGGTGTGGCAGGGTATACTCAGACATGAGTCCCTTGCTCACTGCACCATCAGGATTCAAGCAAGCCGGGCCGACGATGGCTGAAATGCCAGAAACCGGTCCCCGGTAGCTTGTCTCCTTTCTGGTGAAGAATTGGCTTGGTAGTTTAGTCTGCCCTGTTCCCATGATGCACTGGGCCAGGGACAGACTGATTTGCATATAGCCAGGTTCTGAGCTGGGATGGTGCAGTGAGCTAAATAACGGTGATGGATCAAGCCGTGATCTTTGGACTGGGTAAGAGTGGTCTGCTTAATTCAGACACTCTGTTCATCACCACCCCCTTTTCTGAATCGTTTTTGGCCACTATAGGTGTGGCAGGGTATACTCAGACATGAGTCCCTTGCTCACTGCACCATCAGGATTCAAGCAAGCCGGGCCGACGATGGCTGAAATGCCAGAAACCGGTCCCCGGTAGCTTGTCTCCTTTCTGGTGAAGAATTGGCTTGGTAGTTTAGTCTGCCCTGTTTCCATGATGCACTGGGCCAGGGACAGACTGTTTTGCATATAGCCAGGTTCTGAGCTGGGATGGTGCAGAGAGCTAAATAACGGTGATGGATCAAGCCCTGATCTTTGGACTGGGTAAGAGTGGTCTGCTTAATTCAGGCACTCTGTTCATCACCACCCCCTTTTATGAATCGTTTTTGGCCACTATAGGTGTGGCAGGGTATACTCAGACATGAGTCCCTTGCTCACTGCACCATCAGGATTCAAGCAAGCCGGGCCGACGACGGCTGAAATGCCAGAAACCGGTCTCCGGTAGCTTGTCTCCTTTCTGGTGAAGAATTGGCTTGGTAGTTTAGTCTGCCCCGTTCCCATGATGCACTGGGCCAGGGACAGGCTGATTTGCATATAGCCAGGTTCTGAGCTGGGATGGTGCAGTGAGCTAAATAACGGTGATGGATCAAGCCTTGATCTTTGGACTGGGTAAGAGTGGTCTGCTTAATTCAGACACTCTGTTCATCACCACCCCCTTTTCTGAATCGTAGCTGGATAGCATGCGCCATGTTGGAAGTATTACCAAGTAATTACAATCAGCAGTCACGTTAATATCACAAATAGCATTCGAAAATTAATGATTCAAACACCCCAATTCATAATTGTGATATTAGAATGGATATAAATTAAATTCAATCATGAGGTAATCAATCTTGCCATGGATCGGCACTGGAAACCTTTAAAGGTTGCCCAAACACCCTCGTTGTTCACAATTGAGTTGATAATGGACCCACAATCATATTAGTTATGACATAATAGATCACAGTTAATAAACCTGTTACATTCCTGTAGAACATCTTTTCACCTTAAAAATATATGATCTTATCCTCGCCCCTCTATTCTTGTGGCATTCACATATACAATACCCCAAAGCCAATTAAAGAAATATATTCCAACTGCTAATCAAAATAGTACCCTCATAATTGATCCAACCAAAAGAAAAGAGTACACACATAGAATATCAGCTTACTCATAGCTCTTCCCAAAAGGACTTTCATATGCCCTCATTAATAAAAACCTCATATATTAAGGATAATTTTAACAACTCCCCTAGTTACCTAGGTGCACCGCCAGCTCTTCCCCACTATTTAGGCCACCTGGGACCTTAGTCTGTAAGTCCACGATATACCAGGACTCCAGTCTACGCAGTTTCTGCATTCTGTCACCTCCTCTGGAACCTTCAGGTATACAGTCCAGGCAAAAATACTGCAACTGATTTCTGTCACTCTTGTGTTTTATGGAGAAATGGCGGGCCACCGGATAAGTGAAGTCCTTGTTCGCGATGGCACGCATGTGCTCCAAAATTCTCAGTTTTACGCGGTTTTGTGAAGTTAATCGCGCTCCCTATGTATTTTAAACCACACGGACATTTCAAACAATAAACTGCAAATGCCGTGTGGCAGGACATGAACTTATTGATTTTTCTTACTTCCTTGGGTCCCTTGACTTCATAAGACAGAGTCCTTTTGCTAAAAGAGCACGCTTTACACCTCCCACAAGGGAAGAATCCTTCCGCTTCCTGTAACGACCCTTGTCTCTTTACGATAGGTTCTAGATGGGGAGATCTGGAGCTTTTGTATTATACGCGGCACACCGACGTGCTGCCGCACCCGCCTGTTGAGTGACTCGCTGTTCTGGTGTATAAGAAGGGGCAATATATATACGACGCTGCGGCCAAAGACACTGTAAGGCTGAGAATGCGGGACAAATACACCACCACAGCCCAGAAAGATACCCCAGCCCTCACCTGAACTCGCAGCACATCGGCCTTCCAATGGGGAAAATGAAAAACACGCCGATAACGGAGCCGCCGACAGCAGGTTAGAAATGTTGCCTGCTGGGAAATGGAGTACACTTGAGGAAACACAACGACTCCGTGCCACGTTTTTGAAGTGCCCCACACTACTTCAGTGTTGGAGAGCATAAAAGACATGGAAAAGGGGACTGTGTGTAACAGAGGCACTGGGACATTGAGGGCGTTTGATAAAGGAAACCCTCCGAAAAGCTTCATGCCCTGATGTTCAACGAATAAAGATAATGGTGTTATGAGCCCCGCTCTGCCTCCTGAATCGGATTCAACTGATGATGATTAGCCGTGGAAATATTTAGCGTGAGGCGGCTTTAAGCGGTGGAGCGCTGGGTAGGCACTCCCTTAAGTGTTCCAGGAGTCGTTGGCATGTATGGAGACTCTTGGACTGCCTTGCGGTACTGAGGCAACAGAGTGACGCTGTCAATCGAACAGTCCATACTTTATGGAGGGAACCGCTACTTTACTGGTATCCCCGACGCTGCGGCCAAAGACACCCTAAGGCTTGGAATGCGGGACGAATACACCACCACAGCCCAGAATGATACCCCAGCCCACACCTGAACTCGTAGCACATCAGCCTTCCAATGGGAAAATGAAAAACACGCCGATAACGGAGCCGCCGACAGCAGGTTAGAAATGCTGCCTGCTGGGAAATGGAGCACACTTGAGGAAACACGACGACTCCGTGCCACGTTTTTGAGGTGCCCCACACTACTTCAGTGTTGGAGAGCATAAAAGACATGGAAAAGGGGACTATGTGTAACAGAGGCACTGGGACATTGAGGGCGTTTGATAAAGGAAACCCTCCGAAACGCGTCATCGCCTGATGTTCAACGAATAAAGATGATGGTGTTATGAGCCCTGCTGTGCCTCCCGAATCTGATTCAACTGATGATGATTAGCTGCGGAAATATTTAGCGTGAGGCGGCTTGAAGCGGCGGAGCGCTGGGTAGGCACTCCCTTAAGTGTTCCAGGAGTTGTTGGCATGTACGGAGACTCTTGGACTGCCTTGCGGTACTGAGGCAACAGAATGACGCTGTCAATCGGACAGTTCATACTTTATGGAGGGAACCGCTACTTTACTGGTATCCCCGGCGCTGCGGCCAAAGACACTGTAAGGCTGGGAATGCGGGACGAATACACCACCACAGCCCAGAATGATATCTCAGCCCTCACCTGAACTCGTAGCACATCGGCCTTCCAATGGGGAAAATGAAAAACACGCCGATAATGGAGCCGCCGACAGCAGGTTAGAAATGCGGCCTGCTGGGAAATGGAGTACACTTGAGGAAACTGACGACTCCGTGCCACGTTTCTGAGGTGCCCCACACTACTTCAGTGTTGGAGAGCATAAAAGACATGGAAAAGGGGACTGTGTGTAACAGAGGCACTGGGACATTGAGGGCGTTTGATAAAGGAAACCCTTCGAAACGCGACATGCCCTGATGTTCAACGAATAAAGATGATGGTGTTATGAGCCCCGCAGTGCCTCCCGAATCTGATTCAACTGATGATGATTAGCTCCGGAAATATTTAGCGTGAGGCGGCTTGAAGCGGCGGAGCGCTGGGTAGGCACTCCCTTAAGTGATCCATGAATCGTTGGCATGTACGGAGACTCTTGGACTGCCTTGCGGGACTGAGGCAACAGAGTGACGCTGTCAATCGGACAGTCCATACTTTATGGAGGGAACCGCTACTTTACTGGTATCCCCGACGCTGCGGCCAAATACACTGTAAGGCTGGGAATGCGGGACGAATACACCACCACAGCCCATAATGATACCCCAGCCGTCACCTGAACTCGTAGCATATCGGCCATCCAGTGGGGAAAATGAAAAACACGCCGATAACGGAGCCGCCAACAGCAGGTTAGAAATGCTGCCTGCTGGGAAATGGAGTACACTTGAGGAAACACGACGACACCGTGCCACGTTTTTGAGGTGCCCTACACTACTTCAGTGTTGGAGAGCATAAAAGACATGGAAAAGGGGACTGTGTGTAACAGGGGCAGTGGGACATTGAGGGCGTTTGATAAAGGAAACCCTCCGAAACGCGTCATGCCCTGATGTTCAATGAATAAAGATGATGGTGTTATGAGCCCCACTGTGCCTCCCGAATCTGATTCAACTGATGATGATTAGCTGCTGAAACATTTAGCGTGAGGCAGCTTGAAGCGGCGGAGCGCTGGGTAGGCACTCCCTTAAGTGTTCCAGGAGTCGTTGGCATGTACGGAGACTCTTGGACTGCCTTGCGGTACTGAGGCAACAGAGTGACGCTGTCAATCGGACAGTCCATACTTTATGGAGGGAACCGCTACTTTACTGGTATCCCCGACGCTGCGGCAAAAGACACTGTAAGGCTGGGAATGTGGGACGAATACACCACCACAGCCCAGAATGATACCCCAGCCCTCACCTGAACTCGTAGCACATCGGCCTTCCAATGGGGAAAATGAAAAACACGCTGATAACGGAGCCGCCGACAGCAGGTTAGAAATGCTGCCTGCTGAGAAATGGAGTACACTTGAGGAAACACGACGACTCCGTGCCACGTTTTTGAGGTGCCCCACACTACTTCAGTGTTGGAGAGCATGAAAGACATGGAAAAGGGGACTGTGTGTAACAGAGGCACTGTGACATTGAGGGCGTTTGATAAAGGAAACCCTCCGAAACGCATCATGCCCTGATGTTCAACGAATAAAGATGATGGTGTTATGAGCCCCGCTGTGCCTCCCGAATCTGATTCAACTGATGATGATTAGCTGCGGAAATATATATATATTGGAAAATCCTGAAATTAGATTGCAGCATTGGAACCTTGGTGGGAGATCACCCAGTAGTAACCTATCGCCGGGCTACAAATCTGAAGGACCGACTAATACAAAGTCACTTCAATATCCAAAACAAAAATAATGACTGGTTGAAAACAAAGGGGTTTGTTAAATGCTATAATTGCAAGACTTGCCAAATAGCAAAGCCAACATCTGAAATCAAAATGGCAAACAATAAAATGTGGAAAATTGAAAAACTTATCACATGTAAAAGCAGATATGTGGTGTACGTGGTTGAATGCCCCTATAGAAAAATATATATAGGGAGCACAACTTGTGAACTAAAAAAAAGGATTTTGGAACATACACGTGCAACCACTAATAAAGATAAAAATAATGCCGTAGCCAGACATATGGAAACAAATCATAATGGGGACTGGAAACTATTAAAATTCTATGGCATTGACCAGGTATCAGAAAACAAACGAGGGGGAAATTTGGAGAGAATACTGCGCCAAAAAGAATCACGACACATTTTAAATTTCAGGACTATGACCCCGTTCGGGCTAAACCAGTCCGAAGAATTATATGTGCACATAAAGTAAATTGTGACTAAAATATAAAAAAGCAAATAATTGATATTAGCTTTGCTAAGGTCATACGGATATGTAAATTATTATTGAGAGAGAAATTGCACGATATATCGCATTGGTGGAAAAGAATAGTAATGTGTCGGATTAATATTGTTGCTAATCACAGACAAAATCTCCGAAAATGTTTTGTGTTATGTATGAATACCACTGAGAGTGTTTACTGCAAGTCCCATAAGCCCAAGGGGTGGGTTGACAACACGACAGGAAATGACGTAATGATTTGGTTTTTCAAACATGTTTTATTCACGAAAAAGAAGTGTGTGGGTAAATGCCGTGAACAAGCAGCGGCTGCTGCGAAACGCGCTGGTTTTTGTTTGCCTTTTGTTTGGAGCATTAAATGAAACGTGATATGAAATAAAGGCAAAATTATGGAAAACGAGTATCCTTGGTGAGTGCGACCCTTATTCCTTGGAAATCGAGGTTCTTTGACAATATATATCAATATATATATATATATATATATATATATATATTTATTCAACAAAGTGCCCTGTAGCATTGGGAAGGCACACAACGATGTTTTGCCATCCAGCATAAACGTGCAGTCTTCCCTCTAGCCCCGCTTTTGTTTTTCTGTTGCCAACACGATTCAAGGCCATCAGCCTCTTCATCCTGGGCACAAATTCACACTTGAAGCTCGCATGATTAGCTTCACCGGATTTATTGATTGCCATGCCCCGCCCCCTAGGACGTGTACGCAGTACCCTCACCAAAGGTGCATTGTGGGGCAAGAGTTAGTTTCCTTTTAGTAAGTTCGAGTGTGCATTCTGTAATTAATTTGTATATTTACATCCTTTAGTAGGTGGCAGGAATGTCAGGAAGACTAAATTCGCTTACAGAGCTTTCCTTCACGCTCTGCTACCCACTAGAGGATTTAATTAAACTGTAAATGGCAAAACCACGCATGAACTTACTCAAAGGGAATTACTGCCTGCATTAAGGACTCCATGCCCCATAAAGCACCGAGGGCTTTTGACTAAAGCACACGCCCACGGGAGGTTGGGTCTTGGTATAAATAAAACCGGAAATGATAATGCAGGCTTTCACGTGTGGTGTTTTGCGCCCAGGAAGATGGGGCTCTGTCCCCGAAATGCGTTGGCATATGATGATGAAAGGCGGAGTTCGGAGAAAGGCTGCGTGATACTGCTGGAGGGCAGAGCACTGTCGAGTGTTCTCTCAATGCTACAGGGCATTTTTGTTGGCTTCATATATATATATATATATATATATATATATATATATATATATATATATATATATATATATATATATACAAAATAAATTCCAATGGTACAGTGAGAAGATGCTCGAACAGTGAAGTGATCTAGCCAGTATTAAAGGATTTTGCCCAGCCATTTATTTTAATTCCGTCTGTTCATCTTTAGTTAAAGATGAGTGTCCCAAGGCATGCTTTAGGCTTGGACAGATCCTGCCAGGAATCAGGGTCCCCTACACCTTCAGATCTGCGGCTCATTCCTTTGGGCCATAAGGTCCTCTTTGTATCCTTTGGACCGTTTGTGTGTTATGACATTCTAATTGAATTCTCCTATTACTAAAAGCATTAAACAAACCAAGCTACACTAAAGTATTATATTGTAGATACTTTAGTTGGTGGCCTTAATCTATCAGGACACAGACGCCAACTCAAGTATCATGTTCTATGTTAGAATGCCTTTGACTGCACCATGTACCAAAAAGTACAGACAAATAATTCTGTGCAAGGGTGGCACAATTGATTCCTATGAACTCTTGAAGAAGCCACCCTACACCATACCATTTTTAAAAAATAATAAACAAAGAGCAAAACTATCAAGAATGGAGCAATTGCTGACCCAAATCAAAACAAAAATATCCATACAAACTAGAGAACTGCATCAACTATAGCATCCAATGTAATAATGTTTGCTAACAACTAAAGCCTACCATATCTAGATTCAATACCAAGAACCCTACTTTAAAACAGCCAAACTAAACAACATCACAATGTATACCGTCCCAAATATCTGAAAACATATATGTTATTATTATTTTTTTATGAATAATATTTTAAAACTTTTTAAATATCAATCTGAAAGGTGAAACAAATATACAATAGATCATTTTTCAGATTCATGATTCAAAATTGCAATGATAGATATTTATAAAGAAATAACCATCACATTCACAATGGGGAAGAGCACCCACTTCATATATTCAATTTATAAAGAAATTGTGACAATCCAGTTTCAATATTCTTTGCTTTATTTATTTATTCCACATATTCACAAACAGTCATTGCATTTCATTACAATTTTACAGAACTTCTTCAGAGGTCAAATAAAATAAAAAAAGTCTAAATATAAAATATTCTCTAGAATAACGCAATGATTGCAGCAACGATGATGCTTTTTACAGAATATACAGATTCTTGATAGTAATTTTCAGGCCAGAAAATACAGCCTGACATGCTTAAATAGGGTGACAACTTAGATAAAAAAGTCTAGACAAGATAGAAGGTCCAGGAATAAGTCCAAGGATCCACCCTGGAGGACTAGTTATAGGGACTACTCATGGAGAGTGCTGAAACTTTGCTCTTTTCTTTGATTTGTATTTTTCTTCTTTTCTTCTTTTTGGCCAAAACTACTTACAGTGTATGATTAAACAAATAAGTATACAAACGAAAACCTCATAATTAACGCTGATACTCAAACATAAGCAACATTTATTATTCAGGGCGGCTTCAGTTTATGGGTAAAGAGCAACCCAAAAATCAACAGCAACACAAAAGGAGATGCCAAGGCCCAGTTATTGTCAAACACAGCTTTTTATTCCACAAACAATCTGAACAGCGTGCTTCATTTCCTGACGTGTTCGGCTGAATAAAAGCCTGGTTCACAAGTGAATCTAATTGTCTCTTAAAGTGACTTTGTGCTTCTGAGCCAGACTGTCATGTGACTTTGTAGTTTTTAACACATTCAGGTCCCATAGTGCAATGGCATGTAATTACATAATATTCCCAGATATAGCGTGACTCCAATAATAAAGCATAATTGTGTTTCGAACACAGTGCATTCATAAGTGATCATTCAGTTTAGTGCACTTGTGTTCAATTTGAAATGCAGTTTTAATAACAAATATTACGGTTTTTAAATTGCACGGCATCTCCTTTCTTGTCGCTATATATATATCTATATCTATATATATATATATTTATCACCAATAGTTGCATGTGGAATAAACATTGATGAAGTTGCTATCATCTATTTTATAAGCATTGGGCAGAGACCTCATACTTTGGACCACTCTGTGTTTTTTCGAACGTCAGTGGTAAATAATGAGAAAGTAGAACACAGGAGAAGTGCTGGCAATTATGTAGATTTCATAAATGTTTAATAAAATATGTAAAGCTAGTTTAATTGATTTGGAGCATAATTGCTCCTGTTATCGTTAGTATCTAAATTGGATTCTTATCTTGTGGGCGAAGACCAGCCCAGCATGCTGTTCATCAAAGATAGCTGGGTGAGTGTGTCAAGATACAATATTGCAATCTAACATTATTAACATTCTTATGCAATTCTATTTCAGCAGGAGATATACAAAAACAAAATAAAGTGATAACTGCTGCTGCATTTCACAGCAACAACGGCCACTGCATATACTGGCTCTGCCGCGGTGCTTTTCATGAGACCAAAGAGTTTGCTTGGAAAAGCTTCTTTGGCTCAAGATTGAAATAAAGATGGTGGGTACCTTTCTCCATATGGGCAAAAACGCTTAAATAAAGTGGAATGGAATGTGAGTAATCCCAGATACCAGCAATAATCACTAACAGTTACCACTAACCTTGGGTTCAAGAGTAGCTTGCAACCGGCTGTAAAGCATGTCAACAAATTACAAGGAGTGTTAAGTGCTATATAAATGGAATTACAGTACAATACCCAGAGCCATTATTAGTGACCTGTAACGTCCTCGGTCAGACACATATTGTTCGATTGAGTCTCTTTTTCTTTGCCACTTCAAGTATAATTTGTATTTCCCTAACACAGTGTTAATTTTCCTCCCACACCCCTCTTGCATATGCTTCATCAGTACTTGATAAACAGCCACATTCCCTGGATTCTCTAATAATGGCAAATCTTTAAATCCTTTACAACCAACATCTACCAAAAAATGTAATAATGGTAATAGACTTGGGGATTCCAGACTAACGTCTTCTATACAGGCATGAAGTATATCCAGCCGCATTTCCAATTCTGTGGGAGTTTTCCCTGGTTTTGCCAAGGACGATGGAGGCTTCAGGCTTGACATGGTCGACACAAAAGAAAACTACTAAATATAAAGAATTAACGTAGTCACCGTCGGTGCTTCAAAGGTGATATGTCAATTATCCAGAAGGAATAGCACAGACATCCACTATCACATATAATCACACAACACCATCACTGTGCTTCCTGTGGAAAGAATAGTGAAAGAAATTTACTTAAATGTAGGTGTGTGTCACTTTTTACAAAGTTAATTATCCTGCAATCACAGGGTGTGTGTATCACATCAACCTTACTTAAAGTCATACAGAGGTAAAAATAACCAGTCCCCAGATGCAGTGCCTCCGATGTACAGTGGTTTGGCTGCACCCCTTGGTATGTGTATCACCGCTTCAGTTTATTAAAAAATATTGACAAACAGTTTTGCCACGCAGTATGAAGAAGCGTGTCACAGTTAGAGACACCCCTGCAGCATGCACAATCATCACCTTAAGTCATGACGTGCGCTGCAACTGATTCTTACAAGCGCGCTGTAGCAGGGATTCTGCTCCTACACAGAACTGTGCATAGAGACTTAGAACCTCAGTGAATTAGGGTGTGCCAAAACTCACCTTAGTATCCAAAATCCCCTACCAGACTAGAAATCAGTGTCTCATTGGTTCTTACAGACCCCCAATGTTTAGACAACCCAGAACATGGACTTAGAACACCTCAGGAAACATGGAACACATGAACACTCTTTCGTTATACTGACATATCAGTCCAGAACGAGGAGTAAATGATGACACGTGCAAGTTTGAAATATTTATTTCTAATGCAGTGTTCTCAAGCACAGTATCTTAGCTAATACAAGCAAACATATTACAAGGAACAAGGTTAGCAGCATAGTTACTATTCCATAAAATACAAAGGGAGTAAGCATGTTAAAATGCTAAAGGAAAAAGGTCTAAATGGAACCTCAGTTTACCCTCCCTTGCTAGTATATTATATTATATCTACAGAAGGTCACCTTGGGTTTAGAAGGGCGGGCCCATACCTTTGGTTTCAGCAGAAATGGATCACAGCATCTCCTGCACCAACTCTCTGCATGCAAATATTCATCAAGTGTGTAACTCATGCTCTGTGCAGTGCATTATTAATCGTGCCTAAAACCCAAAGTTGGCCACAGCTGCGTATTTATTATGTCTAGCCAGTGCGCTGATCAAACCGAACAACAAGCGCTGTGTTGAAATAACCTTGAAGGCCTTGGCACTCACTGTACAGACATAGCTTACCAAGCAAGGCTGATATTATAAGCAAACATATTATTCTAGTGTGAAGAAAAATATTCAACTAGGAGAAAAGCTTTAATAACAAAATGTGTCGTGTGCAGAGGCTGCAGAAAAGGAAAATGGCGTTTAAACTTCTAATAAGCTCATGCTAACATAACACAGTGCAAAGGCAAAATCAAACCACATGACACCCTCCCTTTGATCCGAGCACGGATAGGACAAGTTAAAAGGGGCACATTTTAGGAATGCAGAGTTCAAGATCAATAGTCTGAACACAAGTCTCCAATTTGGTACCTCAAGAGCAGAGATAAAATAAACATAACTGTTAAGAGAGAAAAAAAGTCTAGCCTTTGGACATTGATAAATTCAATAGGTTTAGGGCTCCCCAAAAAATTGTGCGAAAAATAAATCCAATCATCCAATTTAAAGTGTTGGTCAATGAAGCGAGACTGCAAACACATCTCATCCTAATAATGAATATGCAAAATATGCAGCAACAGCCTCCAACAGGAAGTCACTGTTATCATCCGAAAATAACTTGGCCATCCAATTTAACAAAGAGAAGGAACATACATGTGCTTCAATTACCGGAGCCTCTTGCACCATCAGAGGACAACTCGGTGGGTTTTCGAGGAAGCTGTGAGCCAAGAAATCTTGCGCCGCTGCGAACACATTCCAACGACCCAGTATTCCATGCATTGCTGCAAAGGCCATAATCCCTCCATCAGAACAAAGCAATTCATGAGTAACTATGGGGCTCATAAATTGATTATAATCTGCATCGGGAGACACTGTATTGCAGAGACACAAATCCAGGGCCCATTCGAAGTCGCAACTCAGGCAATGGAAGACAGGCTGGATGCATGTAAAGTAGGAGAATCGAAACAATAATCCATAAGCTGCACTCAATGTAGCAAGAGGCAGCGCTCCATAGCACTCAAGCATCCGGGCCCGAAGCAGCCCTAGCTGAGACAGCTCGTCTTGTAACACAGGATGTGCATCCATTTTGAAACAAACAAAACAGCAATCGCACTCCAGCAGCAAGAGCCAGTAGCAAGGGAAATCCACCAAAGAGGCTAGAAAAAATGAATGGAAGAAAGCTGGAAAGACCCCGAAAATAATTTGGAAAGAAGTCACCAAACCACTGCTTACAACTTTAAAAAAGTGGGCCAGCCCCGATGTGGAGGATGCTTTGAAGATTGTGTGAATTAATTCACCGAAGTGCAAGGGCAAATCAGTATTTAATAAGGCATGCACCTCTGTGCGGGTGTTAGCCACGTGAAGGACAAATGTTTCACGAGCAGATGTGAGGGCAACTTCTTTTTGGGACAATAGAGCTCTTATGCGACTCATCTTATTGAACTCTGCTTTCAAGGTCGGAATCTTAGGCCAGATGGAAACATCCAGTTTCCCATGCGGGGGTGCATACATTACATTCTTGCAGCAAACAACACGCTCACTGACGGTAACTACATAAGCAATCCCTTTCAATAAGTCACAGCAATCTTCATTGTTTAAAAGTAAATAACTCCCATTTGCCAGTAATGTGAATGTAGGAACGATTGCAGGCACGGGGGTGCCTTTCAAAATACAGGCCAAATTCAGCTAGTTTTGGTTACAAGAGCCGTGTAATAGGATATGTCTACACATTAATGAATGATCCGGCGTTTTAGTGCATTCTTCACCATTCAAATAAACTTCCTTTCCCTCCCTAAGGCATCTATATGTAAAAGGAAGCGACCAAGCTTCATGGAGATAAGAACTTCCAAGAGGCTCGTATCTACCAATGGCAAAGTACTTCATACAGTTCTTAAACTCGAACAAAGGGAACAGGAGAGTTATTAAACCGTGAATAAGCCACGTTGCAGTATTGGCCTCTGCCAGAGAAAACGGTAAAGGCTCCAACCTTTCAATGTGTAACATGGAAAAAGAAGCATCTTTCATCGATAGTAAACGCTACTTGTCAGTCAAATTAAACGGGGCAAACAATGATGATGTATTCATGTAATGCCATGGCACTTTCCCGGCCTTAAGGGTCAGCAATGTCCATGCAAACTGCATAATGGAACGCAGTTAATTTTGACCATGGTACAAAAAACACACTTCATCTTGCACAATATCTACAACAGATGACACAATATTATCTAACATGTAAATGCGGGAAGAGAGCGTGTTAATGCTGTTATCTACAACTGCTAGCACTTTTTCTAAATTAGCTTGATCTATAGCTCTAAGGCGGGTAGCCGCCTCAATCTGGGATGTTTTCCATAATTAGTTATAAACAGCATATATCCATCTTTTAAATCTACCTTTAGCCGGGCCTTTTATAAAATCATTCAGATCAACATCGTCAGTCAGTTTAGATAAATCCAGTTTAACTGACGCCAAGGTAGAATGTCTGAGCCAGTTCTGACATAATTTGCCTACAAAATAGATAGTCACAGAATGGCCACTTTCAAAACGGGGATCTACCCTGACCTGTGTAAAGCCATGAATTAAACCCAGAAAACAATGCTGGCATGAGTCAGTACTACTGTGCCAGTGCAACCATCCTTAGGGATCCAAACTGGATATGTTAAAGGAGGAATTCAATAACAGAGTCTGTAACTCTCTCAAGGAAAATCTAGTAGTATTACTCCAACCAGATTATTCCTATAAATCAGGAAAAGAAGGAGCATTTAATCTTTTAGGAGTAGCCAATCCAAAGCATGTTGTCTGTGAAATAGTAGAATTCAAAAACAACATATGGTTCGGGATGAGGCATGCACGGTGCAAAGCCTCAGTGCCGTGCGCTTGCCAGCTTTTAGAACCCCATACTGATTTAAGGTCAATTGTATCCTTCCAGAACTCGTAGCCCCCAAAAGCCAACTGGTCTAGAAAGGACTTTGAATACAATAATTTAGTATCGGTAAGTCTAACTTTGGATGTGGACTTTTCAGTCATTTTAAAATAAAATGCATTGGGATTAGACTGGTTAAAATCTGTAAAGTAAGTGAACCTTTTCAAAAAGGTAGCAGAACTGCCTTGTTTAGGAGCTGGACAGTGTTCCCACTGGGTGTAATTTACAGTGAGCCTCCTGTTATTAGTTTTATGCAGGTTGCAGGTAGTGATTGCCAAAATGTTGATAACAATACAAATCACCGTAATTAGCAGACTCCAAGTACAAATCTTCAGCATCAAAGGCAGTATAATATTTCAAATCTGAAAACAATGATTCTACGACCTGAACATCCTAATCATCAGAACGTATATTTTGTTCAACTACATCCCCCCATACACACTCTAAGCACATTAAGGACATTTATAACCTCAGTGGGCCCATGGATTTGAAATCGAACAGCATCCCATACAATCCCATCTAAGACAGGCCAAGCAGTGATATTAACTAAAGCCAAGTCTCTCTTCAATCTGTGTGATGAGGAATGGGGAGCTAATGTTCCATTGATATGTCGAATGCATGTTCTCTCCTCGACATAGTGTCCATTGACGAGACGGAAAAAATAAAACACAAAACCAATTGACATAAAAAGGCAAATCGAAAAAAGCACTATCCAAATATAGGTCCAAGGGGGAATCAAAAAATGTTTTTTAAACAGTCTTGACAGAACAGAAATCTTCGAAGGTTTTTTTGATGTGTGGGAAACAGTGTCAAATGAAAATCTGTATTCTGTAGCTAAGCGAGTTGCAAATCAGGCATCGATAAGTCAGTTAAGTAAGTGAAGTCAGTTTCATCATGTTGAGTACCAGGTAGTATACTCAATAAAGGACTGGAAATAGCAGGCATATCGAGAGCAACATCAGGCACAGGATTGGAAACCGGACCAAAACAGAATTTCTCAAAATCGAAGGACATGAGACCGCCGGTGTCATACTAAGAATAATCGGCCACTCTGTGTATCTTGACATTGTTAATGGAGATATACCTGTTCTCCTTACGACCTGGAAGTGGTGGTAAAATGACTGTTCTTGTGTCCTTCACTCCAAGCACAGGAACTGGAGCTCGATAAGAGGGACCACATTCTTTCTTGTTTTCGATCTTCTCACGAGCCAGTTCTCCAACTTGGGGTAGCCAGCCAACTACCGGGATCTGCAACGCATCATCTGAGGTGGAGGGCAAATGTTCCTTTGCAAGACTGTCTCTTGTCTTTTGTAGATCCTGTAAAACATTGCAATGTTCATCTATGTCAAAGGAGGAAGCTAGAGCCAACGAATCTAGACAGTCAAGGCCCGGGCCATACATCTTGATACCAAAGAGCATCTCGTATGGAGTCCGCCCACCCAGAGACCTTCTAGGGAGATTATTAAGAGCACGCTGCACACTATTGAAGAGGGCCAGCCAGTTCCTGCCAGTGCCTATAAATCGAGCCGTCAAAGACTGCTTTAAATCTCGGTTCATCCGTTCCACAACACTATTACCCTCAGGTCTGTATGGAGACGAAAACTTGACTAGGGTCCCTAACGAAGTCATGGTATCCTTATACCCCTTAGAGGCAAAAGCGGGACCCTGATCTGAATGGAAGGTACCACAGGCAAAATTCCCTGCAAAGACGCGCAAGTCTCTTATGACAGTCTGTGAATCAGCGCTGCGGTGTGGCCACACCCACACAAAGCGTGTGCATGAATCAACTGCTACTAAGATGTACCTATACGCAGTATCAGAAGAAAAAGGACCGCAGTGATCTAAATAAACACACTCAAGGGGTTTATTAGATATGTACAACTGTGTCTGGGGCGGACGCGCAGCAGTTGAAGGCTTAATCTGCTGGCAAATGTCACATTGAAGGACATAATCACACGTCTGTTTGTACAGCCCCCGCCACCAGAAACGCTTTTGTAACTGAGCTACAGTAGCCGAAGCGCCCGCATGCGCAGACGCAACACCTTCATGGGCTGCAGTAAATAGTGTAGGCCTGCGGGCCGCGTTGGGAATTAACCTCTCACCAACGTCAGGTATTTTCACATAAGGAACTTTATCAGGATTTAAGTGGTATGAATACTTCAAAGGGAATCCTTTTGGATATTTACCTCTCTTCTCAGTTGCAGCAACAGCTGCCAATATATCATCATCAGACTTACTTTTGGAACGTGTAACTGCTGCAACCAAATATGTCGATACTGCTGATTTTGCTGCCTCATCGGCAAGCAAATTGCCAACAACGTGAACTCCTACGCGCTGATGACCAAGAGTATGAATCACAAACACGAGGGGCAACTGCTCTTTAAGCTCAGCCACTCTGACTCAGATCATTTTATGTTTTATTGTGCTACCCTTGGAATCACGAAAATCCTTCTGAATCCAAAAGAACAGGTTTTCATTGTAAGACTGGACACAGTAGTAAGAATCACTCACAATAAGAGTTGTCACACCAGGATCACTGTACTCCAATGCAAGCATCAGAGCACGAAGCTCTGCCAATAGTGCGGTGCAGTCCCCTACAGTCTGCGTGTGCACGACTCTGTACTTGAACTCTTCATTCACCATGGCACCTACCACAATAGCGCAAGCGGAAATGTATGCGTGCTTAGACCCATGCGCAACCTGCAACAATCAGGGTATATGATGCAATGGAAGTCCTCCAAAGTCCGCATAGCCAAAGGGGCAGGATGAACAAATTCATACTGCAAAAACTCCTGCGAGTGTAAGGAGGCATTAAAAATAAACTTGACATCCGGAGATGTCAATGATGCTGCCCATTGTATCCACTGTGGGTGCAAAGCTTTAGAATTTGGTACACTGGCTTTCTTCACTGCCTCCAATGCAGGAAACGGGGTTACAACCTACATGCGTTTTTCCTGTGACAGTGCACGTTCCCTAAGAATCGACATTTGCACTGCTGTCAAAACTTTTTCCACAGAGGAAAACCGCATTTCAGCCGAAGTGTACAAGTGTGACTTGTAAGCAATAGGTACTGTGTCTCCTTCGTTAAAAGTAAGGTACGTAAAACCCACCGCCCCAGGGATGATTCTTATCACCAGGTTGGTGTGGTTGACACGAGTCAGTAAGAATTTAGATTCTAAAAGATCAGCCTGCAAAGAATGCAGAATAGCAATTCAAAAATCCCAGCAAGGACTGTAATTTCTTCAGAGTTGTAGGAGCGCGCAGTTGTGCGCATTTCTCCAAGAAGTGAGGAGCCAATCCTTGACCTTCATTGTTGAGCTTATAGCCCAGGAACAACACTGTGTACTCTGCAATGTGTGACTTTGCAAAGTTGAACTTGTAACCGAAGTCCGCAAAGTTACAAATTATGCAGTCAATGCGACACAGATGCGCCCAAAGCTCGTCATCTGTGAGATAAATGTCATCCACATACGAACACGCATCCGTGTCTATCCTCTTTAAGAGAGAGACAATACGGGCAGCAAACACGCCTGGACTATTCTTATAGCCCATCGCTAAGCGTTTAAATTGGCGCTGTTTGCCGCCAGAGGTAAAACTGGTCCACTGGGAACTCAGTCCGTCCAAATTGTGGGCAAAAAAACATTGGATAGTCAAGCGAGGTTTTAAACCGTTTACGCACAAGACCATCCACAAGAGCAGAGATGTGAGTATTCTGTACTGCACAGATATGGCAATGCGATTTCAAATGCAGGCAATCCAATACCAAACGGTACGAGCTGTCAGGCTTGGTCACAGTAAAAAGAAGGTTATTCATCGGTGACACACAAGCTTCAATCACACCTTGATATTCCAATTGTTCAAACATTTCCGCGACGAAAGCCTTAGCTTCACGTCGTATGGGATATTGAGGCTGAGGCTGTGGCATAGACCGCAAAGGAATCTCGTGGTGTGGGGAAAATGTATCCCAACCACACTGTGTACGGTACAGAGCCGGCAAAAGAGCCTTAGCCCACTCTTCTGCAAAATTCAGCGCATGGTCTTTTGAGACCGTGTGCGCGAAACTAGGGAGGATTACCTCCTCCCCTCTCGGAGCTGCGAGTACAAAAGGTGGGAGCCAGTCAGCCTCCGCTAACAAAATGTCATAGGTAGTCGTAAGATTTTCCCAAAATATCCCTTCGATGGTACGCTGTGTATCACCTTCAATTAACCCCTTCGCTGCTAGGCCTTTTCCCCTCCTGTGCTAAGCCCTTTTTTGGCGATTTGGGGTAGTGCGCGCTTAGGCCCTTGTAACTTTTTGACCACATAAGGTATCCACGCCAAATTTGCGTCCTTTTCTTCCAACATCATGTGGATTCTAAAGGCGCCCAGGGTTTGTGGATTACCTTGGAGGGGTCCCAGAAATTAACCAAAATATAGTGATTTTTTTGTTTTTTTCAGAAAAATTGGAAAAACGGGCTGCAAATGAAAGCCTCTGGGTTTTTCCCTGAAAATGTTATCAAAAAAAGGGTTTGTGGGGCTGAAATCTCCATTTTCTCAGCTTTTAGGAAATGACAGTCTTTTGTCAGAGAACCGACATTTTTCACACAGTTTTGGCATTTTTCTGGGACATAGCCTATTTTTGCTATTTTTAGAGCTTTCCACCTCCTTCCAGTTAATGGCAGAAATGAGTTTGAAAGCAATAATGGATCCTAGAAAGCTGTACATTTTCAAAAAGTAGACAAAATTCTGAATTCAGAAAGGGGTCATTTGTCTAAATCCATGAAGGTTTCTTTATAGAAACTAACAGTTAAATATTGGAATAATTGAAAATTTGTTGAAAAAAACAGCCTTTTGTCTCAACGTTTTCACCTATAACTTTTTCTAATTTTGACAGCTCTTGGAAAGCAATATACCGTTACATCCGTTAGACCTTCCTGGTTGTGGGGATATATAGGACTTGTAGTTTCACCAAGAACCCGACGAACCCAGATCCAAACACTGAGCAGCAACTTGCAATGGTATTTTTTCATTTACTGGGTATAGAGCACTTTGTCTTGGAAAATGTATACATGGAAAAATCTGTATGAAAGACACCTATGTATTTCTGAATTGGGTACAAAAAATAGAGTTCAGAAACAGTATATAATTGCTAATTTTCAAAATTGGGAATACTCATACTAGCATGAGAATTATTGGTCATTTTTCAAAATTATTTTTTTTTTACACAATGTCTTTCATTGAAAGGGAGAAATGCGCAAAAGCTCAATTGGTAATAACAGTTGATTTACAAAAAACTGAATTACCCCAAGTCTCCCGATAAAAACGGTACCTCACTTGTGTGGGTCGGCCTTGTGCCTGCGACAGGAAACGGCGCAAAATGCAACGTGGTGACACCTAAATTTTGCAGTTACGAATTGACCCTTTTTTAGCAAAGTGCCTACCTGTAGTTTTTGCACCCTAGCTCTGCCGGTACCTAGGGAAACCTAGCAACCCTATACATTTTTGAAAAGTAGACACCCAGGGAAATTCAGGATGGGGTAACTCGACTGCCTACCACCAGGTCTTGTTACCCAGAATCCCTTGCAAACCTAAGAATTTGACAAAAAAAACACATTTTCCTCACATTTCTGTGGAGGAAAGTTCTGGAATCTGCTTGGATCAACACATTTCCACCCACCCAGTGTTCCCCCAGGTCTCCCGAAAACAATGGTACCTCACTTGCGTGGGTAGGCATAGTGGCTGCGACACGAAACAGCGCAAAACGCAACGTGGTCGCACCTCAATTTCCCAGTGAAATCTTGCGCTCTTTGGACAAAGAGACTGCCTTTTGTTTTTGAGCCCTAGCTCTGCCAGCACCTAGGGAAACCTAGCAGACCTATACATTTTTGAAAAGTAGACACCCAGGGGAATTCAGGATGGGGTGACTCGGCTGCCTACCCCCAGGTTTTGTTACCCAGAATACCTTGCAAAGCTAAGATTTTGACAAAATAAACACAGTTTCCTCACATTTCTGTGGTGGAAAGTTCTGGAATCTGCGTGGATCTAGAAATTTCTACCCACCCAGCGTTCCCTTAGGTCTACCGAAAAAAATGGTACCTCACTTGCGTTTGTAGGCATAGTGGCTGCGACATGAAACAGCGCAAAAAACAACATGGTCGCACCTCAATTTCCCAGTGAAATCTTGTGCTTTTTGGACAAAGAGACTACCTTTTGTTTTTGAGTCCTAGCTCTGCCAGCACCTAGGGAAACCTAGCAAACCTATACATTTTTGAAAAGTAGACACCCAGGGAAATACAGGATGGGGTGACTCGTCTGCCTACCCCCAGGTTTTGTTACCCAGAATCCCTTGCAAAGCAAAGAATTTGACAAAAAAACACATTTTCCTGACATTTCTGTGGTGGAAAGTTCTGGAATATGCGTGGATCAACAAATTTCACCCACCCAACGTTCCCCCAGGTCTCCCGAAAAAAATGGTACCTCACTTGCGTGGGTAGGCATAGTGGCTGCGACAGGAAACAGCGCAAAACGCAACGTGGACGCACCTCAATTTCCCAGTGAAATCTTGCCCATTTTGGAGGAAAAGATTACCTTTTGTTTTTGAGCCCTAGCTCTGCCAGCACCTAGGGAAACCTAGCAAACCTATATATTTTTGAAAAGTAGACACCCAGGGGAATACAGGATGGGGTGACTCGTCTGCCTACCCTCAGGTTTTGTTACCCAGAATTCCTTGCAAATCTAAGAATTTGACAAAAAAAACACATTTTCCTCACATTTCTGTGGTGGAAAGTTTTGTAATCTGCGTGGATCAACAAATTTCCACCCACCCAGCGTTCCCCCAGGTCTCCCGAGAAAAAATGGTATCTCACTTGCGTGGGTAGGCATAGTGGCTGCGACAGGAAACAGTGCAAAACGCAACGTGGTCACAACTCAATTTTTCAGTGAAATTGTGCCCTTTTTGGGCCAAGAGACTACCTTTTGTTTTTGAACCCTAGCTCTGCCGGCATCTAGGGAAACCTAGCAAACCTATACATTTTTAAAAACTAGACATCCAGGGGAATTCAGGATGGCGTGACTCGACTGCCTACCCCCAGGTTCTGTTACCCAGAATCCCATGTAAAGTTGAGAAATTTGAAAAAAAAACACATTTTCCTCACATTTCTGTGGTGGAAAGTTCTGGAATCTGTGTGGATCAACAAATTTCCACCCACCCAGCGTTCCCCCAGGTCTCCTGAAAAAAATGCTACCTCACTTTCCTGGTTAGGCATAGTGGCTGCGACAGGAAACAGTGCAAAACGCAACCTGGTCACAACTCAATTTTTCAGTGAAATTGTGACCTTTTTGGGCAAAGAGACTACCTTTTGTTTTTGAACCCTAGCTCTGCCGGCACCTAGGGAAACCTAGCAAACCTATATATTTTTGAAAAGTAGACACCCAGGGGAATTCAGGATGGGGTCACTAGACTGCCTACCCCCAGGTTCTCTTACCCAGAATCCCTTGCAAAGCTAAGAAATTGGAAAAAAAAACATTTGCCTCACATTTCTGTGGTGGAAAGTTCCAGAATCTGCGCGGATCAACACATTTCCACCCACACAGCGTTCCCCCAGGTCTCCCGAGAAAAATTGTATCTCACTTGCCTGGGTAGGCATAGTGGCTGCGACAGGAAACAGTGCAAAACGCAACCTGGTCACAACTCAATTTTTCAGTGAAATTGTGCACTTTTTGGGCAAAGAGACTACCTTTTGTTTTTGAACCCTACCTCTGCCGGCACCTAGGGAAACCTAGCAAACCTATATATTTTTAAAAAGTAGACACCCAGGGGAATTCAGGATGGGGTCACTCAACTGCCTACCCCCAGGTTCTCTTACCCAGAATCCCTTGCAAAGCTAAGAAATTGGAAAAAAAAACGCATTTTCCTCACATTTCTGTGGTGGAAAGTTCCGGAATCTGCGTGGATCAACAAATTTCCACCCACCCAGCGTTCCCCCAGGTCTCCCGAGAAAAATGGTATCTCACTTGCCTGGGTAGGCATAGTGGCTGGGACAGGAAACAGTGCAAAACGCAACGTGGTCACAACTCAATTTTTTCAGTGAAATTGTGCCCTTTTTGGGCCAAGAGACTACCTTTTGTTTTTGAACCCTAGCTCTGCCGGCATCTAGGGAAACCTAGCAAACCTATACATTTGTAAAAACTAGACATCCAGGGGAATTCAGGATGGGGTGACTCGACTGCCTACCCCCAGGTTCTGTTACCCAGAATCCCTTGTAAAGTTGAGAAATTTGAAAAAAAAAACATTTTCCTCACATTTCTGTGGTGGAAAGTTCTGGAATCTGTGTGGATCAACAAATTTCCACCCACCCAGCGTTCCCCCAGGTCTCCTGAAAAAAATGCTACCTCACTTGCCTGGGTAGGCATAGTGGCTGCGACAGGAAACAGTGCAAAACGCAACCTGGTCACAACTCAATTTTTCAGTGAAATTGTGACCTTTTTGGGCAAAGAGACTACCTTTTGTTTTTGAACCCTAGCTCTGCCGGCACCTAGGGAAACCTAGCAAACCTATATATTTTTGAAAAGTAGACACCCAGGGGAATTCAGGATGGGGTCACTAGACTGCCTACCCCCAGGTTCTCTTACCCAGAATCCCTTGCAAAGCTAAGAAATTGGAAAAAAAAACATTTTCCTCACATTTCTGTGGTGGAAAGTTCTGGAATCTGCGCGGATCAACACATTTCCACCCACACAGCGTTCCCCCAGGTCTCCCGAGAAAAATGGTATCTCACTTGCCTGGGTAGGCATAGTGGCTGGGACAGGAAACAGTGCAAAACGCAACCTGGTCACAACTCAATTTTTTCAGTGAAATTGTGCACTTTTTGGGCAAAGAGACTACCTTTTGTTTTTTAACCCTAGCTCTGCCGGCATCTAGGGAAACCTAGCAAACCTATACATTTTTGAAAAGTAGACATCCAGGGGAATTCAGGATGGGGTGACTCGACTGCCTACCCCCAGGTTCTGTTACCCAGAATCCCTTGTAAAGTTGAGAAATTTGAAAAAAAAACAAATTTTCCTCACATTTCTGTGGTGGAAAGTTCTGGAATCTGTGTGGATCAACAAATTTCCACCCACCCAGCGTTCCCCCAGGTCTCCTGGAAAAAATGCTACCTCACTTGCCTGGGTCTGCCTAGTGCCTGCGACAGGAAACAGCGCAAAACGCAACGTGGTCACAACTCAATTTTGCAGTGAAATTGTGACCTTTTTGGGCAAAGAGACTACCTTTTGTTTTTGAACCCTAGCTCTGACATTCAATACAACCAGCTTTTGCAAGAGGGGTTACCTGGGTTTTTGGCCCCGTGCTAGACGGCCATCTAGGGAAACCTACCAAACCCACACATTTCTGAAAAGTAGACACCCGGGGGCTTCCAAGGAGGTATGGCTTGCGTGGATCCTCCAGCGTTCCTTTACCCAGAATCCCTTGCAAACCTCAATTTTAGCAAAAAAAAATCAGTTTTTTCACACTTTTTTGCATGGGAAAGCGTGGCATTACTGGGCACACACAAATTTCCTTCCACCCAGCGTTTCCCCAGGTCTCCTGATAAAAATGGTACCTCACTTGCGTGGGTAGGCATAGTGGCTGCAACAGGAAACGGTCCAAATCGTACAGTGGAGAATTAAGTTTTCAATTTGAGAGCGTGTGATTCAAGGAAATTGTGACAGACAGTTTCAAGTTTGCAGGAGATTCTGGATAAAAATCAACAATAGAATTCACCAGAAAGACATGACCATATACTTCCATGGTTTAACAATAATAACTAAATTTAGTAAGTTATTTATGGCTATAATGTACACCGTAACAGAGTTACTCAAAAGTCAAACATTCAAGGCACGGCTAACTATTCCTCAAAGACACACACATACAGGTTGGATTTGGCACGAGGGCGAGTGATGGTTCAGTACATACAATTTAATTAACAAGATATTTAAAAAAATGAAATGCTCTGTCAATAAATAAATGCATAAAAACCGAACCAGTGACTCGCAACTCGTGAGCTGTAAAGCCACGACAAGGCACCAACCGTTTTACAGGTCATTCACGCGCCTTTCATACCTGATACAAACCAGACCATTGACACCATCCGGAAAGAACAGCAACACATTACAACAATCACAATAAGGGACAAGGTACACCCTACTTCAGAAAGAGATAAAAGACAAACATTACTACACAGCCATCAAATCCGCAAGCACACACAAATTCTGGTTGGATTTGGCACGAGGGTGAGTGATGATTCTGTACATACAATTGTATTTGCAAGTAATTTCAAAAAAATGAAATACACTGCGTATAATTGAAAGTAAGATAAACTGAACCACTGACTCACAGCTCGTGAGCTGTAAAGCCACGTCAAGGCACCAACCTCTTTACAGGCCATTCATACACCTTTCGTACGTGTGACACATACAAAACATTCACACCGCCAGCCGCGGACCCATCACATTTCAACACTCACACCAGCAGACAGCGCCATTCAAGGGCCCATCACTTTCACACGCCCACATTTCTGACATTTCAACAACACAAAATGATGGACTGCGTGGAGTGTCACTCACCTAGCAGTGTGTGTAGTGACCAAAGTAACTACTCACACACCGCCAGCCGAGCGCCAGTCCACCGACACCACCACCCAAGCACCAGACCATGCACACCACTAGCCAAACACCACTCAGCGCACACCGACAGCCAAGTACCACTCCACACACACCACCAGCCAAGCAACACACCACTCACACTGCAAGCCAAGCGGCACTCCACACACAACGCCAGCCAAGCACCACTCTGTGCACAGACAGCCAAGTACCACTCCACACACACCGCCAGCCAAGCGCCACTCCACGCGCACCACCATCCAAGCACCGGACCATGCACACCGCCAGCCAAACACCACTCAGCGCACACCGACAGGCAAGTACCACTCCACACACACCACCAGACAAGCACCACTCCACGCACACCCCAAGCCAAGTGCCACTCCACAAACACCGCCAGGCAAGCACCACTCCGTGCACAGACAGCCAAGTAGCACTCCACGCACACCACCAGCCAAGCGCCACTCCACACACACCACCAGCCAAGCGCCACTCCACACACACCACCAGCCAAGCGCAACTCCACACACACCGCCAGCCAAGCACCACTTCGTGCACAGACAGCCAAGTATCACTCCACGCACACCACCAGCCAAGCGCCACTCCACGCACACCACCAGCCAAGCGCCACTCCACGCACACCACCAGCCAAGGACAAATCCAAACACAACACCAGGCAAGCGCAAGAGCACGCACACGGCCAACAAAACACCAGACCACGCACACCGCCAGACAAGCACCAGTCCACAGACACCGCCAGACAAGCACCAGTCCACAGACACCGGCAGCCAAGCGCCAAACCATGCACACCGTCAGACAATGGACACTACACGCAAACCAACATCATACTTTAGTTTTTTTTGAAAATAAAAGAAAAACAAAAACAAATTGCAAATTGATACAAATCTACTAACTCAACAACTACACTAAAAAGACTACACAAATGCAAACTTTGAAACTGAACAATAAGACCAACCAGTTCACTTTACCACTCATGATACTCCCAAAAATTCTTTTGCGTGTGGTACAATCTATAACAAGCAGGTACACACAGCCCGGGGTTTGAAGGGCAGTCAGGGCAGTACATACGAACCTCCTTCCGCAAACCTCTTCGCCAACAGACTCTACATCTCCGACTGGGAAAGTCTTTTGAGGTTGTAGGAGGAATTTGACCAGGAAAATGGCGATCTTTCAATCTGGCAATATCCTCCACCACTCCAACTCTAGGAACACTTGCCTGTTCAACTAAAACAAGGCTGCCTATTACAGACTCCTGAAACTTTTCAAAAGTAATCTTTGACTGGGGACAAGATTTCTGGAACACAACAAAAGCATTAATGGTTGCCAAGTGGAAAAGATGGATAGCCAACTTCTTGTACCAAATGTAAGCCTTACGAAGAGCAGCATACGGTTCCAACCTCTGATCTACTCTGTCAACACCACCCATGTACTTATTGTAGTGCATTATGCACACAGGTTTGCGCACTTCTGCAACCTGACCCCAAACAGTCACCGGTTCAGTGCTTTCATCATGTATTGTAGTCAACATGTAGACATCTCTCCTGTCTGAAAACTTCACAGCTAGAAGCTCCTCACAACGCAATGCACTACACTGTCCCCGAGCAAGCTTCTGACACACAAGTTCTTTTGGGAAACCTTTACGGTTTGAGCGGATTGTGCCACAAGCAACAGTGTCCACTTTGCCCAATTCCCTGAACAACCGCACACCAGTGTAGAAGTTATCGACATACAAATGATGGCCTTTGTTAAAAAATCCACGACCAAGTTCCCACACAATTTTCTCAGTCACTCCAAAAGTCGACGGACAACCAGGGGGGTTAATCCTGGATTCCTTACCAGTGTACACCCTGAAATTAGAGACATATCCAGTCTCACTGTCACACAGCATATACAGTTTGATTCCATAGCGTGCCCTCTTACTAGGAATGTATTGCCGAAATACCAAGCGGCCTTTGAACAACAGGAAAGACTCGTCCACTGAAATTTCTTTCCCAGGATAAAAGATCTCAGAAAATCGATCAACGAAATGATCAATGCCAGGCCGAATCTTGAAAAGACGGTCACAATCAGGGTGATCTCGTGGCAAAGCAAGACTATTGTCAACAAAATGCATCATCCGAAGCAGAAGCAAATACCGATCACGACTCATGACTGCCGGAAATATAGCTGTAGCCATCAAGGGACTAGTAGACCAATATGAAGCCATTGATGGTTTCCGAAGCAAGCCCATCAAAAAAGTTAAACCCAAAAACTTTTTCATCTCCTCCAAATTTGTGGGAGTCCACCGGGTAGCTCTAGCGGGGGGCTTAAGGCTGGCACTGTTCACCCTCAAAAAATTTTCAGCATACAAATTAGTCTGCTCTACAATCTCTGCCACAAACACATCATCCATAAACAACTTGAAAAAATCAATAGGCAAAAAGTTTTCTGTGTTCACCCTACACCCTGGAACACCAGTAAATTCAGGCAATGCCGGCTGCACCATGCCTGGTGCAACCCAGAGGTCAGAACTTTCAACATCAAGTCTTGCAGCCGCAGGCTGCCGCCCAGCTGCCTCTCGTCTCACTGCACCAACTGGAATACTAGCAACCCCAGGCTGCAGCCCAGATGTCTCTTGCCGCACTATTGGCACAGGAATGTCCTCCGCAACCACAGACACAACAATGTCCTCTGCAACCACAGGCGCAGCAACGTCCTCCGCAACCACAGGCACATCATCCACACCAAAAGTAGCTTCATCAGCACTCAGAGTGTCTTCATCATCAGATGAAGCCATGTGTAGAGAAAACTCACTACCTGAAATTTCACCTCCCACCTCTGGTTCAGAATCAGAGTCAGACTCTGGACCATGGTCAGAGGAAGAATCAAAAAGCAATCCAACAACTTGCTGAGCAGTAATCCGGCGGCTAGCCATTATCCTTACAAATAAAGGAGTCTGCACAAACAACTCAACATCCCCAACACTGCGCAAAGTAAGATAAAAAATGTAAGCCTTTTTTAAAAAAAACTAATTTAGAAAATATATACAATTCACTTACAAGACACAACTACACTCACCAGCACCTACTCTGCAAAGACACAGCAAAGAGGCAACGATATCCCACTAGAAAGAAGAAGAAAAAAAACTTACATCTACAGAAGGACACATCAAAAACAAATGCAAAACATGTTTTACAATCACAACAAACAGAAACCAAACATACTCATATTTTACTACACACTTTGCAAAAAAATACAATCACAGTACAATTGAACAAAAAAGAGGTCTCTTACCAAACACATACAACTACAGAAACAGCAGAACAACAGAACCACCAGTAACGGAACCGCACACTGCAACACTCTAAAGAGAAAAAAAAACAATACACATTAGAAGAAACAAAAACAACACACATTACAACAGGCTATGTCACAAATGGGGGGTCTGTCCCCAAGGGGGGGAGATTATAAATCATTATAAACGTGGGCCACCTGGAAGCAACCCTACGGAGGGCAGAGAGCCCAAATAAAGACACGGCAGAACATACTTTTGAAATGGGCACAAGGAAGCAACCCTTGGCCAAGGGGTCGCTCCCTATAAAAAAAAAACCTGAAGTCTAGTGGGCTTTTCTACCCCCCCCTGGATCCATAAACGGTAAAAAAAGTTGAGGGGGGGGGGCAGAACAGTCTACAATATTTATAATGCCCCCTGGAAGCGACCCTTCCCCAAGGGGTCGCTTCCTTTTCAAAATACAAACAAATCCCTGGTGACTAGTGGGCTTTTCTGCCCCCCCCCCCCCTGGGTGCAGATCGGCCAAAAAATGGCCAATCTGCCCCAGGGGGGGGCAGAAAAGTCTGAAAAATTATTTATCCCCCTAAGGAAGCGACCCTTGCCCAAGGGGTCGCTTCCTTTATAAATATACATTATTCCCTGGTGTCTAGTGGGCTTTTCTGCCCCCCCCCTGGGTCCAGATGCGGCCCAAAAAACGGCCAATCTGCCCCCAGGGGGGGCAGAAAAGTCTAAAAAAAATATTATGGCCACTAGGAAGCGACCCTTCCCCAAGGGGTCGCTTCCTTTTCAAATAAAAACAAATCCTTGGTGACTAGTGGGCTTTTCTGCTCCCCCTGGGTGCAGATCGGCCGAAAAAACGGCCGATCTGCCCCAGGGGGGGCAGAAAAGTCAGAAAAATATTCTATGCCCCTAAGGAAGCGACCCTTGCCCAAGGGGTCGCTTCCTTTATAAATAAAAATCAATCCCTGGTGTCTAGTGGGCTTTTCTGCCCCCCCCCTGGGTCCAGATGCGGCCCAAAAAACGGCCGATCTGCCCCAGGGGGGGGGGGGGCAGAAAAGTCTGAAAAATGATTTTCCCCCAAAAGGAAGCGACCCTTGCCCAAGGGGTCGCTTCCGATTTAAAAAAAAAAGTAATCCCTGGCTCTAGTGGGCTTTTCTGCCCACCCTGGGTGTAGATCGGCCAAAAAAACGGCCGATCTGCCCCAGGGGGGGCAGAAAAGTCTGATGAATAATTTGGCCACAAAAGGAAGTGACCCTTGCCCAAGGGGTCGCTTCCTGCACAAACATACATCGCCAAAATCACTCCCTGGTGTCTAGTGGGGCATTCCTGGTGCACGATTGCGACGCTGTGCGCGATCGTGCACCAGGAATGCCCTGCATTGGGACATCAGGGGAGAGGAAACACAGTTTCCTCCCCCCCGATGCCTCAAGGCACCGAAAACCGCCCCCCCCGCCCCACCGGAGCACCAAACACGCACCTTGCTCCTGGACGCGCTGGAAACAAATGGCTTCCAGCGCGTCCAGCGCTTCCTGATGACGTCGGCGCGCGCTGTGCGCGCTGACGTCACCAGGAAGCGTGGGGGGGCCAGGGGGTGGCAGCTGAAGGTCTTCCGCTGCCACCCCTGCAAAAACAACTAGGATCCCTGCACAAGGGGGGGGAGCGCCAGCGCTCCCCCCCAGGGCTGTACTGATGACGGAGCGGTTCCGTCATCAGCACAGCCCAACCGATGCTGATGGCGGAACCGCTCCATCATTAGCATCGAAGGGGTTAAAAGGACAATGTTATAAAGTCTATCAGGGGGAGCTACTCTAGTATCAGCTGTCTCCACAACAACATATCGGTCAGTCGCTGTCACCTTCAGTAGCGGACGCAGGGCCTCTCGCACTATGGTAATCTCCGCCGCGTTGGCCAGCAAGGTCAGAGCCCATGTCTGATTCCGACGCTGCGTTCTCACTATCTGTGGCATATCTCACTGTTAAAGCAGCAACTTTCTTTTTCTGCAACTGGGGTCTTTTCGGTGTTAAATCGTCCTGCTTGCCTTTACTGTCTTTCGGGCGGGGCTGTTCGCATCCCGACTGGCCACCCCGACCTCTGCCGCCTCCTCCACCACTGGTCGATGAGGCCGATGAGTCCTGAAAAGAACGAGGAGAGCGTTGTTCAGAAACCTGAAAACGATCAGGTGATTTATCGTCGCGCGATCGCACAAGTCATAAATACGTTCTGTAGGCACAGGCACTGGAGATGCAGGATGAGACTCCTGTTTCTGCTGTTGTTGCTTACCCTGTTTCTGTTTTTTCGGACAATTTTGCTTTTTAGCCTTGGGCTGTTCGTCTGACTTCGGCCCTTGGGGTTGCTTTTTCTCTTTAGTGGAAAATGGCTTGAGTCCCAAACTATTGCGGCCCACGTTCTTATAAGCCGCCACAATAATTCTCTGTAACTGACGGGGTTTATCGGCATCGGGTACCACCTACTAAGCATTAGACACCTGAAAGCTCACAGCATCTTCCTTGACATTCGCAAGAACGAGATCGGAAACTACGTCAAAACTGCGGCAGAGGCGCATACCCAATTCAACTGCTGCCTCAGGCCCGTGCTCATCCTGAACACTCTTAACGACTGTTGGAAGGACAGTCATTGACGGTGTGCCGAAGCATCTCGTATACACTACTGCAAAGATCTTACACCATGACTCACAGTCACCAGCTTCTGGGATCAAGTCTTTAGGCATGCTAATTGTCAGAATCCTGTGTTTCTCACCAGGAGTCGTGTTAGGAAATACTGCTTCCAGCTGGTTAAACTTCTCGGCAAGCCAGAAAGGAAAATTATCCTTATTCTGGGGGCGCTTGCCCATCACAGCTTTCACCATCACAGGACTAAGTTTCATTCCGCTCTTTCTGGCTGGAAATGCCGCAAGACCTGGGGCCCCGCCAGGGAGATTGCGGGTAATGGATTGTACTAACAACCTAATCACGCTAATTGCAACTACTTGTATTCGTCTTATATCAGCTATGGGCAAGCCCCGTGTTGAGGATGAGGTGTAAACCCAGCCAAAACACTCCAAGTCATGCATGAAATGGACAACGGACCTAACCTTGGTGCTGTCAAAGAGCGGGGTAGGACGCTATTAAACCAAACTCGGTGCTGCCAAGTGTTAATCAGAACTTCCTGTGTCCTATATGGAGCATAGTCCTGCGGCACAGCAGTGGGAGTGTACGTGTCGAACACAGTAGTGTTTGCGTTCACAGCTGGGTAGGTCTCCCACGAGTAAAAAATGTTGTATGGGTAAGCCACCTCTGCACTCACCACCATAATTACGGACATGCCATCCACGGGGACAATATAATTCTGCAAGTGATTGCGCACCGCAATGCAACTATGTTGCGGAATGTCCACCGCGGCCATAGTGACACAGAAATGAAAAGACACAATAAAAACTATGTAGCACAACTGGGTAGTAATTCAAGGGAACCGTTTTAAAAGAATCAAGCTTGAAAAGACCTATATAAGTATAGGTAGGCTTTTACGACACCACTGTTTTCCGGAAACAATAGTGAAGGGTGTTAAGGACCGATACACGTACTACTTAAGTGTCATGTAATAGGACCACCAACGATCGGGCGCCATGTAGCAGGGATTCTGCTCCTACACAGAACTGTGAATAGAGACTTAGAATCTCAGTGAATTAGGGTGTGCCAAAACTCACCTTAGTGTCCAAAATCCCCTACCAGACTAGCAATCAGTGTCTCATTGGTTCTTACAGACCCCCAATGTTTAGACAACCCAGAACATGGACTTAGAACACCTCAGGAAACGTGGAACACATGAACACTCTTTCGTTATACTAACATATCAGTCCAGAACGAGGAGTAAATGATGACACATGCAAGTTTGAAATATTTATTTCTAATGCAGTGTTCTCAAGTGCAGTATCTTAGCTAATACAAGCAAACATATTATAAGGAACAAGGTTAGCAGCATAGTTACTATTCCATAAAATACAAAGGGAGAAAGCATGTTAAAATGCTAAAGGAAAAGGGTATAAATAGAACATCAGTTTACCCTCCCTTGCTAGTATATTATGTTATATCTACAGAAGGTCTCCTTGGGTTTAGAAGGGCGGGCCCATACCTTTGGTTTCAGCAGAAATGGATCACATCATCTCCTGCACCAACTCTCTGCATGCTAATATTCATCAAGTGTGTAACTCATGCTCTGTGCAGTGCATTATTAATCGCGCCTAAAACCCAAAGTTGGCCACAGCTGCATATGTATTATGTCTAGCCAGTGCGCTGATCAAACCGAACAACAAGCGCTGTGTTGAAATAACATTGAAGGCCTCGGCACTCACTGTACAGACATAGCTTACCAAGCAAGGCTGATATTATAAGCAAACATATTATTCTCGTGTGAAGCAAAATATTCAACTAGGCGAAAAGATTTAGTAACAAAATGTGTTGTGTGCAGAGACTGCAGAAAAGGAAAATGGCGTTTAAACTTCTAATAAGCTCATGCTACCATAACACAGTGCAAAGGCAACACCAAACCACATGACAGCGCACTATATATATATATATATATGGTACCAGTCGAGTGCTTGCCAGTCCCAAAATAGAAACATCCTTGTCGTTGCCATTGTTAAATTTAAATTCATAAGATCAAAAACATAAAAGGGATGGGAGGATGCTTGCAATAGGTTTACCCATTGGCAATCGCTCAGGTCAGCATTCCAACCCATCGTTCTTTTGCTCACCATGCCGCCACAGATTAGACCCAGACACATACAGCCTTGACTCTGCTCACAAAGGAGCAGTCCAGCCCGAACAGCCTCCTCAATACCTCTCTGCACCAGAACACAAGCAACGCAAGACTGGTTTTGACCTGATTGGGGCTCTTTAGTTGGGTGTTGCTTGGTTCCAGTGGCACAGTCAGCTAGGGACCCATGTCTGGGCATACCCTTGACCACTTAGGGTGTTACATCAAACACACAGGTGATGGGAGGATGCTTGCAATAAATATACCCACTGCCAATTACTTGTGTTAGTATTCTGACAGATCATTCTTTTGCCTGCTATGCGACCTCAGATTAGACCCAGCCATATGCAAATCAATTTTGACCCTGTTCCAAAAGAAACGGTACAGTCTGGACTGCCAAGCTACTGACTAATAAGTCCTAACAAGGGCAAAAGCGGTCCTGGGTTGCTTGTCTTTCGGATCAGGGAAGACATGGCATGGCAGTTCTGGCTGGACTGTTCCCATTCATCTATCCATCCATCCAACATTCCATCCATCACTTTGTTTTGATGCTCTAAATTTAGAATTTCAAAGGAATCACAATGAAGTTGTTATTCTTTATTAAGGAAATACAAGATGTGCACAATATCAGGAACAATGTCGTTCCCACCATCCAGACCACCAGCAAACATCGTCATTCCATCTACCTCGCCACAGCCCACAGTACAAATTCCACCTGCATCAGCCCTCTCAGCTAATCACACTAGGACATCCAAAACTATATACAGATTTAAACATCACCCGTTGACTTAAACATTGTCATTAATCAATTGTTTAGCATGATCTACATGAGGTACTGATTGGTTCCTATGGATGTTCTCCATTAGCAGAGCCAAAACTATTACAATAGTTAAAACTGGATTTTTTCATCATGAATTTATCATTAAGGAACAAAAATAATTTGCTTTCTTGCTATGCAACCATGCATTCTCACAACTGTAAAGCCAACAAGCTTCCAAAAGCAATCATATGGTATGAATACATTTTCAGAAAAACATACCAAGGGCGAGTCATATCCTTTATTGTATTGCTGATAGTACTGTCACATGAATGGCACTATTTGCATCAGATCTGATAAATAGCAACACCCCATCTTCACTTTAGTCTTACAAGTAAATCATGGCTTTTCATACATTTTTGCTGTTGTGTACCACTAATAATTAAATTCCTAAAAGCATTTCTCGCCTCAAAAAAAGATTTTTCATTACCTCCCCAGCCTCGAATGTTGAAGTTGGCTAAGCCAACTAGGCACTAACTACTGTTTTTTTTGTCATACATTCGAAGTCTGTGTTAGAGTGTGTGAAGAAGGAGCATGAAATAGAAAGGAACAGCTGAGTCTGCCTCGGTTTAATGAAATTAGAGGTCCAAATTATATTATTGTCCACATTATGTCATAACTTAAACGATGTTAATTGTCCTTCACCTCAATTGTCAGACTCACTTTTGGTTTAAGCCCTAAAATGAGAGGTAGTCAATCACAGTAATGAATCCATTGTTATGTAGTGTTATTTAACAACTTGCGTGCTGCCCCGATTTCCCCCCGTTGCTGGACATTCCATAACTGGGTGTGGTCGTGACGGAACCATTCCGTCATCACCACAGCTCAACCTTGACTGATGACGGAATGGTTCGGTCACAAGCATCGAAGGGGTTAAAGAAGTGCACCTCCAACTCTTTCCAAAATTGAAGCAGTGTTGGGGTGGTCAGGATGGATATGAGGATGTTGTTCCAGATCCAAAGTGCAGAGATGGAAAAGGCCTGCTGTCTTGATATTTTCTTTTGTTACACTTCTTAGTCTCCATTTTTAATGGTATCCTGGCAACCGGTTTTCCCACATCCACCGGAGATGGTGAGCTTGTCTGCATGATAAGCGGGGTGCTGGTCGTGAAAGCTTTGTAAATGATGGGGCTCATTTTGAAGATGGTGTGGGCCAGCAAGGGAAGCTAATGGCGTTCCATCAGGATGAGGATAATGTGATAATATTTCTTTAGGCAATGGATAAGACTTGCTGCAGCATGTAGGGTGCCCATAAGGGGTGTCAGTGCGGTGTCATGGAGGTCATGGATTAAGACATTATTACCATCCAGATGTCAGAGTGTCGAAGGGCTTGAACAATAGTTTTGAAGTCACTTTCTGGAACAAATGGCTTTCGAAGAGAAACCTGGTACCAGACCTTTTTTGTTTGCTCGGCAATGTGCTCCTTGAGGGTGACGTTGGTTGTACAGGGCGAATCAGATAAAAAAAATCTGAGAGTATTAGGACCAACCTGGTGTCCCTCCATTGGTTATCCATAGACAAAGCATCAAAGTGAACTGACCCCATGGTGATTTAAAGTCTCCAAGGCACTGCCCGCAACCACTTGCATGAAAACCTATCCAGATACATAGACATTGCATTTATAGCATTCCAGCACCACAGGGCTCTCATTCATCTGCTATATCCAATCCCAACATCCACTTATGTTTCTGTTGGACTCTAAGTGCCAAAAAATATGCAGTTTGAATACCTTTCTGACTACATAACTCAAACTAGGTCCCACTTTCTTCACCCCAGCCACCTGAAACAGACAGTTACTTACAAATCAGAGAATATCAGAACTCCAGAGGTTATTCCCGAAAGAAATGTACTGACATCGTGGATATCTTTTTCTAAACTAGCCGCATTCTCAGGTCATCAAATTCCTTTCTAATGTTCCTTCCCTGTTTCAAGAGATCAGGGATGAAAAATTGTGCTTTTTACACCATAACTGGCTCTACGTGGAACATTCTTCCCTTTACGTTGAAATCCCAATCCAACTTAAATTCTGCGAACTACTGAAGACCTATCTAATCAATCTTTTAACCAATTCCAATAACTTTAGTATTGTTTACCCCGACTTCCTTTTTGTTTCTCAGTTCAAGGACAACCTCAGGTATTTATTATGCGCTCTATAACTAGGGCTCCCAGTTTTATAGTATTTATTTTATTAACATTTCCATCTGTATCATCCATAGTTATTTTTTCACCATCTTATCAGTATTTACCCATATTTATTTTCTGAATAAATGAAGTCCTAAATTGTATATTTCCACATGTATTTAACTGAAAAACGTGCACTCATACTTTGGTACCTGTCGCGTATTAGCAAACAAAGCAGTTAAACGTAGCAAAACACTACACCCACAGGTCGCTAGTATCAATATACTACAAACATATGTTGACATATGCCTGCATTTAAGAAAATATCATTTTGTTTAACTTCCCATGCTATCAGCTGTTCGCCTAGAGGTCATGAAAGACAGCATGGAGTTACTCACAAGAAGCCACATTGTCTGTATTTTCCCACATTTAAAAATAAATGCAGACATGAAACACATTGTTTTCTGCCTGTATGTATCTGTTAAAACCAGTAAAAATAGAAAACTGCGAGCCTTATTTATAATGAATATTTTCATCATATCATTTACATATGATTCTTTCAATCTGTTTCTAACACGATAAAATGAGGAATTTCATATATAAAAAACTCCTCTAATAATTAAATTAATACGTAGTTCTCAATGATAAAGGTCAAGGTAATGGGTGCTGTAAGAGTATTTAATTTGCTTGTCAATTGCATGCCCTACGGGAATTTGCTAATAGATACGCGTAGACCATTGTTGAAGAAAGGATTACGGTTTTGCCAGGTGTAATCAGAGCGCGAAGACAAGCTTTACCTGCAACCTCATAAAAGCTCTTCTTGGAAATATACTTATCCTATTTTCATAAAAGAGAATGGCCCAACGGTAACCCCATGTGTAATATTCCGGTATCAAAGCTTCCGGTGTTGGAATGACAGAGAGCAGGAGTTGGTCACCATGGCAATTCAAACACGAATAAATAATACCACCGCTTGCAAATGATTCATCCTGCCCCGAAGAAGATTTGGAACCGAAAACCGCCTTCACACTCCAAGCGTGTGCGGGGGCAGCACGAGATAATCTCGTTTTTTGTACAAATCAAAAGGAGGCTCAGAAAAAAAGCCTTCCGTGTCGTTTCGCGAGCTCTTCCCGACAGTACGTGTGAATCCCACAGAGCTGTGATCACAGCCTTGTCTCACATCAGAAAAAGTGACGGCTTATAATAGCGCGCCGCCGAGGAGAGGCCGACTCAACAAGACCGCCGCGGATGAAAGAGCTTCAGATACGGTTATAGCACCTGTTTAATATAGATTACTAAAGGCCTGGCTGTTCACCTCTTGCTCACGTGTTTTATGAAGGTGTGCGATTAGCTTACCTGTGACGTATCTCACAACATCGCAATGAAGGCCGCTTTTAAATAAACTAAGCTTTTTATGTACAGTAGCGTGATTTTTCCCTTAACACTAGTGTTACACTGCTGCGTTTAGTATACATCGAAGACGCATATTAGTATTAACTTTTTTGTAAAGCAATTATTTAATGCCGAAATTCCATTATTGGTACATGACATAATATATAAAGAGGATACACAACCTTGCAGAAGGCCCAATAACACCTTTGGCACCTGTGCCTCTCCCCAACAGGCCCGGTTCCAGGAGTTTTCATCTGGATGGGCCAAGGGTTGGTTCGGGTGGGACCAATATTTGTCAATTCTGTAGGTAGCCTACAAGCCCAAGATTTTCATGATATCTTCTTCCAAACAGGCATACAGTGTGTTGAGAGCGTTATTTGAGAGTAATAGCTGATGTAGCTGCGTCATGCTCTCCACTCACACCAAGCAGACGGCACCACAATACCGGAATATAGCCCTCCGGAGGCGCAAACTCTAATGGGGATCCTGGATTAGGGTGGGATCTCCTGTATCTATCGCACTTTAACCAACAACACTCCAGTCACACTGGACCGGCTCAGAAACCAGTGGGAAGAATGGGTGGGTCCACTGGAGGAGGAAGATTGGAGGGACGCATTAATGGCGCCTAAGACGGTCACCGCATCAGCCAGACTTTGCCTGATCCAACTGTACTATTTGCTGCTTATTTAACCCCGCGCACCTTCACAGGCCAGGACTATCTCCAACCTCCTCCTGTACGCGCTATGGCCAAGATCAGGCGGATTTCTTCCACATGACCTGGGTGTGTCCCCAGCTGGCGCAATTCTGGGGGGCATAGAAGAAGAACTCACAGTGGTCTTGGGTTGGGAGGTGCCCCATGACCAACTGCACACGCTCCTGGGGATCACAGATGGGCTGGATGGGTCCAGAAATGAGAAATAATTTTTTAATACGGCAATGATTGTAGCGAAGAGGGCTAACTGGAAATGACCTACTCCGCCTAGCCTTATGAATTGGCGTGAGGGGTTGGACTGGTGTGTCCCACAGGAAAAACCTATGTATGAAGCACATGGATGTCCGAACAAATATCACAGGTTGTGGGACAGATGGTTGGGACTCGTGGCTTAAACGTGTTTCACCTGCTCACTTGTCTGAATCACATGGGACTCTAAGACAAGGACTAACTGTCTAACCGAATGGGACTTCCTGATCCTATTGCACTATGTTATCTTGCTGGCTTTCGTTCTTCTACCAAGTCTAAAAAAATACAATAAAATTGTTTATCAAAAAGGAGCTGATATAAATACTGAACAGCCCAACTCCTATAATTTCCAGCTGGCTAAGCTTTAGCACCAGCACCAGGATTCCAAGCAGATTGTAATAGCAGTTCAAGGTTAAGGAGGTCCTTCTTACCACACCGAAGCCTTGACATTTTGCACTTCGAAGTCCAGTACTGAAAGCTTGATCAGGGCTTGAGCCTGAAGTCTGGCTCTGGTTCAGCTTGAGGTCCTCTTGGAGCCCATTATGAGCCGAGCTTTCATGTATCTTCTTCCTGCCACCCTCAATCTACCCAAGATATGGCATTACAGAGTCAGCTTACAAATTTGGAACTGAACAAGCTAGGTTTCAGTCTCAGCGTTGTATCAATATCCTGTGATTCCGGGCAAATCTCCAGTGCCTAAAAGAAATGAATGCACCCTTGCATAATGTAACTGGTGTTCATGTAAAGCGCTTACATTTCTCCAGGTCTAGTTCACACTATATAACAAAAGCTGAAAAGTGCACAAAGAGCTAAAAACAAAGCATTAACATAAAAAGTAGAGACAAACAGATAGCCATTTAGTGGCTCATTTTCACAAAGTGAAAACATAAAACCTGGATAAATTGCAGCTTTTCCATTTAAATTGTGTGAGCTTGGGCAAATATTATTTTTTCACCAAAACTACTTTTTTCATATTTGTACACGAAAGTACGTTCAAATATGTGAATCAGAAAACCAATTGTACCAATCCTTCCCCACCATGTTGTGAACCTGGGGGACCACCCTTCTACCTTGTCTTTGATTTTCTGTATCGTTGCGTGCTCGTTGTGTTCCAGTGTCATTCTTAGGTCTCTCTCGAAGAGGATACCCAGATATTTTGGTTGCCATGTTAGTCCCACTGACTAACACAGAGAGCTTCCACAAGACACTTGACAAGTTACTTAACAGCTTCCTTTGGCGGGGGAAAAAACCAAGAATAAGCCTACACAAGCTAAGGCTATCTAAAGAACAGGGTGGCCTGAACATAACGAATTTCAAGCGATTCCAGACGGCATGCATAGCCAGACAGGGACTACATTGGCTAGACCCAAGAAAGGAATACACCCCAGCATGGCTATCTTTCGAGCGCGGCCTACTAAAGGGCATGAACCCCATAACACTCCTGACAGCCACACGACACCCAGCAGTGAGGGAAAACCCAGTCCTCAGGAACACAAAGACAGCTCTACTGAGCGTCGACAAAACACTGTCAACAAGCATCAGGGGAGGCCAATTTGAATCCCTCTGGCACAACCCTGCCATCAAATACAGAGATAAGGTTCTAGACATGCCTGTGTGGTACGCACAAGGCATATCCACGGCCCATGACCTTCTAAGACAAGGCGAGAACACAACGTTTGACACACTCAAGGAGGCGCACAACCTACAAAACATAGAACTGTACAGCTTCCTGAAAATAAAAGTAGCTATTAGGAAGGCAAACCTCACAAGCCTGACACCTTCGCTCTTACAGCTTGCAGCTAACCTCAACAAAACAGGACACCAAATAGCACATCTCTACAGAGCCCTACGCCCCAAACACACCAAACTCAATGACAAGGTCACAAACTTCTGGGGGACTGCAGCGGGGAAGGAACTAAGCGAAACAGAAAAGGCCGAACTGTGGAGATCGACCACTAGGAAAAAGATAACTGCCTCACTAAATCAGACCAAATACTGGTTAATACACAAGGCATACTGGACACCGGCCCGCCTATCCACCCTGGGGATCCGTGAGAGCGACACATGCTGGAACTGTAACGAAGGAAGGGGGGATTTAGAGCATCTCTTACACAGTTGCCCTCAGATCAAGGACTTCTGGGAAAGAACGGGGAAGCTTATCAAAGACATCACTGGGGTAGCCATACACATAGATTTCCCAAGTCTAGTCCTGGGCTTTGCATCCCCGTCCATCACAACGACAGAAGACCGCGACCTCATTGACCTACTGTTGACTGCCGCAGTCAAAATAATCCTAAGCAACTGGAAAGACACCACAAAAGCGACACCACAGGCATGGCTCAACTGGGTCACTTTCCTAAGAGGGGCAGATAACATTACAGCGAAATATACACCGAAAACTCACAGGCAATCAAACATGTGGAGGCCCTTAGACCTCTACCTTTCATCACACAAACCCCCCTAGGCGCAGACACCAGACACTAGACAGCCACCAAGGGACACAGTACAGGGACCGACACCACAACAAGAGAAACCGGCTAGGAAGTACACTCTCCTATCACCTACCTCTATCACTCTCTATCCTCTCTACCGTCCGGGGTGCTATACCCACCAGGCAGATCAAAGGGGGGAAAGAAGACAACGCCAAGCAAGACTCGGATAACGGACTTCTTCTTCCTTCTTGGACTAGTAGATCTACCCGACCCCACGCACCATGGCAAGGAACGAACTATTGCAGGACAATATTACTATACCCCCCCCCCCCCGGCGCCTCCTTTTTCTCTCCTTTCTTCTTTCTCCTCTTTTCCTTCCGCCACTCATGTATGCTCCATGTAAATATATATTTTTTTTATATACAATAAAAAATTACAGAAATAAAAAAAAAAAGAAAACCAATTGTACAAACACCTATTGTGTTTGATTTAATAGACTAATGTTCCTTTATAATAAATAATTTGGGCCACAAACAAGGTCCACATGACAACTGTTTTGCCTGTTGGTTCACTTATGGCACTGTCACCGGTGTGAGGACGGGACAGGAGTGCCTCTAAGCTCAAGTTTAAAAATTATCACTTTTCCACCCGGCACATGATGTGCACGCTCCACTGCAAAGAACTTGCTGAGTCCAGAGGGAGAAAGATGGTTCAGGACAAGACCCTCGACCAGGAGATCTACCGAGAGAGGCTCGGGATTTTCTGCAACACCTATGACGCGAATGTTGTTGCGTCGCGCCCTGTTCTCAAAATCCTCCAACCGATGGGACATCAAGTCATTGGCAGATTTCAAGTTACCAACTTCTGTCTGAAGTTCCGACACATCGGTCGTGAGGCTGGAATTCTTCAGATCCAATGACTTCACTTTCTCATTGGTCTTGGACAGGTCAGCCCTGATCAAGGTGACATCGATGGCGACCGTGTCGATTTTACGAGCCAGCGCCTCATATTGCTGACCGATGGTCTCCTTCATATTGGAGATAGCGCCCATGATGTCCTGCAGGGACAGATCAACAGGAGCGGATGGGTCTTCTTTGGCATCCTGTGGGGTACGACTGGAGAGTCCGGGGGATCCTTTGGGCTGAGTGTAGCGGTCGATGACATTTGTCTGGACCAGTCCCCCACGAAGAGGCGTCTTTGTCTTCCGCTTCTCAGCGTCACCCTTACCAGCCATGTTGAAAGATGCGCCCCAGAGGGGCCCGCGAGACCTGGTGAAAATGGCCGCCGTCAGGCCGGGCACCAATAGACCACAAAAGCCGGCTTGTATTGCCAACACAAAGGCACAAAAGTGATCTAAACGGCTGTGGAGTTAAGGCAGTGGTTGCATTAGATGGAGGCTGGAGTGACCCCAAGCTGAGGGATACGGTCTTACAATCAAACCGTGTCGGGACCTAGAAACGAAACCGAAAGTGGTGATGGGGCTACTGAGGAGACCCCACTGCCGTTGTTGTTCGACTCAGTCCCGGATCCACGAGTCACCCAGTCCCCGGCTCGCCTCCCGGTGGGCCCAAGAAGTTCAGATCAACGCAGTTTCGGTTGCCCAGGTCCGATATTAAATTCTGAAAAGAGTTATGAACTCAGCCGAGGTTCATCTCAAAGAATCTGTCCAAGAAAACAGGATAACTTCAGGATAGATTGCGAAGGGTGGCGAGGGTCCGGGGAGCCCTGTGCTCACGCGACCATCTTGGATGCGCGCTAAGCTCCTCCTCAAAAAATGATCACTTTTAATAAGTACTTTTCACTGCAGCGCTATATTGTGACATATTAATGTCAAAGCTTCCATGTGTTATAGAAATATACTTTTTGGAATTTTGAATAGGCTTTATCATATTTACAAGATGTTTGTTGTGTTTTACATAGAAAGCATTTTCAGGGCTCAGCTTGTGCATGGGCTCTGAAAGCCAAGCCAGAGCCTTAGCTTGACTGTCCCTGTTAATTTGTTTGTTCGCCCACCTCTACCCCCAAAACACACCACCCTATTTGTTTTAAAGATAATGAAAAAATAACTTTTTGACATTCCAACATTGAAATGGTGGAAGCACATAACAGGTGCCTTCTCCTTGGCCTCTTCTACCACGACTGAGTGAGCCAAAGGTCATGTTTGGGTGGGCCTGGCCAACCTGGCACCCCTGCTAGAACCGGGCCTGCTCCCCAAGCCACTAAAATGAAATCATTGGTTTTACAGATGGGCTATCGAGAAATGTGACAAGGTTAGTCAACAATCAGAATTAGAGGGTAGGATGAGAACAAAGTATGGTAGGATCATATGCTCCAAAAAACAAATAAAACACACAATAAATAAATAAAGATAATTCGTGAAAAACAGTAAGTGTGCAGTAAAAAGAAATATATAAATATAATACATAACTGTTAAATGAAAACACATAAACATAATGTGTTTGAGTATAAAATGATTTCACAATTATTCAATTTACATTATCAATAATTTAAAAAAAGATTAAAAAAATTACATTTTCAATTATCTATTAAATACATTTTAAATAAGAATTACATAATTAATAATCTGATTAGCAAATTAACATTTATGAAACAAAACTATTTCTAAACAAATCTTAATTACATATGAAAAAACATTCCAAACTACTCCAATACAAACCGACCAAACTGTCCCATACAAACCGACCAAACTGTCAATAAATAAATACATTTAAATAAAGTTAAAAAAATGTTAAATATATTATCAAAGCAAAAATCAAGTAAATTTAACAAAAAATAATTACAAATTAGTAACAAAATAATAACTAATTACACAAAAAGCAATAAAACATAACAATTATTTTTAAAAAAAAATTATATTATATATGTTACAGTCAAAGTGTGAAATCCCGGTATTGTATAGAATGCCTAGGTAATGTATAGAATGCATGATGGTTTAGAGGCAAACTAGGAAATATCAGTTTTTTGTGAAAATGTTACATTCTTTTCCTAGACATTCTATACAATTCCTAGGAATTATACAGAATGACAAGTACCATTTACGCAAAGTGTTAAAAGGGCACAAGATCAGAAGCCTTTATTAATTAATATGCATTTGAAACTGAAAGAACAAAACTACGAAATAAAGCACAGGATATTCTTACCGGAAAACAATGAAAGCAGAACTGAGATTGAAGAACTTGTTACACTAAGAAAGGCCGGATTAGGTGTATTATATACTTTGCCGGCAGACAATCCGGCAAAGTATACAATGCCTAGGCAATGTATAAAATATCAATCATTTCATAGTTTGACGTTCTATTTTCAGGCATTTTCAGGCATTCTATACATTACCTAGGCATTCTATAGAATGTGGGATTTCACACTTTGACTGTAACATACACATCTATATTACAAAAAACAATATTAAACACGTTAAAAAGAAATATTCTTACTTGCTATAATCTATTCTGCAATATTTTTTACATCATGATATTTTTTACACTGTATTTGTGTCAATTATATTTTTGCTATGATATTAAAATCGTGCACCATGTAACCATAAATGAGTGCTGCAATTTTTTGCATGTACCTTGATGGTAAATGGGTTGCCCCGAACCCAGGTGGTAAACTGGTGCAGGGGCTATTTTCAGGTCCATGGTGCAGGTGGAGAAAAAAGGGAAGACTCAATGAGGGGAGAGCTGGCAGAAGTATTTGCTGTTCTCCTGTTGGCTTCCCCGGACTCAGGTATTTCCACCTCATGGTTATGCCACTCCAGGCCACTCGTATGGTCAACAGTTATGGGAAATGCTCCTGAAATCTGTCATAAACTCTCCCACAGACTGCAATTGTTACATCTGTACTGAAATCTTACCAGAGATTGCAAGTGTTCAGGAAAAAGCAGTGCACTATTTGCATAGTTAGGCAGTGTGGCTAAGTGCCCTCGACACCTAGACCACACTGACTTTTGCATGTTTGCAGTCACCCAGAGATGTTGAAACTTCTCTTGGATCTGCTTCTAGATATTCATGTGTGAAACTGGAAGGTCCTACCCTTGTGATCAAAGAGGATGCAATTTATGGAAAACAGGAAGATGGAAGTTAAGAGACAGGTTACTGTTATAGTGGGCCGCTGTATACACAAAGAGTTTCTCGGTCTCTTCATCACTACTTTCAGGTCAGCACAAGTGTACAAGCATAAGGGGTATGCAATGTTTTTACTCATTGCCTGACAACTGTGGACTTTACTAAAGTGGTTTGCTTTCTCTATAGTTAGTCACCTGACATACCCGTTCTTTTCATTTGTTTTATTTTCCCTTCCTCGGTTCCTCAATTCTGGGCCCCCTGTGTTGATAGGCGGGTTGTGGTGGGGAGAAATCTATCTCTGCAGGCATGAGCTCTACTTTCAATTACTTTCACCTGGTTGGGAATGTCTCCTGGTCTTCCGCACTGATCAATACAGCACTAGTGGTGACTGGCGTAACGAAACTTGAGGCGTCCCCCCTGCAAAGTACGTGACGGGCCCACCTCCGGACTTTATCAGGAGCTCTCAGTCTGAGTATTGTGCTGAGGGGGCCCCCTGGAGCTTGGCGCCCCCCCTTCTCCGTGGGGGCCTGTGTTACGCCACTGCCAGTGGTGGACTTATTAATTAGAGACTTTTCAATTTGAGGACAACTGCGTTAACTGCAGTCAGACATGTATTTAAGCATCAAGGTTCCTTTGTAATTTGGTTTTCAAGGTGCAGTGGCAATCTGGTACATACCTTACAAATGCCATTAAAGACAAAGGATGTTTCTTCCATCCAGTTCACTTTCATCCCTGAACATTACAAAAGTGAAGTTGCTAAACATGCCTGTACAAACTTACCTTGTAAATGCGAATCCTTAAGAATGAGAGGTCTCGGCATACCATCTGAAGGACAGATGCCGATACAACTGTGTTTCACTCTCTTTTTCCTTCCCCCCTCTCCATTCTCCATTCTCATTCACAGTGTTTACTTATTTATTGGTGATGTTCACTACAGAAAAAGGGAGGGTTGGCTTCATGTCAGATTCAAAAGCATTTGTTGGTCAGATGTCCTGAGGTTCTGGTCACAGAAAGATGTTGCAATTTGTGAACAGTCTTTTTCTGACTATAATCTTATTTTATGTATTGACCTATGTACTAATAGCTTGGTTCACACAAAAAAGATTCTGAGTGAGTTGAAATACGACCTATCTAAGGTAGATTGCAAATTGTGACACTCAAATTTCCCATTATCACGGGGATGATAGCATGCAAGGGTCAAAATGATACCTTAACTATGATTGACTTTACATAAACTTTTCTTAGGTAGCCTGATTTCATTAAAAGAAATGGGGCTGCTTTACAAAAAAGGGTTTGTTTTTTAAAGCTGCACCTTGGTTCTTAGCTTTCATGCTTGGCTCTTTCCTCTCTCCTGCTGTCAAAGGGAGTTTGGCGCCTTGCTATTAATGTTCATAATATTCTTCAGCTTCATTTAAGTGCTTCAATTTAGCAAAACCTTTTTTTTAATAACTTTGCTAGTTTTTTTCTCATCCCTGGGTCATAGTTGAGAAGACATTCAAAATCTTTCATGTGTACTAATAATCTGTACACCTAGTTTTTGGTATACAAATGTGTACTAATAAGTGCAGGATGGCACAGTTACTACTGGAAGGAGTGGTGTTTTTCTCAGGCAATAAAGAACTAGACTGAACAGGCCTTCCCAAAATTCACAATTGTACCTTAAAACTGGCAATACAGGACACATTGGTATCGTCGTCCAAGTTCAAGGTGAATCAATCAATCAATCAATCAATGACACTTATAGAGCGTGCTACATACCCGTAGGGTCTCAAGGCGCTGGGGGAGGGGGGGTGCCTCTACTGCTCGAACAGCCAGGTCTTCAGCTTCTTCCTGAAGGAGAGGTGGTCTTGGGTCAGGCGCAGGTCGGTCGGGAGGGAGTTCCAGGTCTTGGCGGCCAGGTAGGAGAAGGACCTTCCTCCTGTAGTCGCTCTTCGGATGCGGGGGACGGCGGCGAGGGCGTGGTTGGCTGATCGGAGGTGGCGTTTGGGAGCGTGGAAGTTGATCCGGCTGTTGAGGTAGCTCGGGCCTTGGTCGTGTAGGGCTTTGTGTGCGTGAGTGAGGAGGCGGAAGGTGATTCTTTTGTTGACGGGGAGCCAGTGAAGGTCTCTCAGATGTCCGGAGATGTGGCTGGTTCGTGGGATGTCGAGGATGAGTCTGGCTGAGGCGTTCTGGATCCGCTGGAGTCTTTTCTGGAGCTTGGCGGTGGTACCGGCGTAGAGGGCGTTGCCGTAGTCCAGTCGGCTAGTGACGAGGGCCTGGGTGACGGTCTTCCTGGTCTCGGTGGGGATCCACCAGAAGATCTTCCGTAGCATGCGTAGGATGTTGAAGCACGCCGAGGAGACGTTGTTAACATGCCTGGTCATGGAGAGGGAGGAGTCCAGGATGAAGCCCAGGTTGCGTGCATGGTCTGTCGGTTTGGGTGCGGTGCCCAGGGCGGGAGGCCACCAGGAGTCGTCCCAGGTGGAGGGTGAAGAGCCCAGGATGAGGACCTCCGTCTTGTCAGAGTTCAGTTTCAGGCGGCTGGTCGTCATCCACTCGGCTACCTCTTTCATCCCTTCGTGCAGGTTGGCTCTGGCGGTGGTGGGGTCGTTGGTCAGGGAGAGGATCAGCTGGGTGTCGTCAGCGTAGGAGATTATGCTGAGGTTGTGTTGGCGTGCGATGGCCGCGAGGGGGCTCATGTAGACGTTGAAGAGGGTGGGGCTCAGAGAGGATCCTTGAGGGACGCCGCAGATGACTTCGGAGGCCTCTGACTTGTACGGTGGTAGGCGGACTCTCTGTGTTCTTCCGTCGAGGAAGGAGATGATCCATTCCAGCGCCTTGTCCTGGATTCCGACGGTGCTGAGGCGCTGTACTAGGGTGCGGTGGCAGACAGTGTCGAATGCCGCGGAGAGGTCTAGGAGGATGAGGGCCGCTGTTTCTCCGTTGTCCATCAGGGCTCGGATGTCATCGGTGGCGACAATGAGGGCGGTCTCGGTGCTGTGATTGGCTCGGAAGCCGGACTGTGAGGGGTCGAGGGATCCATTTGTCTCGAGGAAGGCGGCCAGCTGCTTGTTGACGGTCTTCTCGATGACTTTGGCTGGAAACGGGAGGAGCGAGATGGGGCGGTAATTCTTGAGTTCGGTGGGGTCCGCTGTGGGTTTCTTGAGTAGAGCGCTGAGTTCGGCGTGCCTCCAGCTCTCAGGGAAGGTGGCGGTGTCGAAGGATGTGTTGATGATGTCTCGCAGGTGGGGTGCGATGACGGCGTCGGCCTTGTTGAAGACGTGGTGAGGGCAGGGGTCGGTCGGTGATCCGGAGTGGATGGAGTTCATCGTGCGGACGGTGTCTTCGGTGCTGATCGGGGTCCAGGCGTGGAGGGTGGTGGAGGGGGGTGGTTGTTCGGTCATGGTGTGCGCTGGTTGGTTGTTGAAGCTGTTGTGTATGTCCGCGATCTTGTTGTGGAAGTATGAAGCGAGGGAGTTGCAGAGGTCTTGCGATGGGGTGATGTCGTTGTTTCCTGCGCTGGGGTTGGATAGCTCTTTCACGATGTTGAAGAGTTCCTTGCAGTTGTGTGCGTTGTTGTCCAGCCGGTCCTTGAATGCCGTTTTCTTGGCGGCGCGGATCAGCTGGTGGTGCTTCCGGGTGGCCAGCTTGAAGGTGGTCCTGTTGTCCGGTGTGGGTTCCCTTCTCCAGACTTTCTCGAGGGCTCGGCAGTTCTTCTTGGAGCTCTTGAGTTCGTCGGTGAACCACGGGGCTTTCTTGCTGCCGGGTCTGCTGGGCGGGGTCCTCAGCGGGGCGAGCTCGTCCGCGCAGATGCTGATCCACTTCGAGAGGTTGTCGGCGGCCTGGCTGGGGTTCGCTGAGCTGGCAGGAGGGTGCTGGCTCAGGGAGGTGGCGAGCTGGTCTGCTGTGATCTTGTTCCAGCTTCTGCGGGCGGCCTGTTGCTGGTGGTGGTGGGTCGTCGTTCTCTTGAAGGTGAAGTGGACGCAGCTGTGGTCCGTCCATTGGAGCTCTGTGGCGTGGCTGAAGGCGATGTCTGTGCTGGAAGAGAAGACTGCGTCGAGTGTGTGTCCGGCGAGGTGGGTGGGGGTGGCCACCAGCTGCTTGAGTCCAAGATTGGCGAGGTTGTCGAGCAGGGTGCTGGTGTTGCGGTCATTGTTGTTCTCCAGATGGAAGTTGAGGTCCCCCAGGAGGATGTAGTCAGCGGAGGGGAGGGCATGCGGGCTGACGAAGTCGGCGATGTCCTCGCTGAATTGTGTGCATGGTCCCGGGGGTCGGTAGATCAGGGTGCCTCTGAGGGTGGTGTCGGGTCGGTGTGGATCTGGAAATGCAGGTGTTCGGCGCTGGTCAGGGTGATGTCGGTGCTGGTCGTGATTCGGATGGTGTTCCTGTGGATGATGGCGATGCCTCCTCCCATCTGGTTGGCGTTGCGGTTCCTCCGGATGATCTTGTAGCCCTCTGGGATGGCGATGGCGATGTCGGGAGCTGAAGAGGCGTTCATCCAGGTCTCCGTGAGGAAGGCAACGTCAGGGGCAGTGGCGTCTAGGAGGTTCCAGAGTTCGATGGCGTGTCTGTGGACGGAGCGGGTGTTGAGCAGGATGCACTTGAGGTGGTTGCTGCTGGTGTTCGGCATGGCGGGTGCTGGTGCGGGGCAGGTCCGGATGCAGGTGAATTTGCAGGCGTGGCAGCTGAAAGGTCCGTGGGTGCGTCGTGGGGTGGCTTGGTGGCATTCTGGGAGTCGGCCGGTGTTGAGTGCGATGAGGGAGGCGGCGGAGTACGTCAGGCGGGTCGGTCGGGGTCGTCGTGGGCCAGGGGTCCTGGCGCTGGTCGCGATCCGGTCGTGGACGGGCGCAGACGGGCTTACCTTTGGCGCGCCTTCGGCGCACAATCGGCGCGCCCGCTGCGCGTTCGCACGGTCGCCATATATGGCGAAGTGCGCGGGTGGGCGGGGCAGCTGGGAGGCGGGAGCGGGGAGGGATACAGAAGGCAAAAGGGGCGGGGCTTAGCGGCGGTGGCGGGAAGCGGGGAGGGAGCAGAGGGACAGAAGACGACAATGCTGACAATATAAGAAAAAAAGATTAAATCCCACAAATTAAAGAATACAGAACTAGTTAAGGCTGACAGAAGACAGCTGGGCACAGGAGCAACCACGGACCTCGAGGCTCGAGGAAGGGGGCGTGATCAAGCGGCAGCAGCCGGGCAGCGAGGCACAGGGCGGAGGGGGCACACGCAGCAGCTGGTGGCCGTGCGGCGCGGGGGTGTCCTACAAGTAGGTCACACTCACCTGCGTCGCACGGTCGCCATATATGGCCAAGTGCGCGGGTGGGCGGGGCAGCTGGGAGGCGGGAGCGGGGAGGGATACAGAAGGCAAAAGGGGCGGGGCTTAGCGGCGGTGGCGGGAAGCGGGGAGGGAGCAGAGGGACAGAAGACGACAATGCTGACAATATAAGAAAAAAAAGATTAAATCACACAAATTAAAGAATACAGAACTAATTAAGGCTGACAGAAGACAGCTGGGCACAGGAGCAACCACGGACCTCGAGGCTCGAGGAAGGGGGCGTGGTCAAGCGGCAGCAGCCGGGCAGCGAGGCACAGGGCGGAGGGGGCACACGCAGCAGCTGGTGGCCGTGTGGCGCGGGGGTGTCCTACAAGTAGGTCACACTCACCTGCGTCGCACGGTCGCCATATATGGCCAAGTGCGCGGGTGGGCGGGGCAGCTGGGAGGCGGGAGCGGGGAGGGATACAGAAGGCAAAAGGGGCGGGGCTTAGCGGCGGTGGCGGGAAGCGGGGAGGGAGCAGAGGGACAGAAGACGACAATGCTGACAATATAAGAAAAAAAGATTAAATCACACAAATTAAAGAATACAGAACTAATTAAGGCTGACAGAAGACAGCTGGGCACAGGAGCAACCACGGACCTCGAGGCTCGAGGAAGGGGGCGTGGTCAAGCGGCAGCAGCCGGGCAGCGAGGCACAGGGCGGAGGGGGCACACGCAGCAGCTGGTGGCCGTGCGGCGCGGGGGTGTCCTACAAGTAGGTCACACTCACCTGCGTCGCACGGTCGCCATATATGGCCAAGTGCGCGGGTGGGCGGGGCAGCTGGGAGGCGGGAGCGGGGAGGGATACAGAAGGCAAAAGGGGCGGGGCTTAGCGGCGGTGGCGGGAAGTGGGGAGGGAGCAGAGGGACAGAAGACGACAATGCTGACAATATAAGAAAAAAAGATTAAATCACACAAATTAAAGAATACAGAACTAATTAAGGCTGACAGAAGACAGCTGGGCACAGGAGCAACCACGGACCTCGAGGCTCGAGGAAGGGGGCGTGGTCAAGCGGCAGCAGCCGGGCAGCGAGGCACAGGGCGGAGGGGGCACACGCAGCAGCTGGTGGCCGTGCGGCGCGGGGGTGTCCTACAAGTAGGTCACACTCACCTGCGTCGCACGGTCGCCATATATGAATGAATAGAAAACGGCGTTTCTTCTATCTCCACACAGCTACAAGGTCCTCCTTCTAGACTGGATTGATAAACTTCAGATTATGAAGACCTTTAGTTATCAAATCAGGCAAATGATGTGGACTTACCTTTGACATTCGTATTCAGGGACATCATTGGGAGAATCAGATTCCATTTGAAGTTACACCACAACCGTACACCATTCATTAAAACATGTCAAAATACTGCACAGACATTGGTGGTATACTGCATCAAATATGAGAATATCCTTCTACCTAGATTACTACCAAAATCCTGTCTTGCCCCTCTCAAAGCCATCCTTCAAGCTTCAACCAAGCTGATCACTGGTACGAACATGCATTTGAAAAGCCAATAGGTCTCACCTAGGCAAGAGCTATTGGCCTTCTCAATGTAGTTTAGCCATGTTGTACACCAAAGTGGAGTAGAGGGGTTTGCATAGAGTGGAGTGGCATAGATTGTAATAGAGTGTCGTAGGGGGTTGGGCAAAGAGTGGGGGGATAGAGTGGTTTAGAGTGGAGTGGCATAGAGTGTATGTAGCAGAGTGGGATGGGATGGATTGTTGAAGACTGGAGTGTTATCGAGTAGAGCGTCGTAGAATGGAGTACAGGGTCATAGAGTGGAGGATCATAAACTGAAGGGTTGTAGCTTGTCATGGAGTGGAGTGGATGGAGTTGAGAGGCGTGGAGTGGAGAAGAGTGAAATGTCCTACAGAGGATGGGCGTAGAGTGGAGGGGCACAGAGTGGAGTTGAGTGGAGTAGAGTAGAGTTTCATATACTGAAATATCATAGAGTTGATTGTCGTAGAGAGGAGGGGAGTAGAGTACCATGGCATGGAGTGGAGTACTGTGTCCTAGAGTGGAGTGGAGTGCAGTGTTATAGAGTGGAGTGTCATGGAGTAGAGTGGCATTGAGTTGAGTGGAGTAAAGAGCAGTGGCATTGAGTGGAATGTCAGGGAGTGTCGTAGAGTGGATTGTCATGAAAGTAAAGGCGTAGTGTAGAGTGGAGTAGTGTAGCATAGAGTAGAGTAAAGTGTTGTAGAGTGGCGTAGAGTAGAGTAGGGTGATATAGAGTAGAGTAGAGTCAAGTGGGATAGAGTGAAGAAGCTTAGAGTGTATTGTATTGTATTTGCATTTATATAGCATTTACTACCCCATATGAGGCATCAAAGTGCTTTTTCGGCGAGCAGCATGCTACTCTGGAACCCATAAAGGATTAGTGGTGAATTAGTAGAGTGAAATATGGAAGGAATTTGATTGGTGGATATGTTAGTCAATTATTTGGATTCAGAAGGATAGTGGAGGGATAGAAGATGGAAAAGGTTTGCATTTTTATAGCGCTTGCTACCCCTGATGAGGTGTTGAATCACTTTTTCAGCAAGTAGCGCGCTACTCCGGAACCCATAAAGGAGTAGTGGAGAATTAATATAGTGAAATATGAAAGTAATTTGAGCGGTGGATATGTTAGTCTGGTATTTGGAGTGAGAAGGATTGTGAAGGCAAAAAGTATGCATTCATATAGTGTTTGCCACTACTGATTAGGTGTTGAAGCGGTTCATTTGTGCTCTCCTGATTCTGATATCTTTGGAAATATTTGCACAGTTCATTTACAGATACTTAACTTTTGTTGTGTCCTAGAAAAGTCGCTTCTTTCACACCCCCAATTTGTCAGATAAATCATCTCACTTTGATGTCAGAGAAAGAAAATTCAACATCAAGCTCCCTTAAAAGACAGATCCTGACATTTGACCGCTGTCTTTGAATGCACAGCAAATTTGACAAGATAAGAACAAAATGTTAACGTCTGTTTACAGAAACTGAGCACCTCGTGAAAGAACACAGTAAACAAGCTATGCTCCTCAGGAGGGACAAAGACATACTGGACAGCCTAAAACAAATAAAGCCAGGGATGGATCTGGCCCTTTTTTCAGGGTTATCTCCAAACCTTTTGCCTTCTTCCTCCTATTTTTCTGACCATCTTTTGCCGGTTTTAGGACTCTGGGCACTTAACCACTGCTAACCAGTGCTAAAGTGCAAGTGCTCCCTGTGTAAAATGTATTGGTGATTGGTTTATCCATGATTGGCATATTTTATGCACTAGTAACTCCCTAGTAAAGTGCACTGTGTGTGCCCATGGCCTGCAAATCAAATGCTACTAGTGGGCCTGCAGGACTGATTGTGCCACCCAAATGACTAGCCTTGCAAACATGCCTCAGACCTACCACTGCAGTGTCTGTGAGTGCAGTTTAAAACTGCCATGAAAACTTGGCAAGTGCACCCACTTGCCAGGCCCAAACCTTACCTTTTACTACATGTAAGTCACCCCTAAGGTAGTCCCAAGGCAGCACCATGGGCAGAGAGCAGTGTATTTAAATGGTAGGACATTTACCCGTGTGTTCTACATATCCTAATAGTGAAACACTGCTAATTTCATTTTCTCACTGTTGAAAGGACTATCTCTCTCATAGGCTAACATTAGGATTGCCTTAAAAGATCTATTAAGTGCAATTTTCTATAGGGAGCCCTATGAGATTTGGAGCTTGAGGGTCTCTGAACTCACAATTAAAAAATATATATTTTGGTGAAGGTGGTTTTTAAATTGCTTGTTTGAAAATGGCACTTTTAGAAAGTGACACAGTGCAAAAATAAATGAATGCACTCCTTTCAATTTTTAACTCCCATAGTTGGTTGAAAAATGCTCAAAGGTGACAGTTTGGCAGGCACACTTGAAAGTGCTTGACCCCGAAAGCACGTGTTCGAAACTAGAAATAACTGGTGCGCCGTCGCGCACCATCCACAAAGTGCACTGCCGGTATTGGCAAAAGCCAGGAATCTCACGTTTTGAATCCAGAGAACAGCCAGTAATCCAGAGTAAACCATTGTTATCCAATTTGAATGAAATTTACACAGAGGCAAAGTGACTTCAAACTTTTAATGAAGAAGAAATGCCCATCTGGGCGTTTTTCTGGAACATGTTCAAATACACTTTTGATCCTGGGTAACCATGCAAACATTTACCCAGTACATTTCGGGCAAAAAACCCTTTGTCAGGGGTAGCTATGATAAAACAGGAGAATTTTGTCAGAATAACTTATTTGCACCTTCTAAACATAAATCTCAAACCTTACATCTTTACAAAAAATACTGTTTGATAACCGAAAAGCACCTGTAAATGTAAACTAGCACTTATTGTAAAATAAACAAATGAATAAACCATGCTAATGGCAACAAAATACAGAAAGAGGTTATTTTCTTCCTAAACCATTCTGCGTCTCTGCCTGTCTGTAGAATACACGTCTGGGTTGGCTGACATTTGGGCTCTTGTGCATTCGCTCTAGACAGTCACACAGAGGGATCTAAAGTGGGCCTTGCATATCCTGATTGCCCATTATCAGGCTGATGGGCCTTTCTGAGCTGGAGCGGTGGGAGAAGTTGTCACTGACACCTGAAAAGGGCTGTGCCTGTCCTCACACAAAGCTGTTGCAACCCCCCCCCCCCCCATGTAGTGTGTTTGGAGCCAGGTCAGGGAAAGGCTGGGTCTGGTGCACTACAAAGACTTTCCTTTGAAGTTTGCCTACTTCAAAGACAGAAAGTGGCATAAGTATTAGACCTCTGACACCCCAAAATCAGAACTCTTCTAGACTGAGGACATTCTGCCAGGAAGAATAGCTGGTTGCTGTAGGATGGACTGCCACTCTGCCTGCTGCTTTGTTGTGCTGGCCTTCTGCTTGCTGCTTCTCTCCTGAGAGTGAAAGGACTGGACTTTGCTTTCTACATCCTGCTTCCAATGTTCTCCAAGGGCTTGTGTGTGCTTGCCTCCTGTTACAAAGTCTAAGGACCATCAAATACCACTCCTCTTAGTGCCTGGGCACTTCTTCTGAGATTCTTGACTTGCCACGTACTGCCAAATCCAGTTCCTCTGCCCATGGAAGTGTAACCTGGCAATATGAAGGAGAAAATCCATGCATTGACTCCCAGCTCCTGTTTTCTCGACACACTGCTGCAAAAGAATGATACATCACTGCTGCCTGCACCAAAGATTGTTTCCCGCTTGAAGCATCAACTACGGCTTTCCCTGCAGACCTCTGTCGCAATTGGAGTGCATTCGAAGAATCGCCGCAGCGAGAGTCCAGAGCACCATGTCATTGATGCCCGCGCCACCTGCTCCGAATCCTCCCCAGGACCTGATTCACTGCTGAGGAATCGGCGCAGCGCCTGCTTCTTGGCTGAGAAATCGACGCAGTGCCTGCCTCGTCGCTGTCGTAATGATGCAGTGCATCTATATTTTTTCGACATAACGTCCCTTGACACCGATTCTTCATCGACACTGCGTAGCAGAAAGAAACCGAGGCCATGTGTCTGGAAACCGACGCATCACCTCCCCTGCCATTAAAGAACTGACGCATCACCTCCCCTGCCAGTAAGGAATTAACACAGCACCTCCTCTGTCCAGCAGTAAGGAATCAAAGCATCACCTACCCTACCAGGAAGGAACTGACGCATCACGCACTCTGTGTAGTAAGGAACTGACACATCGCTTCACTTTTCCAGCAGCTCACCTGCCCTGGCATCTGCACCGTTTTTGATTTTTGAGGCACCTAATATACGTGGTGCTAAAATGAATGCATCCATTAATTTCTATGAACTAAAGTTCCTTAATCTTTTAAGAGTGATATTTTGAATTGTGTAAGTTTTTTTTTGTCTTGTTTTATTCAGATAAATATTGGTTATTTTTCTAAACTGGTATGGACTCCTTTTGTAGTGTTTTCACTGTGTTACTGTGTGTGTTCACTGTGTTACTGTGTGTGTTATGTACAAATGCTCTACACATTGCTTCTGAGATACGCCTGACTGCTCACAGCCAAGCTACCATGGGGTTGAGCAGGAGTTATCTTAGCTGTGTGACTCCCTTACCTAGACTAGAGTGAGGGTCCCTACTTGAGACCCAATTTCTAACAGCCAGCAAATAGAAAGAAAGCAAAGGAGAGGTACAAACTAGAAGGCAAGTAGTAATCAATGGGCCGACTGCATTATTAGGTCAGCTTTTAAACTGTCCCCAAGATGTCTGTAGCTGTGCTGTTCGGTAGGTTTCGACCCAAAAATATGACAGAATCATAGCCACCCTTAAATCTCTGAAATTATTTACACTTAGCAGTCACTGTGCTTATATAACTGGAAGTTTCCCAAATCACGCTGTAACCCTCAAATCCTGAATCTACCTCTATCAAAAACTGGAGTTGTGAAGGAAAACCGACTCTAAGAAGCAAACATGCACTACTTATGAACCCACTTAGCTTGAAAAAGACACCCTGCATGATATTCTCCTTTGAGACTAAGCCCCCAGAATATAACATGTATTTCCTGCTCATACGAGATTTACCTCACATTCAGGATTTTCTCATCCAAACTAAAAACTATATACTGAACCAGAGTAGAACAAATTCTCTGTAACACTGCAGAATCTATGCCTTTCTTCCTCCTGTCAGACACATATTTACCTCTGATCTGTGACCTGCTTATGGCCGATCAATTGCACTACTTATTTGACTCTTATTTGTTGTTCACTCTATCTCAACACTCTCCGTTTCAGTTCCACTTTTTCTGTGATTTCCGACTGCTCTGAACTACTATTCCCAATCACCACAAGATTTCGGCCCAGGTGATCATTCCTCTCACCTGACTGACTTCTCAGCTCACATTGCACTTGAGGACGCCCAACCCCTTGAGGTCACGAGCAAGGCCTCCCTCTGGACCGTCCTCGCACCGCTCTTCCTTTCACCTCACCTGGGCGAGGGGGTGGCAGCTCGTGCTGCCTCTGCCACCTCACATCTCAGTGGGGGGTGCTAAGCCTTGCTTGCTTTAGGCAGAAGCAGCCTTGCAAACATCAACGACGTCAGAGTTCCCTCATTATAAGTCAATGCGCATGAACCGATCAGGCATTTTGTTTTAATGCTTGGAGTTTTTCTATTTAAATTCTATTAGCATATATATATATATATATATATATATATATATATATATATATATATATATATATATATATATATATATATATATATATATTATATATATATATATATATTATATATATATATTTTTTTTTATTTTCTTTTGCTCTTTGCACTTCATCTCAAGGTAAGCAGCCGGGTCTGCATTTTTTAAAAGTATGACTCATTCTATTAAAAGTAATATTGATCAGTGAGGCGGTAGTAATATGCGCACGCGGCGTTATGGAAATACAACCATCCCAGATCTGCTGGCAGGAGCAGAACGATTGCTTACATGTCCCCGAGGGAAATGGTGTCTAGCCAGCAGACTATTCTCACTGAGTAATCTAGGTGTTTAGGAAGACAAGGCCATTCAGAGGCCCAGGACTATGACAAATGGACTCATTAAACTCTTAACCTCTTTTCAATGTATTAATGTCTAATAAACCGTGGAAAACAGAGTAAGGAAGGAAAGGAAGCAAGCAGGGCTTACAGAACTGCATGAAGGACGTTCATTAGCTATAAAATATGACAAATGTGTGCTCTGTACGAAGTCCAAATCTTCCTGACTTGAAAGTCTTATCCTTTATGCTTATAAAGAATTAAGTCTCCCTCGAAAAGATATTAATTATAACTAAACATTGACAAAGCCCGTAGGTCTGGCTTCTAATGTGCCAACATAGGCAAATACAAACATGAGCAAATACGGTTACATACGTTATCATATTAAAGGCAAACCTATTGATGATGCAAAAGCTAGTGCTTCTAGGCATTGTAAGCAGTAAGTGTTTTTTCTGCATATTTTAGTGGAATCGGTGCTCAACTTATCGGCACAAAAAGGATGCAAGGTGGAGTTGGTTCATAGTGACATGGATGAAACAACAAAATCCCCAAGTTGCACGCGAACATTTTATAGGAGTTATGGATAACCACTTTGTAGTATCCCGCATTTGTAATGAAATGTATGTTATACCTCCTGCTCAGGCAGTGCCTGTGCTCTGTGCCCAATAGAATCAACGGTCCTCGGAAGCTTGGTTCCGGTCCAGGGAAGGCATGGCTTGGCAGTTCGGGCTGGACTGTTCCCATGAGGCACAGGGTCAGACTGATTTGCATATATCCATGTCTGACCTGGGGTGGCAGAGTGGACTAAAGAACAGTGATGGATTAAACCCAGATCTCTTGACTGGGTGTGAGTGTTTGATTGATTCAGATGCTCCGTCCATCACCACCCCCTTTTGTACCGCAATAGAATGCTGGAGTCATGATGTGCCTCGGAATGTGGGGACACAGAGAGGTGAAAAGACAGTTGGACATGGACTGAGCAGCAGCCTGTCTGCTGCTCAGCCCTTGTAGACTGTGCAAGCAATGAGTCTAAAACAATTATTGTACGCTTGACAATTAACCTGCACCTTCCCTAGTATGTGGTCAGACTATCACGAAATAGCACTCTCCACTCAGAATTCTATTCTCATTTAACCACATCGTTTCCGCTCTCATGGTAAGCAGCAGTTACTGGCAGAAGTACTCACAATTCTCAAATTCATTTGGGCACATTTATCATCCCTTTAAACCACATGCACTGCATATTCACAGATGCACTCAATCACACCCCTATATAAGACTTCCGAAACAAATATCACAATCAATGTACGTAGCATTCCCAGACCTGCGGTGAGGGACATCTTGCGCATCCTTCTCTTGACAAGTGCAAAGTATGCGTGTGGATGCTGACAAGCGCAGTAGAAATAATAGACATTTTAATAGTAACTCTGCGTTTCATATAAGATGATATAATATGTACCCTCCCCCTCTTCCCCCTGTACCTTCTCCCTACCATGTTTTTATTTTTCCCTTGATTGACTATTTTTTTATCTTATTCTAATGATCTATTATAATTTGGTAATAATTTGTATTGTTCAATTCATTAGATTCTATTGCTATTTCATTTATATTTGTATTGTCTATTTATGTCACTTTTTGAAAAAAGCAATAAAATTATCTTGAACATGAAAAAAAAAAAAAGAAATAATAGACGTTTTCCTGTGGGAGTTGGCTAGAGGACTGAAAAGGTGGGAACAACGCTGCTTGTTATGCCTACCCTCTTCTGTCCCTGATATTCAAGTATCCCTACACAAAAAGAGCACCTGATTTTAGTAGAGTGACATCATAAGCCTCCTGTTTACAAAACCTTGGAGAGCAGCAAGTCCACTGTGACTGTACTAGTCGGCTAGTAGCTTACCCACCTTACTGTGGAAGAGGTCATAGGTCAGCTGGGCAGAAGTTGACACATTCCGAAGCAATTCTGGCGTTTCAGTTCATGTTCTGTTGTATCTCAGGGGCGTAAGGCAGATCCCTGCAGCCGCTGTGAGAGGGGTGGCGCACAACTCATAAGGGACCCCCTACCATTCAGATGGCCCCTACTCAGCCCTTGGCCAATGAATGTCTGTGAGAAATGGAAGACTCGGGTGGGCCCTCATCGCATTTTGCAGGGGGTCCTATCATTTTACCCTACACCACTGTGGTTTCCCACTACCAGCTACCTGTGTGGAACAGCAACTACCCCAAAATGGCATTGACCATTCGGAAGTGAGCAGGTCAGAGTTGGCCAGGGGGCGTTAGGGTATCAGAAAAGTGGGAGCTGGTGGTGGAAGTCTCATATCTATCTCTGCAGGGTACTGGTTGGAATTTGTTGGTGCATTCCCAAAGTGGCAAGGTGATGTGTGGTGTTTTTGTATGTAATGTTAATGTTAAAATATTTATATAGCGCAACGTTCACCTGGTTGGTTTCTTGGCGCTTCTTGGATGGAGCTCTATGGCTTGGAGGCTTAGGAGGAGTAGGCTTGCTGGAATAGCCAGGTTTTAAGCAGCTTTCTAAAGTGGAAATGTGAATCGGTGGAACGGATTGAAAGGGGAAGGGAGTTCCAGATTTGGGGGAAAGCGTGGAAAAGCATATGCCACCATATTTTTGGCGCTTATATCTAGGGATGGTCAGTAAATGTAGTCCGGAGGAACGGAGGGTACGAGAGGGGATGTTTTTTTTATCCGATTTGAGATGAACCTAGGGCTTGTGTCTGATAGAGCTTTATGCGTAATGCAGCTGAGCTTGCAGATGCTTCGCTGTTCCACGGGAAGCCAGTGCAGTTTTTTGAGCAGTGGTTTTGTGTGATGGCGAACCAGGAGTTGAAAGATCAGTCTGGCCGCCTGGTTCTGTATCAGTTGCAACCGGTGTATCTGGTAAGCTGGAATACCTGCGTACAGTGCGTTGGCATAATCCAGCCGTGAGATGATGAGCGCAAGAACGACCAGAGTAAGAGCTTCTATAGATAAAAATCTTTTTTTTTTTTTTTCGTAACATGAGAAAGCAGGCTGACACCACAGAACTAATCTGAGGGTTCATCAAAAGATCACTGCTGATTTTAACGCCCAGGCTTTTTGCGGAAGAAACTGGGGTGGGCGGGGAGCCCAAAGCGGGAGGCCAAAAGCTGGCATTCCAGGGGTTAGAAGGCGTGAGTGTCAGGACCAACTCTGTCTTGTCAGGGTTAAACTTCAATTAATTGGTATTCATCCAAGAGCTAATGTAGGTCATAGTTGACTGTAGATTGATTTCAGAAAGTCTCGTAGGTTGGATGTTAAAGATGAGTTGCAGGTCATCTGCATAGTTGTAGACCAGGGCTCCCATTTCCTTCAGGGCTGATATTAAAGGTTGCATGTATAGGTTGAATAAAAGGGGGATAATGAGGAGCCCTGTGAGCCTACCTTTTTTTTTAGCAGAAATTGCCCAATCCGACAGATTGATGTCTGTCTGTCAGGAAGGAGCATATCCACCTCAGGTCCTGGCCTCCAACGCCAGCGCTGCGGACACGGTCGATCAAGATGTTATGATCGACCATGGCGAACGCGGGGAAAGGTCGAGGAGGATCAGGGCCTGGGGGGAGTTGTGGTCCGCCCCCGTGCGTAACTCGTCCATGACGGTTACAAGAACCGCCTCGGTCGAGTGGGCAGGCCTAAAGCCGGCATATTGAGGGTCCAGATAATGAGACTCCTCAATAAAGGAGGTCAGGCATTCCGCCACATGTGTCTCCAAAATCTTACTTAAGTAAGGTAGGAGAGATATCGGGCGATAATTACTCAGCACTTGGGGGTCCGCACCAGGTTTCTTGAGAATGGGGAGGATCTCTGCACTTTTGAACGAGTCGGGTACCATTCCTCTGCCGATAGAGGTGTTAAGAAGAGATATGGGTGGGTCAGGACATGCGCCAAAAGCCCCGCGCAGTATATGGGAAGGACCACTGTCCAGAGGGGAGCCAGATTTGACCCTGTTCATCAGGTTGGAAAAGGAATCTGAGTTAATGAAGGGGAAATGATCCAGTAGAGGGGGACAGTTTTCATAAGGCAAGGCAAGGCAAAGGGACTGGGGGTACTAGATAAAGGGATGCTAGATTTAATTGTGTCAATTTTTTCGAAGAAGTAGTTATTTAGCTTGTCGCACAATTCTTCAGAGTGCACATGTTGTGCTGAGACTCTCTCCATCCCTGTCAGTTCGTCGACTATCAAGAAGATCTCTCTGGTTTTGTTAACCGAGTTCAAGATTTTACTTGTGATGAACTCAGTTTTACATTTTAACACAGCAGCTTTATAATCCTTGAAAAGAGACAAGTAGCTGGTTTTCAGTTCAGGCTCATATTTCCTATGCCATTTTCGCTCAGCTTGTCTAAGGTTTAGTTTTTGTAGCTTCAGGGCGGGGGAAAACCATTTTTGAGCATCATGAGACCTGCGTGCTTTAATGTGTTTCTGAGGGGCAACCTTGTTGCTGGCTTGTTCAAGCCAAGTGGCTAGGTTTTCAGCCTGAATTGTGAGAGAGGTATCTTGGATCGGCAGGGCAGTGTTGATAAGAATAGTTTTAAAGGTCTCGATGCTAGCTTGGCCCCAGTTCCTCGCCTTCATGCTACTGGGTCTAATCGTGGGGGGTACAGCTAAGTCGGCAAGTGTGCACATAATTAGACAGTGGTCTGACCAGGCGCAGGGAAGAACATCAAGTTGGGTAATGTCTAGGTTGAAGGACCAGACTTGGTCTAGGGTGTGACCTTTGTTGTGCGTAGGGGTGTGAACATGCTGTATGCAGTTGAGATTTATCAATAGGTCCGTGAAGTCTCGGGAGAGTGGGGTTTCATTTGTGTCACCCGGCCAGTAGTTGAAATCACCCATGATAAACACTCTGGAGTGATTGATGACCAAATGGCCGATTAAATCGCCGAACTCCAACGGATAAGATGGCATGTGCAATGGAGGATGATATGCAACGACGCATGCCAGCGAGGAGAAGTGCGTTTCCAGTTTAATAATAAGTGTTTCCGTCTGAGCGATTTGAGAAGTTGAGAGTGCGATGAACTGGTGTTTTTTGTGGATAATTGCAGCCATGCCCCCACCATTTATGTCTGCGTCCCTATCGACATGGAGGATGTAGTAGGGAGCGGGGATGGCTGCTAGGATGTCCGGAGAGGAGTCGTCACGCAGCCAAGTTTCAGTCAGTCATGTATTGCAAAGTATTTGCTTTTCAATGGGGCACTCGAGTTTCTTTAGTTCGTTTTCCATGCGTATGACCAAGTGAGTCCTCCAATCAGACTTGCATGTCTAAAATACGTTTTGTCACAGTGGGGTAGCTGACATTGACAGAGGCCAGGTGGCCAAAACGCATCTGTCAGTTTTCTCGTTGCACACTGATTTGAAAATAAAATGATAAATGATCTATCAAGCCCAGAGAGCCGACGTCATTTTCAAGGAGTGAAGTGTGTACTCGAGTCCGTCCTCGCGAGCCGGAGGCACCCGCTACATTTTGAGCAGCAACGTGTGATGGAAAAGTTTTACAATATATATAGATATATGTACATGCATAGGTTTCGGGGACGTTATAGTTAGTTGGACATTTATCTCATACAAAACCATAGAAATTCCCTCTTTATAGTTAGTTCAGCTAACTATGACTCGCGCACCCACAATGCACTGCTGATGATGTCACATATTACATCATTCATGACATGGTCAGTGACATAACAGATGACATCACTGATGTCATCATCCAGTGACTGTGTTTTTCTTTAAAGTTTAAATATGTATTATATATATGTCAAGGTGTATTGAAGAATGAGTGGGTGTATAAGTGTCTAAATGGAGGATTTAGTAGGTACGTGGCTGACTGTTTAAGTGAATGATTACATGTGTCTTACTGAATACATGAGTTAGTGACTAAACTGTGTGAATGTCTGTATCAGTCTGTCTGTTGTTGTATAAGCTGCTGTATGGGTTGGTCAATAGCTACATGAGTGTCTATATGGGTTATCGATTGGTTGCCTGAGTATTTGTATGGGTGCCTGAGTGTCTGTGTGGGTGGGTGGGAGGTGTGTGACTCTGTGCATAGCTGTTTCAGTGGTTGATTCACTGTGTGTCTAGGTTCAAGAGTGTATGTCGAAACAGCTGTGTGGGTGGGTGGGTGAGTGTGTGTATGGGTGTGTTGGTGAGTGAATGGATGTCTCAATGGTACATGTCCAAGTAACTACATATGAAAAAGGCAGTGTATGTAAAAGTTGAAGTATATAAATGACTATACGTGAGAGTCAGTGATTATGAGAGTGGCTGTATGGATGTGTGTTTACTTGTATCAGTGATTGTATAAGAGAGTAAGTATGCATTTGTTTCTGTTTGAATAAGTGATGTGGTGTGTGTATAACTGTATAGGTCAGGAAATGGAAGTATGATTGATTTTTTACATGACTGACTAGGTGTGTGAGTAACTCTGGATGAGTGGTGGTGTGTGAGTGTCTGTATAGGTGTATGAGTACTTATGATAGGGTTGTATTGATGAGTGACTGCATGTATGAGTGATTGTATGGGTGAATGAGTGGATGTGTGTGTAGACCTAGGAATCAGTGAGTGCGTATGTAATATTTGGTATTGGTGTGTCAATGGTTTCGAAAATGGTAGTCTGTATTTTACAGTGGGTGCATCAAAAGTTATATTAGACTGTGGGGAGGTGGATCAGATTTTTACGCGGATGATGTCATCAGTGATGTCATTTGCGATTTCATCAGTATTGTCACTGACTATGTTATGAATGATGTAATATCTGATCTTATCAGCAGTGCATTGCCAGTGCGCCAGTTATAGTTAGCTGAGCTAACTATAACGGGGCAATTTCTATGGTTTTGTATAAGAGAAATGTCCAACTAACTATACCGTCCCTGAAACCTACGTTTTTTTCAGTGAATTTCTAAGGTTTTTTAAATGCTAATTTCGAACTATATCGTGCCTGAAACCTATGGATTTTTCAGTGAATTCAAAGGTTTTTTAAATGCTAATTTTGAATTATAATGTTTATTAAACCTATATTAATATTTAAGAAAACAGAAGACATTATATTATTTTAATAACAAACAAAAAAAATCCAAAAACTTTTTTTAGGATATTAAAGTTACAAAATATCACTGAAAAAAATTCACAATTAATGAAAAAACCATAGGTTTAATAAACATTATAATTCAAAATTAGCATTTAAAAAACCTTTGAATTCACTGAAAAATCCATAGGTTTCAGGCACGATATAGTTCGAAATTAGCATTTAAAAAACCTTAGAAATTCACTGAAAAAAACGTAGGTTTCAGGGACGGTATAGTTAGTTGGACATTTCTCTTATACAAAACCATAGAAATTGCCCCGTTATAGTTAGCTCAGCTAACTATAACTGGCGCACTGGCAATGCACTGCTGATAAGATCAGATATTACATCATTCATAACATAGTCAGTGACAATACTGATGAAATCGCAAATGACATCACTGATGACATCATCCGCGTAAAAATCTGATCCACCTCCCCACAGTCTAATATAACTTTTGATACACCCACTATATATATATATATATATATATATATATATATATATATATGTATATATATATATATATATATATATATATATATATATATATATATATATATATATATATATATATATATCCAACACAAAGAGTCGCCTGCTGTGGAAGACACCACTCAAACCGGAAGGTTTTTGCCAACATATCTTTATTGCAGGTAGCAACACGGGACCAGGAACCAGCTCACTGGATGTTCGAATCCCACCCAACGCGTTTCATGTAAGCACACTTCTTCAGGGGCTTGGGATCAAAAGAAATGCTGATGCACTTTTGGCGGCAACCTAAATGTTCAACTCTCCCCGCCTTGGTGGGCGTGGCCAAGAAAAGGGCCTGCTGGTAGTTGTGGTGCACGTCGTTATCCTTTAGTGAGCGGCATCACATTGCTTTGAGAAATAAAATTGAAAGTTTTTATCCAAGTGGATTAGTGGCACAGTTCCAAGTTGTTCGCGTTGCTAACTTGTCCCCGCAAAAAATGGCACCAGTTTCCATATACAAATCCGCCGATAGACGAACTCGCTGGGATGCTGGAACAGCATCGGGGAGTCCTCCGCGGCTCAGGCAAAGCCGCTAACATCCAACACAAAGAGTCGCCTGCTGTGGAAGACACCACTCAAACCGGTAGGTTTTTGCCAACATATCTTTATTGCAGGTAGCAACACGGGACCAGGAACCAGCTCACTGGATGTTCGAATCCCACCCAACGCGTTTCATGTAAGCACACTTCTTCAGGGGCTTGGGATCAAAAGAAATGCTGATGCACTTTTGGTGGCAACCTAAATGTTCAACTCTCCCCGCCTTGGTGGGCGTGGCCAAGAAAACGGCCTGCTGGTAGTTGTGGTGCACGTCGTTATCCTTTAGTGAGCGGCATCACATTGCTTTGAGAAATAAAATTGAAACTTTTTATCCAAGTGGATTAGTGGCACAGTTCCAAGTTGTTCGCGTTGCTAACTTGTCCCCGCAAAAAATGGCACCAGTTTCCATATGCAAATCCGCCGATAGACGAACTCGCTGGGATGCTGGAACAGCATCGGGGAGTCCTCCGCGGCTCAGGCACAGCCGCTAACATCCAACACAAAGAGTCGCCTGCTGTGGAAGACACCACTCAAACCGGTAGGTTTTTGCCAACATATCTTTATTGCAGGTAGCAACACGGGACCAGGAACCAGCTCACTGGATGTTCGAATCCCACCCAACGCGTTTCATGTAAGCACACTTCTTCAGGGGCTTGGGATCAAAAGAAATGCTGATGCACTTTTGGCGGCAACCTAAATGTTCAACTCTCCCCGCCTTGGTGGGCGTGGCCAAGAAAACGGCCTGCTGGTAGTTGTGGTGCACGTCGTTATCCTTTAGTGAGCGGCATCACATTGCTTTGAGAAATAAAATTGAAAGTTTTTATCCAAGTGGATTAGTGGCACAGTTCCAAGTTGTTCGCGTTGCTAACTTGTCCCCGCAAAAAATGGCACCAGTTTCCATATGCAAATCCGCCGATAGACGAACTCGCTGGGATGCTGGAACAGCATCGGGGAGTCCTCCGCGGCTCAGGCAAAGCCGCTAACATCCAACACAAAGAGTCGCCTGCTGTGGAAGACACCACTCAAACCGGTAGGTTTTTGCCAACATATCTTTATTGCAGGTAGCAACACGGGACCAGGAACCAGCTCACTGGATGTTCGAATCCCACCCAACGCGTTTCATGTAAGCACACTTCTTCAGGGGCTTGGGATCAAAAGAAATGCTGATGCACTTTTGGCGGCAACCTAAATGTTCAACTCTCCCCGCCTTGGTGGGCGTGGCCAAGAAAATGGATTGAGGCATGTAGGCATTTTCTTAAAACACGCTCCATCTCCTATTTACTTCACACCGAAATGCTTCTTGATATGGCATTTCTGCGTCATACCAAGAACTATTTTCTCTTTAATGGCGATGTCTACCACCAACTGTTGGGGACTGCGATGGGCACTTGTTTTGCTCCCAGCTTCTCTGGTCTTTACCTGGTCTGGTGGGAGGAGCGGGTGGTCTATCAGTCCCCAACATACCGGAGCAAAGTTGTCAGATGGCTCTGCTATATAGACGATATTTTTGTCATATGGAGCGGGAGCCAAGAGGAGGCATCTGACTTTGTTGAAACCCTCAATAGTAATGACTTCAACCTTTCCTTTACTAGCCACATCAGCCCAGTGTCCATTGATTTTTTAGATCTGAAAGTCGAAAACAAAGACAGCTCTCTGAGCACCACGCTGTTCAGAAAGGACATGGCGGGCAACAGCCTGCTGCATGCCCGGAGCTGTCACCCCCATAATCTTATCAATTCCATTCCTATTGGCGAATTCCTTAGGGCTAAACGAAACTGCTCAAAGAAAGCCGATTACAATCGGGAGGTACTTATTATGTCAGAACGCTTCAGACAGAGAATCTATACCAACAAATGTATCTCTAAAGCTTTAGATACAGTGAACAACAGGGAACGATCCAATCTACTTGAAGGTAAAGAGAAGGACTGTAAGTCATAATCCAGTTTGACTAGTAGATTCATTACGGATTTTCACTCTCAATCCAAGGAAGTGAGAAAAGCATTGGGGAAATTCTGGAATGTGTTGAAACTGGATAGGGATCCAGCACCAGGAATCTCTGAATACCCCCAAATTACTTTTAGGAGACCCAAGTCTCTTAAGGACCTTCTCTGTACCACACTGTTTCCAGAGAACATCAGCCAAAGAAACCTGGTGCAAGGATTCTACGTTTGTGGTAGATGGAAAACCTGCCGCAATAGCAAAAATCAAAATGAAGTCCAGTTATCAAAAGAAATGGACAAATTTAAGATCTTAAAACATGTCACGTGTCTGACTGACTACGCGATATATGCACTTAAATGTCCATGACAGCTCTATTATATTGGGAGCACCAAACACCCAGCCAAAAAGAGAGTTCTAGAACACATGCGAGCCATCACCAACGGGGACAAGCAATACCCAATAGCAAGGCATTTTGCGTTATGTCACAAGAGTAATGCCAAGCTACTGTCATTTTGTGTTTTGGAAACTGTTCCCAGTAGGGAAAGAGGAGGTGACAGAATCAAGCAAATGAGGAGATTAGAATCAAGACTCATAATTAAATACAGAACCACACAACCTGGTGGTCACAATTTACATGAAGAACTAACAGTGCATTTAGGCTAGTTCTTGAATTTGGGTCATATGTTTGCTGCCGCAATTATGTTGTTTTTTAAACTCTGTTTCATGAAACTGTAATGTTTTTATCACACTGCATTTTTGTCACCCCCTGATATTATTTTCTTTTACGTTTACAGAACGTTGTGATGATACATTATGGGAATCTGTTCGGCACTCTGTTAGCGACTGCACATTTGAAAGAACCGTATGACTGTGGAACTTCTTGAATATGACAGCATTACTTTCAACAAATACGTTTTGACATTTGAATATGCCGTCTACCACCATGGATGGCGCCTCAAAAAATGCTGCACTATTATTTTGTGCCCACTGTGGCTGTTATCGTTGGATGTTATTCAGCACAACTTTGATATTTTGCCCACATGGGCATTATTAACATTGAGGATCATTGAAGGCGATGTGCAATTATAGACGCTTAAAACTGATTTTCTTTGGGTGGCGCTCCATTTAGAAACACTGCGTCTTGTTATGCCATTGGGGCGGTTAACGCTGGAGGTGGATGAATGTGAAATAACAGTTGACTGTAACCTATAGCCCACTTGGGGAGCACTTAGTCCATAAGTCCTGCTTAGTCCACAAATTTATTTGGTTAGCGATAGTCTAACCTCGGAGAATGCAACAATTTAACCTTTTTGTTGCAGCAAGCGGAGTACTCGAGACAGCTTTGTTTCAACCCACAAGGAGCACTTTATTGTTTCCCTCCACACGGACAATGAGGGTAGGCACGAACTCTGTCGGTGTCGTTCCTTATAGGAGTGGTTACATGTCACTTTCAATTTCAAACGACATTTGAAACGCAATGTTGATAAATTACAGTATTGCATACTATGTTCTTTCTTTAATTTGAAAAGCACTGTTTAAATATTTTCGATCACATTTTGCAAAGTATTGACTTTACATGAACTCAGCCACTTGTTCATCAGCAAGCCTGTTGTTTATTACCATAAGTATGACGTCAATACCAGGTGAATTTGTATATTATGCACACAATGCGGTTCACTCGTTCTCGTGTGAAAGCAGGTTTCACCTGCGAAACGCGTCGAGAATAAGCCTTTTGAATTAAACACGATTTGCAACTCTAAAGTGGCCCGGACTTCTTTCTTTCACGAAGGAGAGTGTTTGGTTGGAAATACAGGGATTCGCTACCCCGTCCGAGGCCCGCCACTGCAAGCGGCAGGGTTCTGAAGCGACTTTGTTTGGCTTGATGTATATAAATATATATATATATATATATAATTTTTTGTGTGAATAAAGTGTAGCCGCGCACCCATCATGTACCTATGTTGGTGGGTGTGCCTATTCAAACTGCCATATTCGTAAAGTCGTGAAGGGTGCGCATTTCAGCCAGCCCACCCCGCTTACGCTTACAGGGAGGGAACCACAACGCTACATGTCCCAGGTCTTCCCTGCAGTGATCTGCTAATCACAGAACTAGTTGTCAGCATGCCACAGCCCCTCCCTCATGGCTGGCTTAGACCCACACCACACCCATACAGCACAGGCGTCACAGGACATGTGACCCTGCCAATAAAAAGGGCTGGGCGCACGTGCTCAAGGCCATTTAAATTCTCTATCTGGGTGTGTCCATGTGGTTATTATGTATGCATGAAGGCCTAGGGACCTACTACATCACATTCCCCACTGCCGGAGGTGACATGATGATGTCCGCACCACGATATTCAATCATAAAGGGCCCATGACTTGAGGTGCACAGAGTTGGTGGCAGCCGAGGCACTTTGGCCGACACCAGCCTCCCGCTACGTGGCGATGATTTGAGGTGCACAGAGTTGGTGGCAGCCGAGGCATTTTGGCTGACACGGGCATCCTGCCATGTGGCGATGACTTGAGCTGCACGGAGTTAGTGCCACCAGAGCTGAGCGGGTGTGCAGCCTGCAATAATGCATAGGCCTCGATACACCATCCTGGCAATCAAGACCCGATTTGAATTGTGAGCTCGGCTGGACCATGTGTACGCCAAAGGCAGCTGGCTGTACAGACATGACTCCTCAGCGCAGTGCAGCAGGATGCGCTGGCGGCCTGTGCCGCGAAATCAGCGTTGGCTGAGGAGGTTGCTTCAGCACATGGAGCTACCTCTTGGAGACACGCCGGTATCTGAACTGGGGTGGTGTGAAGTGCAAAAAAACGATGGGTTTAGGCCCAGATCTCTGTACTGGGGTGAATGAATGACATTGTTATGCATTCTGTCCATCTCCTGTTATTTTTGCATTTGTCACCCCGAGTGGGATGGGTATGCTCAGACCTGAGTCCCATGCTCTCCACACCACTGGAGTCAAGCTATCCTGGCTGAAGACGGCTGATAGCCAGAAACCAGTCCTAGGATGCTTGATTCCGGTCCAGGAAAGACATCTGTCTGAACTGAGGTGGTGTGGAGTGCAAAAAAATGATGGATTTAGGCCCAGATCTCTGTACTGGGATGAATGTATGACATTGTTCTGCATTCTGTCCATGACCTGTTATTTTTGCAGGTGACGGCAGGTGAGCATTGATGTCTTGGTGCGCAGGGTCAGGCAGTCATCGCTGGGTGGGGGACTGGTCTGGGGACCAGGGCTGGGATGCTTGCGAAAGATTTAGGATTCATGCACACTGCCTGAGAAGTTTGCAACAACATTAGTGTACAGGCCCCGGTGGTCCAGTTTTGCCTGCACATTGTTGGAATGCATGTGGTTTCTCTTGCGGTGATTGTATACAGTGTCGGTAGGGAGCACAAGTAGCACATGTGTGCAGTCAATTGCCCCCAACACGTGCAGGAAGCCTGCTATGGTGTGGGTACCTTGCTTAGTCTCCAGCTGTTCCTGTGCAGTGTGGGTGAAGTGAACATGCAGGTGTATCAAGCTGAAACAAACTGTGATGCTTACAGGTATGATAAATCCTGCATAATGAGACCGTAACAGAAGTTTGTGTGGTTGTAACGTTCCTTTTCTTTCCCACGAAGGTTACGACCACACAAACTTCTGTTACGGTCATTTTGTGAAGGATCGATCATACCTGTAAGCATTCCGGTTTGTCCAAGTGCAATACATTGTACCATATTACGTTTGTGACCATACAAAGTCAAAGTCAAAACGTTTTATTTGTGCTGGTACTCGACTGAGGACCACAAAATATTTTCTACATGTTACATATTTAAAAAGATTCAATTTTGTCAATACAAGGATAAAAAAGATTTCAAAAATTTGTACAGATTGTAACAAACAAATTCATTCGGAGGTTGTTTACATAGACTTATAAGTTCTCTCACCGTTGTGATTCTACAGGAACGATATATAGGTTCTAGGAATCTAGTTCGGGCTAAAATTACATTCTGGTTTGGGCATACAAATAGAATATGTTCCAAAGTCTGATCACCCCCTGCGCACAGTGTACATAAAGGAGATCCTCCCGGAAGCCATCTCGAGGTAAATGATAGTACGGGAAGGATGCCCAATCGAAGCATAGCAATTGTTCTCCTTGCACCATGTGTCAAGGTAAGCCCAATATAGGACCGGCTTTGTTTATATTCTAGTAGGTCAACAAAGGGTTTATAAGTAGGTAATTTATTGCAATGTCGAGAGTCCACTTCGTAGCTTAGTTTTGGGGTGAAGCATTTTAGGAACAGTTTTAGTTGTGCTGGTGACCAAGTAAGCAACAATTCAGTACTAATATTTGTTATGCAAAATGCTTCGTTCATGTTCTCTAGAAAGATTTGCTTTTTGGCATCAGACCCAAAAGTTTCTTTTTTCAGCAATGACCTTAGTGTGTTCTCTTTTGCATGCAATAAATTGTAGGCCCACCGAATTACATTTGCAATTGCTACGGCATAGGAGCTTGTAACTGAAAATTCCAATCTCAGTGCTTGAACAGGTACTGCATCTGACAGTTTCATAATTTTTCTTAAAATCTTTCCCTCTTTGCGATCCATAAAAGCCCATTGTTTTATGGGTATGTATTCCGTCGCATAGGATAGTACAGGTGGTATTTTTACTCTATAGATGTTTATCAATGAGGAAAAATGTCTATTCCCTGTTGCGTTATAGAGTCTCTGGAGGGCCGCGACATGTATATCTGATTTCCTTAGTAAATTTTCCACCTGCGTTGTATTGGTTAAATTTTTAGAGAGGATCCTGCCGAGGTAGGGATAGTCCTTAACTTCTTCGATTTTTTCTCCTCCTAAACTCCAAGTATATTTGGCGCTTTGTTTCCTCCCCGAGAAGGCTATCACTTTTGTTTTCTTGATGTTTGGGACTAAATAGTTTTCTTTGGAGTAATTGTGCAGAATATCCAGTGACATTTGTAATCCAAAGGGAGTGAGGTCCAACAACACTATGTCGTCAGCATATAGCAGAGCGTTTATTTTTTGGTTTGCGATTTTTGGAGGTAGGTTGGAGCCCAATTGCAGGTAGTTACACAAGTCACTTAAGTAGAGGGAGAATAGGATTGGGGCTAAAAGGCACCCTTGCTTTAATCCATTTTCGGTTTTAATTCTTTTCGTATGACCTTTTTCTCCCCCCATTTGGACTTGACACCAAGTGTTGGTATGTAAGCTTATTATAGATTGTAGCAGTTGTTCATGTATACCAAGCTTCCTCAATTTTTTCCATAGTGTTGGTCGGTCTACCCGATCAAACGCTGTAGAGTAATCTATGAAAGCAGCGTAAATGACCTGGCTTTTTTGGGTTACATATTTGTCAAGGATGACCTGGATAACTGCGATGTTGTCTGTTACAGAATGTTTAGGTCTGAATCCTGCTTGAAACATCGGAATCTGGCCTGTCGTGAAAGCCCATTCTTTCAGACGATGTAAAATTTCTGCTGCAAATACTTTGCCCACGGCATCTATAAGTGCTATTTGGCGGTAATTGCTTGCTTGGGTTTTGCTTCCTTTTTTGTGTATGGGGATGATGATGCTTCCCTGCCATGATTTTGGTACTTGGCCAGTATCTAAAATATAATTGAAAAGGGGATATAGCAACTGACTCCATTCCTTCGGGGCAATTTGTAATGCTTTGATCGGAATCTGATCAGGGCCGGAAGCACCTGTAGTTCTCGCATTACGTATGTTTAGTTCAACCGATATTGCTGTCGTTTTATTTATTGGACATTTATCTTTTCCTTCAAGCGTTTGTGACCATACTAACGCTTGACCATTGTCTTCATGTATCCAACATGTTTCTGAATACGGAGTTTTGGGATTTCCAGGATGATTTACAGTTATTTCGATCCACAAGTTGCCCTGATGATGTTCCCTTTTGTTTGATGTTTTTGTGTTGTTAATTCATGCTTTTCTAATAAAGTACTGTTTTTCCACTACTGTTGACTACTAGACTTCATGACCTGGTGCACCCCCATTTCAGTGATTACAATCTTGGATCTGGAACACAGAGGCGTCAAGCAACGGCTGGGATTGGTCGTGCAGGAATACTACGAATTGGGACGATTCGGAGGAGTCTCACAGCCAGCCCTATTAAACTTCCTCACACGTCTTAGATGCATGTCCACAAAAGCAACGTAGGGTCCCTGTATCCGCACCACCCAGATACAGGGGCTCTACTTTGCTTTTGTGGACATGCATCTAAGACTTGTGAGGAATTTTAATAGGGCTGGCTGTGAGACTCCTCTGACTCTGACAGTTGTTAGTTGGAAGGTACCAGAGGCCAACAGGTACAGAACAGCCAGCAGCTTTGTCTGCAGAAGGATATTGATTGTCCGCTGTGTTGGTATAGTCAGCCTGTGGTCAATCTGGCAGTGTGCACCAACTTGAGAATGGGGCGATAATTCTCCAATGTTGGGTTATAGGATGACTCTAAAACGAGCCCTTATGTTTATTAGGACTTTGTTGTAGCCACATGCGAATCACAAGAAAAAAGATGAAAAACAAGAAAAGTGGGCAGGGTACAAACACCCTGACCCCCTAGGCCTGCTCAGGGGACCCCACAAAAACTCCCAGGCCCAAAAATGATTAGTATTTTTTTTTAAAGCGGGTGGTGAGCGAATCCGGATGAAAACATTAAAAAAAACAATATTTTCAAGGACTTACTGCCGAGTTATCGGCACTTTAGCGCAGCAAAAGTGGTGAAAGAATTATCATCCCATTCTCAACTTTGTGCAAACTGCCGATATCACCAGTTTTCCAGCGATAGCTTCCGCAAAAAACATCACCACGAATGAGAGCGACAACTAACGCTAATGACATGCAGAGTAGGGGTTCCCGTGCAAAAAAAACACGAAAACACCACTTCCCGATATTTTCAACGACCAGCCAAATCTGCGATGCGAACCAAAACAGGCGATAAGCCGCGTTAGCAGTAAGAATTTAACATCTGCCTTTTACTGGTGTAAAACAGGACGACTACCTACAGAATGAAAGGGAGCCCAGAGCCACATCTAAAGACCAACACATGTCATAGAGCTACTGATCATGCAGCTCCAACACCCAAGAAGGCCACAACACCCACCACCACCAACCAAGGACCTCCCCCCAGACCCATCCCTACTACCACTGAGGCAGCGCAGAACAGCACAGTGGACCTTCCCAAAACGGCATGGCCCCTCAGCCACACAATAGCTGAATGTTGGGGGAGGTGGGAACCAAGTATGTGTGAAGGAGACAAGTCACCTATAGTGATGTGCTGGACAGACCTCACTATGCAGAGCACAGACCTTTCCATGTAGACATATACTGATGGTGCTTGTGGTGTTGTGCACAGTGGACCCAACGATGTTACCTCAGGCAGTGGCGAAGATCTTGGTCATGTACCTGTGTCATCCCCCTTGTAAGCGGAAGCAGAGTGGGCTGATCCAATGTATGCCATTCCAGCGTAGGAGTGTGAATAAATAGGCCGGGGATCTGGGCGTGGTTTACTTCTGGAAGGCCAGCGCGTCTGCCAGGGCGGCAGCCCTCACTCTGCCATGAGGCAGCCGCCATGACCGCCAGCCTCCTCGACATAGACTCCCTGCAAACCCAGCAGCACAGCACCGCAGAGTTATGTCTTTACAGCCTACCACCTTAGATGTACACTGCGGACAGCGGGGCTCACAATTCAGATTATGTCGCGATTGCAGATGACACAGTCCAGTAGGCAACAGACATTGCTACCAGTGCAGCCCGCCCGGAGCAAGCATTATTGCAGGCTGCACACACGCTGAATGCTTCTGGTGTCACTAACTGTGCAGCTCAACTCAATGCCACGTGGCTGTGGGCCCTTGCTGACCGCTCCCTCCGGCCTACACTGCGGAAAGCAAGGCTCACAATTCAGATTGAGTCGCGATTGCAGATGACGCAGTCCAGTAGGCAACAGGCGTTGCTACCAGTGCGTCCCTCCCGGACCACGCATCATCGCTGGCTGAGCACACGCTGAGTGCTTCAGGTGCCACTAGCTCAGTGCACCACAAGTCACTGCCACGTAGCCTTATTGAGGCAGAATTCCATAGGCAAAAGACATTGCTCCCAGTGCGGCCCGCCCGGACCATGCATCATCGCTGGCTGAGCACACGCTGAGTGCTTCAGGTGCGACTAACTCTGTGCAGCTCAAGTGAACGCCACATGGCTGTTGGCCCTTGCTGACCACTGTCTCCGGCCTAAAACACGGTCAGTAGGGCTGACAATTCAGATCAAGTCGCGATTGCAGATGACGCAGTCCAGTAGACAACAGATATTGTTATCATTGCAGCCCGCCTGGACCACGCATCATAGCTGGCTGCGCACACGCTGAGTGCTTCAGGTACTACTAACTCTGTACAGCTCAAGTTAATGCCACGTGGCTGTGGGCCATTGCTGACTACTGCCTCTGGCCTGCCCTGCAGTCAGCAGGGCTCACAGTTCAAGATTAGGGCCAATGCAAATTGTGTAAGAGAACTAATAGGTTGAGAAGACCAAATGCTCCCAATCTGTGCAGGTCAAGTTAACGGCATGTGGCTGTGGACCATGCTGACCGCTGCTTCCAGCCTACACTGTGGTCAGCAAGACTCACAATTCAAATTAAGTCTTGATTCATTAATTGCGCAGTCCAGTAGGCAACAGACATTACATCCAGTGCGGCCCGCCCGGACGAAGCATCTGTGTTTCCGGTGCCACTAACGCTGTGCAGCTCAAGTCAATGCCACGTGGCTGTGTGCCCTTGCTGACCGCTACCTCAGGCCTACACTGAGGTCATTAGGGCCCACAATTAAAATTGAGTCTTGATTCATTAATTGCAGAGTCCAGAAGGCAACCGACATTGCTCCCAGTCCGGCCTGGCTGAACCACGCATCATCGCTAGCTGTGCACCTCCGCTGAGTCCTTCAGGCGCCACTAACTATGCAGCTCAACTCAATGCCACATGCCTGTGGGCCCTTGATGACCGCTGCCTCCGGCATACACTGCTGTCAGCAGGGCTCACAATTCAAATTCAGTCTTGATTCATTAATTTTAGAATCCAGCAGGCAACTAACTATAACAGCCCTGAAACCCACATATTTCGACAATGTATTCCATACATATTTCATCTTTTGTTCCATATGCCTACACTGTGGTCAGCAGGGCTCACAATTCAAATTCAGTCTTGATTTATTGAGTGCAGAGTGAATTGTACTATGTGTCCTCGGATTTTGTCAAGAGGAAGTGACAAAAAACATTCCTCAATGTCTGTGCTGACTACTGCCTTTGATGTAGACTGCGGACAGCAGGGCTCACTATTCAGATTATGTTGTGATTGCAGATGGCACAGTCCAGTATGCAACAGACATTGCTCCCAGTGAGCACCACTGTTGCCACTAACTCAGTGCACCACAAGTCAACACCACATGGTTGTGGGCCCTTGCTGACTGCTGCCTCCGTCCTACACTGCGGTCAGCAGGTCTCACACATAGGTCTCACACATATCTAATCCAATCCTGTCCTGCAAGGACACACCATCATCGCTGGCTGCACAAACGTTGAGCTTTTCAGGTTCCACTAACTCTGTACATAACAACTCATGGACACTTTATGATTCGTGCTGTAGACACCGGGCGCAACAATGTCACCTCAGGCAGCAGGAATATTCCGAAGGGACATTAGCAATTTCTTCACATCAGCACGCTCATCGCTGGTGCCCCTACCTCAGTGCACCACAACTTATGGACCCTTTATGATAGAAACTTTTGTGAATGATTTCAGATCTGCTGCCCCTACCCCAGCACACCACAAGTCATGGACCCTTTTCGATAGAATCTTTTGTGTGTTATTTCAGATCTGGTGCCCCTACCTTAGCGCATCACAAGTCATGGATCCTTTATCATTGAATCTCTGTGTGTGATCCGATGATCACTGTTATAGTGGTTTCCAGCACCAACCATTCCCTCAGAGCTGGCTTACACTCACCCCACACGCATCCAGCACAGTTGTCACAAGACATGTGACCCTGGCAATAAAAAGGGGCCGAGCGCATGTGCCCGTAGCCAGTTCCACTATTTATCTAACTGTGTCTGTGTGTTCAGTATGTATGCATGATGGCCCAGGGCCCTACCACATTACATTGTGCTGTTGACTGTGCTTGCAACCATGTTACCTCTGGCAGTGGGGAAGACCTCGGTTATGTAACTTTGTCAGAGTCATCCTATGAGTACATGGGTAGAGACTGCATTACAGCCTGGGTGCAGAACGTGTCCCAGGATCCCATTTCCTGCCTGAGAACCTATCCACAGTGCTTAGACCAATCACAGTGCTGCATTGTAGAGCTGTGATTGGCTAGGGGAGCCAGGAGCCTCGGTGCTTCCTGTTCCTGCATCCTGGAGCGAGAGATGGCTGCCGTGAGCGGACCAAGAGGCGGAGGCCAGCCGGCTGGCCGGCCTGAAGGTAAGTGTTTCTTTTCATTTTTTTCCATTTAGAACCCTCCCCATTCCCCCGGCAACGCCAACCCCAGTAAATAGCGGCTCCCACTGATTGCAAGGCTAAGCATTCACTATGCAGCTGACATGGTATGATGTGCCAGAACATCAGGAGGTCTCATTGGGGTTGGACAGCATTCCCTGTGGGGCACAACCTACAAAAAGCAACACTAATGAATCCCATGGGTTTGTAAAGGGATTCAACTCAAATGGCAACTGCATCATCATGTTCATGTGGCAGCTATCATACATGAGGTGATTCCCCCAGTAGCGGCTCCTGGTGGGGGTGCTCCCGGGCGATGACATGGGGCAGGGGAGGGGCAGGTTGGGGGTTAGTAAACACCGGAATATGGATGAATGCAGGTAAGTTGACAATTAAATCAATAAAACGAATTCCGTTGTCAGCGCTGCATTGCCAAATGCGATGTAGTGCGCACAACGAAATTCGCAGACATGTCATGTCTGATGAGTGGCAGCTGTCTCTACCAGATACAACTTAGGGCTATGCAAAGTACGAAATTTGCAAAATGAAACAAAAAAGGACAGCAGTTCTTGCGGCTGTCCCTTGTTATTATTTTTTACAGAGAAACAAAATCATTCTTTTTTCTAACCGCATCACTTTCAGATTGGAGTGTCTTCCATTAAAAATAATTACGTGCATTATTACTGTGAAAAGGAGCACTGTTTCTTTTGCTCTGACAGATAAGATAAAAATAACTGTAATGCTCATCAACACACCATAATTCAAACACATTTCCTACTGTGTCTAAACAAATAACCCTATACTCAGCACTATTAGCCTTATCACCCAAATCCTAACCCTTTATTCTTATCTTTGTATCTTATATACCTAACCCATACCCTCTACCCTCTAACCCTCTAGTCTTAACACCTATACCCTTAATACCATACGACATGCCCTTAACCTCAACTCCTTTGCCATAATCCCTTATACTCTGACCGTAAACTAACAACTCTTAACCTCATACTCCATACCTTAAACTGATACCTGAAATCCTTAACCTTATTTCCATAACCATATATTGTGTATCCTTAAATCTTAAACCTTATTCTATACCTTTAAGCCTTGCTCCCTATACCTTTACACCTTAACTCTATACACTGAAACTTTAATCTTAAAACCCAGTCCTTAATACTGTCACCTGTAACCAGATACTGTACACCCATAATCCTAACCCCAAACCCTTAACCTTATACCCTTAACCATCGTGGGACATTTCAGCAGCCCCTTGTCCCAGTCGATGCGTGTGTTTGGCATGTTTAGTGGCCTGGGCATACAGCATGTACTTTGGTGAAACTTGACATTCATGGCACCCATCACTACGGTCATATACACATCAATCTTCAGTCCACAATACAGTATCATGGATTGACCTGCTGTGGTTACCGGTAACTGATCCCCTAGCACTGTGGTGCAGTTGGATTCTTCCGCTTGATATATCCGATCATGCCCCCATCCTTACTGAATAGGGTGCCCAGCCGTAGACTCAGAGCCCAGTCTGGAGATATAGCACATGGCGTCTAAAGGACCCTGAGTGTGCCTCCTTTGTAGAGGAGGAGCTGCATGTCTTTTTTCGATCTAATGGGGGCTCCATGTTCTCTGCAACAACGAAATGGGCATCAGCCAAACCCACCCTGAGGGGTCTGCAGAAAGGTTATGTGAGGTAACGAGAATTCCTACAACAAGCGCACGTGACGGATCTAGAGGCTCAAATTGTTAATTTGGAGCACCAGGACCAGGGCTCTGGCACAGATGATGCAAACCGCCTCTTGGCATTTGCTAGGTCTGAACTGCAACAGGTCTCCCTTGAAGAGGTGAAGCAGTGCTGGAGAGCTTCGACCCAATGGGTCTTTTAATCGGAGGACAAGTCTGGCAAGCTGTTGTATTGGCTAGTGACCATAATGTCTCCACTAGAATAGTGCCCATCGTTAGAGACTTAGCTTGCAATCTACAGGAAGATCTGCCAGCGATTGGTCAGGTCTTCGCCGCATTCTATAGGGACCTCTATTCAATATGTTCAACACCCCCCTCAGAGACTGGGACTCCTTTTTTGGGACATTCCACTACCCTCAATTCCACATTCCCGGCCCATGAGTTAGACCAACCTTTAATACCAGACCTAGACAGTGCCACTATCACTCCTATCCATAAAGCGGGGCTTCCTACAGACCGGTGCTCCTCTTACAACCCAATCTTGCTTATTAATACAGATATCAAGGTCTTTGCTAAAGTCCTAGGGACTTGGCTGACCCGAACCGTGTCCCATCTTATTCATCCAGACCAATGTTGTTTCATACCAGGCAGAAGCATCCATCACTGAATTCGTCAAGTGCAGTTGGCTCTTTCGTAGGCACATTGTCTGGACTGTAATCCGGCCCTCCATCAGGTGAACTTTTGTAATGCTTTTGACACAGTCGCCTGGTCCTTCCTTGATGCGGTCCACCTCCGATAGTCTTCGGGCCACTATTTCACAGAATGGTGCATCTCCTGTATAAAACCCCCTTGGCTCAGGTCTGTGTAAACGGCATTTTATCCACCTTACTCACGATCCATGGAGGCACACGTCAGGGCTGTCTACTCTCCCCACTACAATTTGCCTTGGCTATTGAATTGTTGGCACGCTTGATACGCTCGGCTACTGGGCTGGAGGTAGGTGGGTGGATTTGAGGATCCGATAGCACTCTACGCTGACGACATTTTCCTCTTTCTCAGCGACCTCCAGGCCTTTGGCCCGCTGTCTGGAGAGCCTTCATCTTTATGGAGATGCTTCCGGTCTTCAGGTTAATGTGTGTAAATCCCTATTGGTAGAGGTGACTGGGAATGCTGCAGGCGACACTAGTGCCCTGATGAACCTCTTCGGCAGAACTCCTTTAAGTACCTGGGGATTCATAAATCACACCTCCCAGACCTGGCCTGGGCCCTGAATTTTCAACAGGTAGCCTAGTCCCTTGACCATGATCTGCTACACTGTAGCCAACTACCCCTTAACCCTTTGGGGTGCATTACACCCTTTAAGATGACGTGTCTCCCCTGCTATTTGTGCGTCTTAGTGAACTTTCCTTATCTGATCCCCAAGGGTGGTTCCACTCCTTGACCTCCAGACTCACATCCTTTATATGTGTCTGTAAGCACCACTCGGTGGGTTCAGCTCAGTCTCCCTTCGATGGTGGTCTTGGTGTGTTGTGTCTGACATCTATGGGTACTATGTAGTGGCGCAACTGGTGCCCATCACTGAGTCGTCTGCAGGAGACTGGGATGATCCCGCCTATCGTTTGGAACTTCACCTACTTGGCTTTGAGGGGCTCTTTGACTAGCTTTATACAGACCAAATGCCCAGGCGATGGTACATTGTTGGAGGGTGTCTGGCAAGGCACATAGCTTCAACTGCTCTCTAACCTCGAGGGCTGTGCCCAATGGGACCGGATAGGAATTATGTATTTAGGAGATGTCCTCCAGTCTTTTCAAGAATTGAGGGATCATTATGCCTTGTCCCACACACAGTTCTTCTGTTTCCTTCAGCTACGGTATGCCCTGCAGGCCCAGCCCCCCCAGATGCCCAACTTCCTGATTATAGTCACTTTAAGGCCACAATCTTCATGGGGCGCCTGGGTAGGGGAACAATATCTGTGATTTACCATTCCTTGATTATCACTGCTCCTGAAGGCTTCACTTCCCTTAAACAGAAGTGGGTGGGCGAGCTGGAGGATGATCATTGGAGGGAAGCATGTCTGGCTGCCAGGGAGCTAGCAATGTCCTCATGACTGTGCATGGTCCAGATCAACTACCTGTACATGACATATCTTTCCCCATGCCGCATGCAACAGATATCCCTGAATGCTCAGGCTACATGCGCACGCTCCACTCTCCATGCTGCTGACTTCTATCATGTGGCATGGGACTGCCCGGCGTTGTGCTCCTTTTGGGGCAGGGCGAAATGGGAGATCTCAACGACTCTGGGTCGCTCAATTGACCTGGGCCACCGGACACCACTGCTGTGGCTCCTGGGGGAGCTGGGGGAGTGTGCTCTGAGAGGATCTTCAGAGGAGTGGCCTCTCTGTGAGCCAAAAGAGATGTTGCCAACCTGTGGAGGCAACCTTCATCTCCCTCGATCCAGCTGTGGTGTAAGGAGGTTGAATGGTGCGCACAACAGGTAAAAACAGTATATGAGGTGCCATGTGGTGGATAGGGATATTGTCAACATCATTAAGTTAGCATGAGCCCGACAGCAATGATGCTGCTTTTGCGCACGTTACTACATAACTTTAATTTTGCAAGACTCTGTTTATGCATTTCACATGAGAATTGTTTGCTGTGTTTGTTCTCTGCTTGTTCCTGGAGTTTAGTCTGAAAATTGTGAGCAAGGACGATAAGAAATGCACCCTGTTATTCTGTCCTGGACAGGCCCTAGCACCTAGACAAAACACACAGTAACGTAGCTGCTGCTGGAATCTCGTACTTTGATATTACGGGAATACATGTTTAGGTAACAGACTATTGGAAAGGGACCTTTCCAGGGAGAAGAGCAACACCCAGCCTCAATGTAGAAATCCCATCTATTCTTTAAGGTATGGGGTCTGCTAACAGAACCCAGAGATCTTCTATTACATAATAATATTAATTCCTGCCAATGGGAGGGAAGTTAGGCACTATAGTCATTCTTCCATTGTCTTTATACAATGACATCTCCCTTCATAAGGTATGGACTGGCTGCGATACTAACTGTATTACTATTAAGCATTTTTCTGCTTGTTGTGGCTCGTATACTGCATGTTAAAGCACATTAGTTAAAATAAACATTTTAAACTATATAGGTGTCTTGTCAGATCTAATTGTGAACTGGAGCGAGATTGTAAGCAAAAAGAAGTGTCTTGTTACCATGATTCCTGAGAGATCCGGAGTGTTGTGTTCTGGGTTGTCTAATAATTTGCTTCTCCCTGTTTGTGTAGGAGATCGAGTGAGACACTATATGTAGTCGGTCATGGGCTTGTGGGTACTAAAGCTGAAGGAAGGCTCAGCCCCTAAACACCAAGGTCCCATATTCTTTGGCACCCCCTCCATGACATTGCTTCCGATGGTTCTTAAGAAAGTTCAGGATAAACACGGGGCGGTGGCCGTCCTGGAACTGGGAATGAGGCTGTTAGGGGCATTCCCTATTGTCTCCAACATGATTCTTGCTAATGTCAAGGGTAATGCAGTTAGTTTGCAGTTGAGTCAGTGACTTGAGGTAGTCGCTGATGTGGATAAACAACGTGAATTGCCCAAACTTTTTGCTAAAGTTTATAAATCATTGGGGCGCACTAATTTTGGGATTAAACCTTTTACTCAGACACAGAATAAGCCCCTGCCAGAAAAGGAGAGATGTCCGGTCTTCTAAAGAAGAACTGGAATAAAAATAAACCACAACAGCAGCCGAAGCAGGGTTTACTGAACGTAGATATGATTTGCGTGACTGCACTAAACTTAAGACACCAGAAAGATTTCAGGTCCCTGATACCTGCTCTCCTCGTTCCTTTCAGGAATCATCAAATTCACAGTTCGGTGGAGGGGAGCGGCAGGATCGCATACAAGGTGAGACCACTCAACAAAGATGTGATCAGCCACAACAATTTGAAGTGAAAGCTAAACAGGACGGCCAGCTTCCGTACCGCGCTCCGTTTCAGAAGAAGATAGTTGCCACTTTGACAGCGAAATATGCCTCAGACGGTGACAACCCTGCTCCTCGATTGGAGATGGGCTGTGACACTCCTCGACAGTGAGGCGGAAGTTACCATAATGCGCGAGGCACTCCGTCATTGTCTGGAGGCCAGAGCAACTGATAATTTTATAACAGTAGAGACAACAGATACTCGAATTGCTCCCCCGGACAGGCTTTACGAGATAATCATCCAAATTGAAGGTGATATCAGAAGGACAAACAAGGAAATATTTGTGGAAACCTTTTCTTCCTCTTATGACATTTTATTGGTGGAGGCTGATTGGCCTCCCCCATTAGTCCTGGTTTTGTCGCGGGGGAAGATGTAATACCCCCTTGTTTTTCCTGCTGCGTCTCGGATTAGGCTAAATAAGCTTATGCGTCGGAATGTGCTTTCCTTTAGCACCGGCTGTGTATCATAATCAAATAGGTTGGGACAAGTTATCATCGGCACATGAAACACCTTTACGTTCTATGCCACAGCCACAAGCCCAGTAGCCAATCAAGCGGGACACCAAATCTTGACCCAATTGGAATATCAGGGTGTAATTGAACCCTGTGTTTAATCAATGAATGCTCCTCTTTTTCCAACAGTATAACCGGACGGTTCCTATCGTATAGTATTGGATTACAGAAATTTGAATAGTCATGTTCGTACATTTGCCATACAAAACACTCACAGCTCTGCGTTGATAAATAACATAGTCTGTAAAAAGTATTAAACAACACTTGACATATCCAATGGATTTTCCAGTCACATTCTGGCTCCTGACAGCCATAACTTGAGCACATTTACCGTGGTCGGCAATCAGAAAAGATTTACGCATTTGCCTATGGGCTATAAGAATAGTCCAGGAGCTTTTGCTGCATGTCTATTTCACATAACATAGACCCAGATGCTTTCTCATATGTTGATGACATTTATTTGACGGATGACGAGTTGATACCGCATCTAGTCCGAGTTGATCGTGTCACTAGGGGCTAGATGTAGGTAATCGCAATTTACCAATTCTTAAATACCGAATTTTACCGAATCGGTATTTAAGAATCAGTAAATGTGTTGTAGGTAATAAATCGGTAAACTTTACTGATTCGGTAATATTCCTTATTACCGAACCTGTAATACCGATTCGGTAATGAGGAATATCTTCCCATTCATTCCTATGGGCCTGGAGGCCCATATGACGCAAATAGCAGTGGCTTTCAACAGATGCATTTCGGATAACATTATTCTGGCCACACACTAGTTTCAACAAGCACTGGAAAAGACAATAGTCAGGGCAAGCTGGTGCAATGGCTAATTTTCTTTTTCTTTTTTAATTGGGATTATATGTTAGAAAAATAAAAATTGAAAAAAACATCTCATTGCTTAAACATGGTGGCCATATGCTTGCAATAAAAAGATTACATTAAATAAATCCAGAAATTGCATACTGTCATATGGTTACTACGTTTCTATATATTGTGTTAAGTTAGCATGAGTTTATTAAATGTTTAAACGCCATATTTTCTTTCGGCTTCAGTTTGCACACGACATCTAATTGTTATGGTAGCTTTCAACCTAGACGAAAGATGTGATTTATTTGAGAATAATATGTTATTGCTCTGATATCAGTCGTGCTTGGTACACTTAGTACAAATGTCTGCACACTGAGAACTGCACCCTCTAAGAATAACCTAACACAAGGTTGCTGAAGGCCTGATCCTCGCACCACATTAGACATAACACAAATAATGTTGCTGCCAACATTGGGCTCTACGCGGGTTTAAGATAGAGTTACAGGGAATGAATCAACACACTTGATGCTTCGCATGCAGAGAGCTGGTAGCTGTTGATGTGATCTACTCCTACTGAGAATTAGAGGTATGGGCCCGCCCTGCTAGAACCCAAATGAGACCTTCTTAGATATAATATAATATGCTAAATAGGGTGCGCGAAATATAGGTGATACAGAATTCTATAGATTTTTGCATCATAACATGCTATCACCTTTTGCTTATTATGGATTAGTGACTATGCTGCTAACTTTGATTTTTATAATATGTATGTTGATATTATACAAGATACTGCGTTTGAGAACTTTGCATTGAAAAATAAACATTTCAAACTTGCACGTGTGTTCTTTGCCTCCCAGTTTCGGTTTGTAATGATTATATAACGAAAGAGTGTTCATGTGTTCCACGATACCTGAGGTACCCTAAGTTCATGTTCTGGATTGTCTAAGTCATTGGGAAGTTATTACTACCGATGAGACACTGTAGCTAGCTTGGTAAGGGGATTTCTGAAACAAAGGTGAGTTTTGGGTCACCCTAACTCACCCAGGTTCTAGATCTCTGTGCACAGTTCTGTGGGAGAACGGAAACCCTGCTACATGGCGCCCATACGTTGTTGGCCTTATATCATGACACTCGAGTAGTATATCATTCAAACCTTAACCCCTTCATTCCCGTTTCCGGAAAACGTCAGTGTCGGAAAAACCTACCTATTTTTGAAATAGGTATTTTTCAAGCTTGAATCTATCTAAAAACGGTTTCATTGAATTACTACCTAGTTGTGCTACAAAGTAATCTTTGTTTTTTCACTTTCCTGTGCTGACATGGCACAAGCCGTGTACATCCCGCCGCATAGTCGCATTGCGGTGCGTGACCATATGCGGGCTTATAATGTACCTATGGAAGGCTTGGCTGTTGTTTTAGTGGTGAGTGCGGAACATGCTTACCCGTACAAACTGTTTTATTCGTGGGTGACATTTCCGGCGGTGAACGCTAATTCTGGTGTTTTCCACTCCTACACTGCTACGGCTGTACCGGCTGCGTATGCTCCATACAGAGCACTGGAGGTTCCTATTGACGCTTGCCAGCATGGAGTTTGGTTTGGTGGCGCCCTACCACACGCTTTAACCGCTCCGAGGTTGGGTCCTTCGTCCATTCCGGGCACACCTTGGCCCGCTTTGGCTGGATTCACTCCTCACCCTAATCGAGCCACTTGTGGCATAGCTGATCTGCGGCAACTTCATGAAGTCGCAGTGGCAGTGATTAGAGCGCTTGTTCATTACACTAGCCGTAATGTTCAAGACGTAGCCCCTAGGGGCGCACAGCTTCGTGCAGAACAGGCTGGTTTGAAAATCAATCCTGTCATGGTGAATTCCGTGATGGGCAAAAAGCCGCAGGACAAGGATGATTTTCCGTTCTGGCTTGCAGAGAAATTCGGCCAGCTAGAAGCTGTGTTTCCTAATACGAATCCCGGTGATAAGCACCGGATAATTACACTAAGTTTACCGAAAGATTTGGCACCTGAACTTGTTGACTGTGAGACCTGGGGTAAGACTTTTGCAGCGGTCTATTCGAGGTGCTATGGCACCCCGTCTGTGACCAATCTGGGTGCGGTCCTTAAACGTGTTCAGGACGAACACGGACCGGAGTCGGCAGTTGAATTGGGTATGCGCCTGTGTGGCTCCTTTGATGTAGTTTGCGATCTGATCCTTGCAAATGTCAAGGGAGATGCAGTGAACTTTCAGGTTGCTAACGCTTTAGCGTTGATTCCCGAGGCCGAGAGACCCCGTCAGTTGGCAAGGATAATTGTGGCTGCTTATAAAACGGTTGGCCGCAATGCAAAGGGGCTTAAGGCTTTTCCTGATAAAGAGAAAAAGCAGCCCCAGGGTCAGACTTCGGAAGCTGGTGGTCAACAAAAGTCCAAGAAACAGAATTGGCCTAAAAAGCAGAATCAGGGTAAGCAACAACAACAACAAACACAGGTTTCTGCTCCTGCGTCTCCGTTGCCTGCGCAGTCGGATCGTGTTTATGATTTGCGCGACCGCGCAATGATTAAATCGCCTGAGAGGTTTCAGGCTTCTGACCAACGCTCTCCTCGTTCCTTTCAGGACTCATCGGCTCCGTCAACCGGTGGTGGAGGGGCGGCAGGGGCCGGGGTGGCCAGCAAGGACGTGGTCAGCCCCGCCCGCGTAACGGTGGAGAGCAGCAGGAAGGCGCTACGCCCAAGAGACCACAGTTTGCCACGAAGAAAGTCGCCGCCCTGACAGCGCATCGTTATGCCCCAGATAGTGAGAACGCGGCTTCGGAATCTGACGTGGGCTCTGACCTTGCTGGACAGCGCGGCGGAGATTACCATAGTGAGAGAGGCCCTCCGTCCACTGTTGAAGGTGACAGCGACTGACACTTATGTTGTGATTAAAACTGCTGATACGCATGTTGCTCCCCCTGAACGTCTTTTTGAAATTGTCCTGTTAATTGAAGGTGACATGCAGCGAACTGTAAAAGGGGTATTTTGGGAAAATCTTTCGTCTACATATTACATTTTGCTTTCGGAGGCTGACTGGCCCCCACCTTTTGTTCTCGTAGCTCCGCGAGGGGAGGAGGTAATCCTACCCAGTTTCACGCACACTGTACCGAGAGTGGAAGCGCTGCATTTTGCAGAAGAGTGGGCTCTGGCGCTTGCGCCGGCTGTGTACCGCAATCAGTGTGGCTGGGATAAATTGTCTCCAAGCCACGAGATTCCTTTACGGTCTCAGCCGCAGCCTCAACCTCAATATCCCATACGGCGTGAAGCCAAAGCTTCAGTCGCGGCTATCCTTGAACAATTGGAATATCAAGGTGTAATTGAAACGTGTGTGTCACCGATGAATAACCCCCTTTTTACTGTAAAAAAGCCGGACGGCTCATATCGTTTGGTTTTGGATTATAGGCATTTAAACTTGCATTGCCGTAACTGCGCAGTACAGAATACTCATGGCTCTGCTTTAGTGAATAGTCTTGAGCGTAAACGGTTCAAAACCACGCTCGACATTTCCAATGGTTTTTATGCACATAGATTAGACGGTCTAAGTTCCCAATGGACCAGTTTTACATGCGGCATTGTGCAAAAAATGTTTTGGCGTCTCCCCATGGGCTATAAGAACAGTCCTGGAGTATTCTCCGCCCGCATTGTCTCTCTTCTGGAGGGCATCGACCCGGTTGCTTGTTCGTATGTGGATGACATTTATCTCACAGACGACGATCTTTGGGAGCATCTGTGTCGAGTAAATAGCATAATTTGTAACTTTGCTGACATTGGTTACAAGTTTAACTTTGCAAAGTCGCACATTGCAGAGTACACAGTGTTGTTTCTCGGTTACGAGCTTAACAACGAGGGAAAAGGGTTAGCACCTCACTTCCTGGAGAAATGCGCACAATTGCGCTCTCCGACAACACTGAAAAAATTACAATCTTTGCTGGGTTTTTTGAATTTCGGGAGAACTTAAATTCCGGAATATGCCCAGCGTATCAAGCCTTTGTATGCTTTGATACAACCTTCTTTCTCCAAATCATGCTGGCTGCCTGAGCATTCAGCCATTCTGCATTCTTTGCAGGCTGATTTGCTCGCTTCTGAATACTTACAGACTCGTGATAACCAGACCAACCTGGTGATAAGAATTATCCCTGGGGCGGTGGGTTTCACGTACCTGACTTTTAATGAAGGAGATACAGTACCTATTGCTTACAAGTCGCACTTGTACACTTCGGCTGAATTGCGTTTTTCCACTGTGGAGAAAGTTTTAACTGCTGTACAGATGGCAATTCTTAAAGAACGTGCCCTGTCACAAGGAAAACGCATGTTGGTTGTTACCCCGTGTCCTGCCTTGGAGGCAGTTACGAAAGCCAGTGTACCTAATTCCAAAGCTTTGCACCCTCGGTGGATTCAGTGGGCTGCATCCTTGACATCCCAGGATGTCACGTTTATTTTTGACGCCACTTTACGATCGCAGGAGTGTTTACAGTATGAATTTGTTCATCCTGCTCCTTTAGCAATGCGGCTGTTGGAGGATTTCCATTGCATCATTTACACTGATGGTTCGGCGCAGGTTGCGCATGGCTCTAAACATGCCTACGTTTCCGCATGTGCCATTGTGGTCGGTGCCATGGTGAACGATGAGTTCAAGTCCAGTGTCGTGCACACGCAGACGCTTGGGGACTGCACCGCACAATTAGCTGAGCTTCGTGCTCTGATGCTTGCATTGGAGTACGCAGATCCAAGTGTGACGACTTTGATCGTAAGTGACTCTTACTACTGTGTCCAGTCTTACAATGAAAACTTGTTCTTTTGGATTCAGAATGAGTTTCGTGATTCCAAAGGTAGCACAATAAAAAATAAAATGATCTGGGTCCGAGTGGCGGAACTTAAAAAGAAGTTGCCACTCGTGTTTGTGATTCATACTCTCGGTCATCAGCGCGTGGGGGTCCACGCTGTTGGCAATTCGCTTGCTGATGAAGCAGCGAAGTCAGCGGTATCAAAATGCTTAGTTGCAGCAACCACACGAGGTCCAAAAGCAAAATAGATGATGACATCTTGGCAGCTGTTGCTGCAACAGAGAAGGGAAGTAAATATCCTGCGGGGTTCCCTTCTAAATACACATACCACTTAAGTCCCAATAAGGTTCCTTATATGAAAATTCCTGATGTTGGTGAACGTCTAGTTCCCAACTCGGATCGCAGGGCTACTTTGATTGCAGCGGCTCATGAAGTTGTGGCGTCTGCGCATGCGGGCGTCTCAGCCACTGTAACTCAGCTACAACAGAGATTCTGGTGGCGGGGACTGTACAAACAGACGCGCGATTATGTCCTTCAATGTGACATTTGCCAGCAGATTAAACCTTCAACTGCTGCGCGTCCGCCTCAGACACAGTTGTACATCTCGAATAAACCGCTTGGATGCGTTTAATTGGATTACTGCGGTCCATTTTCTTCTGATACTGCATACAAATACATCTTAGTAGCAGTTGATTCATGCACACGCTTTGTGTGGGTATGGCCACATCGGAGCGCTGATTCACGGACTGTCATTAAGGATTTGCGAGTCTTTGTGGGAATTTTTGCCTGTGGTACCTTCCATTCGGATCAGGGTCCGGCTTTCGCCTCTAAGGCGTATAAGGATGCTATGGTTTCGTTGGGGGTCCAAGTCAAGTTTTCGAGTCCCTACAGGCCCGAGGGCAATAGTGTAGTTGAACGAATGAACCACGACTTAAAGCAATCTTTGACAGCTCGAGTTATAGGCACTGGCAGAAACTGGTTAGCCCACCTCATGGGCGTGCAGCGTGCGCTTAATAATCTCCCTAGAAGGTCTCTGGGTGGGCGGACCCCGTACGAAATGCTCTTTGGTATCAAGATGTATGTCCCTGACCTCGATGGGCTAGACTGCAAGGCCCAGGCCACAGCCTTTGACGTAGATGAACATTGCAATGTTTTACAGAATCTACAAAAGACCAGAGACAGTCTTGCAAAGGAACATTTGCCCTCCACATCGTATGATGCGCTGCAGATCCCGGTAGTTGGCTGGCTACCCCAAGTTGGAGAACTGGTTCGAGAGAAGATCGATAACAAGAAAGAGTTTGGTCCCTCATATTGTGCACCGGTTCGAGTTCTTGGAGTGAAGGGCACAAGAACAGTCATTTTACCACCACTTCCAGGTCGTAAGGAAAACAGATTTATTTCTATTGACAATGTCAAGACACACAGGGTGGCCGATTCTTCATAGCATGACACCGGCTGTATCCTGTCCTTCCATGGTGAGGCACTCTGTGCTGGCTATTACATCTGGTGCAGAACAGGAGGTGTCCCTCGAGATGCCTGCCATATCCAGTCCTTTATTAAATACTATTCCTGTTACTAACATTGATGAGTTGAACTACACCTATCCTGCTGATTTATCGATGCCTGATTTGCAGACTCGTTTGGCCGACCAGTCCAGATTCTCTTTTGACTCTGTTTCGGAACCTTCAAAGAAACCCTCAACTGTTGCAAAATATGCCACGTTGTTTGAAAACCATTTTTTGATTCCCCCTTGGACATACATTTGGTTGATCCTATTTTCATTTTACCTTTTTATGTCAATTGGTTTTGTGTTTTATTTTTTCTGCCTGATCGATGGTCACTACGTTAAAGAAAGAACAGGAATTCGGTACCTTAATGGAACATTGGCCCCTCTTTCCTCTTCACATTCAGCGCACAGACTGAAACGAAACTTAAATACAGTTAACATTACTGCTTGGCCTGTCCTTGATGGGATTGTGTGGGATGCGGTTAGATTTCAAATACATGGGCCCACTGAAGTGATTAATGTTCCGAATGTGCTTAGAGTAAACATGGGAGATGTTATTAAACAAAATATACGTTCTGATGATTGGGATATTCAGGCCGTAGAGGCATTATTCTCTGATTTGAAATACTATGCGGCTTTTGATGCTGAAGACTTATATTTAGATTCTATTAATTATGGTGATTTGTTTTGCTTCCAACATTATGGTAATCATTTTCTCCATAAGACAAATTCCAGGAGAGTTGCTGTGAATTACACGCAATGGGAGCACTGCCCAGCTCCTTTAATTGGAAGCTCCAGTACATTTCTGAAAAGATACAGATATTTTACAGATTTCAATCAATCAAATCCTGAGTATTTTTATTTCAGAATGACAGAAAAGTCCATGTCCAAAGTTAGACTTACCGATACAAAGTTGCTGTATTCGAAGTCCTTGCTAGACAGATTGGCTTTAGATGGCTACGAGTTCTGGAAAGGAATAATTGACCTTAAATCGGTTTGGGGTACCAAAGATTGGCAGGTACAAGGCACCGAGGCTTTGCACCGTGCATGTCTCATCCCGAATCACATGTTGTTTCTAAATTCTACTGTTTCCCAAACAACATGCTTTGGATTGGCTACTTCTAAAAAATTAAATACACCAATTATCCCCGAATTAGAAGAATATTCAGGATGGGGTAATTTTTCAGATTTGTCTATTAATGAGATACAGTCTCTGTTACACAATTCGTCCTTTAATGTATCCAGTTTGGATCCAAAAGGTTGGCTGTTGTGGCAAAAGAGTTCTGATTCTTGCCAACGTCGATTCCTGGGGTTGGCTGAAGGGTTCACACAAGTACGACCAGATCCCCGTTTTGATACTGATTATACTGTCACCACTTACTCTGTGGGGAAACTGTGTCAGAATTGGTTGCAACATTCCACATTAGTTGCAGTTAAGCTACATCTATCTCAATTAACTGAAAATGTGGATTTAAATGATTTCATAAAAGGCCCGGCTAAGGGTAGATCTAAACGGTGGATTTATGCTGTTTACAATGAAATTTGGAAAGTGTCTCAAATTGAGGCTGCTAAGCGCCTAAGGGCAATTGACCAAGCAAATTAGGAAAAGGTACTTGCAGTGGTCGATAACAGTATTAACACGCTTTCTTCCCGAATTTACACATTAAACAATATTGTTTCTTCTGTTGTTGACATTGTGCATGATGAAGTGTCCGTATTATATCATGGTCAAAATCAATTGCGTTCTGTTATGCAGTTTGCCTGGACACTACAGACTCTGAAGTCTGGTCGAGTGCCTTGGAGTTATATGAACGTCTCATCATTATTTTCCCCGTTTAATTTGACTGACAAGCAGCGCATGCTTTCCATGCGAGATGCATCATTTTCTATGTTACACATTGAGAAGTTAGAATCTTTGCCTTTCTCTGTGGCTGAGGTTACTGCTGCTGCATGGCTTATCCATGGTATTATTACCTTGCCTTTTGCTATGTATAAATTTACAAATTGTATGCGATATATTGCTATAGGGCGATATGAACCATTAGGAAGTGCTTTCCTCCATGAGACATGGTCCTTACCGTACACATATAGATGTCTTAAGGAGGGAAATGAAGTGAATCTGAATGGTGAGGAATGTACACAGTCGCCTGACCGCTCACTAATATGCAGACACATCCAGTTGCATGGTTCTTGTAATAAGGACAAGCCTAATTTAGCCTGTGTTTTGAAAGGCACACCGGTTCCTGCAATAGTTCCCACATTCACTTTATTGTCTAACTGTAGTTATTTACTTTTGAATAACGAAATGTGTTGTGGGTTAATGGTCGGTGTCGCCTATGTGGTTACTGTATCAGAACGCGTGGTGTGTTGCAAGAACGTGTTATATCCACCCACGCATGGGAATGCAGATGTTTCTATTTGGCCCCGAATACCAACCTTGGGAGCGAAGTTCAATGGTTTGAGCCGAATAAGCGCACTATTGTCTCAGAAAGAAGTGGCCCTGAGTTCGGCCCGCGAAACTTATGTCCTTCACATAGCTAACACACGCACAGAGGTGCAGGCACTTTTAAATACTGATTTGCCATTTCATTTCTGCGAGCTGGTTCATCAGATCTTCAATGCCTCCTCCACGACTGGCCTAGCACATTTTTTAAATTGGTTAGCAGTGGTCTCGTGACTACGTTTGAAAAAGTATTTGGTATTATCCCTGCGGTTTTTCATTCTATATTCGCAAGCCTGTTTGGCGGATTCCCTGTTTTGCTGGCTTTGGCTGCAGGAGTTCTGGTGATATTTTGCTTTATAAAACATGGATGCCCATCCTGCGCAAGGAAACGCTCAGCCCCTACTGATGCAGTTTCGCAACCGGATGCTTGAATACTATGGCTCCTTACCGCTTGCGACTTTAAGCACAGCGTTTGAATTATCGTTTCGATTTTCCTATTTCACATGTGTCCAGCCTGTGTTTCATTGCCTGAGCTGTGATTTCGACTGGGGCATTGATTTGTGTCTCTGCTTACCGACTTCTCCTGACGTCGATTTTGATCAGCTGATGAGCCCCGTAGTTGCTCACGAGTTGGTTTGTTCTGGCGAAAGGGTTATGGCTTTGGCAGCGATGCATGGACTAATGGGTCAGTGGGACATATTCGCAGCGGCGCATGACTTTCTGGCACATAGCGTTCTCGAGAACCCACTGAGTTGTCCTCTGATGTTGCTAGAGGATTCGGTGCTGGAGGAGCACGTATGTTCTTTCCCATTGCTTAATTGAATGGCTGAACTGTTTTCGGATGATGATAGTGATTTCATGTTGGAAGCTGTAGCTACCTATTTTGCATATTCATTCAACCCATGAGTGACTTTGAAGACTTTCATTATTATGGCACGTGACTTTTTAGTAATTCTGAATGGTGCCTTTTTTATTACGAACATTCGACTTTCATATGTTCTAGGCCTATGAACTGGGAGTAGGCCTTAAGTTCGAATTTTTTATATTTTTGGTGTGGCCACTATAGGCATTCATACATATTTTTGTTATTAAAAACTTATATACATTTACATACATTTAGCTTGGCTCAATATTGTTGAACTCTGCTTTCATGTTTTGCCTCTCATAAAGTATTGGCTTATATTTTCTCCCTTTTTTAACCGTCCTCGGATCATTGGGGGGGGTGTCATATGGTTACTACGTTTCTATATATTGTGTTAAGTTAGCATGAGTTTATTAAATGTTTAAACGCCATATTTTCTTTCGGCTTCAGTTTGCACACGACACCTAATTGTTATGGTAGCTTTCAACCTAGACGAAAGATGTGATTTATTTGAGAATAATATGTTATTGCTCTGATATCAGTCGTGCTTGGTACACTTAGTACAAATGTCTGCACACTGAGAACTGCACCCTCTAAGAATAACCTAAAACAAGGTTGCTGAAGGCCTGATCCTCACACCACATTAGACATAACACAAATAATGTTGCTGCCAACATTGGGCTCTACGCGGGTTTAAGATAGAGTTACAGGGAATGAATCAACACACTTGATGCTTCGCATGCAGAGAGCTGGTAGCTGTTGATGTGATCTACTCCTACTGAGAATTAGAGGTATGGGCCCGCCCTGCTAGAACCCAAATGAGACCTTCTTAGATATAATATAATATGCTAAATAGGGTACGCGAAATATAGGTGATACAGAATTCTATAGATTTTTGCATCATAACATGCTATCACCTTTTGCTTATTATGGATTAGTGACTATGCTGCTAACTCTGATTTTTATAATATGTATGTTGATATTATACAAGATACTGCGTTTGAGAACTTTGCATTGAAAAATAAACATTTCAAACTTGCACGTGTGTTCTTTGCCTCCCAGTTTCGGTTTGTAATGATTATATAACGAAAGAGTGTTCATGTGTTCCACGATACCTGAGGTACCCTAAGTTCATGTTCTGGATTGTCTAAGTCATTGGGAAGTTATTACTGCCGATGAGACACTGTAGCTAGCTTGGTAAGGGGATTTCTGAAACAAAGGTGAGTTTTGGGTCACCCTAACTCACCCAGGTTCTAGATCTCTGTGCACAGTTCTGTGGGAGAACGGAAACCCTGCTACAATACAATTCAATAGCACAAGGCAGGTGTATTTAGTGTGAAATCGCACCTCACAAATGGATTCTCATGAGCGTAAAATAAAGGTACTTGTGGCTTTGAATTACTGTAACTTGAAGGCCCAGTTTAAGCACACCCTCATCCCCATACACACGACTAAGGGCCTCATTAACAAGAAGTGGCGCATCGCTGCATGAAAGCAGCGTTGCGTCACTTCTCAGTGTACCCTCCGTGCGACACCAATGATGGTTCATATTTACAATATGACGCATCATGTCGCAAGGCAGGACAGATACGACAGTATAGCTGACGTATCTGTCAGTGCAAAAAGTGGCGCATTGCTGGAGTTGTGTCGTAAGCCTGGCGCAACTCCAGCAATGTTCATTTCACATGGGGCAAGCCCCATGTAAAAGGGCCTGCGTCACCCTTATGCCTGCCATGAGGTAGGCGGAATGTTTTGACGCATTGGCGTCCTAGAAGTGGCGAAGCGAAATCTCATAGATTTCGCTGAGCCACTCCTACGACCCTTTCTTGCGGGGGTACGCCCACCCTGTATACATTATACCTGGCGCAGGTATAATGTAGCGCAGGGGTTTCCGAAGTGACGCATTTACCTAGATGCTTCACTTCGTAAATATGGCACAACATGGCACATGATTTACGCCACTGGTGCGTCACAAAAAGTGATGACCGGTGGCGCAAATGTGGCGCAGGAGCTCAAAAACTGGGAGTAAATTAAGACACATGCACGTTTGAAAGATTTATTTCTAATGCCGTGTTGTCAGGCGCAGTATCTTAGCTAATACAAGCAGACATATTATAAGCAACAAGATTAGCAGCATAGTTACTATTCCATAAAATACAAAAAGAGAAAGCATGTTAAAATGCTAAATGGAAATAGGCTAGAGTACACCTAGATCTCACCCTCCCTTGCTAGTAGGTTATTTTATATCTACAGAAGGGCTTCATCTTCTACACCAGCTCTCTGCGTGCAAATGTTCTCCAGGTGTGTGTGATCATGCCTACACAGTGCATTATTAAACGCGCCAAAATCAGAGGTGGCCACAGCTGCATATATTTTCTGTCTAGAACGCGCGCTGATCAGTCCGAACAACAACCACTGTGTTGAAATAACCTTGAAGGCCTCGGAACTCACTGTTCAGACAAATCTTACCAAGCAAGACTGCTAATATAGAAAAACATATTATTCTCGTGTGAAGCAATACACTCTGCTAAACTCTAAACATTTATAATATTGTGTGCTGCGTGCAAAGACAACAGAAAGGAACTTTAAACTTCTAATAGGCTCATGCCAACTTAACACAGTGTAAATGCAAGGCTCATCCCCTTGACAGTGCTTTTACAGCAACATAAAAAATGCATACCAAATTAGTGGTTAGAAAATGTGCTTTCATTAAGCGGGCAAAAAGTGAAATGGTCAATTATGAATGTATGACATTACATCGCGGTCTTTACACCCCAATACTTTACAACGCAGTCCTTACAATGCAAGTTGTTACAACGACTTGCTCTGGAGGGCGCTGGACTTAGGAATAGTATGGTTTACTATTCCAACTGCAGCCTACGTAACAGTAGGGAAGGTGTTGGAATGGTAAATCATACTATTCCTTAGTGCATAGCGCCATCCAGCGTAAGTCGTTGTAACGACTTGCGTTGTAATGGCCACATTGTAAACGTATCGGGGTGTAAAGACCGAGTTGTAACAGATGTCTCCCCTCATTTTGTGCTGCAGAAAGCTCCCATTTGTGGAAAAGTGTGGCTCAGGGGTTAGAGGCGGCAGACCCGGAAGCTGAGATCCGCCCTGGACCAGGGTTCAATTCCCCGCCTCGACGGGGCTTGGGCTCAATAATTCCACGGACTCGATAATTCTTGCTCCGGTGCCTACTCGACTCACGGGTTCACACTCTGCGACTCTGGGCAATAGCTTGCTTAATCTCCACAACGGCCCCTCGCGGCGGGATGCCTGGCTTTCACCTTGTGGATACCCTGCCGGGGTTATCTCACAGGGGAATACCAGGACGGGTTCCCTAAGCAAGCGCTTAGATGCCTGCGATGTGGGTGGTTTGCGCTATATAAATACTTGTACATTTACATTTACATTTCAATATTCTTCCATTGCTGGGCCTCATTATTTCTTGCTTCTTTCCTGTCCCTTTAAAAAAAAAAGTGCTTTTTGTAAAATAATGATTTAACATTATCGCTGAACGGTAGAGCTCATCATCTTCGTGAAATGTGCTGTTTGCTGTAAAAATGAATGTATTTCTTATCCTTCCTCACACCATTGATGTCATTGTATTTTAGAATGTTTCCTCTGCCCAATGTTTATAATGAACAAGTATATTAATGAAAAGAAAGCTTGTTGTATATTTAGATTCCATTATCTCACCAGGACATGCTAGATATTAATGTTTAATTTAATAGAGTAGACCATTGCAACACAATGGGACACTGAAAAGCTAACATAGTAGGCTTGCAAAGGTTCTCCTGAGAACCTTCCCAGTTGTACCTTGTTGTAATACGCTGTAGCCATTTTCAAATAAACTACATATTGACATGGACGTTTACCATCAAAAGAGAAGGTAACGGACCATCAAAAGATCCTTTCTCATTGCCAGTAGATGACACAACCATCTGTTTTTGCAACATGTTTTGGGCTTTTCTATTTAGTATGTGATCCTAGATAGCGAGTTAAAGCATTCTATGCACCCCTACCCTCCCATGTCTCATACTACTTTGTTGTGCTAACCTGGATTGCCAAAAGCTACAGCTAATGGTGATTTACTTGTGTTCCTTATGATTTGAGAGGAGACTTTCTATCCTATGCCGATCATACCTCCTGCTGTGATTATTCCATTTACGTGTTTTAAAGGCAGCTACTCTGGCTGTTACCGAACTCGGCTGAATTTCCAGAACTATTCTTCATGTGGAGTTCGACCATTTTCATAGCTTTTAGCTTTTCACTCTAAAATTTTACTGGCTCTTTTCTAAAGGAAATTCTTTACTGGTTCTTGTTAGGATAGGTTAGGACCTTTCAATTAGGATAGGGACTAATTCTTTATGGAAACCACTGTTATTTTGTATGCTTGTCCTAGCCAAAATGTTCTCAATCGTTTTGTAAATTGATTTATTCTACTAATCTGAATAAAAAGACAAAAAAGTACTGACTAATACCTTAAAAGAGAAAATAAGCTTTTAACATTTCAACAAACCTCTCATTATTGAGTGAACAACTAATGTTGAAGGCAATGTTTATTTTAGAGCTGTGTTTGGGTTGTGCTCCATGCTAATATGGTGGAAAAGATTTATTGATTCAAAGAGTAGTGGCAATTGGAAGTTCTCTAGTAAATTTGAAGTGGAGCTGCTTATAAAGTTTTTATGAGATTTCCACACCCGCAGAATCAACAACACACAGCAATAAAATGTATGAACGCTGTGTAGTATCCATAATATTTCCAATCGATATCTGTCTGAGCTGACGCCTGGATGCCTGGAATTCTGAGACTGAATGATGAAATAGAATGTTGGTATGTGTGGAGTGAAAGCCAAGAGATAGGGACAGTTGGAGGGAGGATGCAGTCCTAACAGGACATATCTGCTGTTTCTGTACCTAAGGGCCTAGACTCTTGTATGAAGCCCCCGCCCTTTAACTACAACATTTTAGCGATAAGTTGTTAAGGACCTACGTGAAAATGAAGCAAGCCTGTTGAAAGTCATTTCTGGCAAAGGAGGAGACCTGTCATGAAAACGAAGATGTCTCCGTGACCATGTAGGCAAGCGTGGGGCAGCCCATCATCATGTGCATCCTCCACTCAGGCTGCTGGGCTGTAGGATCCCAAATGGAAGGGTTGGCAAGGTCCCAGCTGAGGGGAGTCATTAACTGAGGTGGTGTTTGGTGTAGAGTCCTGAGTGCAAGGACAATGCTATAGGGATAGTGTTATAATAACAGCATGATGGAGATAGTGATGTAGAGACAATGCTGTAGAAACAGTGAGAAGAGGCAGGAAATCTTGTTTACAGTAAGCATAACTCTGAAATGACCCATGGAGTTTTGTAGTAATATTAAACTGTGAAGGTCGCATACGGAGAAGCTTTAGGGAGTGTCCAGTGTACATTTTCATGTATCCATTCTGCATATTTCATGGCACGCACCAGAGAGCAGCCAGAGCAAACAGGGGAGGTTACATGCCTCTTTCTTAAACTGTGGTCAAGGCAACAGGCCAAGGATTTCTGACAATGTGCAGCATCAGGTAAATGGAGACTTTTCTCTCTTCTGCAAGTATGTCAGTGCTGAAAGCAGAAGGTGTGGTGTTTGGGGGTCATAACAGCACAACTTGCTCATGAGAGAGCCCCCCACAGTTCCTTGGATTCTAGACCAGTATGTCAGAGATATGCTGGCTATGTAGATTTTGACATTATTAAGAAGGGCAGTAGGCCAGTGTTTGATTGAGACAGAGCTATAGATGTTGACGAAAGACCACCCAATGTCTGCGCTGCCATTGCTGATTTCTTCCTTGAAAAGGCAAGTTAGATCGAATCAGGTCTAAAGACTGTCTTGATTGATCTCTCACCCTCTCCTGACTCCTCCTTAGCCTCGACCCCTCTTACGCCACCCTGTCTCTCCCCTAAAAAATCGCGCCTGGAGTCAATTCACACCCCTCAATGACCCTTCCATCTTCAGCATACTCTCGACCCTGAAACCTTCAAAGCACTACAATGATCCCCACCCCCCAACTTCTTTAAAGAAATGATAGAATCATTAGTCCCGCTCTGGTCCAAGATCATCAACGCCTAGATGCTCCTTGGAGCGATTGTTGCGCAATATAAATGGGCAATTACATTACATTACATTACAATGCTTCTCTTCTTTAAGGTGAGATCCCTGATTGCCTGAAGGTGGGCCTAGTTCTCCCTATTCTCAAAAACCCCACGGCGGACCCCAAAGACCTGAACAACAATCAACCAACCACAAACATCTCTACACTGACAAAACTTCTTGAGAAATGTGTACATTAACAACTGCGCAAACACATTGAGCAATTCCAACTTCTTGACCGATTCCAATTGGACTTCCATCCCAGCCACAGCACTGAAACGGTCATCACTCATATAGTGGACGAAGCTCTCACTTTACTTGACCAGAATAAATCCTGCCTATTAATACTACTCAATCTCTCATCTGCATTTAACACTATCTAACATGACAATCTACTTAATCTTTTGGAATGTAGGATGGGGCTCTCTGGCACTGTACTAAAATGGTTTGCCTCTTTCCTCAACAACAGAACGCAAAGAGTCAAATCCAAACAAACTCTATCCAACTCCAGTCCCGGCACTCTGGGTGTCGCCCAAGGGTCCTCGCTCTCCCCCACGCTCTTCAACCTTTTCATTGAACCACTTACAGTAATCCTAAAAGCATCCAACATCCAATACCACATGTATGCGGATGACACCCAACTGTACATGAAAACCGCTTCCCCTGAAGATATCAAGTCACTCAACAAAACCTTGCACAAAACCCTTAATTGGCTAATCTTCAACCACCTCAAGCTAAACGCCCTTAAAACGGAATTCCTCCTCATCTTTCCCACTAGGCAAACCCCGATTGTGGAGAAATATCTAAGGAACCTCACTGCTCTCAATTGCACACCACACATCATTGATTCCACAAAATCACTAGGAATTGTCCTAGATAAGAACCTAAACATGCAAAATCACATCAGAGCATCTACCAAAGGAGCAAACTTCCAACTGAGCATACTAAGAAAACTCAAACCCTACCTTTCCCAAGATGACTTTAAATATGCGGTGCAAGCACTAGTCATCTCAAGACTAGAATGCAGCAGTGCTACGCTATGCGAACTTCCGAAACTCAGTTTAGCCCCCCTCAGAGCATTTCTGAATGCCGCGCCTAGGCTCATCACTGGCTCCAAGAAAACCAACCACATCTCTCTGGACCTGAAATCACTTAACTGGCTTCCATTTGAATCAAGGATCCAGCTAAAAATTGCATGTATGACCCATAGAGCACTACACATCAACAGTACCCTTTACCTAACAAATAAGTTTGTACTATCAGGTGGCTCACCGGTACTCAAGGGGCACCAGCACATTGCTGCTCAAGCCAAAGAAATTTAAAAAGATGAAAACCTACAATCGTACATTCTCTGGTATTGCCCCGAGAATCTGGAACTCCCTACCAGTGAAAACAAGCCTTGTCCCCTCAATATTTGCCTTCAAAAAGGAAGTGAAGCTCTACTGATGAACAATGCACTGAACTAGATGCTTTTCTCCTGTTGTCTCCTTCCTTCTAAGCCGATTTATCTGCTACCTCACATTTGATATGGCCTCAGTGTCGCCGTTTAATATGTCATTGTGTACCTCATGTATATTTATCTACTTTTATCTCACAGCTATCTACCTATGTCTTCCGCAACCCATATGAAAAGCGCTCTGATACCCATTTGGGTCATGTTAAAAATAAATAAATGTCTCCTGGTTAATTTATAAAGGGAAGTATTATCTCCAAGGACATTGGTGATAGAAATGAGACTGTCTTGTAAGAGGGTATAATGTGACTAAAAGTCATGGGAAGTCGAAACATAGCCTGATTGGTATTTGTTCACTTGCAAAGTTACAAAACTGACATTCAGTTAATTAATCAGTGCAGTCACTTGGTATTCATGGAGTCTGTATTTTTCCACATGCTTCTGTTGGAAAATGTGCCTTGCTTTCCTTTCACAGTGAGGTTTAATAGGTGGGGGGACAATTTATTTGTGGATTCTTGTGTTATAACACATGCCATATACATCTTATTGGTAATGCACGTGTCATGTTAGTAGATTTCCATGTACGATGACTTCTATTGTTTGAGAATCGAAGTTTATGTTAGTGGTTGCGCGGTGCTGAATGCTTAGTATTGCAAGACAGGTTTAAATTATCCACTGGTATGTTGTTTAGGATTTGTATTCAAACATTCACTTTTAACTCCATATATAGTCTAGTTAGTAGTTTGGGGAAGTGGGTGTAGTACCCATCTGTGTGTTGTTGTGTACATACATGCTGATTGTGCATTTCCATCTGTCATAGATGTGAGGATGAGTCGTACCCCATCTCGAGACAGAATTATACTAAACGTGTGTGTGTGTTTTGATGCAAACTGGAGAAAGACTAAAGTAGAAACATATTTCTAAGCCTATATGTTTGTGCAATAAATAATAGGACATAGAAATAATGTTTATGTTGGATTTAGTATGCAACTGATAAGTTAAAATGATTGCAGTTGAAACAACTTTAATATGAAGTGTGTTTATTAACATAATTTAGCTGTGTCACATGATGTATGCGAAAACTCCATCTTGGATAATAAGGATGCTGTTTCTGTCATTCTCTCTTGTATTCAACTCCATCTATCATCTACCCCTGCACAATCTCGCCTCACAAGCTCCACAGAGCAAAAACAGCTTATTCCCACAGCTTTTAATACAAAGCTTTCAATAAAAGTTATAGTGTTTCTGATGTGTTGCAACATCCAGAGTCTTTCTGCTGTAGTTCCGCTCTGAAGACGGGTCATAATAAACTGTGTGAATTTATATTGTTGAAATGTTTCACATTTTGTTCGAACATCTCCAGATGGCCGTAGCACAGTAGATGCTGAATGGTTTCTTAAAATGGGATAGTGCTTATGAGTTAAGGTAATGATGTTCATGTTTCTGATTTGTTAAAGAATTGGTAATGCCATGAAGAATCTGCTGGTTGGACACATTTGTTATGAGAGTAGTGTGCATAAGAGCCTCCAGATTTAGAAGGTGAGCCAGAAGATTGTACGCTTTTACTGATGCTAACATGGATGCTGTCTGACCCTTTTCAGATTTTGCTGCTCATTTGGGACTTAGAATCATTTCTGATTTTTGACTAGTCTGTATAACTCTGAAACTGAGTCTTTATTACATTTATTATGTGTCGCCTGATTCAGAGATTTCTGTAATAAAAACCTTTAACTTTACCCTTACCTAGAACTCAGTTACTGAAGGATCCCTGTTACTTATTTTTGCTACTCTGCTAAATTGATATCAGGGGGGTGTTTTTTACGCATTATTTCAAGTGGGAGAACAGTGTGAGGTACAATTTCAGTGTTCTTACATTTTGGAGTGTCCTGAATTTTAAAGGTATGGCTTTGCTACCACACCAGTACCTTGTTGCTAGATGTTGTATTGGGAAGCGGCCCATGGTATGCGAAGTTGTAGAAGATAACCACCCTCATGTGAAATTACACTGAGTTGTACCCTGTTGTTTGCTAAATTAGGGAAGAATAGTACCTCACTGTGAGAATGGAGGAGAACCTGAAGTGTGCTAAGTTTGGGAAAAGTAGTGCCCTATCATGAGGAGTTCAATGGGGCTAATACCCCAAGGGTACAATGTGGGATAAAATAAGTACCATGTTATGAGAGACTGCAAGGGGAAGCTCCTTGTGGACTGAAAATGTAGGGAAGTGTAATAATGTCCACAAGTGACCCCAACCGTCAGGCACTAGGACCTGCCCGAGGGTGGACGAGGGCGGGCGGAAAGGGAGGAGCTGAGGGCTAGGGACGGCAGTTAGCCGTTAGACCACGAGGAAGAAGCATCAGGAATAAAAGATCTGTGACCTGCAACCCGTATCTGCGTGTGTTTGTATGACACTAGACACTACAACTGGCGACGAAGGTGGGATATGTTGCATTGTTCTCCTGATAACTTCTTGGAAAATTTCTGCTGCTGAGGACACCCCAAAGCTTAGTCCTTTGTACCTGAACAAACCCAGATGGGTCAAAAAAGTTGTGATATATCTTGACCGCTCATGCAGTTCTAGTTGGTGGTATCCTTTGTTGAGGTCTAATTTTGAAAATATTTTTGCTCCGTTGAGTGACGTTATCATGTCACTGATGTGCGGACCTGGATATCTCTCTCTTTCTATTGCTGTGTTGGTCGCTCTCATGTCCACGCATAGACGGACTCGGTTGGCTTCTCCTTTCTTTGGGACTACTACAACAGGGGAGACCCATGGTGTTGGTCCATCTGTTCTTTCTCTGATGTCTGCCTCTAATAGCTCTTGTAGCTCCTTTTCGACGGCTTCTTGTGGTGAAATGAAATCTTCCGATGGTGTTGTGCCACCGGTGTGATTTGTTCATTGATATGCAGTCTTACGTGGCAGTTCTTCATTTTTCCGAGGCCTTGGAAGAGCTTGGGGAATTTTTGGATGACGTTCGGTTTGTCGTTGACTTTGTACAATAGGTCAATCAGTTTCAGTCGTTCAGCTGTGGCCAGACTCAGAAGGCAGTCTGCCTCAGGCCCCTCGATGACATGTATGTAGGCTTGTATCTTGCGGTCTTTGTAGGACAGATCGGTTGCAAACTTCCCAAGACATGTTAGTGGTTTCTTCGACAAACACGTATACACCTGTACGTGGGCGTTGACCAATTTTGGAGGTGGACTCAATCGTTGATATTCCGCTACTGGCAGTTAGTTTAACGATGCCCCACTGTCCAGCTCGAACTTGGTAGGGTGAGAACCAACTTTGATGTCTAGTCGTGGATATTCCTTCAGTCGATCAGGGTCAGCTGCAAAATAGATATACTTGTTTCGGTCTTGTGAGATGGGTGAGAGAGATCGAGATTCTCGCGATGATGACCGTCGAGATTGATATGTCCGGCAGGAGTGGCAGCTCGATTGTGACGACCCAGTGGATGAGTCTCGTCTGTCCTGGACTGCTCTGACATGGTGACGACTGTCTGAGTGATGATGTTGCCGGCGTTGCCCTCGTTGATCGCTCCTATGCAGTGTCCCACACATGCTTTCGAAGTGATTGTCTCAGCCGCACTTCCGGCATCGTTGCCCTAGTGCTGGGCATGAGTCTGCATGCGGGAAGTCATAGACACATCTGTAGCATTTCAGTTGCTTGTCGGATCGTCTCTTGTTGTGTCTTGTGCTGTGGCTTCCATTGTGTGACTGTTGACGCTGTGTCTTTGATCTGGAGGAGCGTACTCGAGATGGCGATCGTCCATGCGCTTGTCGAGACTGCGTTTTGAATGCTTGTTCTCGTCTATCCCCTCTTCCGGATTCCATCTTTTTTGCATGCCAACCATCTCAGGCGTGTGACGAATATACCCATTTGTTCACCTTTCTCTTGGGTGGCTAGATTGAATGTGTACCGCTCAAAATCAACGTTCCTTTTGTGTAGGAACTTGCGGTTGAGTGCTTCACAGACTTTCTCAAAGGACCCAGCAGACTCAGTGGGCAGTTCTTTAATTATGTGTCCAACTTCTTTACCGACCAGGTTCTGGAGAGCTAGTAGGTGCTCTTCGGTGTCTGTTACCTTCGACCCTTTCATCTAGACCGTGAAGTCGTTGATCCATTCTTGCCATCGCAAACCCATACCCCTGCCATATTCAAGAGTGAGGGGCTATGGACAGCGCAGAAATGACACCCCAAATGTACTCACAGGAGCTGGATCAGCCATTTTCCGACTCTGCTGTTCTTGACTGCTCTTACAGTCTCTTTCCTACTGTTCGTTGCACCACTCACCCATGCTTGTTTGCTATCTTCGTTGCACTCGCCAGTGCTTGTTTGCTGTGTCCGTGGCACTTGCCAGTGCTTGTTTGTTGTTTTCGTGGCACTCGCCAGTGCTTGTTTGTTGTCTTCGTTGCACTCGCCAGTGCTTGTTTGTTATGTCCGTTGCACTTACCAGTGCTTGTTTGTTGTCTTCGTTGCACTTGCCAGTGCTTGTTTGTTATTTTCGTTGCACTCACCAGTGGCCCTATTGCACTCGCCAAGGTTTGTCTGCAATTCAGGTCTCCTGCCTGACTTCAAAATGGCCGCCGATGGTCCCTCGCAGGGGATTGGACGATGATGCCTGACTCCAAAATGGCCGCGCGTGAATCTTGTGTTCAACGAGATTTCGGCCATTTTTCCCTTTCTTTTCAACTGAGTCACTATTTCTCGGCGCTTTCACTCCCCACTCACTGCTTGCCGGTCGCAGCCACGATTCACCGCCGGAATCACCGTTTTAGGTAGGGGAGCTATCTTCTTCGTGTTTCTTCGTTTTTCGTCACTTTTGCCGCCAAGGTGGGCTCTCGGTGGGCACTGTAGATGAAACGCTCCAGCCTCCACACGCGGGGCGAGCTTAGATTTCTTTGCCGCCGGGGTGGGCTCCCGTAGGCAGGCGCAGCAGCACGCTCCAACCCCCACACGTGGGGTGAGCTCCTGGGCTAGTCGATCACCGCCGGGTGCCACGCGGTCACTCTCTCCACTGGTGGACGCCTCTTCTCTGTGGACGTGCACCGAACTAGCCGTCCTCACACACGTGTGTGTTCGAGGTCCCTCATGCACTAAACTACAGTGACGCCATCCTAGTATACGGAGCAACTACTCAAGAACACGACAAAGCGCTAGATCGAGTCTGCCATGCACTAATGGAAGCCAACCTCACACTCAACCAGACAAAGTGTGAGTTCCACAAACGAACACTGACATTTTTTGGCCACATATTCTCTGGAGATGGCATGAAACCAGACCCTGAAAAGGTAGCAGCACTAAATGACGCACCGAGCCCAGATGACGTTGGTGATGTACGATCGTTCCTAGGCATGGCCAGCAATTGCTCCAGAAATATACCAGAGTATGCCACAATAAGCCACCCACTGAGACTACTGACCAAACAAGGACAACCATTTCAGTGGTCCACCCAATGTGAAGGGGCGTTTAGAGAAATCAAGAGAGCTGTGGAGTCAGCTAAAAATTTGGCCTACTTCAACCAAAAAAGAAAACGGAGATAACAGTAGATGCTAGTCCCGTAGGATTGGAGCAATCCTAGCACAATACGACAGAGAAGGAGACCTGCGACACATAGTGGCATACGCTAGCAGGGACACATAGTGGCATACGCTAGCAGGAGTCTAACGGACACAGAGAGAGCATACTCCCAGCCAGAAAAGGAAAGCCTGGCTGTTGTGTGGGCGTGTGCACATTTCCACATATTCATCTTTGGAAAACATTTCACTCTAGTCACTGATCATCAAGCACTAACAACAATTTTTTGAAAAACTTCGAGCAAAAATGCCACCACGGATAGAGCAATGGGGCCTCAGGTTGCAAGAATACACATATACCATCATACACAAACCAGGAAAAGCTGCAAACCCCGCAGACTACATGTCCAGACACCCCACCAAATCCAGCAAATCAGAACAATCGATTGCAGACGAATACATTCATTTTGTAGTAGACCAAGCTAGACCTCCAGCCGTTCCGCTGGAAGCCATCTGTGAAGCGACACAAGCTGACGTCACCCTACAAGAAGTGAAACGCAGGATCACGCCAACAGCTGGAGGCACTCACAGACCAGTGAATAAAACGACCAAGAAATGGCGGCATTCAAACACGTCCACGACGAATTGTCAATAGCGGCAAATGGTCTCATCTTAAGAGACACCAGAATAGTAATACCCCGACAGCTCAGACAAGGGGTCATCAACCCGGCGCATGAAGGACATCGGGGCATAGTAGCAACAAAAAGAGCACTCCGCGAAAGAGTCTGGTTTCCAACACTAGACCTGATGGTAGAGACGACTCTGAAAGATTGCCCGCAATGTCAAATAGTGAGCCGTCCAGATCCCCCTGCACCACTACAAATGTCTCCACTACCGGAGGGTGTCTGGCCAAACATTGCCATTGACTTCTTTGGGCCAATCAAGTCGGGCCAATATGTCCTAGTCATCATGGACAAATACTCCCGATTCCCCTTCGCACAACTATGCACATCCACGAAAGCGTCTAGCACCATACCGATCTTAGAAGAGGTTTTTGCTGCGTGGGGCATAACTCAAGTGGTGAAGTCAGACAATGGGCCTCCATTCAACAGCCATGATTTAGCTGATTTTGCTCAACACCTCAACTTCAAGCACCGGAAGATCACACCTCTATGGCCTCAGGCGAAACGAATGGTTGAACGCTTCATGACCACGATTAAGAGAGCTATTCAGGAAGCAGAACTAACCAAAAAGAACATTCAGACAGCACTGAACGAGGTGCTATGAGCCTACCGAAACACGCCACACTCCACCACAGGCAAGTGCCCCGCGACCATCATGCTAGGATGACCAGTGCGTACAAGGCTGCCAATGATGAGTCCCGCAGCGAATGAACAATATCTCGACTCTGACCATGAGGAGATGGTTGCATTTGATAAGATGAAGAAGGAAAAGATGAAGGACTATGCAGATGAACGGCTACATGCTGCACCCACTGAAATTCACAAAGGAGACTGGGTGCTGGTGCGACAAGAACAACGCCGAAAGACTGAATGCCAATACCATGAGGTGCCTCTGAAAGTGATACAACAAAACGGAACTATGATCACTGCGGAGGCCGACGGAAGACGAATTACCCGCAACGTGACGTACTTTAAGAAGTGCCGCCCCAACGTCAAGGAACTACTGACTGAACCAAGAGTAGAGAAAAGAGAACCATAGACACTACCACTTCACAGTCAGACACTGATAGAAACCACCGATGAGCGCGAGCGTGACAGCCCTGACCTCCAGTCGCGCCCCAGATGGGTCATCACAAAACCGTCCCGCCTGATTGAAGAACTATAAGTAGAGACATTTAACGACTAAAAAGAAAGGGTACAAACTATTTGCTTTGTTTTGTTTTGCTTTATTTTTCATTTGTTTGCAGAGGGGGGAGATGTAATGATGTCCACAAGTGACCCCAGCCGTCAGGCACTAGGACCTGCCCGAGGGTGGACGAGGGCGGGCGGAAAGGGAGGAGCTGAGGGCTAGGGACGGCAGTTAGCCGTTAGCCCACGAGGAAGAAGCATCAGGAATAAAGGATCTGTGACCTGCAACCCGTGTCTGCGTGTGTTTGTATGACGCTAGACACTACAAGAAGTATGATGCATGATAGCCACATGTCGTCCCTGAGTCGTCATTCTGTAGAAATGGCAAGATTTAGCAGGTGTGTTGGAGAGGATGCAGCATTCATTTGTGATTGCTTTTTGCGGACTTTGATTCCGTTTTTGGATAATGGAGTCAGACTGTGTTGTGTTTGAAAAGCCGTGTTTGATGTACTTCTAATGTATTTTAATGAAATATTTCTTTACCTGCTGATGTAGTCTCATGTCAATGGTGGTATTGCTCGACTGATTTAGTGTTTCCTTCTTGCGCTGCGTTGCATCAGCAAAGGAGCACGACCTCTGACCTCCTGGTCAGAATATTTCTCTGCCCTGGCGCAGCTCCACCAAAGAGCGTCTGTCTACCCACAGCGCTGCCCAGGTAGGTTCGAGTCTGCTGTCTCATGCTCTGGCCCTGCGCCCTCCCTGCTCGTGTGATCCTCCTCGCTGTGCCACTGTTTCCTCTTTTACTGCTTTTTTTGCCTATAGTTGCCATTCCTTTCTTTTTTTTCTTTTTTCTTTATTTATTTACATTTTCCAAGAACAAGTACAAACAATATAGCATATGCAGATTACAGGTAGATACAAGATTTAAAAAAATGAAAAAGGATGAGATTAAGGACGATACAATAAAAGAAAATTACAGAGCAGCTCATAAAGTAATAGGCAATACAGTGATCAATATACTAGGGTGTGTACACAAGAGGACACTACTACCCGAAGAGTCATGAATGAAGTGGTGGAAGCTGCAGACAATTCTAGTAAAGTAAAAGCGACAGAGGTGAGTAAGCAAGCATGGTTAAACTCTCTGTTGTTTTGATGGCTTGGGTAGTGTTGATGTCCCCAATCGGGTGGGAGAGCAAGTATGCCATAAGGGGACGCCAGATATTGCGGGGTCGAGAGGTAAGAGGGAGGAGTTTGGCAAATGTTTATGTTTGCTCCTCCCAGAATACCATGTCACTAATCCAGTCCTTAATTTTGGTTCCCTGCCCCGACCCCACCTACAGGCTATTCGCCATTTAGCCAGGAGAAGGGCGAAGGCGACAAATTTCCTATGCGCCACAGCTAGTTTTTCAGTGTAGCCTTTTAGGGCCAGGAAAGGAGAAAACAGGAGTTGTAGCGGTGTCATTTACTCCAGGGCCGCATGGACTTGGCGCCAATAGTCTTGTACTGCGCAGCAATCCCAGGCAAGATGTAGGAAATCTGCCCCCGCAGTACCACATCGATCGTATATCTGTACATTTTAGCTGGGATATAATAAGTACAATGTAGGAATTTAAAATGGAGGATGCAGAGACGGCTTCTGGACGTGCTCTGCTACGTCTGTTTGCAACAGTAAGTCCATTGCTCATCTGTGACGACTTGCCTCATCTCGGCGGCCTATTTATCTTGAGCAGCACTTTGTGTTGGGCTCGAGGAAACGTAGCGGCTATGATATAATGAGAAGACTAAGTGTGGTGCAGCATCAGTGCGAAGTATCATGCACAACAGGGCAACCTCTGGAGGGTCCAGTGGGTATGTGGGTGTGTGTTCTTTGAAACCCTGTCTCAGCCAGATATAAATAAAAGTATCCATAGGAGAGAGCGGATGTTTGGAAAAGAGTTGTTGTGACGTACAAAACTTACCGTTGCAGAAGAGATCCTCCCCAGGATATAATACCGTATTTAGCTTTAGTTTTTTTGAAGACGCCTTACTGCAGAACCAAAGGGGATGATGGACTGAGCGCTTGAGCAAATCAAACACTCACCCCCAGTCAACTGATCTGGGTTTAATCCATCATCATTCTTTAGCTCACTTCACCACCCAGTTCAGAAATGGCCATCTGTAAATCAGTCTGACCCTGTGCCTCATGGGAACAGTCCAGCCCGAACTGCCAAGACATGTCTTCCCTGCACAGGAAACAAGCATCTTGGGGCCGGTTTTGGGTTCATAGCCCTCATCAGCCAGGCTATCTTGAATCCAGTGGCAAAGTGAGCAAGGGAAACCGGTCCTATGATGCTTTTTTCCAGTCCAGGGAGGACCTGGCCTGGCAGTTCGGGCTGGACTGTTCCCATTGGGCACAGGGTCAAGACTGATTTGCATATGGCTGGGTCCAAACTGGAATGGCATGGTGAGCAAAAAAACGATGGATTTAGGCCCAGATCTCTGAACTGGGGTGAATGTATGACATTGTTCTGCATTCTGTCCATCAATTGATTTTTTTTGCTCCTGCAGGACCGGCATCTTCGAGTGATAAACAAGAGGAAGTAGTGGTAAGTATAACATGGGGGCCTGGGAGCGTATGGTGGTGTTTTGCCATGCCTTTACTGTGCAAGTGATCGGCTATTGGTCGACCATTCGCGGCTTGGTGGCAGTCAGTATGGCGCCCTCAATCGTTATGGGTTTCAGATAGCCAGTGCTCAGCAGCCACCTGCGACATATATTTGAGGGGGTGAAACCAGAAGTGAGCATAGTGGGCTTGCGCACGGATCACTGACATAATATCGAGGGACATAATATCGACCACCTAAAATATCGGTGACAAAATATCGACAGACAGAATATCGACTTTGTATCTACAAACAGGTAAGTACAAAAATATCTTTTTTTTTTTTAAACAATTTTTATTGTAAACAGGCTGACAAAAAAAAAGAAAAGAAAATACATATATATGTCCAGGACATGGAAAATATTAAGAGAAAATTATTAAATATACAAATCAAATACATAAGAAATAAGAAGTACTGAAGGTATCATTAATATGTGAAAGTTGAAGAAATTGATGTACATAGACAGCATTCATTCCCCTTCTTCTCCCACTCCTCTCCCTGTGAGCACCATGAATACCGTAAACTATTGACCGTATCACTCTGCCAGTAAGAGCCCATACCCCTATGCATATGTACAGCCAGTTTAGGCACCATGGCCTTTTACCCATTGGAATCCCCGGCTTCCCTCCTGCGCTATCCTAAACCCCCTCTCTTATGCATAGACCATGAAACCCTCTCCCCCTGTGCGACCCCGCTGCGAAAGGCGACTCTCCTGCTTGACCCGCACAAAACCCCCCCCCCATTCCCCCTTGAAGAAGCATCCTTCGCCTTGGCTAACGTAGCCCTCCCCAGCTGCACCTGACTGCCCCCGCTCTCTCATGTACTGGTCATCAGATCTCTCTCTCTCTGTGTGACTCTGTCCCTGTGTCCACCCTGGCTACCCCTCCCTTCTCCTCACATGGGCAAGTCATAAACCCTCTTCTTCTGCAAGGCCCTGTCCTTGAGAGTCACGGCCGCGCCTGACCAACACCTCTTTCCCTTCCATGAATGCCCCTCTGTTGACAAGCCTTCCCTCCGCGCTCGATTGTCCACGCGGCATGAATACCACTCCTTTGATGACCCCTTCCCCCGAGTCCGGCTGACCACACATGTCCGAGGCCATCGCCTAAGCCAGGAGATACCATTTACTGCCCTTATTGTATGAAGTCACTCCTCCTCAAGAGACCCACTATTGATCCTAGCCACCCCACCCCCTGGGCTATGATCAGGCGTACACATCCTACGAAACACTCAGCTGCGTGATTGCCCTCCCCTCTTATCAGCAGGTCAAGGGTCCCCATTGTGAACACATGTGGGGTAGGATTGACACGAGGATTATAGGGATGTCTTTCTTTTGCGTCATACTGTCCTGATTGTGTTATCAAGTGTTCTGTAAGGTATAAAAGCAAGAGTCTCAGCTCACTTGTTAGAGCACCTCCTGAAAGACACCGTGTTTCGTGTCCGAAATGACTGGCTCTCCTCATGAGAAATAAACTCTGTTCTTGATTCCTGCTTCCAGCGCCCGTCTCTTTATTTGGTAATTATTCAACATGGGAACTAAGAGGCGGTTTGCGCCAGCGGCCTGGGCATCGATAGGATTATGGGCTCATTTTCCACAATTGGCGTCCCAACGCGGGGTCCATCAGTGACATAGGGTCCGATAAGAGAGATCCAGACGAAGAAGTGAACATCTAAATGATCGGGGCATGCCTGCCTTGAGAGGGCCCTCGCCCGGCTGCCGATCGACAGAACTTCACCAATTCTGAACTGACCTCTCTTGAGTGACCTATTGTCCTGACTGGAATCCCATAGGAATGCTACATGGAGTAAGAGAACGATCGGGCGCTGGAGGAGGGAGTCGAAGAACTATCCGTATGGTCCGGTCCGGGTAAGATTAAGTAGGGCGTTTTTACGCCTGATTGGTAGGGTGGTCCTATCCACCTGATTGATTGATTGATTGTATTGAAAATCGGTATTTGTATACTGATATTGTTGGTATTGGTTCATTTAGCTTTGAAGGCTACTTGACATATTGGTTCTCTTCTGGAGAACGAGACATTCTCTGTTTGCAAACAGCGGCGAATAGGAACGTCGTCCCTCTTTGCAGATAGGGAAGGGTAGGTAATGCAGACTTTTTGTCCCCGTTGTAATTCGTCATGCCTACTTTTCTCCCCACTGATTGTTTGAAATCGATTAATAATCGATTGTTGCTCTTTGAGATCTTCCCTGTCTACAAACTGAGACGAGTAGAAATATTCTGTCTTCCTTTCTGGATAGCGAAGGGCAGGTAATGCAGACGTTTGTCCCCGTTGTAATCCGTCATGCCTGTTTTTCTCCCCACTGATTGGTTGGTTGCCTGGACATTGTTGTTCCAGGAATTGTTTCGTTTGAGGTATTTTCTGCCTGCAAACAACGTGGAGTAGAAATATTCTATCTAGTCTTTGCAAGTAGTAAAGGGTAGGTTATGCCCCTTTGTGAATTCGTCAGTCCTACCCACTCCCCACTGTTTGGTTATTTGGGGGGTAGCTCGCATGGTCCGCCCAGGAGACTACCCTTATGGAGGACATATGCTCCCCGCTCATGGGCCATTTAGTGGAAGTAGACCATCTGGTCCGTCCAGGAGGCTACCCTAGTAAATGGAAGTACATCGCTCGGTCTGTCCAGGATGATACCCTAATGAAGGAATATATGTTCCCCTTTTGATCGATAATCTCGTTCCACCCCGGACCATTTATTGGAGGGAACTCGTCTGGTCCGTCCAGAAGTACCCCCTAGTGAAAAGGACACATAAAAATATGAAGTGATCACCGTTCCCTACTAACAGAAAGCTTTAGCTCGAAACACGCTAAGGAAGAGAAAGAAAAACAAAAAGAAATCAGGCTAAGTCAGTAACCCCCTGATGAGCTTTTGACTTCACTAAAAATAAGAAACATTAGAAATAGTTCGTAATAAGAAATGTAAAATGGCTAAAAGTTTGACAGCAAAAATAGCCACGAGGTAGCTAGGCTTCAATGCCTATTCCTGCTCCCAACATGTCTGCCTCATTGCCCGCCACGCCCAAAATAACGGTCACGTGAAATAGAAACAATTCAATAGGTACCTACCCCCATTCCGGAAGCTCCCGAAGTGCAACAGGTCCGCGGTTACGCCCATCCGGAAGGCGAGGCCTCGAGGCACGAGGGGCTCGCCTGGCCACGGTCGGTAGGAGATGATGTTGGGCAGGCGGTCTAAAGAATGACAAAGACCTCTCCATCTCTTCTCTTCTGCTGCCCTGCAGGCCACGGGGGGAGGGAGCTGTCTTGCCTCAGCCGCCGACCACTCCCCACCCCCTCTCTTGCCTGATCTGGCCATCAACGAGGACCGGAGCCAAGGCGAGGTCGGACAACCCTGGAAGTTGCAGATAGTCCCGCCACATGACCACGCCTGACAGTTCCAGGTGGTCCCGTCACATGCCATCGCCTGCACAGTTGCAAGTAGTCCCGCCACATGTCGACGCCTGGACAGTTCCAGGTAGTCCCGCCACATGTCAAGAGAAAAGGGGGGGCTGTCTTGCCTCAGCCGCCGACCACCCCCCCCCCCATCTTCAATGACTGGCACGGCCAATATCGAAGCGACGGAGCCGAGGAACGGCGCGGGGTCGCTGGAAGGGGGAGGCGGCGCGAACGAGCCTCCCCCACCTCCCTCCAGGTGGAGGCTTCCAGCGACACCCCAATGCTCTTACTTAAAGAGGGTCAATATCAAAAAGCGGTCTTCTGCCCAGGACGGGCACACGCTCCATGCCTTCTCTCCTCGACCTTGAAGATTCTATGAGAGCCGGGGGGGCACCCCGATCCCTCTTCATGGGCGCCCCCGCCCCCTCACTGGGAACGACGACATCGGTGCAACTCCTGCCGGCACCAGCCTCGGATTGGAAATGGCTAAAATGCAGCCACGGCACAGACTTGTTCAGTTCCGGAGGAACACCAGGATGACCCGGTAGGAAAATTGTTGCCGCCCTTCCCACTCTTTGACTCATGGTCCATATTGTTAGACTGTTAACCACATAGCACAAACTTTTTGAACTGCCAACGGAAGGTTCTGGGCCAACCATGCGAGACTAGAGACATTCTGACTATGCTGGAACTCGCCTGACCCCTCCCAAAATGGCGCCGACACAAAATGAGACGTTTTGAATAAACCTTGTTGCACCCTGACCACGCAGCTTTTTGCCTCGAGATATGTATGTAGTTTTCTTGGATAACGAAAGTAGATACGAAGGATGTTGAGTATGTGCTTGGACAATGAACTGACTTAGGGTGGGTACTGATTATGATATGGAAAATGAATTGGTGTAATTTGGGTAACGAATGAACATTGGGTAATGAATTTATGAATTTATTAAAGATGAATTACTGACATGCATCATGCTTGCTCTGTAGGGAAATTTTAATACGATTTTTATTGCACTGCTGCACTTTATGCAATGAACTGCCACCAATTTTGTTCAACACTTTTTATTAAAAGTATTTTGAAAAAGAAAGCATGGTTGTAGCAGTTGCATTAATGAGTTTTGGATGTTTTACTACTGTGAGCGAAGAATAAGTATGATGAAGGATGTAGATCAAAAAGGATCAGATATTTAGCAGCTACATTATGTGTCACAGGCAGTCGGAAAGGTGTTTTAGACACCCTTAAAACGACACCACGGAAATGCCACCTGAACCGTCACCCTTTCACCCGACAAAGAGGGTTACGACCAAGTAACTCATGTAGATACGCAGATCGTCAATGATTATCTATCTGACATTACTGGTGCCTCTGGGCTTAAACGCCGAGATGGTAAAGAAATGCAGTACGTGGAGATAGGTCGAGTATGTGGTAGGTAAAAACATTTTTGGACTACTACCTGCTGATGTACTTTGAATGCTGCCCCCCCCCACCCCTTCTTTTCCCTCCCTTCTGCAGGTCACGTCAGAACGTCGGCTGAAGTGTGGAAGAGCGACGGTCGGACCACCGACGAAAAAGGGAAAGAGGGAATATGTGTGTAGTCGTTATAACGATAAGTTTTTAAAAGACGTAGGCTTAACATGACTGTTCCTCCTTAGGACATAGCGACTGAGAGGATGGACTGACATAGAAACTGGACAGGTACTGAATGACGAAAAATTGACTAGAAATGACGTGTTAAATAATGTAACTGGACGTTTGACTAGGTAGGGAAAGGACAAAGAAAAATTATACGGGCAAGGGTTGCCACGGCACCACCCGTCTAGGAAGTTAGAAATGTTGCTGATGTTCAAAATGCACTACCCCCTTTCTCACACTCTTATAGATATAGCCAAGCTGTCCGACTGTTCTCCCGATCAATACTTGCCGTTGCCTCAACCTGGAGAACTTCCCACCAAAGGAGGGAACAGAAAAATGGTTTAAGATCCAACCATGGGTAACTAGCACGACCAGGTTAATTACTGATCGACCAACCGAGGTGTGAGTATTGGTAATTGGGAACGCTCGCAGGCGTGACAAGCGAGAAGGGAAAGGGGGGAAGGGTAGAAAGAGCTAAGCACGTAGATAAATAGGATAGTAAAGATACGTAGGATATATATATAAAACAGATCTTGTAGGCTAACAACTGTTTCCTGTCTTGTCGTGAATGTCTTGTATATCTGTAATACATGTGCCGTCTTCCCTGTCTGAGTTTGTGTGTGTGTAATGTACGAATTTATGTCTTCCCTCTGTCTGTATCTGCGTGTTACCTGACCTTTGCTGTTCCGTGTTGTGAGCGCACTAAATGACCTATTTTCGTACACGTCTCTCTCTCTGTCTCTCTCTCACCACCCCCTTATCTCTCTCTCTCTCTCTCTCTCTCTCCCTCTCTCTCTCTCTCTTTTTCTCTCTCTCTCTCTCTCTACATGTCATACGTGTACCGAATGGCTCGTTTAGATTGCGGACGACTCTCACTCTCTATGAAAGTCTCCCTATGTTCTCTCCCTCTTTTTGGTAAAACTGTACCCCACCGATACCAGTCTGATTTGATACATATTGAACGCGAAGGTGTTCAGCGAAATTGACCGAAACTAAAATGATTGTATCTCGCCATATTACTGCCTCTCCTTTCTGCAAAATAAATGAACTTGAATTGGCTGAGAAGGAAAGGACAGGAAGACGACTAAAGTCCCCCAAATCTGGCCATTTATAGGGGAACTGTATGTCAATGGCACCTTATGTCTGTTCTTCAGAGACGAACGCCAACGTCTAGATTGACCTCCAAGGCCCAGATTGCCCCACCCCCCTTTTTGCACCCAAGCGCAAGCGCCCGAAGCATCCCCGCCCCATTTTTGATAGACCCCAGTTGCTGTCCCGAATATAAACATGATGACCATGAGTAGCTGTTGGCCCCCGAGAAAACCCTGTTTTGCCTGACTCTCGATGATGGCACCCCCGCCCTGTTTGAAAAGGTTAGCCAGTCCTGAAGGGAAATGCTCTGTAATGTTGAATATGATGTAATGCACAGTTGATGGGAATCTCATTTACCTCACTTGATACGATGAATAGACCTGCCATGAACCCAGTAGGAATACTGACACATGCACTGCTTGGTAATGGACCTCTGACTGTGACCAATGAGCGTATCTCCCAAATGCGTAGAATTGAGGGAGGAATTCACATGCGTAGATATCTTCTTTTGCCATTTCTCTGAAACCTTGTCTTGTACCTATTCAAAGATTCACGATCACCGAAGGAGATGGGTCAGATGCGACATACAGCCTGACTGCAGATCTTGGGACTCGTGTGACCTCGACCAAAGGTGGAGCCGCAGAGCAACAGGATACGGGACGAGACCGCAATTTCAACGTGGAAAAAGAAAAACGACGGGCCGCCTTGAAGCCCTCCGTCTGCTAACCCACGTGTGCCTGGAGTCTCCGTCCCCCTTCTTTGGGCCCGATGGATGGGCCTGCCTGCTTGTTATCCTTTGCTCCCTTGGTCCCTTTTGCGTGTCCCAGGAACTCTGACCCAACTCCGCCCTCTCACCTATCGACTATTTGAACCACACTCACCCTCTTTTCCACGTGACTTTTTGCCAAGGGAAAGAACCGCATTCCACTGGGAATAGGGTGCTGCGATAGAACTATGGGTGCCGAGCATAAGGCGCCACCTACCGGATTGTTTAGGGAACAGGACTGTGGTCTAACAGCAGAGGACTGACCGCACCCTGCAACGCGTAAGGATAGAACAGAGCTGGACCTATAGCTCCCCCGCCGGTGCTCAACAGCGCCAACGAAAGTACACGGACTAGAGCCTACCAGTGATGGCTCAATGATACAAAGACACTGTGACGAAGAAATCTTGTGTATTGAACTGAATTCCGCTCTCAACTACCTGGTCAAAACTGTTCATTGGTCACATTTTTAAGTTAGAAAGATTTATGCTATGTAGTGCGTTTAATTGTCAGGAACACAACGAAAATGTAATTTCCTATGTGCTGCATTCTGCCCGTCACCTCGACTGTCTATGATTGTACGCCAAATGTTAGTATCGACAAAATGCTAATTCATCAACGATGCCTGTCTACCTGTAAACCCATCAATTGCAAAAATGACTGCTGTTATGTAAAAAGGGGCGACTGTGAAAGTTGAAGAAATTGATGTACATAGACAGCATTCATTCCCCTTCTTCTCCCACTCCTCTCCCTGTGAGCACCATGAATACCGTAAACTATTGACCGTATCACTCTGCCAGTAAGAGCCCATACCCCTATGCATATGTACAGCCAGTTTAGGCACCATGGCCTTTTACCCATTGGAATCCCCGGCTTCCCTCCTGCGCTATCCTAAACCCCCTCTCTTATGCATAGACCATGAAACCCTCTCCCCCTGTGCGACCCCGCTGCGAAAGGCGACTCTCCTGCTTGACCCGCACAAACCCCCCCCCCATTCCCCCTTGAAGAAGCATCCTTCGCCTTGGCTAACGTAGCCCTCCCCAGCTGCACCTGACTGCCCCCGCTCTCTCATGTACTGGTCATCAGATCTCTCTCTCTCTGTGTGACTCTGTCCCTGTGTCCACCCTGGCTACCCCTCCCTTCTCCTCACATGGGCAAGTCATAAACCCTCTTCTTCTGCAAGGCCCTGTCCTTGAGAGTCACGGCCGCGCCTGACCAACACCTCCTTCCCTTCCATGAATGCCCCTCTGTTGACAAGCCTTCCCTCCGCGCTCGATTGTCCACGCGGCATGAATACCACTCCTTTGATGACCCCTTCCCCCGAGTCCGGCTGACCACACATGTCCGAGGCCATCGCCTAAGCCAGGAGATACCATTTACTGCCCTTATTGTATGAAGTCACTCCTCCTCAAGAGACCCACTATTGATCCTAGCCACCCCACCCCCTGGGCTATGATCAGGCGTACACATCCTACGAAACACTCAGCTGCGTGATTGCCCTCCCCTCTTATCAGCAGGTCAAGGGTCCCCATTGTGAACACATGTGGGGTAGGATTGACACGAGGATTATAGGGATGTCTTTCTTTTGCGTCATACTGTCCTGATTGTGTTATCAAGTGTTCTGTAAGGTATAAAAGGAAGAGTCTCAGCTCACTTGTTAGAGCACCTCCTGAAAGACACCGTGTTTCGTGTCCGAAATGACTGGCTCTCCTCATGAGAAATAAACTCTGTTCTTGATTCCTGCTTCCAGCGCCCGTCTCTTTATTTGGTAATTATTCAACATGGGAACTAAGAGGCGGTTTGCGCCAGCGGCCTGGGCATCGATAGGATTATGGGCTCATTTTCCACAAATAAAACACCAAAAGATCATATACATACAAATTCATAAAACAGCAGGAAAAAAAAAAAGTAGCTAGTATATTTCATAATGAGTCAAATAAAGATAAGGCTTGACAAAGTCATATCAAGTCAAACAACAGGTTCCCCATTTTCTTTCAAATTTGACCAAAGAGCGTCCACCCCTTGTATTTGCTAAGGCAAGTTCCATGGAATATATTTCCATTACTAGAGCCCACCAATCCCAAACAGTAGGTGGTCCGTAGCAATCCAGGCTCTTGCGATAGTTAGTTTAGCACAAGAAATTAGTATAGTTGCCAAGGGAGATTGAGGGGTTGGGGAAGTATTACAATCTAACAGAATTAAAGAAGCAGAAAGCATGGGCAGCCCAATCTTCTTAAGTCTACATGTATCTTGGACCTTATCCCAAAAAGTCTTAAGCTTGGGGCAAGAGAATAGCATGTGTACTAGATTAGCAGCTACTTCAAAACATTTAGGGCATTTTGTACGATCTGTGAAGTCAGGATTAGGGGACCACCTAGAGATTCTTGCCGGAGTGTAATAGAGCATACAGGTTGTTCTAAACTGCTGTAGCCTAAGGCTGGAAGATCTAACTAGCTTATTAATATTAGACAGCGAGTTCTCTATTTGCTTCATGGTGACATTTAGGCCAAGTTGGGCCCCCCATTTTTCCATTAGTTTAGACAGGTCATTGTTTTATATTTTACGAGTAGCTTATACACCCCACTAATGACTGATTTGGTTTTTTCAGAATATAAACCGGTCCATATGTCACATTCTGTAATATTTCGAATCTTTTTTTATTAATTAAAAAATCATGAATCTGTAGATACTTATATCTGGCATATTCTGGTAAATCGTATGTTATTTTAAGCGTACTGAAGTCAGCAAACCCCTGTGAGCCATATAAATCGGCCAGAGTATTAATTCCCTTCTCGGCCCATATGTTATTAGTATTGTCGGAAAATATACTTGGAAGACCTGGGTTGCCCCAAAGCGGTAGCTTTGGATGGAAAAATGAAGTCCTACTATAAGTCACTATATTTTTCCATATCTTTACTATATCCCAGGCCGTCTTGAACCTTACCCTCTTGAAATAGTTAGGGTCATTTACTCTAAACAAAAACATGTTTGACTCTTGTTTCAGCATAAATTGATGAAAAAATGTACTTCCCCCTTTATGAAGTAAAGAACGTAATCGTAAGACAAATGAAGACCAAAAGTACAACTTAAAATCTGGGAAATTAAGCCCTCCCTCGTTCGTGGTGTTTTTCAAGTATTTCAATGATCTTCTTGCTTTTTTGTAGCCCCAGATAAAGCTATTAAAGATACCATCTAATTGTTGAAAAAAACGGTTATACAGTGCTAACGGGATCGATCGAAATAGGTATAAGAATTTAGGTAATACCTTCATCTTAATTAGATTAATTCTGCCGATAATATTCAATCAATGAAATTTGTAGAGCGCGCTACATACCCGTAGGGTTTCAAGGCGCTGGGGGGGGGGGGGTGCCGCTACTGCTCGAACAGCCAGGTCTTCAGCTTCTTCCTGAAGGAGAGGTGGTCTTGGGTCAGGCGCAGGTCGGTCGGTCGGGAGTTCCAGGTCTTGGCAGCCAGGTAGGAGAAGGACCTTCCTCCTGTAGTCGCTCTTCGGATGCGGGGGACGGCGGCGAGAGCGTGGTTGGCTGATCGGAGGTGGCGTTTGGGAGCGTAGAAGTTGACTCGGCTGTTGAGGTAGCTCGGGCCTTGGTCGTGTAGGGCTTTGTGTGCGTGGGTGAGGAGGCGGAAGGTGATTCTTTTGCTGACGGGGAGCCAGTGAAGGTCTCTCAGATGTCCGGAGATGTGGCTGGTTCGTGGGATGTCGAGGATGAGTCTGGCTGAGGCGTTCTGGATCCGCTGGAGTCTCTTCTGGAGCTTGGCGGTGGTACCGGCGTAGAGGGCGTTGCCGTAGTCCAGTCGGCTGGTGACGAGGGCCTGGGTGACGGTCTTCCTGGTCTCGGTGGGGATCCACCAGAAGATCTTCCGTAGCATGCGTAGGATGTTGAAGCACGCCGAGGAGACGTTGTTGACTTGCCTGGTCATGGAGAGGGAGGAGTCCAGGATGAAGCCCAGGTTGCGTGCATGGTCTGTCGGTTTGGGTGCGGTGCCCAGGGCGGGAGGCCACCAGGAGTCGTCCCAGGCGGAGGGTGAGGGGCCCAGGATGAGGACCTCCGTCTTGTCCGAGTTCAGTTTTAGGCGGCTGGTCGTCATCCACTCGGCTACCTCCTTCATCCCTTCGTGCAGGTTGGCTCTGGCGGCGGCGGGGTCGTTGGTCAGGGAGAGGATCAGCTGGGTGTCATCGGCGTAGGAGATTATGCTGAGGTTGTGTTTGCGTACGATGGCCGCGAGGGGGCTCATGTAGACGTTGAAGAGGGTGGGGCTCAGAGATGATCCTTGAGGGACGCCGCAGATGACTTCGGAGGCCTCTGACTTGTACGGTGGTAGGCGGACTCTCTGTGTTCTTCCGTCGAGGAAGGAGATGATCCATTCCAGCGCCTTGTCCTGGATTCCGATGTTGCTGAGGCGCCGTGCTAGGGTGCGGTGGCAGACCGTGTCGAATGCCGCGGAGAGGTCTAGGAGGATGAGGGCCGCTGTTTCTCCATTGTCCATCAGGGCTCGGATGTCATCGGTGGCGGCGATGAGGGCGGTCTCGGTGCTGTGATTGGCTCGGAAGCCGGACTGTGAGGGGTCGAGGGATCCGTTCGTCTCGAGGAAGGCGGCCATCTGCTTGTTGACGGTCTTCTCGATGACTTTGGCTGGAAACGGGAGGAGCGAGATGGGGCGGTAGTTCTTGAGGTCGGTGGGGTCCGCTGTTGGTTTCTTGAGTAGAGCGCTGAGTTCGGCGTGTTTCCAGCTCTCAGGGAAGATGGTGGTGTCGAAGGATGTGTTGATGATGTCTCGCAGGTGGGGTGCGATGACAGCGTCGGCCTTGTTGAAGACGTGGTGAGGGCAGGGGTCGGTCGGTGATCCGGAGTGGATGGAGTTCATCGTGCGGATGGTGTCTTCGGTGCTGATCGGGGTCCAGGCGTGGAGGGTGGTGGTGGGGGGTGGTTGTTCGGTTATGGTGTGCGTTGGTTGGTTGTTGAAGCTGTTGTGTATGTCCGCGATCTTGTTGTGGAAGTATGAAGCGAGGGAGTTGCAGAGGTCTTGCGATGGGGTGATGTCGTTGTTTCCTGCGCTGGGGTTGGAAAGCTCTTTCACGATGTTGAAGAGTTCCTTGCAGTTGTGTGCGTTGTTGTCCAACCTGTCCTTGAATGCTGTTTTCTTGGCGGCGCGGATCAGCTGGTGGTGTTTCCGGGTGGCAAGCTTGAAGGAGGTCCTGTTGTCCGGTGTCGGTTCCCTTCTCCAGACTTTCTCGAGGGCTCGGCAGTTCTTCTTGGAGCTCTTGAGTTCGTCGGTGAACCATGGAGCCTTCTTGCTGCCGGGTCTGATAGGCGGGGTCCTCAGTGGGGCGAGTTCGTCCGCGCAGTTGCTGATCCACTTCGTGAGGTTGTCGGCGGCCTGGCTGGGGTCCGCTGAGCTGGCAGGAGGGTGCTGGCTCAGGGAGGTGGCGAGCTGGTCTGCTGTGATCTTGTTCCAGCTTCTGCGGGCGGCCTGTTGTTGGTGGTGGTGGGTCGTCGTTCTCTTGAAGGTGAAGTGGACGCAGCTGTGGTCCGTCCATTGAAGCTCTGTGGCGTGGCTGAAGTCGATGTCTGTGCTGGAAGAGAAGGCTGCGTCGAGTGTGTGTCCGGCGAGGTGGGTGGGGGTGGACACCAGTTGCTTGAGTCCCAGGTTGGCGAGGTTGTCGAGCAGGGTGCTGGTGTTGCGGTCGTTGTTGTTCTCCAGATGGAAGTTGAGGTCTCCCAGGAGGATGTAGTCAGCGGAGGGGAGGGCATGCGGGCTGACGAAGTCGGCGATGTCCTCGCTGAATTGTGTGCGTGGTCCAGGGGGTCGGTAGATCAGGGTGCCTCTGAGGGTGGTGTTCGGGTTGGTGTGGATCTGGAAATGCAGGTGTTCGGCGCTGGTCAGGGTGTTGTCGGTGCTGGTCGTGAGACGGATGGTGTTCCTGTGGATGATGGCGATGCCTCCTCCCATCTGGTTGGCGTTTCGGTCCCTCCGGATGATCTTGTAGCCCTCTGGGATAGCGATGGCGATGTCGGGAGCTGAAGAGGCGTTCATCCAGGTCTCCGTGAGGAAGGCAACGTCAGGGGCTGTGGCGTCTAGAAGGTTCCAGAGTTCGATGGCGTGTCTGTGGACGGAGCGGGTGTTGAGCAGGATGCACTTGAGGTGGGTGCTGCTGGTGTTCGACTTGGCGGGTGCTGGTGCGAGGCTGGTCCGGATGCAGGAGAACTTGCAGGTGTGGCAGCTGAAAGGTCCGTGGGTACGTCGCGGGGTGGCTTGGTGGCATTCTGGGAGTCGGTCGGTGTTGAGTGCGGTGAGGGTGGCGGCGGAGTACGTCAGGCGGGTCGGTCGGGCTCTTCGGGGGCCAGGGGTCCTGGCGCTGGTCGCGATCCGGTCGCGGACGGGCGCAGACGGGCTTACCTTTGGCGCGCCTTCGGCGCACAATCGGCGCGCCCGCTGCGCGTGACCGCTGCGCGTTCGCACGGTCGCCATTTAAGGCGAAGTGCGCGGGTGGGCGGAGCAGCTGGGAGGCGGGAGCGGGGAGGGAACAGAAGAAAAAGGGGCGGGGCTAATGGCGGTGGCGGGAAGCGGGAGCGGGGAGGGAGAGCGGAGGGCAGCGAGGTAGGCGGGAAAACAGGAAGGAGACAGGCACAATGCACAATGGAGGTCAAAACACGAAGAGAAAACGGCACAGAAAACAGGCAACAATTCAGGTCAAAACGGGGGAAAAACAGTAAGCAAACGATCTTGGGCACAGAAAGAAAACAAGCACAGATTTCTGTCAAAAACGGGCTAAAACCAAAGGGGAGCGCTCAAGGCGGCAGCGAGGCCGGCGCTGAGGCAGAGGCAGGCACTGGGGGCACACGCAGCAGCTGGTGGCCGTGCGGCGCGGGGGTGTCCCACAAGTGGGTCACACTCACCTGCGTCGCACGGTCGCCATTTAAGGCCAAGTGCGCGGGTGGGCGGAGCAGCTGGGAGGCGGGAGCGGGGAGGGAACAGAAGAAAAAAGGGGCGGGGCTAATGGCGGTGGCGGGAAGCGGGAGCGGGGAGGGAGAGCGGAGGGCGGCGAGGTATTCAGGGGTAACCTATGCCATTTCTTTAAAATTAAAGCCGTGGATTTGATTAATTCGTTGTAAATTACATGATTTATTTCTTGTATTTTGGCCGTAATCTTAACACCAAGATAAGTAGCTACCTTGCAGATCTCTGGGGTGGCCGTAGATGGTGAGTAATTGGCAATAACTTGAGTCTTTTGTATATTAAGCCTGTATCCAGACACTTTCCCAAATTTAGTAGCTTCTAATTTAATTCCTCTTAGAACCTGATTTATATCGTGTGTATAAACGGCAATATCATCAGCGTAAGCGGTCAGTTTAAGCTCTTTTGAGCCAGAGCTGAAAGGGACAATCAGGTTTTGAGAATTGAGAGCCATTAAAAAAGGTTCTAAAGAAAGAGCAAATAAAAGAGGTGAGAGAGGGCAGCCTTGGCGTGTGCCACGCAGAATTGGGAAATCTAAGGAAATTAAACCGTTATAGCTAGTACAGGCAATGGGGTTATTATATAAGGCCTGTATACCCCTCAGAAACCTTCCCCTAAACCCTATTTTTGACAACGCACTCCACACAGGTAAGTACAAAAATATCAAGTAAAAAATATCGTTTACTAAATTATAGTTTGTAAAAATATATAATTTAGTAAAAACAATGTTAAATTAATATGAAAAATATTTACTAAAATATACTAAAAAATACTTATATTAACTTATAATTATTAAATAATTATTTAAAGTTATAAAACATTTTTTTTACAATCATATTTGTTAAAACATATATATATAGTAACATAATATAATTAAAAAAATATCCAATATTATTACCATAGAATAGCGGAACTGTAAAATTACTATTCCCACTCCAAAGAGTGCAACAGTAGATAAGACGTTGGATAGCGTAGGGGTAAAAATTACTATTCCCACTCCAGAGAGTGCAACAGTTGGGAAAGCGTTGGATAGAGTAGGGATAAAAATTACTATTCCCACTCCAGAGAGTGCAACAGTAGGGAAAGCGTTGGATAGCGTAGGGGTTAAAATGACTAATCCCACTCCAGGGAGTGCAATAGTAGGGAAAGTGTTGGATAGCGTAGGGGTAAAAATTACTATTCCCACTCCAGACAGTGCAACAGTAGGGAAAGCGTTGGATAGCTTAGGGGTAAAAATGACTATTCCCACTCCAGAGAGTGCAACAGTAGGGAAAGCATTGGATAGCGTTGGGGTAAAAATTACTATTCCCACTCCAAAGAGTTTAACAGTAGGGAAAGGGTTAAATAGCGTAGGGGTAAAAATTACTATTCTTACTCCAGAGAGTGCAACAGTAGGGAAAGCGTTGGATAGCGTAGGGGTAAAAATTACTATTCCCACTCAAATTAGTGCAACAGTAGGGAAAGGGTTGGATAGCGTAGGGGTAAAAATTACTATTCCCACTCCAGAGAGTACAACAGTAGGGAAAGCGTTGGATAGCGTAGGGTTAAAATTACTATTCCCACTCCAAAGAGTGCAACATTAGGGAAAGCGTTGGATAGCGTAGGGGTAAAAATTACTATTCCCACTCCAAAGAGTGCAACAAATACCAATAAATACATTTACAAATTTAATTAATTATAAATAAATTACTTCCCACCCTACTCCCCTATAAACCCACAACCCGCCACAAAAATAAAATGAATTAAATTAACATAATTATCAAATAATCAATTAAATAAAATTAATTGGCAATTAAAATGTATTTATTTACAAAATAAAAATTAATTAACAATGAATTATAAACAAATGCCAATAAATAAATTTACATATTTAATTATTTATAATTAAACTACTTCCCACTCTATTCCCCTATAAAACCACAACCCGCTACAAAAATTACATTAATTAAATTAACATAATTATCAAGTAATCAATGAAATAAATTGATTGGCAATTCAAATTTAATTAATTACAAAATAAAAATTATTAACAATCAATTATAAACAAATACCAATAAATAAATTTACATATTTAATTAATTATAATTAAATTACTTCCCACCCTATTCCCCTATAAACCCACAACCCGCTACAGAATTAAATTACGCAAAATTTAAATAACATTAAATTCATTAATTAAAATACATTATAACATAAATAAACATTTTTAACACATAAAATACACTATAAAAAATTAGATATTATTAATTTTTCGATATTGTTAATAACCTATATTATGTACTTCGATATTTTGACTATCTATATTTTAAATTTCGATATTACATTACTTACCTTCAAAACGATATTTTTTATGTCAATATTCTGTCCATTCGATATTCTGTCCAGCCTATATTTTGAACTCGATATTATGTCCATTCGATATTTTGTAGTCGATATTTTGTCTGTTTACCCTTGCGCACATATATATTATAATTCAAAGTTGGGTACATCGAATCCTCCCTGGGAGTATGGCTTAGTAATCGTGTCCCATTGAAGCCGAGGATGCCTACCTGCCCAGATGAGTTGTATCAACTTTGATCGGAGTGTAGAAAAGAAATACCTACCTGGGTCGTACGGAAGGTTTAAAAAGAGATAAAGAAGTTTAGGGAGGATGACCATTTTCATGAGGGAAATGCGACCCTGCGAAAGAGAGGGGGAGAGCGATCCATCTTGTGATCTTGTCTTTGAGCTCTTCCAGGGTGCGACCATAGTTGAGCCACAGCAGCTCTTTCCGGTCAGTGGCGACAAATACTCCCAGGTATTTCACCTCGTCGGTGCACCTTTCGATTGGGAAATCCGGTGTAAACGTCGCGACGGACGCGGTGACGGGAAAGAATTGGGACTTTGTCCGATACCAGACAGCCCTCCGAAGCTTACAAATTCGCGGAGTAGCAGATTAAGGTTGAGGTGAGGAACTCCGATGTATTAGGTAATGTCGTCGGCATAAAGGGATATAAGAATCGGCCTGAGGAAACAACAGAGTGCTTTGTCATAATGATATTGTCTTACCCTGGCTGCAAGAGGTTCGATAGCCAGGGGAAAAAGCAAGGGAGATAGCGGGCAGCCTTGTTGAGTACCTGGGATGATGGGAAAGGGAGGAGAGGAGTGCCCATTGATGAGAACCCTTGCCACTGGACCAGTGAACAACAGGCGAACCAATAAAAGAAACCCCTCAGGCATACCCATATTTTGAAGGATAGTGAATAGGTAGTCCCACTCGACCGAGTCAAAGTACTTCGTGGCGTCCAAATTGACTGCTGCCAAAGGCAATTGAGGGTCAACTGACTGCAAGATGGAGAAGAGCGTGCACAAATTATGTGATGGTGCCCGACCCGGTATAAACCCAGCCTGTTCTGAGAGAACTAGTTACCCCATATGTAGGCTGAGGAGATTGGCCAATATTTTGGCAAGGATATTGGCACCGTATTTATGAGGGAAAGGGGATGATATGAGTCACAGTTATCCTGCAGTCTTACCGGGTTTTAAGAGTGAGGAAATCAAAGCTTCCCTTGAGGACGGAAGGAGATATCCCAGCTCCTGCGCTTCACTAAAGACCTGTTTGAGTATAGGGAGCACTGGTCGAGGTACGCTTTATAAAAATCAATGGGTAGACCGTCAGAGCCTAGGGATTTCCCAGACTTCATTTGCATGATTGCCTCTCGTATCTCATATTTTTCAAAGGGCGCAGCGAGGAACTCCCTCTGCAAATCTCCCAGGCAGTCAAGGGATATATCTTGTGGATATGTTGTAAAATCAGGGGGCGAGGCCCTACGAGTACTATATGAATCAGTATAAAAATCAGTACAAACCTTTAGAATATCCAGGCTGTCTCTGTGGTGTATGCCTACAGTGTTCCGAATTTCCAGAACATAGTTTGAGAATTTGGGTAATCGGATTTCTTGCGCCAATGCTCTGCCCAGGCGCTCGCCTTCACCCTATTTGCGTGCCATGAGGTGCTTCCCTCGAAAGTGAGCTTCCGGTCAGCTGTTTGTTTGTAATCGTAGTGTTTATCTCTGAATGTTGCTAGACGCTGCCCAGCGGGTGTCTTCCCAAATATCTCTCTCTAATTGTTTAAGTTCGCCCTCGAGTGTACGTAAGTTCATGTCATGTAGTACTCCGAAGCTTTTAGCAATGCAAGTCCTCCTGATCATAACCTTAAAGGCCTCCCAGACTGTGCCCATCTGCGTGACCGGATCTACGTTTGGCTGGAAGACTGTGCTCAGCTCAGATCGGAAAACAGTGTCGAGTAGGGCCTCTGGCATCAATCTCCAAAACCTGGGGGATACAATCAAATTAAGTGGGTCAAAAGTCATGAGCACTGGGGCGTGATCACAGTACGTCCTGGCTAGGTGAGCGGCTTAAGTGACCCACGGGCTACCCCTCGGGAGATCACCCAATAGTCTGGAAGAGCCCAAGATGAGTGCGCTGCCGTGTAATGAGTGCCCTCCCTACTATCGGGATGGACATGTCGCCATACATCCATGAGGTCATGAGCAGTGAACATGTCTGCCAGTACTCCCTGTGCTTTAGTTTAGTGTGCGGGTAGGGGTTGGACCTGTCTAAGGTGGGATGGAGCATGGCGTTGGAGTACCTCCCCCGTATGATATGAGTGGAGCCAATTTGGAGTATGTGCCCCCAAAGTGTTGTAAAGAAGTCAGGGTCATCAATGTTCGGCCCATAACAGCACACCAATCTGACCGATTGGGTACCTAATGTGCCTCACAGTATGCAACTCCTCCCAAGAGAGTCTTGCTGTGAGCCACCCAGTATGAAAGGGGTATTCTTTTTTACAAGGATCACAGTACCTCTGGAGTAAGTGGAGTAAGAAGAGAATAAACGTACAGCGGCCCACTTACTAGCAAAAGCGGGAGTGCGAGCAGGGTCTAGATGAGACTCCTGTAACATTGGAATGTGGACATGATGCCTATCCAAATATGCAAGTATTTGTCTGCATTTCCGGGGGTCTCGCAGACTTCTGACATTCCAAGTGAGGAGATTTATTTGTAGTGCCTCATTGCGTGTGTGCATAACAGAGTGGTATTGTAATGTTGCTGCAAGCTCTGAGAAAAAAAAACAGAAAAAGGGTGTACCTCTGAGTATGAAGTCCTAAGTCTACCTGTTAGGAAAAGAATGTAATAAAAAAACATCTCAAATAACTCCCAACCCACCCCCGCCCACAACAGCACCCCAATAGTACCTGCATCATTATCCCTGCCTAGAACTGAACAAAACTTAGACATTTCTAATTGGAAACAATTATACAGTAGAAACTAGGAGATCACCCATGTGGGGGACACAGGTGTGCAACGTTATCCTCCCCTCTCCCAAAGCTGTGAAGCCTATCCCACAATGGTAGGGGGGAATAAGAGAAAAGGGGCAGTGCTTGATAAAGTCTAGTTTGTTAACAAAGAGGAGCAGCAAGAGAAAGTGCTCGCTAGCAAAAACAAATTACATATAGAAGTTCTGTATCACTTATCTGTCGATGAGAACAGATCATCAAGTTTAGACATATGTGAGGCAGTAGGATTTTGAACTGAGGTGAGAACAGTAAGAGGAGCCAATGCTCTCCATCAGTAGGTCGAATTTCACCAAGTGCAAAGTAGCTGGCCTAAAAGAAAGTCCATAGGCATCAGCAATGCAATACAGCTGGAGTAACAATCAAGAAAAGGCGGGTGAGTCTGATTATCAGCCAGCGCTAAGTGATGGAGATCTTGAGAGGCGCTCCTGCGATTCTCTAGGTGGCGCGTTCTTTCTAACAGTTCAGAGAAAGTCATCAATCTGGTGCCCGTTGGTAAAGAAGTGTTGCTTGCCTTGGTTTGTAACTCGCAGGCAAGCTCAGTATAATAATGCATATTCGATTTGCGCCCTACGAAGTTTTTGCTTAGCAGGCAGGAATTTGCATCTCGCCTCCTGGACAGCATCCGTGAAGTCCGGATATATGGTGAACTTGTTGCCTTCGAAGTGAAGATTTTCTTGAGTCTGACCAATTTCAGAGAGGCATCATGGTCTCGATAGTTGAGGAGATGAGCAACTATCGGGTGCGGACTCCCGCTCAGAGGAGGTCTGGGGCCTAAGGAACGATCTGCGCGATCCACAATCAGATGAGTGGAGAAGGCCTCCGCACCAAACGTGGTGCGCAATAGTCGCTCAATGAAGTCCTCTTTGCGCCTAGTGTCGGTGCTTTCAGGGATTCAGATGATGCAGATGTTGTTGCACCTACTGCGTGCCTCCAAATCTTCATTTTTTGCTGCAATTACCTTAAGGATTTTATCCATTTGCGCCACTTGTTGTGTCACTTGAGTCGTGGCGTCTTCATTGTCAGAGATTCGCTTCTCCGCTTCCTTGAGTTGCTCGCTGTGTTTCTCCACCTTTAAAACTATGTGTCCATGCAATTGTTCATGGAATCCATTTCAGGTCTGTGAGGCTGTGTTGCATGGCCAGCAGGAGAGTTTTAACTTCGTCGAGCGGAGTAGGCGGGGGAGCCAGTGCCCGCTCGTTTGTAGGTGACTCTGGGTCCTCAGAGCTGGAGCGTGTGGCCACCTTCTGTGTGTTGAAGGGGAGCTTGGGCTGACGACCATCTGGTTTCCCCATGATGACAATAGTGTGAGGTGTCGGAGATGTAACCCCAGGAGAGGTCAGGAATGGGGATTTGTGCAACTATCTACATCAAGGTAAGGTCTCTCAGAAAGATTACCGCACTCAACGAGTACGTAAGGGTTGACCACCAGGGGATTTGCCTGTGCCTAGGGTTCAAATGGTGAAGGGAATGCAACGTCCATGCTTCTGTATGGGCCGCCAGCCCGATTCCGCAGGAGATGCCAGATAGAGGAGTCATATAACCCCTACAGCAGTATCAAGGGTAAGGATTTGCACAAGGTTTGGGCCAGTAAAGAAAGAGTCCATTGAGTATTATAGCACAGATGAGTTGGTTTGCAGAGCGCCTACAATACCCCGCCTCTACAGCCAGTGGTCGATGTGGGATCCAGAAGGGGAAGTGCTGCAGGGACTCGGACAAGTCCTGCAAGCTTATATCAAATGTCTAGCAGCAATGGCGGTGTGATCACGCCCCACGCGAGTGGCCTCCACTGGCGTATCAACCACTGGTAAGGGATCGGCAGGGGGACAGCAACCACAAAAGCTCACTTTGCTACCTCAAACAATCGTTGTCGGTGCAGATTATGTACAGCGTTACCGCAGTCCCTACCAAGCACCAGCTGGAGCGTTGTTAACGTATCGGCATCCAAGGCTGCAGATACGAGGAAGGGCTCTGCGAAGCTGTGGCAGCGTCAGTTGGAGCCAGTGGCGAGCATCACAAGTTCAAGAAATGTGCGGGCATAGGGCGCTGTGTGATTGTAGTTAGAGGATGGCTCCACTATCCGTGTATGCAGGAGATCACGGCCTGTTCCAGGTGCAAAGGTGCACCGGCCTGTACAGGGCCTCGGGTCTCAAGGTTGAGCCGGGCAGTGCAGAAGGCCAGCAAGCAGGTAGAGCGTTATGTCCCCCTCTTACGCCCGTCGAGTCAAGAATCCTGCTGTCAACACAGGGAGGCCCGGAGCAAGCAATATGGTAGCCCAGGCGCAATTCCATGAAGGCAGCAGTAGTAGGCGGGGCACACTGCAGTGTAGGGCAGATGAGGCCCAGGCACTACTTGGGATCCTCGGCGCTCGCTTACCCGCTCCGGACGCCAGGGACTTCTGTCAGGCACCGCACACATTCCAGGCGAAGATCCTCAAATTGCCCAGGAGCCTCCAGCAAAGTCCCCAAGCTCAGATCTCAGCACCGGAGGGGAGCCAACAGCTACAAAAGACACGTCGGGCACTTTCAGCAGGAAACACTCGTGGACTTAGAAGGATAATTGGCAAATTCTGCTGTCAAGTGTCCAGAGCCTTACAGGCGTGCGGCCATCTTGATCGTGCACCACCTAGCAACTCCTGCAATTCCTTTCTTTTTCTCTCTTCCCCTTTATTTGCCTTTTTTCATTGCTTATACTCACTTTCTCTCCTTTCCTTTTTTCCCTCCTTTCCCCATGCTCTACGCCCCTTTGCCGCTGCTGCCCCTGTGGCCCCTCCCCCTCCTGTGTGTTCTCGCTCCCGCCTCCCAGCTGTCCCACTCTCCCTCTGACTCCTACTTATTGGCAGCCGCTGTGTGACAGGGGGAGCAAGACCTCTCACCTCCTGGTCAGAATATCGCTCTCCCCTCGCACAGCACCACCAAAGATCGTCTGCCTGCCCCCAGCGCTACCCAGGTTGGTTTGAGTCTGCTGCTTCCTGCACTGGCCCTGCCTCCCTCCCTGCTCATGTGATCCTCCTCGCTGTGCCCCTGTTTTCTTTTTTTACTGCTCTTTTTTTCCTGTACCTGCCCTTTCTTTCTTTCTTTCTCTCTCTCTTTATTTTCTTTTTTCAATTTCTTATACTCACTCTGTCTCCTTTCCTTTTTCCCCTCCTTTCCCCACGCTCTTTGCCCCTTTGCCGCTGCTGCCCCGTGGCCCCTCCCCCATGATCCCACTCCTGCCTCCCAGCTGTCCCGCCCTCCCCTGACCCCTACCTAACGGCTGTATCTGTGTGACAGGGGGAGCAAGACCTCTGACCTCCTGGTCAGAATATTGGTCTCCCCTCACACAGCTCCATCTAAAAGCATCTGCCACTAGCGCTGCCCAGGTAGCTTTGAGTCCACTGCCTCCTGCTCTGGCTCTGCACCCCTCCCTGCTCGTGTGACCCCGCTTGCTGTGCGCCCTGTTTTCTTTTGTTTTTACTGCCTTTTTTCCTTGTTGCTGCCCTTCCTTTGTTTTCTCGCTTCCTCCTTATTTTCCTCTTTTAATGTCTTATAATCACTCTCTCTCCTTTCCTTTTACCCTTCTTTCTCCAAGCTCGTCACCCCTTTGCTGCTGCTGCCCCAAAGGGCCATCCCCCTCTCGCATGTTCCCGCCTCCCAGCTGTCCCGTCATCCCCAAACCCCTATTTAATGGCAGCCACTGCACGACAGGGGGAGCAAGACCTCTGACCTCCTGGTCAGAATATTGCTCTCCCTTCGCATCGCTCCTCCAAAGAGTGTCTGTCTGCCCTTAGCGCTGCCCAGGTAGGTTCGAGTCTGCTGCCTCCTGCTCTGGCCCTGCCCCGTCACTGCTCATGTGACCCTCCTCACTGTGCCCCTGTTTTCCTTTTTTACCGCTGTTTTTTTCATGTTGCTGCCCTTTCTTTATTTTTCTCTCTCTTCCTCTTTATTTTCCTTTTTTTATTTCTTATACTCACTCTCTCTCCTTTCCTTTTTTCCCTCCTTTCAACACGCTCTTTGCCCCTTTGCCGCTGTTTCCCTGGGGCCCTTCCCCCTCCGGCATGTTCCTGCTCCCACCTCCCACCTGTCCCGCCCTCCCTCGACCCCTACTTAATGGAGGCTGTGGCACGGGTGTGCAACAGGTGCGCCAAAGACAAGCCCATCTGTGCCCAACTTCAACCAGCGCCAATTACCCTGGCCCTCCGACCACCCATCGCTATGACTCAGCAGCCCTCCATGCCCCCAATTCCAGAAGAAACAACAACTGCCAGTGGTTGATGCCAGACAGCACCCATGACCAGTTCGCCTTCAGAGTCTGCTGCCGCACCTTCACCCTCCTCTGGACCCCCATGGCCACACCCCACCCTCCGGACACCAGCACACCCAAACACCTTAGCTGCATCCTCCTCATCCTATGCTCCCTGCACCATCATGCAGTGGAAATCTGGGACCTCCTTGACACCCTGTCGCATGACGGTGCCTTCCTTACAGAAACCTGGACCAACGCCACCTCTGACCCAGACATCGCGACCGCAGTGCCCGATGGCTACAAGACCCAGAGAAAGGACTGCCTCAACCACCCTGGAGGAAGACTCGCCATCGCACACAAGAACTCCCTCCAGCTCACCGCATTCAGCACGAAAGGCTCCTCAGCCCCCACGAAACATCTCCATTTCCAGATCTAGACCAACTCCAGAATGACCCTACACAGTACACTCACCTACAGACCTCCCGGACCACGAACCGTGTTCAACGCAACCATCCCTGACCTCATTGTGGTCCATGCCATCACCACCATTGACTACCTACTGCTCAGAGACCTGAACTTCCACCTCCACAACCTCAGTGACCCGAACTCCACCGCCCTCTTGGGCAATCTCACCAACATCGGACTGAAGCAGCTCATCACCACCTTCATCCACAAGGCAGGACACACCCTCAACCCCATCTTTGCAGGAGGGAACAACATCCACTACAGCCACACCACGCAACCATCCTGGATGGACCACCACTGCATAAACTTCTCCTTCTCCAAACTCACCGCACACAAATCTACACCATGCCCCCGCACAGGAATTGGAGCAAGACCACCGAAGAGCAACTCAACTCCTCCCTCAACCATGCACCTCCTCCTGCCACCACCAAAGTCAACTCTACAACCCATGAACTCCACAGATGGATCACCGACTGCGCAGACAAACTCCCCCCCCCCTCTGGAACTTCGAAAAACAGTGACCCACAAAAGCCACCTGGTACACCACCGACCTCTGAGAATCCAGACGCACCTGCAGACATCTCGAGAAAGTCTGGAGAAACACCAAAACCCTGGCAGCAGGCACCAGCTCCAAGAACGCCATGACTGAATACCACCAATGCATCCGATCCAGCAAAAGAAACTTAATTCGGAACAAGATGCTCATCAAGTCCAACACTCGAAGGAGCTCTTCAACATCATACAGGAATTCGCCAAACACCTCAGCAAAGCCTCAGATGTCACACCCTCCCAGGATCTTAGCAACAAACTCTGCTCCTACTTCCATCTCAAGATTAAGTCCCTCTACAAGAACTTCAACGACAGATACCAGACTCCAAAACTTCACCTACCCCTTAGCAACACCAGCCAGCCTACAATCTCCGCGTGGACCCTGATCACTACCGAAGACAACATCAAGACCATGAAGAGTATTCACTCGGGAGACCCTATGGACCCCTGCCCACCGCACATCTTTCACAGAGCTGCTGCCATCATAGTACCTGAATTACGATGCACCATCAACTCCACCTTTGAAACCAGCATGTTCCCCGGCGTCTGTAAACGCACAGAAGTGAAGCCCTTCCTCAAAAAGCTCTCTGCTGACCCAAAAGACCTAAAAAACTACAGACCCATCTATCTCCTCCTTTTCACAGCTAAAGCAACTGAGAAGATCGTCCACATCAAGCTCATAAACATCATCGAAGGTAACTCCATCCTCGACTCCTCCCAATCCAGATTCTGCAGCAACCACAGCACCGAAACCGCCCTCCTAGCCGCCATAGTTAGCATTCGCACTCTCCTCAACCAGGGCCACACATCGCCCTAATCCTACTAAATTTCTCTGCAGCCTTAAACACTGTCTCCCACCGCACTCTCACCGCTAGACTCCACAAAGCCGGCATACAGGGAACCTCTCTCGACTGAATCCGTCTGTTCCTCATTGGCCGAACCTGAAGTATCAGACTCCTGCCCTTCCTCTCCGAATCCACGGAGATCAACTACAGAGTACCCCAAAGACCATTGCTCTTTTCAACATCTACATGGCCCTCTTCGCCGCCATCTTCAGAGAGCATGGACTAAGCACAGTATCCTACGTCGACAACACCAAGCTTCATACTCTCCCTCACAGAGCCCACCATCACCAGACTCAGCTTCCAGGAAGACATTGCATCCTGGATGAGCAGCAGCTGCCTGAAGCTCAACTCGGAGAAGTCCTTGTCCTCTGACCCACCCCCTCTGCATGGGACAACACCTGGTGGCCCTCCGCCCTAGGACCACACCCGCAACCTCAGCATCATACTCAGCTCCTCCCTCACCATGACCTGGCAGATCAACGTTGTCTCCTCTGCGTGCTTCAACGCCCTCTGTGTCCTCCACAAGACCTTCAAATGGATTCCCCCAAATCCAGAAAGACAGTCACCCACGCAATCATAACCAGCAGATTGGACAACAGAAACACCCTGTACATCGGACTCAACAAGTCCCTGCTCCGAAGACTCCAAACCATCCAGAATGTCACTGCCAGACTCGTCCTTGGCATCCTGCGACGAGAGCACATCACCCAGCACCTACGAGAGCTCCACTTGCTCCCCGTCGAGAAGAGCGAGACCTTCAAGGTACTCACCCATACAAATTCCTCCACAACACTGCACCCCAATAGCTCAACAAAAGAGTCTCCTTCTATGCACCCAAGAGAAGCCTCCGCTCCTGCTGACCTCGCCCTTGCCGAAACCCCTTGCATCCATAGAGCTGGAACTGGTGGAAGAACCTACGCCTACATCACAGCAAAGACCTGGAACTGACTCCCTATCTGCATCAGACGCTCACCCACCCTACAAGTTTGACCTGAAAAAAAATTGAAAAGAATAAGGTAAAATTGAGCATTATAAAACAGATGTTCGTATGAATTTGCCTAATAAGTCACAGGTGCAGAATGGGCACTCATTTAACCGTCAAATCTTTTCATGGTGTGTCATACCAATGAAACCAGATGTACCCCAGGAGTTCACCCCATTTTTTTCAAAATATGCTATGGGAACCACCATATGTCAAAAAGGACCTCCATTGTGCCAGGGCCAAAATTTTGTCATAGGTGGCCCATATAGCTTAGGTGTCCCTTATACACAAAATGACATAAAATATGCCAGAGCGAGTATTTTGCATGTTATATCATCTATAAACCGTAGGTGATCATTATGTCAAAAATTGCCTCAATATCTCAGAGCCAGCATTTTGTCATGGTTGCCACTCTCCTGTATACCAACTTGTTCACCTTTATGAGAAGAATTACCTCCAGTGTCCTCATCCAAATAATTTCCCCAAGTACTTCAGTATTAATCCACAGGTACCTTATATGTTATGAATTACCTCTAGTATGCCTGTACCATTATTTTACCAGTGTGCCAGTGCAAGACTGTTACCCTCGGTGTCTCAATCAGACAATAATTATTTCCTCGTTCTGGATAACAGATTATTGTTACTCAACTCGATGGTACCGGTAATGTCGACTTCATAAGGATGAAAATCTGAGTGGACCCACCAGGATTTAAACCTGTGATCGTAAGGTCAAACTCAAATTCTTGGAGTTGATTCTTTAGTCTTCTCGTAGGATGAACTTGTAGGTTTGCCACCTGAGATTTTGATGTTACTCACTAATCTGCACTGTGTGGTTGTGTGAATCACCTTGCACATCACACAGCAAGTTGTAAGTGGATATTTGAGGAGGGGGTGGGGTAGCCAGTGTAAAGGTGTGCTTTTAATTAGGACAATAAGATAAGGACACCAACAGGGGAATCTTGGACAGAAGCTTACTCGTTTTAATTTACACTAATTCTAGCAAAATGAACAGTTTTGTTTCACTAGTATTTTCTTTTCTATTACAACCAATGCCACCCTATCTTATTGAAGATGATGTCCAGTGTTTGGCCAATTATTTATGCACATACAACTTCCAATGGATGTGCATTATTCCGCTTACTATCAGTTGCAAGGGACATCTCACCACTACACATTAACACAAAGACATCAAAGGTGGCCAGCTGTTTATAATCAGTTAAATGGTGGAAGAGGAATACGTGAAAGGGAACGAGTTGGCAAGTGAGCCTCAGAGGGGGAAATCAGCAATGTCACTGCTCATGTCCAGCGCCTTGGCAACGCAGGGAAACATTGCCCTGAAACGTGCTGTAGAACACACAGTGATCAACAGATTGACTGATACCTGCTCTCGGGTGGCAGAGTTGGTATCCAGACAGACGCCTGCACCAGGCTCCCACGGTCGCTTCCAGATGTGGTAATTGTAAAGCGGGAGCCTAGCTGGGTAGCAGTGGAGCAAAACTCAGTCCACCTGCATCCGAGGCATAGAATACAAATTGCAATGCTTAACTTTTAATGCTTAGATTCCCCAGACGCATACCTGTGATACATTTATTTGAAAATGCATTATACAAGTTACTGCCTCTGTTTTTCCCCGGTGAACGCATTAAATGCATTATGCTGCACGGTGGCGTGTCCCTATACTGGTATTAGGGTGTACATTCATAAAACCACGAGCCGGAGCCGCCGCATTACAACCGAGGAGCGGAAATGTTGCTAGACACAGATAATATTTAACATGTATCGGCTGCTGGGTACACGTCATTAATTAAATTAAATGTACATGAATTCACGCACCTATCTGGAGGCGGCACACCTGCATATGGCAGCCCTCATTAATCATACTCAGGGGTTACTTGAAGCGGCACGTCAGTCTGCAATAAACTGTGTGCTGGGGGAGGGAAAGGGGTATTTATAGCCGGGCCAGGAACCAGCCAGTAATACAAAGAGGCTGCTAGTGATCAGCTTAAATAATACTCATCCCTTGTCCCCAAAGAACCTTGTCACGTTATGAAACGGTGTAATTAATCAATGGTAGTCACTTTCCCTTTGATGGCCACGATTAGGAATTGAGCTGAGTGGAATTACCATGTAGAATTTTGCTCACTCTGTTATGAGTGGGCCTTTGTTTCCACACCCAGATTTACCGGCACTTGAACAACATACTCAGGGGCATATTTACAAGAACTTAACGCCGCCGCAGCGGCAAATTTTTGACGTTACGGCAGCTTTTTTTATAGACGTATTTACAAGTTGGCGCTAACTGCAGTAAGTTGCACTTTTGCATCGTAAACGAGAATTTTCAGGATCGCCACTTCTGTTAGCGGGACTTACCGAAAAAGAGATGCAAGGTAGGCGTTCCACTGATAAAACTGCAGCTAACAACATTTTGCGATATTTACAATGAAATTCCCATACGTCGATAACCCCCCAAAACTGCAACTAAATCCAGTTAGAGGCAGTTTTTTAAGACCAAAAAGAGCTGGTCCTAAAATTGGTGCAAACACTTGGGTCCACATATCATATGTTTTAGTGCTGGACTGCGCTGCAAGGAATATTGCTCCCTCGCCCTGCGCCAAAACAAAAGGTCACGGATCTGCCCTATCAATAAGATAGGGTGCATTCCTGGGCCTCATTCATAAAAAGTGGGGCATTGCTGCGACAAAACAGTGTTGCAACATATTTTGGTGCGCCCTCCTTGCGACACCATGGATGCCCTATATTCAATATGTCGCAGTCAATGACAGATACATCTGGAATCTTGACATATCTGTCAGTGCTAAGGTTATGAATTGCTGCAGTTGTGTCGCAAGCATGACGCAACTCCAGTAATGCATGGGGCCAGCCTATCCCGATGGCAATGCTTCACCTTTATGCCTGCTAAGAGGCAGGCTGAAGGTTTTCACACAGTGGCATCCTAGAATTGTTGCAGTGAAATCTGAGAGACTTCACTGTACCACTCCTACGAGACCTTGTTGCGTGAGAACGCCCACCCTGTATACCTCATACCTGACACAGGTATAATGTGGCACAGGGCTTCACAAGGTCAAGCATATGCCTAGATGCCTCACTTTGTAAATACGGCGCAACATGGTGCAAGATTCACATTGCAAGTACGTTAAGAAAATGACGCACCTGTGGTGTTAAACAGTCGGAAAGGGCTAAGGAATTAGCCTCCCCAGTCTTTTTCGCCTACAATGGCACACAATGGTTGCCATGCTTCTACGCAGAAACCCTTGCACTATGGTGCAAGGGTGACTGTGTTGCGGAGTTGATTGGTGTTGTGGCTCCATCTCTTCGCGAGACATCTGCAGGAACGTCCGGACTAGTGGAGGGTGAAGGGAACCAGTTGGCCTTCTTGAAGTGTTGTTTGCCTGGTTTTTTCTTGAGGGGTGCCAGGGTGTTGGAGCAGTTAGAGATACATCTGTGGAGGTTGCACACTGCGGTGTTGGTGTCTGTAAGCATTGGCAGAGTTGTGGTGCTGAGGGAGTTGGGAAGTTCTTCTGTTGTCTTGATCCAGCTGCCACGACGAGGGGGCAATGATGGCGGTGGTGTACGGTGGGCGTGGTGAAGACATGATGTATACAATTATAGTTGATAAAGGAGAGTTTGGTGGTGTGGCTATAGGTTAATGTTTCTGCTGGTTGAGAAGACGGGGTCTAGCATGTGCCTGACTATGTGGGTTGATGTGGTGATTTGCCGCTTGAGTCCGATGTTGGTGAGGTTTTCCAGGAAGGTGGTGATGTTCTGGTCACTGGGGTTGTCCAGGTGAAAGTTGAGATCTCGGAGTAGAATGTAGTCGATGGATGGGAGAGCCTGGGGTGTGATGAGGTCCACAATGGCATCGGTGAGTGAGGGGTCATGGGGGCCTGTAGTAGAGGGTGCCTGCTGAGGGTGGTGTCTTTGTGGGTGATGTTGTAGCTGTCGGAGAGACTCTGTCCCTCACCACCCCTTGTTGTAAATATTTTTGTCCACCCTAAGCGTGGAAGGGTATACTCAGATGTGAGTCCCTTGCTCATTGCACCATCAGGATTCAAGCAAGCCGGGCCGAAGACGGCTGAAATGCCAGAAACCGGTCCCCGGTAGCTTGTTTCCTTCCCAGTGTAAGAATTGGCTTTTGTAGTTTGGTTTGCCCTGTTCCCATCATGCACTGGGACAGGAACAGACTAATTTGCATACAGCCAGGTTCTGAAACTGGGATGGTGCAGTGAGCTAAAAAACGGTGTTGGATCTAGCCCTGATCTCTTGACTGGGTGAGAGTATTCTGTTTAATTCAGAGACTCTGTCCCTCACCACCCCTTGTTGTAAATATTTTTGTCCACCCTAAGCGTGGAAGGGTATACTCAGATGTGAGTCCCTTGCTCGTTGCACCATCAGGATTCAAGCAAGCCGGGCCGAAGACGGCTGAAATGCCAGAAACCGGTCCCCGGTAGCTTGTTTCCTTCCCAGTGTAAGAATTGGCTTTTGTAGTTTGGTTTGCCCTGTTCCCATCATGCACTGGGACAGGAACAGACTAATTTGCATACAGCCAGGTTCTGAAACTGGGATGGTGCAGTGAGCTAAAAAACGGTGTTGGATCTAGCCCTGATCTCTTGACTGGGTGAGAGTATTCTGTTTAACTCAGAGACTCTGTCCCTCACCACCCCTTGTTGTAAATATTTTTGTCCACCCTAAGCGTGGAAGGGTATACTCAGATGTGAGTCCCTTGCTCATTGCACCATCAGGATTCAAGCAAGCCGGGCCAAAGACGGCTGAAATGCCAGAAACCGGTCCCCGGTAGCTTGTTTCCTTCCCAGTGTAAGAATTGGCTTTTGTAGTTTGGTTTGCCCTGTTCCCATCATGCACTGGGACAGGAACAGACTAATTTGCATACAGCCAGGTTCTGAAACTGGGATGGTGCAGTGAGCTAAAAAACGGTGTTGGATCTAGCCCTGATCTCTTGACTGGGTGAGAGTATTCTGTTTAATTCAGAGACTCTGTCCCTCACCACCCCTTGTTGTAAATACATTTTGGTCAAGAGCAGAGGTTGGGCCAGGATTACGTGAAGAAGGAGATGTCTGAAAAGTTGGCATTGAGGAGGTCCCAGATTCCTGTGGCGTAATTGTGGACGGACCACACGTTGACGAGGATGCAGTTGAGATGGTTGGTGTGCTGTTGGTTCGCTGGGCGGCGAGAGGCACAGATGTGTTGATGTGGCAGAAGGTGTGTTTTCAGTTTCGGCAGGCGAAGGGTATTTTTCAGTGATGCTAGATGGCAGGCAGAGTGGCGTCCAGGCTTGTGGGCAAAGAGGCTGCTGGAGTCAACGCAATGGAGTGTCTGGGAGGCAGGGTCCCTGGCACTGGACAAGGCCCATGCGTGGACAGCACAGGCGAGCTTGCCTTTGGCATGCATTCGCCGCACCAGTGGCACACTGGCTAAACATGGCCATACAGCGGCCACCATTAGGTAGTGCTAAGGGGGGAACTGGACAGCTGGGAGGTGAGAAACATGGGAAAGGACACTGGAGTGGGTGGGGATGTGGGGGATCGCAGCATCAAAGAGGGAGAGGAGTGGGAAAGACTAACTGTACAAAAGCACAGGAAAGACAAAGCCAAACAAAGCAAAGAAAAAAATACCAAAGTCAAAGGTAGAAAGCAGACAGAAAAGCGCAGAAAGAGGTACAGGAACAGCAGAAAAGAGGGACAGGAGGTCAATCAGGCAGCAGAGCAGTGATGCTCTACCACTGGTCCACCAATGATGAGTCACAGGCTGGAGCCTGCGGGTGTGGAGGGCCTTGAACACCTGACCTCAAGGTCAGATGAACCAGCAGCAGCAGATGGGGACAGCAGCAGTAGCTACCAGACAGGTCTGCATTGTGGGAAGAGCAAGTCCTCTAAGGGATAGTCCCCAGTACACCCAAGAGCTCACTACCAGGGGGTAATGAAAGGCAGCACCACCCGGTTGCCTCTTCCGATGCCAACAATGGCCGGTCTCAGCAACTCGAGCCAGTTAGTGGAGTCCCCCACCAGTCTTGTGCTGTGTCCCCAGCAATGTGCATCCTATACAGTGCAGGGTTTGCTCAGAGCACAGTGTGCACAAGCCACCAGTGCTAGTCCTGGTCCCGACACGACCCCCAGGCTTCCTTTGCTCCCCATCCCACCTTTTCCTCATCTGGACATCGACATTGATGCTCATTCTGCCACGCTCTCTCCGAATCTGTGACTCAGCCACGAGGAGCTTCAGCCAGATTGGATTTTACAATCTTGGTTACAGCAGTCGCCACCAAGTCTGCTGGGGGACCTCCTGATGCAGGTAATGCACAGGGCCCCCTTATGCATGAGGTTTCATCGTTCTGGCCACACAAGTTTGGCGCAGCTCAGGTGCCTTATCCTCCACAGCGTCAGGGCAGCGCCACATCCTCCGGCCTGTGGTGCAGAGAGGTGCCACCCAACATTGGCAATCTCCTCGGCACACCCCGGTGTAGTGATGGCACACGTTATGTGATGCAGACCTCCCAACTTTGCTGTGCAGGAGTGCCTCTACCGATCACAGCTCCAAGGGGTGCCAGGCAGTCTTCTCACACAGGTCAACAACGTGTCTCCATGTGACCTGCCAGACTTCACCACCAGGTTATGGGCAATTGGTGATTCTTCAATGTCTATCACCACAGTCCGCAGGCTTGGTCCCGACACGGCCAGCCTCCACCGTCAGGCTGTAGCAACTCCACAGCACCTCCACCTCCCACTACAGGTCTCAGACGCATGCCCAGTGAAGCCTCTGGGCCACGGGAACTGTTCACACTTCCAGGCTTTGGTTGCCATGGTGTTGCAATGGAGGTGCTATGAAAACAGTTGCATCACTGGTTTTCCCATGCAATGCACCACTTTACAAATATGGAGCCCTGAATCTGTATTTCTTCTTCCCCTCGGACTCTGGCTGGTCATCCTGGCTGTTGGGGGATTTGGGGGGTTGTTGCCCTGTACTGAACTTTGGCTGCTCCATTCTGCATTCTATTGTTTTTATTTTCTTCTTATCAATGGTGGTGGAATTATAGACAACTTTTGCCTCTAGAGGCAGAAAAGTGACGTTGGGCTGACTAACATGAGTTTTTTTGCCTCTAATTGACCTTTTGTCACTTTTCTCTCGATGGCAGCAACATTTTTATCGCCTAGAAATAGTGGCAACATTCGCTGCCGCAAGCAGATCCTATTGCCATGTAGCGTCATATTGTAAATACGTCGGTACCATGGCGATAGTTTTCGGCGATACGCAGCGGTAAGAACATTTCCACTAACTAACGCTAACGCTAGTTAGTGGCAATTCTTGTAAATATACCCCTCAATATTAGTGTCTGAAAAATCCAGCTTTAGGAGAGTTCTGCGTTGGAGCCCGGACCCTCACACAATGCATTTGGGCAGCGTGTAATGCTTCCCCTATAAGCCAACCTTCTCTCCACTGCCACCATTTACCCCATTTACACATTCACCACCTGATCAGACCACAAAGAAAAGGGAATGTTGTGTGGAATACTGCCTGGTACCACACAGTTATTCCCCATTCCATGTGGTGTAACTTTTAATTGCATGATACTGTAAAGGTGTTAATACATAGCCCCAATAATTGAGGGTGCATTGTTTGCACCCCAACAGTACTGGGAAACTCGGAATCAGGGCACAGAAGGGAGGTCAGCAAGTGGAATTCTTAACGTACTGCCTGTGGCTCGATAGTGTCCATGTAACAGAATATCAGACAAGCATTTATTGGAGCACGCCTTCAGTTACAAGGGCCTTCCAGGTGAACCTCGATATTTACATTCAATATAGTCCATTTTATATTGCCTCTAACTTGCACTCACAAACATCTGAGTCCTGCTTCCTCGTGCCAGACCTCGTACTAAACCTCCACACAGAAAACGATGCCTGCTTGTGTGATTGGGTGCACATAAAGGTATTGCATGCACTGCTCTTACGAGATGGTAGTGGTACTGTTCCATTTTAAGTCAAACAGGCCCCAGAGAAGTGGCAGCTTTTCTTTATCAAAAGGGTAGCCCTTCTGAGAAGTGTCACTACTCTTCCATTAAAAGCAGGTCACTACGCGCTTAATTTATGATGCCTCTTGCATCACCGGAACGCCATTTTTTGTGACGTTCGGTGGCGCAGGAGCCTGTTCCATATTTACGAGGCAACACTAAGCCACATTTTTTGGCATATTGTTGCCTTAGAAATATCGTTCCATTTCAAGTAGTTTTCTGCGTTAAAGGGCGTACAGTGGTTGTTGCTGGGGGCGTTTACAGCAGCAATCATGGTTTTTTGACACTGCCCCAGATTTGCCAGAAATCGCAAATCGGAAGTAGCACCAAAAATGGATGCCCCCCAAAAGAGGTGTAAGGGAGGCAAAACTAGGAGAAATATCTTTATTTTTCCGTTTTCTTTGTGTACTGCATCCTGCACAAAAACAATCATCCCCGCAACACAGTCACCCTTGCACCATGATGCAAAGGTGCCTGTATTGGCGCATGGCAGCCCATTGTGCACCAACGCACGGGAAAAGGACAGGAATGCACCGCACCTAATAGATACAGCGAATTCCTGCCTTCTGCTTTTGCCGTTGGTCAGCGCAGCAGGAAGGCCTGCATTGCTGCCCTTTGGCAAAACCTCATAAATGAGGCCCTACCTTTTTAGGTCGAGCCTGCCGGAGCTTGCGCTAGTGCAGACGCTCTCACTTGAGTGGCTCTTGTATCTTGCCTGCTTTATAAAATCCACACCTATCCGCCCCTCACCCGTTAGCCACTCCCCGATTACCAAAGCCTATAGCTCACACTTAGCGAGACATATTGGCTTTGCAATGCTTGTTAGAAGTGCCTGAAATAAGGGTAAGTATAGAAACTCTTTAAAGAAGTAGATTATTATTTAAGAAATAAAGAGAAAATACATTCGGAAACGGACATTAAGGATTCATTATTCTAATTAGATCAAAGAACATAACGCAATTTCAAAATATACGTTATTACTTAATCAATTACTCTCTTGTTATAAAGAAGAAAGCATAATCATGAAACATTTTACTCTAAGTATTTTCATTTTTAATATTTATCAAAATTCTACTTATAAGGTTTGCTTTTAACAACTTTCTTTCTCGTATACAAACTTAATATTTTCCATGCTTTCTGCACGTTAAAGATTGCAGCTTCTGTTTACTAAACGTGTTGTGTTTTTCTTGCACATTTTCACATTGTGCTTAGGAAGTTTCACATGTTAATAATTTTCACACTGTTAATTAATGTATTAATTACAGACTTATGAGCAGACAAACAAACATGATTATTCAGAAAAATCATGCTCCATCAATCCCTCATCTGATGCAGACTCAAGCCATCACACAATCTACATTACCTGATTATGATCTGATTATTTTCAGAATGCACTTGGTCTCATTTGTTTTAGTTAACACCCTCTACATCTCTCTCTCAATACTTCACAGTAAGCACCCTTTTTGTCTCCTAACTCTATTTCATCTCTTTTCCTTTTTCTTGCACTTCATTTTATGTCTTTTGTTTTACACTTACAGCGCTTATGTATCAGTATTACTATTAGTATGCCAGCAGCAATAGCAATTATTGGTGTTAGTATTCGTCCTAACAAAACTGTTACATCAAGCCTAAAAACAATTACCTATCGAGGAAAAACCCTTACCAGGTTTCTCCCATGCACCATCAACTTTTAATTCTGTCAAATCATTACGCACATGTGTAATGTTACTTATATATTCCTCCAAGTCTCTGCTTTTGTCAGGGATATAAGTACATTAAGAGCATGCCTATTCTGCAAAACCATAAATCTCATGTCAACCATCAAAAACCCACCAGCAGTATCCATTGATAAATAATCAACCACACTTGATAATTTTCTAATCTTATGTGAATTCAAAATCACCTCTACTGAAGGTATTAATGCACCAAAAATATAACCCACAATTTCTGCAGCACTTATTCCTATTTTATTCCATGTTAGTTTCTTTTAATTTTCACGTTCCATTATTTTTCCCAATCGTTCTTTGCAGCAGCCAAATATGTCCATTCAGGTGCTGTGTACTTCTTACTTGGGATTCGCTCTCTCTTTGTTCTGCCTACTGTATTTCCTTCTCCTTCAGTATCGCTTTGTTCAGATTGGCTAGATATTTCAATAACAGTTGCTGGAATCTTCTCATTCAAAGTATAGTTTACTTTCTTAACTCCTCTAAACTATTTATCACCTTTTCTTGCTCGCTTTCTAGAAACACTGTCTATTTCATTTGATTCAAGACTCCGCTTAGCTGATTCCCTTGGTTTTTTTCTCTGTCTTTTCCAGGAATCAATTCTCTTTCAGCATCAGCAATGACGGTGTTGCGAGACTCAGTAGCTTGTGCCCACTCTACTTGATTCTCAATCTCTTCAAGTTATCTTCGTTCCCTTTGTTCACCTTCAACTGACTCTGTGCTTTCAAGTGGACGTGGGACTAGACGAGTGTGACTTGCATGGATCTAATTATGCACCCCACCACATTTAGCTGCTGTTGTTGTCACAAGAATCACTTGATATGGCCCACGCCATTGACGTTCCAAACAAGGCTTTCTCACATGTTTCTTGATGAGCACCCACTCTCCAGGGTTCAAGTTATATATTCCTGTTGAACTGCAGTTGCGACTTTTCCAAACTGGTGAGACACAGAATACACCACACCAGCAAATCCTTTGCAATAATCGAGCACTAAATAATCAGTTATGTTCACAAGTTGGTTTGCTGGGACTGTTGGCTGTCTCATAGCCCTTCCCATCAGAATCTTGTGTGGGGACAGTCCAGTTCTTCTTTCTGGAATACTTCTCAAACTCATCAACACCAATGGTAATACATAAGGCCATGTCAGTGTTTTGGATGCACAAACTTTGGCTAGTCTTGACTTTATTGTGCCATTGATTTGTTCGACCACACCGGATGCATCAGGTCAATAAGCACATTGCAATTTTTCTCAATTTGTAATGCAGCACAAATCATCCGAATTACCAAATTATTAAAATGAGTTCCTCTATTGGATGAGACTAGAAATCCAAATCTAGGAATTATCTCTCTAAGAAGGAATTTAGCAACAGTTAGGCTGTCATTACATCTTGTTGGGTATGCCGCAAGTCAACGAGAACACAGTAACACAATTATTAACACATACTTTAATTCATGGTAAGGAAGCATGTCGATAAAGTCAAACTGCATACGCGTAAATGGACATGCTGCTTTTCCAAATCGACCCAGACTGACAACTGTTTATCTCCCTGCATTCTGTTGTTGACAAGTTATGCACCTTTGACAGAGACTCTCCGCAATGACTCGAAACTTGGGATTATTCCAAGTCTGTTCAAAGAGTCTAATCAGAGCATCTCTCCACATATGTGTTGGACCATGACAAACTCTAGCCATTTGTGATAACAAACTGTTGGGCAATATTGGTCTTCCATCAGTGTAAACCCACACTTCATTATCCACCCTGTGTGTACATACTGCTTTCATCCACCCTTCTCTTTCTGTTTCACTAGCTACATCTTTTAATTCCCAGATTTCTTCCCATGTTTCAACAGAGGAGAACATTATCCTGCATTCTGATTGATCAGATCGTTCTTTCAAATGCTCCCCATTGATTGTATATGAATTTTGAGCACAAAATGGGCAATTTCATCAGCATATCTGTTGCCCACAGTGACATAGTCACAACCAGATTCATGTGCTAGACATTTCACCACCCCAATTTGGGCTGGCAATTGTAGTGTTTACACACTCTCCGTTTTGTATTGGTGAACCCGAAGAGGTCAAGAATCCATGTTGAGACCACAACTGCCCAAAGTCATGGACAACCCTGAAACCATATTGACTATCTGTAAATATGGCTACTCGCAATTGCTTTGTAAGGCAACATGCTCTTGTCAGCACAACTAGTTCTGTGACTGGCGCTGAACTCACTCCTTTCAACCATGATGCTTCAATGACACTTGCCACTGTACAAATCGCATATGCAGTTCTCAAGGTACCTTCTGAATCTCTCAAGCATGACCCATCTACAAACAACACAAAATAAGATTCAGGTAATGGAGTGCCTTGTATGTCAGGTCTTGGTATCGGGCACAATTCAGTCACATCCAAACTATCATGATCTGCTTCATCCACCACCACTTCACAACTTGGAATTGACAATAAAGTAGCTGGATTCAAGCTCATACATCTTGTCACTGTAACATTCTCAGCTCCCAAAATCACCTGCTCATACATTGTTAACCGACTGCTTTTAAGGTGCAGTGTGCGAGTTCATGTTCACAAAATCTCAACTGAATGTGGCACATACACTTTCAGAGGATGTCCCATTACAATCATTTCACTCTGCTCCAAACCCATACATGTAGCAGAAACCGCTTTCAAACAACCAGGTAAAGCTGCAGCTATGTGATCCAATGTAGCTGAAAAATATGCCACTGGAAGGCATGCTGTTCCATACACTTGCGTTAGAAAGGAAAGTGCACAACCATCCCTTACACTACAAAATAATGCAAAATCTTTATTGAAGTCTATCATACCCAATGCGAGTGCTCAACACAAACTGTTTCGCAGTTCAATAAATGCTTTCATGCATTCATCAAGAAGATGTACAGGATCTGACATGTCTTTGTGCGTCTGTCTCTGTAATGGCTTGGCTATCAGTGAAAAACTAATAATCCACTGCCTGCATTATCAAAACATCCAAGGAACATTCAAACATGTTTTTGTGTTCTTGGAGGATTCATTTGCATAATGGCATTGATCCAATCTTGAGACACTTTCGGATTCCTTTCTCAATATTATGACGCAAGTAAAGAACTTCTTTTTGACAAAACTGCAATTTTGATGGTGACACTTTATGCCCACCTACTGCCAAATGGTTCAGTAGACCAATTGTATCCAGCAAACAAAGCTCTTTCATTTTCGATGCAACCAATAAGTCATCTATGTACTGCTCTAAAACTGAAATATTAGACATTACCAATGACTCCAAAAATGTCTTCAATATCTGATTGAATATTGAGGAATTGTATACCCTTGAGGAACTCGGTACCATGCCAAGGCATGGTTTCCAGACCAGAAGGCAAATAAATATTGGCTACCAAATGCCGAAAAAAGCTTGAAACAAATCAATAACCGAAAACCATTCTGCTTCAAAAGGAATTTGATAAAAAATCACAGCTGGATTTGGCACTATTGGACAACCAGATATTACTATCTGATTGATTTTGCGCAAATCCTCAACTATTCTGTATTTCCCATTAGGTTTGTGAATTCCTATGATAGGTGAACTGCATGGACTCTCTAGAATCTCTTTCAAGATACCTTGTTCAATAAACATTTGAATTACAGATGTTGGATCACTGAAAGAATATCGCCAACACCAATATCGACCTACAGAAATATCGGGACATAAATATCGTTGTCAAAAATATCAACCTCCTATTTTTATAATGGTAAGTACAAACATATTGAAAAAAATATATCATTAAAATCGAAGTACAAAATATAGTTTTTTTATATGTATAAAAATAATGTAAACATTTTTCAGATTTATTTGTAAAGTCGAACAATTATAAGTAATACATTTAATTTATAAATAAATTAAACATACATATATAAAATGTAATATATATTTACTTACAAATAATTAATACATAATAATTGTAATTAACTATAAAATGTTAGGAATATATTAAAATATCTAAATACATATATATATATATATATATATATATATATATATATATATATATATATATATATACATAAACCCGTAACACAAATTTTTAAACAAAAAAATGATATTATAAATTAAAATATTAAATATTTTTTATGGTTTAACAATTTTTTTGGATAGACAGCCAAAATAACAAGCGCGGCGTGCAATGCAGCAGATTGTGGGCTACTCAGAGCCCTGGTATATGTCTAGCCATTTTGAGCAAACGAGACAAAAACTAAAGGATAACAAAAGGGAACAGCCCCACCCTCCTCTTATCCCCCCCCCGTCCACTGTGAGTTAAAGATTGCCTTGGGGGGTGTAGCATTAATGGTTGTGTCAAATCTCATGGAGACATAGTGTTAAGTGTGGTGAGGCTCAGGAGGCTCAAATATGTGGGGTAGGTAAGTTCCTCGAAACTCCTGCACAAGGATGGCCAAGAGTGGTTGCTAGAGCTCTCCAAATGTCGAACCCTTCCCAGCTAGTGTAAGAGATATTTTCTCCATCCCCAGTATGTGCCAAAGGTGTTGGAGCCAGCCTGTGTGAGTAGGTATCCAGGAGGTCTTCCAGTGAATTAAAATAATTTGAGTGGCCGTACCCAGCGCAATCGCTATCTGGCGGCCTCTTTCGACTTGAGTAGGTATGTTAGGGGGTTCTGCACTCATAAAGGGATGTAGGCAGGGAATCTGGGAAGCTCAGTGTCTAAATGCCTATCAATTTTGTCCAGAATCTGGGACAAGGACTGTTGCAGGTGTACGCATTCCCAAAGGAGGTGGACCAACGTTCCGGTCTCCCCACATCCTCTCCAGCACTCCGTGCTTTGCATGGCAAGCGTTCTGTGGTGTAATACCAGTAGGTAACTAATTTGGTTAATGTTTCTGTGAGGCCCATGTTGCTCCCTGTGTGTCGAGTTCTATAGTATACACCCTCCCACTCTTTACTGCCCAGTTTGCATCCCAGATCCCTCTCCCATTAGGAACGGCTGGAGTTGTAAGTGTGTTTGTATCGGGCAAGTAGCATCTTGTAGAGGTCTGAGATCAGTTTTCTATCAGATGATCGTGTGATTAGCCATCGTTCCTATGGGGTAAGGTGTCAATAGGCCACACGCACAGAGGTGCGTGTGGCCTATTGTCAGGGTGAAGCGCCCAGTGTCGGAGCTGCAGGTAATGGAACCGTTCGACTCAGAAGTTCCAAAATCAGACCTGAGCTGAGGAAAAAGGATCACCCCATGGATATCGAAGAAATTACCCAGTGCTCTTCCTTCTGTGACTTGCCACTGTATAAAGGAAGTCTCGCCCATCCATGGGCTAAAGTCTGGGTTGTCAAAAAGTGGGGTAATATGGGAAGGAAAGGTTATCAACCGTGTCTCCTGTTGGTCTGGTCCCATATTGTTAGGGTGGTACGTGTAATGTGAGAAGCATAGCGGTTGGGGGTGTCTATGTGGCTTCTTGAGGAAGGGAATCTACCGCCCGGTCTTGAAATAGCCAATGTTTTTCATACTCAGTGCAATTCCACTCCACTAGATGTCGTAACTGCGCAGTATTGTAGTAGAGTTGAATGTCAGGAATCCCGAGACCACCTTCAGTGGGTGGAAGGAAGCTAACTAGTTTCTTCAATCGTGGCTTGGGCCCTTGCCAGATGAATAGGTAAAGTGCAGACTGTACCCAGTTGAGCCAGCGTTCAGGTGTCCAAAGAGAAAGTGTCTGAAAGCGGTACAAGATTTTAGGCAAATCTGTCATCTTGACCGCCTGCTATCCACCCTAGCCACGAAATAGGGTAATGTTTCCACCGCTGCAAGTTGGAACGATTTTGAGCCTGCAGTTTAGCGTAGTTTACCGACGCAGTGGACTGCAGAGTGGGCGCTAAGAGAATTCCCAAGTATGGGACCGTGTCCCGAGACCACTGCAGTGGGTGCTGTCTCTGGAGGTGTGCCTGCGCGTGTGGGGATAGGGAGAGATTGAGAGCAGTCGATTTTGTGATGTTAATTTTGAACCCGGAGGCCTACGCGAAGGAGTACGGCTCCGACAGAAAGGCTCCTAGAGCTAGTGTGGGATATGTCAATTTCACCAGGACATCGTCCACGTATAAACTGATGGTGTGTGTATCGCCCCCAAATTGGATGCCCGTAATGAAGGGTGGGCTCTAACTCTCTGGGCCAAAGGCTCCATGTACAGTGCTAAAAGCAGGGGAGACAGAGGACACTCCTGCCTTGTGCCTCTGCTAATTTGGAAGGGAGCTGAAGTATGTCCTTTGACCCTAACGGATGACTTAGTGGCATGAAAGCAGTTCAAGATTTTCTCTCCGAGTCCAGCTCGAATCAACACCTGTTCTAAGTACGGCCATTTGACCCGATCAAAGGCCTTTTCGGCTTCAATGGTGAGGAGCATGTAATGCCTTCTCTAAAAGCTGTAAGACTCTCTTGGTGTTGTCACTCTTTTGTCTTTGGGGGATGAATCCCGCTTGATCGGTGTCTATCAAGCCAGGCATGTTGGGAGCCAGCCTACTCGCTAATATCCCCGTTGTATAGTTTCAGATCTAGGTTCAGGAGGGCAATGGGGCGATACGCTCTGCAGCTAGTTTAATCTTTCCTGACTTGAGAATTATCACAACAGCAGCCTCGAGCATAGATCGGGGAATCACCCCTGGAGACACAAAGGTGTTGTATAGCTAGTGAGTATGGGGGTTAGAGTAGAGCAGAACTGTTTATAAAAGGCCGCTGTATAGTGGTCTTGGCCAGGAGATTAAGCTAATTTGAGTCGTGCTATTGCCTCAATGACCTCTTCTACTCGTATGTCCTCTTCCACGTGTTCCGCCTGGACCGGAGTCAGGGCACGGAGATGTGCTTGCACCAGATAAGCATCAGTGTCCACAGCTTCTAACCTCTGCTCGGCGTATAATTGGGCATAAAAGCCCCTAAATGTCTCTGCGATAGTCGCATCGTCTGTGGCTACCCTCCCCGTCTGGTCTCAGACTTCCTGGACCCCAGCAGTAGTCTAGCTTTGCGTAATTTGTGGGCAAGCAGACACCCACATCTGTCGCCCTCTACATATAAAGAATGCCGCAGATGCAGCACTGATTATTCCATCCTGTCTTGGTCTATGGCCTCTAGTTATGCCAGCATTGCCGACAGTTGGCGCCAGGTGCAAGGTGCCCCCATTCGAAGATGCATTTACTCTAGCTCCCTGAAATTTTGTGTCAGATCGTCACGTTTCCGCCTGTGTTCAGCGTTGTCTGCCGTGGAGATGGCGATTAGTTTGCCCTTGAGCACGGCCTTGAGTGCTTCCCATCTGGTGGACAGGAGGGTGTTGGGGTTGTCATTGTGTAGTAAATACTTGCGTTGCACCTGGTCAACCACGTCAGCCCACTGCAAAAGGCGTCATGAAGGCGCCACTGATTTGAGGGCCGCTGAAGAGTAGGCAGGGTCAGGGTGGCCACTACTGGAGCATGGTCAGATAGTGACACCACAAGAATATCAACCACTGACGTGATGTTGCGGAGTGCCATGGAGCCTATCAAGTAGTCCCCCCTAGCATAGGTCTTATGGGCATTAGAGTAGTACGAGTATTCTCTGAGATGTGGGTGTTGGACCCACCAAAGATCCATCAGGTCAAGCTCCGCCTGTCGAGTCAAGCCTCTCTGTGAAAGCGCGTCTACCTGACCAAATCGCTGGGCAGACCTGTCTAGAGTGTTGTCGAATACGAGGTTAAGGTCACCCCCTAGGAGGACCTTGCGTTCCGTTGTAGCGGTGGCCTCAGTCAATGCCCCATAAAGTAACCATTCCAGACCCTCATTAGGCACGTATAAGGACCCAATGACCAGCATGTGCACTGTGATTAAAAACTGGTATGAGAGTAACCTCCCCTTTGATTTCTGCCACCTTTTGCCCCACCTTCCCCTGAAACGCCCGGGACACTAGGATCTCGACTTCTGCTGTCTTAGAAGGGCTACACGAAAATAATTGCGTGGGAAACTTGAAAGACTTTAGTCAGAGGCAATCCTTGGAAAGCAGGTGCTTCTCCTGAAAGAGTCAGATGTCTGCAACCGGTACTCTCCAGGTATGAAAGAATCGCCCTGCGCTTGATGGGGTTATTAAGTCCTCTCTCATTAAGCGTGAGGACTTTTAGAGTATTCAGAGGCATCTATGAGTCTGAGAGTGTAGCATGCAGTGTGAGGCCCGGCATTGGGCCCGCCCCTATGAGCTAGTGTGCACCCTATATAAACAAGTCTAACAAACTCAAGAGAAAAAGTTAAGTCTACAAAGTTCAGTCCGTCACCCAGGGACGATTGTCAGGGAATCTTAATGGGGTCCATTGTTTGGCCAAGTGTGTCTTCCCGGTCCCACGCTGCCCACCTCAGATGAAAGGAAGAGAGAACAGAGAGCCCCTGCGGTGTTCATGAGGTTTGCGTCTTCGCCAAGGCTTCCGGGAGGGCCTCCAACACCACCTGCTGCCCTGTTGTGCTCTCTGCTGGGTCAGGGTGTTTGGTGCAGTGCCGGCGGCCCTGCTGTCGCCATCTCGGCTGCTCATCTCCTGTGCCTGGGCCGGGGCTCCAGCTCTCATCCTCGGAAATGCCGACACCCAGCAGGCTTCTGTGAGTGAGCAGAGCTGATACAGTTTGCCACCCAGCCTGAAGATAAGACAAAACGGATGTCCCCACGAATATGAGATGTCACATTGGTGTAGGTGAGCAGTAATGGGGTGAAAACCTTGCGTTACTGCAGGGTGAGCACAGCAAGGTCCTGATACAAGATTGGGGTTTGGTCTCGGAAGGTGATCAGATGCATGGACCTAGCCTTAAGGAGTATGCCCTCTTTCATGCGGATATCCTGGACACAGACCAGAATGTCTGTGGGTGTAGCTTTATCTGACCAGGGGAGGCCCACCCTATGCGCTTTGTCTATTTTAAGGTCTGTGTTTGGTGGGTTGCCCAGGATGTGATTAAGGAGCTCCCTTGCCTAGTTGAAGACATTGCCGGCTTCTTCATTGGTTCGCACCCCTCTGATCCTGATGTTGTGTCTGCGAGAACGGTTCTCTAAGTCCTCAAGGTGTGTTTCAAGGTCCACCTGTTGCTCATGAATGCAAATGACCTCCTGCTGAAGGGACGAGAATTCCGTGTCTCTTTTATTGCCCTTGTCTTCTAGTGCGGCCTTCCACTCACCAATATTGTCCACATCTCTAGGGATGTCCTTGATTTCGGAGGTGAGGTCCTGCTTGACCATTTGTAGATCCTCAGAAAGAGTCATGAACAGGGATTCGAGGAAGGCCCATGTCACCGGTTCCTCCTTGGCTCCCTCCCGTCGGTGGGTGGTCCATGGTGGGTCCCCCCTGGGGACAAGCAGAGAGCTCCTTCAGTGTCTTATCCTTCTTTCCCCGGGTGGAGGTCATAGCCTATGTCTAGTGTTAGTAGTTAGCGGGTGAGGTAAAGCCGCCGGGCTCCTCAGAGCTCCTCAAAAATAGTCCGGGTGAGCGCAGAAAGGGCTCTCTCCCTACCGGCTTACCTCCTGTGTGCGTTCTTTCGGGGTACCCAGAGGTTAGCCCAGTCCATGGGAATCACAGCACCGCTAGAGGCAGCGGGACTGGGGTGGTAGAGTGCCTGGTCCTACCTGTTCAGTTACCACCACAGGTGGGCTCCGCTATAGGTTTAGAGTCTTGATATAGCCGGTGACTCCGCGACTGCGAAGGGCACGTCGTCCAGCTTAACGCTTCCCGCTGTCTCTGCGTGCTGCACAAGTACCCCAACATGCTGGATGCTGGGCTGCCCAGTGTCGCTTCCACCTCTAGGGACACTCTCCCGGTCGCTGCCTGGGGATCCTGCACTGCCACACCTGGTGTGTCAATGCTTTATGCTGCCTGCTACTCGTCCAGTGACTCTTGCTAGTTCATCAAGGGTACCGGACTTAAGCACTGAGGGTGTTGATCAACTTGGAGGGGTGTGTTGAACAGGGGGTCGAGCGGGGGACAAGCCGCATCTGGATCTCCTACACAGGGCAACGGGTCCCATCCTCGGTGACTGCCTCTAGCTCGAGACCCCCGGGATTCCCCGTACTCCTCTCGCTGTTTGCCCCTCCGGGGATGACAGTCAGTGCTGGGTAACAGGCCGTTGCACTTGCACTTGCGTACTCCAGGGAGTAGCCCAAGCGTATCGCACCCTACTGTGTCTTACTTGTGGGTCTTGCGTGTGGGTCGGGGAGCTCCAAGCTGCGACCCGGAACCCCCGCTGCTGTGCACAGGCCGACCTGTTTTTCGCGGCCTAGTGTCAGGCCGTCCTGCACCCACCCTGGTCTGCCGCCAGGTCTTTACCACTTCTGGGTGTGGGTCCTGGCTCGCCGTTCGCTGGGTAATGCCGATAGTTGGGCCTAGGTCGCTCCTCAGGCCATGCACTGGGTAGGCCGAGTCCCATTGCACATGCCCACTCCCCTCACCCCCTGCCACTGGGGCAAAGGTGCAGCCTCGTCATTGCTGGTACAGAGGTGCGGCAGCTGCAGGGTCCGCTCTCCCTATCTCTCACCTGCAAAAGTGGTCTGCGTCAGTGCGCCACAGCCAGACAAGATGGCGGGGTGATGCTCCAGGTCCACGTCCACAGTCAGGCTCGTCGTCTACTGGGTCGTCTCCAAGTCCGCTCATCGATGGTGGTGCAGACAGCCACACCCAGGACACCCTGGGTGCTAATGCAGTCCCTGTCGTTCTGAGACCACCTCCAGAGACGTGACAATCACCCAGGCAGGGCCACCTCTCGGGAGTCCACGATTCTGCAGCGCTGTGTCGGACTCAAACGCTGAGTCCACAGAACTGGCAGACCCCGTCGCTGCACCTCCAGGCTCCTCAGGTGTAGGGCAACATCGGGATTCCATCTCTCGAAGTTCCTGGGTCTGTAGGTGGCTAGAAGCCGGTGCTATGCTCAGTGGTCCGGCGGAGAAGTAGCGAGACACGTCTTACCTCGCCCCCATATTGGCCACACACCCTAATATTTTTTAAACCTACATTTGAACCTACATTTAATGCAATAGTAGGGATTCCCAGTCTCCAGGGGGGTTAGGCAGGGGTACGTTCTGGCACCAACGCTGTTCTGCCTTTATGTAAATGGTGTTATATCACACCTGGATGCGGTTCCAAATAACGACGCACCCAGATTGGCAGGCAGGGGGGTGCCAGCGATAATGTTCGCTGACGACACCCTCCTGCTTTCCAAGTCCCCAATGGGGATACAGCAAGTGCTGGACGGCTTTACCAACTTTTGCCATTCCCGCGGACTGGAGATCAATGTTGATAAGACCAAATTCATGATCTTCAGTCTGCCGGCACGCACCCGCTGTTCACCGCTCCTGGGTATGTTCATTCTGGAGAGAGTACAGACCTTCCAATACTTGGGGGTAACGATAAATGAAAATCTTTCCTGGGGTCCCCAACTTGTGAAATCCCAACTCAAACTAACTCAATTAGCGGGTGGAATCCTGAAAATGTCTAACACATCCACATTCAAGCCAGTCAGCCCGGTACTGGAGATCTATAAAGTGAAGGTAAGGGCGTCGGCCCTCTACGTGGGGAACTATGGGGCAACTATTGTGGGCCTAAAATTGTTAATGTGGAAAATAGGTTTATGAGGCAGTTACTGGCCCTCCCTCAAAGTACCCCTCTACTCCCACTGAGATTGGATTTAGGACTGAGCCCTATCCAGGACGAGTTAGCTTTGAAACCTTTGAGGTTCTGGCGCAGGTTATGGACAACTCTAGAACTGTCCAATTACAGGTCCGAACTGAGAGATGTCCTGAGCCATGGGAGTGCAGCAAAAATCCCCTGGCTTGCTTTTGTGAAAAAAGAACTAGGGAAAATGGGACTACCAGATCTCTGGTTTGACCCAGAACAGGCATGTAGGGGGGTCCCAGGCAAAACGCTTGCTAAGTTATTTATGGACCATAAACAGAGTAGATGGTTGCATGACTCCAAAGTTGGTTCCTTGATAACAGCTTTTTTAGCGATCAAGGATTCCTATGTTTTCGAGGAGTTTTTAAATGTTATTTATCCAGTAGGAGCAAGGAAGCTATACATCCAATGGAGGCATGGGACACTACCTCTAGGATCATTTATAGGCAAGCGGTCGCCAACCACGAGCGAATCATGCCCAGGGTGTGGGGCGACAGAGGAGGATGAATTGCACATCCTCTTCTTTTGCCCCGCCTACAGAAAAGCCAGAAAGTACTGGCTAATACCCCTATGCAAGAACATGGGATTTGATAAATGTCTGGTTGCAATGAGAGTGTTTAAGACCGATACATCCCCTCACATAGTTTTTGCACTGTCTATGTTCCTCATAGCAATGTGGTCCAAAAGATGCTCCCTCACTACAGCAGCACCAAGGGGCGATTTTATACTCTGATTCTGTCTGTGATCATATATCATGTGTTTTAATTTACTCTTTTTAAACCTGCTTTTATGTAATGTGAATTTTTCAGTGGCTTAACAGTTTTTACTGCAATCTTTTATGACTGAAAAAATGTCGAAATAAAGATTAAAAAAAGTAATAATAATCGAGTAGGGAAAGTGTTGGATAGCTGAGGGGAAAAAATACTATTCCCACGCCAGCAAGTGCAACAGTAGGGAAAGTGTTGGATAGCGGAGGGGAATAATTTACTATTCCCACTCCAGAAAGTGCATCAGTAGGGAAAGTTATGGATAGCGTATGGGTAATAATTACTATTCCCACTCCAGTAAGTGCAACAGTAGGGAAAGTGTTGGATAGCAGAGGGAAATAATTTACTATTCCCACTGCGGGTGCAACAGTAGGGAAAGTGTTGGTTAGCGGAGGGATAAAAATTACTATTCCCACTCCAGCGAGTGCAACAGTAGGGAAAGTGTTGATAGCACATGGGTAAAAATTACTATTCCCACTCCAGCGAGTGCAATAGTAGGGAAAGCGTTAGATAGCAGAGGGGAATAATTTACTATTCCCACTGCAATGAGTGCAACAGTAGGGAAAGTGTGGATAGCAAACGGGATAAAATTACTATTCTCACTGCAGGTAGTGCAACAGTAGGTAACATGTTGGATAGCGGAGGGGTAAAAATTACTATTCCCAACCCAATAAGTTCAACATTAGGGAAAGTATTGGATAGCGAAGGGTTTAATTTACTATTCCCACTCCAATGATTCAACAGTAGGGAAAGTGTTGGATAGTGGAGGGGACACAATTACTATTCCCACTCCTGTGAGTGCAACAGTAGTAAAACTGTTGGATAATGGAGGGGTAGAAATTACTATTCCCACTCCAGTGAGCGCAACAGTGGGAAAAGTGTTGGATAGTGGAGGGGTATAAATGACTATTCCCACTGAAGACAATTGAAAGTTAAAAACAAACAAAATATCAACTACAATACAAACTATAATTAAAAAAACAAAAACAAAACATATATACAAATTTACACAATATAGAAAGATAATATAGTGTATAAAACCTTTAAAATGTATATAAAAACACATACATATTTTGTAACACAAATTAATTTTAATCTAAAGAAATTATTATTACATAAATGTAATATTTCTTCCTACCTTATAACATCACACAATTTACAACACACATCTAAATTAAATATAAAAGTGTACCTCCACAATAACACAATTAATTATAAATTAAACAAATATTATTAATTAAAAAACACCTTTAAAAGGGTAAAAATGAATGTACTACCCAATTGTTACAGCTATAGAACCTAAATCCCTGAACAAAATAAAAAATAAACAATTACCTAAAATATTTATTGACTAATAATTGAATATTAGTGATCAAGTAATGATTAATTAATTTAAACTAAGTTACTGTCCACCCTCCACCCCAATAAACACCAAAACATGCACCTAATTTCCATAGCTAATTTTACATTAATAAATTAATATCCAATAACAAAAAATAATTAATGAAATTTAAAAATTTTACTTCCCACCAATTACCACTATAAACTCCACAACTCACACATCAAAACTATTCACAGTTGGCATATTTAAATTTTAATTAATTAATTAGCATTAAATACAAATAATTAGTTGGTTATAAATAAATTTCCTCCAACCATATTCCCCTATGAATAACACCACCAATTTCGTAAACCATGACTCAATTAACATAATTAATTAACAATTAACATAATTAATTAACAAGTAATTAAATAAAAACAATAAACAATCAAAATATAAATAATTATTAATAAATTAATTCACACATTTAACACTATAAAATACAAATAAATCCATATTATATTAAAAATATTAATACATGTATTAAAATTAAATTACTTCCTACCCTACTCCCCTATCAACCCACAACCCGCTCCTAAAAATATGACACAATTAACATAATTACAAATTAATAAATAATTAATAATAAATGAATCCCCACAATTAACAATATAAGATTTTACATAAATAATTAATAATTATTACAAACAGTAATAAATTAATTATGATAAAATTACTTCCCGCTCTATTCCCCTCTAAACCTACTACCCGCTCCTAAAAAAATGACACAACTCAATATTCTGACTCTTTACCACATGGGTTATTACTGCAATGGTTTCAGGACTCATTTTATAAGCTGGTGTTCTTGGAAATTCTGCATCTGTGATCTGTATTGGAGCTACTCTTTTCATCAATCCAATGTCTTTCCCTGAAAAATCTCACACATCAGACAACACCGTATCTCTCAATTCAACAAGCAAATCATTTGCTGTAAATAGAGGATATAAATCATTCACTTCTGTTCCCTGCCTTGCTATTTTAAAAACCACATTCTCGTCTTTTGTATGAAATGCTATTCCATCTGGTGTACAATAGATTGAGCAATTCATTTTACACAATAAGTACCTTCCTAACAGATTAACTGGACTTTTGTCACACACCACAAATTTGTGTAAATCTTGTAATCCTCCAATCTGCACTTTCATTGGTTTAGTCACTGAGGTTTTATTTGATTTTTTTGAAACTCCTACAACTTGGATACTTTCTCCCGAGAGGGGTAGGTTGGGAATTTCCATGGTTCTCACAGTGGAACGTGTAGCACCAGTATCTATGAGGAACGTAATTGAATTTCCATCAACCTTGCCTTCCACATAGGGACCACACTTACCTCTAAGGATGCGCCAAGCACGCACTCCTCCTCCCCCCTGAGGCACTGTTATGGAGATGTATCTGAATCATTTTCCTCCCACTGCACCAAATACTGTGGATACACCTGCACATTTGAATTCAATTAATCATTTGCATGAAAACTCACAGTTGTATTGTACGTTTGTTCTTGAACATTCACATTCTGAATCCGCATAGGAGCTTGAGGTATCTGCTGACCTTGTCCTCCGCCAACTAACATCTGCTGATTCTGCTGATTCATCTGCATCTCATTCATTATATTAACTCCTGTCTCACTTGTATTTACCTGTATACTTCTATACTCACTCTTCCAATACCGCAACTTGCTGCACAAATGACAAGGAATTTTCTTTTTTAATTAATCCATATTACCTCTACCTCGTCCTTGTGGAATTGGTATTGTTTGCGTCAAGGTATTTCCATTTGACACTACACCTATCATACCAGTAGTAGTCTGACCATTTCCTTGGGAAACTTATGTAAGGTCTGTATTTAGAAACCCTCCTTTCTTCGCCGCTTTCATCTGTGCTAACATTAATTTCTTCTTTAACTTTTTATGTCTAATCTCAATGTCATCACCACAATACTTCTCATAACGAAGAATTTCATCAATTGACTTACTTTGCCAACAAATTAAATGTAGCTGAATCCATACACAAATCTGAATACAAAAAGTCCCATATCTTTCTCCATTATATTGTCAAGTCCACTGTACTGTTTAAACACCTGTAGAAGCCTTTCATAACATGTATGCACTAACTACTTCAATTCCTGAGTAGTCCTGTCTATTCTTACCCAATCTGTTTCTTTCTGTGAAATCTTCCCTTTCAAATATGTAATAACCTGATTTTACTTTTTCATGACTTCTTCAGATGGTGCTCCTGTCTTTGGATCTCTTGGATATTCTTCCATCAGCCAATCTACAGCAATTTTAAACTCAACCCACAAATCAGCGGGAACCACAATATCAAACTAGCCATCCAAATCCTTCCACAAAGCTTTTGAAATTTTCACAAACCTTTCCACCTGTTTGTACCATTCAACTGGTTTTTCTCTCAATCTCAGGAAATTATTCATAAATGATAATATATCCTGCCTTGACCATGGGACATGAACAAACCCACCGATTTGTACTTCTCTCATAGGATATATTGTCACATCAGCTGCTTCTGCTCCTGCTCCTGTCTCCCTCACAGGACACAATAGTAAAGCTACTGAGGTATTGTCCTTCTTTTTAGCCCATATTCCTTTCTATCGATCCAATTCTTCCCAATGTTTTAGTGTGCTGATTAACTCCTTAATATGCAAACACTTTCGTGAAACATTCAAACTCTCCAATTCTTTGTCACTGAAATCTAATCTGTATGTTTTCTGTAAAGCTTTAGGGGTCCATTAGGATAGCGGGCGGTGGCACTACCGAAACGATGGCGGGGCGGAAAAACAGCTTTTTCCGCCCGCTAGCAGTGGAAATCACGTCCGCCACATTAGGATATGTAAACACAGGTCATTTCCCGTCCACCGCGGAGCGCCTCGCTCCGCCATCAAGGTGCGCCCGCCACCGCGGCGGCTGCAGCCAATCGAGACCCTCCGCCGCGGTCGATGACGTCCGCCCCGCTCGACAAATTAGGATGGGCCAAACAAGCTGACGCACCGCACCGGAGACACCGCACAGCTCTCTAGCAGGCGGAAAGTCTACAGCGGAGCACGCACGCCGAGATCCGACATGAACCCCATGGACCCAGCCCTCCACATGCATCCGGTCATGTACCTGCTGCAACACTATCGCCAGATGGGCCGCCGCGGACGCCGCCGCAGGTACGTCACTACACATATACACCACACAACACACATGCCGACACAGGTCCCAAAGCACAACACTGGCATCCTGCTGGGGGGCACAACACATCCACATGGGCACCCACACATCACCCACCTCAGAACAAGGCACCCCACGGCATCCGGAACACACAACGTCGGCCAACCTGCAGCAACGTCACGGTCACGGACACGTCACCGCCGCGGTCAACACATGCGCACAATGCAGAAGGCAGGGCAACACCAAGGCATGGACACATTCCAAACATCACAGCGACACACCACCCCGACCAACACTGCACACCACCCGAAGTAGTCACAGGCCAGGTGCCAATCCCGTGCACCCCCTTGCACATCAACAAGCACTGTAACAACAAGCACAATACACACACACTGCGACACACAACCAGGGACAAAGGCACAGCAGGATTGCCTGACAACGGACACACAACACCAGTGCACTCCCCACAGCCCACACAATTGTATACAAACATCCACACAGGGCAAGACAAAACATACAACAGGCATACAACTCCTGCCTGACACATGTGTGTCTCACACCATACAGGGGCACACATACATACACTACAAACTAACACCCTTCACACTGCACACCTCTGCCACACACATGCCATGTAAGCCATGCCACCAGGACCAAGGGCCAACACAAGACGACCATACACATACACGCCAGGGCACACAGAATGGGAAACACACACCTCATCACATCATAAACATCTACTACACCACAGCACAGCTGCACACCCTGTGCTGCCAGTGTCCCCCAAGGTGACCTGTGAACAGTGTATGCAGCAATAGCAATTCACCCGAAAACTGCATGGCCTGCCAAATAACCATCACAGAGTACAACATCAGCAGGGCCACAATGGACTGAAGAACCTGTCCCCCTGTCTAAAAATCATATGGCCACATACAACCTTGCAATGGTGATGTACAAAATAGACCATGGAACTCAGTCAAACAAGAAAATGACTTTAATCAGTAAGGAGACAGAGAAAACACACCATAATGTACTGTATTTATTCACATATTGCACAGATGTAGCTACACAACATAAGTAGACAACAGTAACTCTCAAAATCATGTGCAAATGCCATAGACTATGCACTGGTGAATCACAATCGGGAAGTGCAAAGTCCTTGGCAGGGCAGGGTACAGCACATCAGAGCAACAGGCCCAGAGTCCTTGGCAGGGGAGAGCACATCAGAGCAACAGGCCCAGTGTCCTTGGCAGGGCAGGGTACAGCACATCAGAGCAACAGGCCCAGAGTCCTTGGCAGGGCAGGGTACAGCACATCAGAGCAACAGGCCCAGAGTCCCTGGCAGGGGAGAGCACATCAGAGCAACAGGCCCAGTGTCCTTGGCAGGGCAGGGTACAGCACATCAGAGCAACAGGCCCAGAGTCCCTGGCAGGGGAGAGCACATCAGAGCAACAGGCCCAGTGTCCTTGGCAGGGCAGGGTACAGCACATCAGAGCAACAGGCCCAGGAACACACCCACATCGCTAACAATGGTGTACTGTAGCACACCTATGTGTGGCACAGGCGTCTGAGGGTGTTGACAACTCACTCCTGGCTGTCATGTGGAGTGGAACCTGGCTGTGTGTCAGGGACTGCAGGTCGACTTGACTGGTGTGACAGAGGGACATGTGGTGTGGCTATAACAGAGGGCCTGCAAGGTGGAGGGCTGTGCGGACCAGGTGGCACCGTGGCACGTGGAGGTGGAGTCATGCACGCCCTTGACACAGTGTGGGTGGGAGAGGTTGGAGGGGTGCCCTTCCACTTCTTTGGAATATGAATTTGCTTCCCTGTCATGGGGTTGATGGGAAGTGGCGTTGACACCACCTGTACACCCCCCAACTGTTCCACTTCAGAGGCAGACACTGCCACTCCCTCTGGAGAAGTGCTTGATCCTGCAGTACGCTTGTGCTGGCTACGCCTCCGGACCACTTTAGCCTCTCTGGAAGGTGTACCCCCCACAGTGACCACCTTCCCACTTACCCCAGGGATGGCCACTACACTGCCCTCCTGTCCCTTCTTGCCAGGGATGGCCACTACACTGCCCTCCTGTCCCTTCTTGCCAGGGATGGCCACTACACTGCCCTTCTTTGTCACAATGACTGGGCTGGTCACAACAGGGCTTCCCTCCACCTGCCTCGATGTACTTTGTTCTGGGGTTGATGTGGTAGGTGGGTGTGTCCCTGTGTTTACCCCAGGTGTAGTCATGACATCCCACACATCTTCTGTGGGCATAGCAGAGTCAATATCTGGTGATGGCTCAGCAGCATGTGAGCCTGATGTCTGACACAATGTTCTTCTGGCCTTGCTCTTCTGTGACTTCACCTTGTCTGTGCATATTGGGGGGTCCCTGCCTTTCTTTGGGGATGGAGTCTGTGGACGGGATTGTTTGCTTTGGGTCTGAGCTGTGCTCCTAGTGTTGTAACGTTTACTTGATGTATGTCCCAAGTGCTCACTGTCATCTGATGTGGCCACTGACTGGGTGGACGTCACAGGCACCTGAGCTGCAAAGGGGGCATTTTGGAGGGCTGACGTCACTGTACCTGACAATGACAGGAGTGTACGATGTAGGCCACCCACGTCAGAGTGTATGCCCTCCATGAATGCCAGAACCTGCCCTATTTTGTAATCGTGGGCACTGAAGGCATTCAGCAGGGCGGTCTGGCCCACGCAAAGTTGCCGCAGGAGCTCTACGCACTCTGCACTGAGAGCAGCAGGGGGGACAGGTGCAGGTGCTGCGGTGCCATGTGTGAATGTCACACGTCCCCTCTTAGTGACACGGATACGGCCAGCCCCAGAGGAAGTGGATGGGAGGGTGGGCAGTGGCCGTTGGTAGTCAGATGCAGCAGCAGAGTCCCCATCCCCTGTGGCTGCTAACAGGGACTCATCCCCCCTGCCATCAGATGAAGTGGTACTCTGTGTCTCAGCCACAGATTCCTCATGCATACTCCTGTCACCCTCAGTAGCGCTGGTGTGGTCAGTGTCACTTTGCTCCGTCTCACCCTGCTCTGCTGCCGCTGTCGTGCTGGTCTCCCCACCACTTTCAGGATCATGTTCCGCCGTGGTGTCTTCCGAATCTGCATTAGTGACAGAAACATGGTTGTATAAGTGTCATAGTCTGGTCACACGATATCAGAGCAATGCAGCACATGAGAGGCCTAGAGCTACATGGTAACCACCACACCCTCAAATCATTGTGCTGCTACACACCAGTTACACCACAACTGAGCCTGTCATGCGGACAAACAGGCAGGAGTGGACCAATGTCGATGACACACAGCACTACACCCTGCCCATGGATGGTGTTCCCCTAGCCCACATGGACCTGCCCCACGGACATGATGTAGCCACAACTAACATCACCACTTCCAGAGCCTAAAGGGATCCAGAGGGGAATACACACACCTGTTTTGTCTACACATGCCACATTGTCAAATAGGCCATTACAATCACCATGTGCCAATGTGGGTTCACATTGTTGTCAGATGTGTGGGCCACTACCATGCAGGTGCATGCAAAGTAGACTGACATGGTGTAACACTCATTAAGTGGACACAGCTGTACAGCATAATAGGGACTACACCCACCATCACAAAGAAGAGTGACCATGTGGACAACAAAATATATGTCAAGGACTGAAAACTGCAGCCAGGAGCTGCAGAGTAAGGCCATGGTGGGCCAATGCCTCATACAGACACACATCACAGTTGCCACTCACATCACATATCACAGCATGGCAGCACACGCACATCACATGTGTCACCGCAGACACAGGCACTCTACACATGCATCCACTCCCAGACAAACTCTCCCTCCCCGGATACTCACCATCGCTGTCTTGCTGCTGAAGCCCCTTCAGACGTGCATCCAGGTCTGGATAGGTCACTGCCAGTATGCGTGCCATCAGCGGAGTCATGGTGCGGCGTGCCACACGCCCTGTGCGTGGTACCATCCCCAACTTCATCTCTGCCACTTGCTTAGCCAGCCGGCTGATGTCGTCCCACCTCTTGTGACAGTGTGTGTGTCGTCTGTTTGATACCCCCAGGGCTCGCACCTTTGCTGCTATGGCCCTCCAGACAGCCTTACGTTGGTGTACTTTGAGCTGCAGGTATGAGAGTAAAGAAGGACTAATGAACATTTACACATTGTCATATGTCAGCATCTATCAGTACAGCAGCCAGACACTGAATCTGGACGCACAGTGACCCCCCTCCCTCCAGAACTGGGGGTACCCTCACAAGGCCACTCTGCATGGCATAAACATTAGTGAATGCATGCACACATTGAGCTTCGTAGTCTCCATGATTATCACACTGAAGAATGATGATTCAACACAAATGCATCGACAGCACTGTGTAAATCATAAATTGTACAGGGCATTGATGTGGCATATCCACTAATCAGTGTGCAGCAACTGTAGCATGTAAGTTGGCTGATGGACAAACTTTGGAAGGGCAGCCACTGAACCTACTCTGTGATGCACACTGATTATGACTACAGGGGCACCCTGAAATTACATCACAAGCGGACACTGTCCAACCAGCTACAAGGCAAACAACCGTTGGTCATGTCTGCCCCAAAAAGTAGCACATCCCACTCACACATACAAGTATTGGCCTAGGACAGAGTCATAATGCAAAACACACACTCCCACCACCTGCAAACATCTTGTCTGTCAGTGTTTGTCAGCACCACACATCCAAAATAACATACAGCTGCATCATGAATACACGTCTGACACCACCCTGCCCTACTGCTCCCTACATGGTGACTTACCACGACATTGGGGCCACCAAACAGCCGTGGGTACTGTGCCAGCACCTCGTTCACAAGGACATCCAGCTCCTCACTCGTGAATGGACTGGCACGGATCTTATCTGTTCTTGACATCCCTGTGGATATGGCAGACCTGTGGCGGAAGTGAGTTGTGAGGTGTCCCAGGCAGCAGGCTCTGTGAGCAGCAGGAGAGGGTCCCAGGCAGCAGCAGGAGAGGGTCCCAGGCAGCAGCAGGAGAGGGTCCCAGGCAGCAGCAGGAGAGGGTCTCAGGCAGCAGGCTCTGTGAGCAGTAGGAATGTGTGGCTCACTCCCACAGATTTATAGGCCCATGGGGTCGTTAGGAAGCTGATAAGGTGCTACAATTGGTTGTCTGGGTCAGCCTTATTCATAAGCATCCAATGACCGGCTCCGCGGCGGCGGCGCGCCGCTTCCGCATTATTCAAATCTGCATCATGCCACATTGAACACCCATGCCATTGGCTGTATGCAATGCACCATGGCGGTGACGCACCGCGGGTGTCCGGGGTGCGCTACCGCGATGGTGCATCATTCAAAAGCATCCAATGACCGGCTCCGCGGCTGCGGCGCGCCGCTTCCGCATTATTCAAATCTGCATCATGCCACATTGAACACCCATGCCATTGGCTGTATGCAATGCACCATGGCGGTGACGCACCGCGGGTGTCCGGGGTGCGCTACCGCGATGGTGCATCATTCAAAAGCATCCAATGACCGGCTCCGCGGCGGCGGCGCGCCGCTTCCGCATTATTCAAATCTGCATCATGCCACATTGAACACCCATGCCATTGGCTGTATGCAATGCACCATGGCGGTGACGCTCCGCCGGGGACCGGCGGTAGGTACCGCGACTGATGCGGCGGAGCCTAGCCAGCGGCATGGACACCAGTCCATGTGCCAATGGGTACCTTGGCTGGGTAGATGGTGGTGCTGGGGTCACACCGCCGGGGACCGGCGGTAGGTACCGCGACTGATGCGGCGGAGCCTAGCCAGCGGCATGGACACCAGTCCATGTGCCAATGGCTACCTTGGCTGGGTAGATGGTGGTGCTGGGGTCACACCGCCAGGGACTGGCGCTAGGTTCTGGCATTTTCGTACACATTGCTGTGTATGTCAATCATGGACAATGTATAAGTGCCATGCAGCTACATGGTGTAGGGCACATCATTGTACACACGATGCCACAGAGCCATTGCATCCACAGGAGGACGCACGTTCAGTCTGAGCCACTTTAGCATGTGTTTGTGCCATTTTAGTAAGGCTTTTGATGGGTGCCGATAATTGACAGACGTCAGGTGCTCTACATAGATGTAGTGAGGTTTAATGTGTTGTTGGTCAGTGCAGACCTTGACCAGGCTGATGGCACTGCATTGTATCGTACCTGACTTGTGCATTCAGAACTGATCATGCACACAACCAGAAGTGTCCCTGCTATTGTGATCATTGTGTTGATGAATGCTTCCACAATGTACATGATGCATTGAGGTCTGGCAGGTACGGCAGATGGGTATGACAGACATGTTAAGTCACATTAGATTTGTGGCTCTTGTAGCTCCATGTCTGCGCATGTCACTCGTTTAATCATTGTATCCACATTATTGTCACTTGGGTATTGTCACTGGAGAGGCCTGCCCTCTGTGTGTAGCTATTGGGCAGCCATGTAACCAGATGTGCCATGCAGCTTTCTGGCCATTGTTTTTTACCCATTACATCATTGATGTTTTGTGCTATGGCCATCTCATGATGCTTGTCATTGACCTATTGTTTTTAATCCTAAACTAGGAGGAGGCCAGATCACCTACGTCAGGTGATTGTGCTTGAGGACATGGAGAATGAGGCAATCATCAGGAAATTCCGGTTGGACAGACCGACATTGAAGATCTTGTGTGATCTATTGGAGCCCCACCTGCAGCCTCGCCGTCACTATCCTACGGCATTCACACCCGCCCACAAGGTAATGGCAGCACTACACTTCTTTGCGACTGGTTCCTTCCAGGAGACCGTGGCTAACGCTGGGGGAATGTCGCAGCCCATGTTCAGCATGGTGCTGAGGGATGTACTCGAGGCCATGATGATCTATCGGAATCGCTACATCCATTTCCCCCGGGGACGTGAATTGGCTGCCGTTAAGGGGGACTTCTATCCACTTGGGCACATCCCACATGTAGTCGGTGCGATAGAATGCACCCATGTGGCTCTGGTGGCACCGCAGGCGACGGAGCACATTTTTCGAAACCGGAAACACTACCACTCCATGAATGTGCAGGTGGTGTGCCTTGCAGACATGACAATTTCACATGTGTGTGCTAAGTATCCCGGTTCGGCACATGACTCTTTCATCATGAGGAACAGCATGGTGCCACGGATGATGGAGAATCTGCATCCCGAACGTGCCTGGATTGTGGGTGAGTTACACAACTGCTATCGCGTGCTGTGTGTCACTGCCTTTACTGTGGCCGTACAACATTGCAATGTGTATTTTTTTTTCCACAGGGGACTCGGCTTATCCCAGTAGGCCATGGCTGTTGAGCCCACTCCGTAATCCCCAGACACCTGCAGAGATCCGCTATAATGAGGCCCATGGCAGGACACGACGGGTAATTGAACGTACTTTTGGGCTGCTGAAGGCAAGGTTCCGGTGCCTTGACAGGACTGGAGGCGCACTTGCATACTCGCCTGGGAAGGTGTGCAAGATCGTTGTGGCATGCTGTATGCTACACAACCTGGCCATCCACAAGGGGGTCCCCCTGCTCCTGGATGACGGTGAGGAACCAAGGCCACAACCTGCTCAGGGACCTGAATCCAGTGATGAGGAGAGTGGAGAGGAGGAAGGAGTTGACCAACGGCAGCAGCTAATCCAACGCTACTTCACTTGAAGGTGTGTGACGAGTTACAACGTCTACATAGTCTAGTGTCTTAGCTTATGTTATGAATGGTTATGCGCAGATGTTCCCAATAGCCACATGTTCTGTCACCTATGTATGGGATTGTTGGAATGGACGTTACGTCCGGAGATGTATTATGGACGGCATTACAGCATTTCAGATAGACACTGTGTAGGGTACCTGTGATAATTAGGATATTTGTGGATCAGTGATCTGTGTGTGTTGCCACGATGAGACCAGTGACTGTAGTTCTGTTGTGTCTCCCTAGGTTCTCCAGCGTGTTCCTGCCCTGCATACTGTACATCATGTTTACATATCATGGACATAATCATCATTGTAAATTATGCACTAAAGAATTCACTACACAAAATCTGGATTGTAAGGTATTTTATTTACGGGGTGGACATGTGAATTGTGCGTGAATATTTACAGGAAGGTGGGGAATGAGCAGTGAGTTGACAGTCATGGTCGCTGAGATGCAAGAGTAGACACCACATGAATGTGGTGACCCAGTCCAACAGACAGGTGCCATTGCCAAGGCAATGTGGGGAAAGATAGTCCAAAAGAGTCAATGCAGTTGGGGAGAGGGTTGTCTTCAAGGCTGGCTCCGTGACTGGCGTGTGGCAGGTGCTTGGCTTCCAGAGACTCCCAGGCTCTTCTTTGGACGCCCCCTAGATCTTTTTGGCGGTGGGGGGCCTGCTGAATGGCCAGCGGCGTCAGAGGACTCGCCCCTCTCTGTTGGCGCAGGGGAGGATGGTGGACTGTCATCCTGCTGCACAACAGGAGGGGATGGCGGTGATGGTTGGGACACAGGCCTGTCCCTCTGCAACGCCACTTGCTGGCCCATGAGGTCCACCATCTGTCCCATGTGGTTATTGATGGACCTCATCAGCAGGATGAGCTCCCTGAAAAATTCGTCCGACCGGCCACTTTGTCCCTGGACCTCTTGATAGGCATCCACAACTCTGGTGAAGTGGTCCAGGGATGGTGTCCACTCCGCCCGAGGTCTGGTGTTGGCCCTGGCCCTCCCACCTGCTCTGCTGCCACGAACCTCTTCCCTCGCCACTGGTGCGCCACGCACTGGCTCCCTGCCCTCCACAGTTGTTGGTGTGGGCTGGTCATCCCTAGGGACAGGGAGGGTGCTGCAGGTGGTACTGGTGGTCGTGGTGGTGTTGGTGGCAGTGGCTGCGGTGGTGGTTGCGGTGGAGGCAGAGGCTGTGACAGCAGGGGTCTGCTGCATTGTCGTTGCAGCAGAGGTGGTGGTGGGGAGGATGGGGGCCTGGGACCTCTGGGTGTGTGGAACACCGGATGTGCCGGCCTGGAGCTCATCGTCCATACTGTCCTGGGAGTCTGCATCTGTGAGTCCATGTGCCGGAGGTGGAGACTGGCTCTGCGGGTCGTTGGTGTTGTCCCCAGCAGTGAGTTCTTCATCACCTGTGGAGTAGATGGGGAGTGGTCAGTGTTTGTGTCATCTGTGTATCATCAGCTGTCTGTACACTAGTGCATTGTGCTGTCATCAGTTGTACAAATCATGGCAACATCGTGTTACATTACATAGTGGATAGTTAGATCATGGTGTCCTAAAGGTTGATTGTCTATGCATTTTGTACAATAGTAAATAGATTAATACACACACACTTCATGAAGATAAACGGTAGTTACATACCTGTAAGGTGAGCGTGCAGGGTATAATGGCTGACACTTGCTCCTGGGTGGGGGTAGCCTCCATGCTGCTGGGCTGTGGGACAGGGGGCATGCTGGGAGTAGTGGTACAGGCCTCCCTCCCTCCCTCGCACCCACAAACACCCTCCAAGTGCAGATGGCTACCAACCTGTAAGTTTGTTTGTTAAACAGTGCAATGGCTGACACTTTCTCCTGGGTGGGGCAGGCCTCCATGCTGCTGGGCTGTGGGACAAGGGGGCATGCTGGGAGTAGTGAGACAGGCCTCCCTCCCTCCCTCGCACCCACAAACACCCTCCAAGTGCAGATGGCTAACAACCTGTAAGTTTGTTTGTTAAACAGTGCAATGGCTGACACTTTCTCCTGGGTGGGGCAGGCCTCCATGCTGCTGGGCTGTGGGACAAGGGGGCATGCTGGGAGTAGTGAGACAGGCCTCCCTCCCTCCCTCGCACCCACAAACACCCTCCAAGTGCAGATGGCTACCAACCTGTAAGTTTGTTTGTTAAACAGTGCAATGGCTGACACTTTCTCCTGGGTGGGGCAGGCCTCCATGATGCTGGGCTGTGGGACAGGGGCTATGGTGGGAGTTGTTGTACTGACATTCCGGCCCCATACAGGCCTCCTCAGCAGAATGGCTGGCTACATCTTGTTTAGGGATGGACAGTGTATTGGTGGTTGGGTATTGCAAGGAGGTAAAAGTCAATGTGGTTGTCTGTACTTACCAGCCTCCGCTCCCCCGGCTACTCCTGTGTAACTCTCAGGTAGCAGGATAGCAAGCACCTTCTCCTCCCATGGTGTGAATGTCTTCAGTGGGACGGGAGGGCCACTGCCAGTCAAGTTTGCCAGAGTCCAGTTCTTGCTCCTCTTCTCCTTGACAACCCTCTTGAGATCATGCCGCCGCTTCATGATCTCCTTCTTGGATCTTGGGGTGGCCCCAACTGCATTCACCCTTTGGACAATCCTTTCCCACATTTGTGTCCTGGTGGCTAATGGTGTCTGTTGGACTAGGTTCCCAAATAGTTGTGGTTCTACTCTCACAATCTCGTTGACCATGACTGTCAACTCACTCTCTGTGAATTTGGGCATTTTTTGTGAGGTCATGGTGTGGGGGTGTTGAGGTGTTTGTGGGTGCAGGGGTGTGTGGGTGCAAGGGTGTGGTGATGAGGTGTGTTCTGTGCTGGGGGTTTGATTGTGATGGTGTGATGGTGGTGTTGATGGTGGTGGTGGGTGTTGTGTGCGATTTTGCCTCTCTCAGATGTGGTGTGTGGCCTTCTGTTCTGGGAAGATGCAAAGGATTGTGGTGAGTGGAGGGTGTGGATTTGTACTCAGCTGTGTGGGTATGTCCAATTGGATAGTGGTTGTCAGGTGTGTAGTGGGTGTGGTTATGTAGTATTGTGTATTTCTTTGCCATTTCTGTATCTGTGTGTGTGTGTTGTATGTATTTGTGGCTGGGCTACTTTGTTTATGCAGTATTTTGCATCGCTGCGGTGCTTTGACATCGACCGCGATGGATTTCGTGTTCGTCCGCTGCGGTGACTTTGCTGGTGCTTGTCCGTCATTTCTCCCATGCAATCCTGCCTTCGACCGCGGCGGTCGGTGCCTGCCGGTCCGCCCGCGCCACCCTCGGGGATATCGTAATTTCCTGTGCGGTGTCTCCGCTTTCCCTGTGGGCGGTGTTGTATTTCCAGCTGCTTTTCCGACCGCCGCGGTCGGAGTTTTGTCATCACCGCACACGTCGGGCGGTTTCATTTTCACCGCTACCGCCGCGGTCGGTCTCTAGTGGCGGTCGATCCTAATTTGTCTGCCGGTTGCACCGCCTCCATGGCGGGCGGTTGTTTCCCGCATCCATGGCGGGCGGGGTGGTTTTCCGCCCGCTATCCTAATGGGGCCCTTAGACTTTTCTATGTCACCTCCAAAGGTTTGTGCAATTTCAGCAAACTTCTCATGTAGGCTTTTTGCTTTCCTTTCTAATATTTTTGCACATAAAAATAAATTTTTCATACCGATATTTACCTAGTCTCTCTGGGCTAATAGTACCTAAAATAATTCCTTCCAAATCTCCTGATGTAGGTGTCACTCTATTCTCAATCTTCAATAACCTTTTGGGAACTATATATATACCTCGTTTTTGGGTTTCAACTGATCTTTCTGAAATACTAAATAATGGCGCTGATTATTCTCCTGTAACTACACTCACATTTGCTCCACTATTTACAATCAATCCCTGATTAACTTAATTTATTTTCCTGTAGACTGTAGAAACTCCACTCATATTTCTATCTGGTATCGTTTAAGCATACACTCGAGAAACTCCTTGTCCACCATTATAGAATTAAACAAATGGAACAATTCTCACTGCGACTGATAAAGCATCTGGGTTCATTGGCATTACCATCCTCGGCAACTCCTCTCTAACTGAATTTTGATTCTGTCTTATGGGTAATTTTCATCTGGGTTCATTGGCATTACCATCCTCGGCAACTCCTCTCTAACTGAATTTTGATTCTGTCTTATGGGTAATTTCTCTTGAGATACATCTACTTGAGTTAGTGGAGCACTTGGTAATGAATTTGTCTCCACTCTGTTCAGTTCCTCTTATTATGGCGGAGGTTTTTTCATTAACAATTCATTTAAAAATTCATCATCTATGTCATCATTTTCTTCAACTAATTCAGTATTTCTACATTTCTGTTCATCGACATTTTTCTTTTTCTCCTTACATTTTTCTCCCACATTAGTCTCAGCTACCATAATTGGAAACATCCTTGCTCCTTCTGCAATGTCTCTTCTCCACATTTTCTTTTGGGCATCCCATTTTGTTTCTGAATATCTACTCCCAGTATTCGTGTATCTAGTCTGATACCTTTCTCTTTCTCCTTTGTATGCTTCATGTTCCCATTCTTCAAGAGCTTCGTACTGCATAGGTCTAGGATTAGATCTCAAATTATTCATATGTCTCCTTAAATTCTACAAAATTCTAGGATTAAAAGTCCCAGTCTCTGGAAATGCTAGATCACCCTCCTGTAAATGTAGTCCAATTTTTCATGTACACGCATGATAAATAACCCTTTTCTAATGGCATGAATGAAGTGGGAGTTCCATCAGGAGCTATAGGAATTCCTTCTCTAATGAGTATTGGCTCATCTTTACTAATTAAAGTTTTTAACAACTTTAATAACTTCATAATTCCTTATGCTAACAGTAAAACTATGCAAGTAAAATCTTCAACAAGGCTTCTTCCATGTTATGATTCTCTTCTACCAATCAGAGTATATCATGCTGTCCAATCCCAGCACCACTCACAGCAGCCAACTTATACCAGCGTGGCACTTTCCTTGACGATATCTCAGTAACTGACCAATACCAGTGTGGCACTTTGTGACATCAGTTTAACTCCTGCCACTGGCCCTTTCTTTACAAAATCAGCGTTTACGTCTTTTCGATAGTCTTTCACAAAACAAAGCAACATAAAACAACTTGTCTGTCCTACTAAAAGAAAAATTGATAGAACATACACTCTGAGAATTCTTTTACTTCCAGCAAACTGTCGACCAGAGTGAGTTTACTCTCACTCGAGTGAAAACTCTTGGGACTTCTCCAGATGCGCTTTCTGAAGTGACCTAAATAAACCTCACTATTCACACATCGAGATTCCCTGTGCAAGTACCGACAATCCGACCATTGCTCAGCACTGCATCAACAGCAGACAACACAACTTAGTGTATGCTATACTAAGACTACCCTTAGGCTTATCTCGGGATCTTAGGCCAACGAGGGACCCATTACTTCCATTAATGTCAATAACCGACCACAACATAAAACATAAAGTTGCATAGTCAATAAGCGTCTGTCTCTTCATTACCTAGTATATTTAGTCTAACCTAACCATCCTATAACGCTACAAGAAATTGATCCAGAGGAAGATGTGTACATTTTATACTCCTTCACACATATTTCCAATAAGATGTCTGGAAACTTTATTTCGTCTAAGAGTTTGGGCCAATAGAAACTCTATAACCATTATAAGCATCTGGTTCTCTAACAGATCTTTGGAGAGCTAATAGGGTCTTAGATAATGAGAGTTGGATGCTATTACCTTCATGAGGACCTATAATGAAAGAAAAGCCTAAACAACCATAATAGTCACAGCATGCATCATTGTTAAATAATTCACTAATAAAGACAAACTGTATACTTTATCAAATCACTTTTATCTAAATCATCAAATTATGAGTGGTCAATACACCAAATACATTAGTAATGTCAATTCAATAATATTTCAGTATTACAGGCAAAATCACATTAACGAAATACAACTCATGACAAATACACCAAGGGGCCAGATGTAGGTGTCCAAATACCGGTCGGAAACGGCCGAAAATACTGATTGTCGGCCGTTTCCGACTGGTATTTGGACATTGGTATGTAGGGGTAGCAAAAACATACAGATTCGCTAAATTTACCGAATCGGTAATTTTACCGAATCAGTAAAATTACCGATCGTTAAAATTACCGAATCTGTAATTTCTTATGTAGGTAGCACTTTAAACAGTGCTACAGGGCCTTTAGAATTCGTTATTTACCACCTAATACCATTGGGTGGAAAATAACAAATTCCTGTGTACATGCACATCTGTGCATGTACACCTGTGCCATGTGACACACATACATGCCCTTAGGGCATGTATGTGTGCCACATGGCACACAAGCCAGAAACAGGGGTGTAACAGGGTGTCAAAGTGACACCCTGTCCCCCTTGTAAAATCGGTAATTTTACCGAATCGGTATTTACCGATTCGGTAATTGCCATTGGTTCCTATGGTATCAATGGCAATTACCGAATCGGTAAATAACGATTCGGTAATTACCGAATGTTACCGATTCAGTAAGTATTTAGGTAAAAATACCTACATAGCATTTACCGATTTGTAAGTACCAAATGCGTAAAATTCGGTATTTACGAATCAGTAAATGCCATTTACCTACATATGGCCCATAATCAATAACAAGTGTGAGAGTAGAGATAGAGAAACACAGAAAATAATACATTGCAATATCAGTATGCATTATAAGATTCATACGAACCTAGGATCAATGAACTAGTGCACAGCGTGCAATAGTCAGAAGTAGCTAACCCTTCACTCAAAAAGGTATAGCTTGAGTAACATCACCAGCTGATGAAGAGCACGGTAATCAGAATAGTTCTTGTTCAAAGAGAATCAGGTTCGGACTCACAACGTGTCACACCCAGTATTTCCAAGGATTATAGCCAGCCAGAGTAGCATGGAGAGAATATAGCAGCAAAAGCATCTCTTCGCATATAACAGTTACTACCAAATTCTTTTCCCATGGAAATAATTACACCCCAAGAGGTTCACAATCCATCCCTTATTGTTTCAATTTCACAGTTCTACATAATTACATTGGTTAAGTTCATGAGGTGACATTCTGCAAGCTATGTCATCTGGAATTTCAACAAGACAGTCCATTGTTAATATGAAAGATGTCATCACTCCACGGAAACAGGGAAGGAACTGGAAACTTCTTCATGTCCTCACACTCGCTTCCACATCAGCTTGCAACGTAGTCAACACAATTATTCATAGAAAGAAATACTACAACCGTAGAAAGGAAATTCTAGTGATGTGCTTAGCACAACTAAACAAATAAATCAGCATTTTGGAAATAACGAAGGACTAAGTACATTCTTTTTTGAGGCCTAGTTTAACAAAAGGAAAAAGTAACTCTAGCAGGGCTTGAGGCCTTCAAAGAAAAAAGCATAAAGTGTCATTTTTCTGAAGAATAAAAAACACACATTACGATTTAAGAAATAAAGAGAATATACATAAAGAAACGGAAATTAAGGATTCATAATTCTAATTAGATTAAAAAACGTAACCCAATTTCAAAATATGATTTATTACTTAAACAACCACTCTCTTGTTATAAAGAAGAAAACATAATCATGAAACACTTTATTATAAGCATTTTCATTATTAATGTTTATCAAAATTCTACTTATAAGTGTTGCTTTTATCAACCTCCTGTTAAAAAGAGGTTCAGACACTGGATGAATTGAAGTTGTAGTTTAATGATAAAACATCACCAACAGCTCTCAATGTCACAGCCAACTCCTCCAGGCTCCAAGGCTCAAGTGCTCATGGAATAACAAGGAGTAGAACAGAATGAGCCAGTAAAAGAATGTAACTATGCCATAAAATAAGTAGTAAGAAACAAGCATATGTACATTACAACACATCCCCATTACTAAAGAGAATGGAGAAAACAAAGAGAGAAATAAAAACAAAAACAAAAACAAATCATTGAACCATGAGGAACTCACTTGAAAAGGATAAAGGATAAAGTAATCTAAACATAGTCTCTGAAACGTGCAGGAGCTTGATGAGTTCTCTGAGGAAACCTTCTAAAAGGAACAGCACCATGAGCATCAGGAGGGAAGGAGGGAAAGGAAGAATCCAAATTGGAAGAGGTAGAAGGATCTCCAGGAGAGAACTTAACAAGCCTAGACATGCTCCATTTACAACCATTTTGCAAACTAACAACATTACTGTGAATCTTGGTAATTCTAAAAGGACCCATGAACTCAGAAGAACCTTTTTTAGAAAATCTTGTTTTTTTAACAAGGACCCATTCTCCCACACTCCACAACATAGGTTTGGTAGAATTCTTCAGATCATAACGCTCTTTGTACCTTTGTTGGTGAGAAAGAATCCTATCCCCCACACTCCCCCTATCCAAGGGAAGAGAAGATTGAAGAGGAAGCCAAGGGGGGTTCAATTTGGAAGAGGCTTGCCTACCTCGTAGCAAAAAAAATGGAGAAGACTTGGAAATGTAATTGATGGTGGTGCGATGTGCCCACCAAGTATCAAGCAAAACATCCTTGAGGGAACATTTCATTTCTATAGCTCTCTGCACACACCCTTTAACAACACGATTCATTCGTTCAGCAAGACCATTGGCTTGAGGTGCATAGAGTGCAGTTCTAAGATGGGATATACCATGGTCATTTAAGAAAAACTCCATATCGGTGGAAATAAACTGGACACCATTATCTGTAATGATGCATTTGGGAATGACTTCAGAAACAAATTCATCACGTAAGAAATCAATAACCGCCCTAGAAGTGACTGTGGCTACACACTTAGTGGAAACCCATTTTGAAGTATAGTCAACAAGAAGAATAACAAATCTTTCAGGGGGTGTTAGTAGATCAAAAGGTCCCATGATGTCCAAACCCAGTTTGGACCAAGGTTGGTTAGGAACAGACACAGGAGAAAGAGGGGCCTTACTCACAACCTTGGACTTATCATTAGTGGCACACTGATAACAATCCTTAACCACTAGCTCGACATCACTGTCCATATTAGGCCACCAATACCTTTCTCTAAGGCGAGATTTAGTAAAACTCCTACCCATGTGTCCATCATGAGCAAGATTGATAAGTTTTGAACGCATCACGGAAGGAGGGATCAACCTCTCACCACGCATAACAATTTCATCAACAATAGTAAGTTCATCTCTTATTGACCAAAAAGGTAGAAGGTCACAACTGATGTCTCTGCTGTTACAGGGCCAACCTTTAACCACCAAATCCTTGACCAAAGGTAAGACTAAATCATTAGACTGAGCAAGTACCCAATCATCCAGAGAAACAGCACTCTCACAAACCCAAGACACCTTGACAGTACCTAAATCTAAATGTTCATCCTGATTCTGTAAGGGTAAACGTGAGAGACAATCCGCAATCTTATTTAATGATCCAGGAACATATTGTACAACGAAATTAAATTCTTCTAACCCCTCACTCCAACGTTTGAGTCTAGGAGTTAATCTCTCACTCTCCATACAAGAGAACACCTGAATTAAGGGTTTGTGGTCCGATTTTACAATAAAAGGAATACCCCACAAATAAAACTTAAAGTGTTTAATAGCCCAAACCACAGCAAGAGCTTCTCTTTCTATACAAGAGTAATGTTGTTCAGCCTTTTTTAGGGCTCTGGAGGCAAATGCCACAACTCTTTCTCCACCAATGTCCACCTGAGAAAGAACTGCGCCCAAACCGGAAAGACACGCGTCAGTTGAAAGAATCGTCTTTTTCTTGGTATCAAAGTGACCCAAACTTGGTAACTGACTGATGGTCTTTTCTACAACAAGAAATGCACCATTGCAATCATCACTCCAATCAAAATGGACACCTTTTTTGAGAAGATTCCTAATAGGCTCCACAATAGAGGCAAAGTTCTTTATGAACTTGGAATAAAACTCAGCTAGGCCAAGAAACGACCTGACTTGGTCCTTATCAGAAGGGGTGGGAGCCTCAGCAATACTTTTGGCTAATTCCAATTTGGGTTGTATACCTTCACCAGAAATTACATGACCAAGATAGGTAACAGAAGTTACCCCTATCTTGCACTTGGCTTTGTTAACTGTTAAACCTTTATCAGCCAACCTGAAAAGAACTGCCTTCAAAACTTTTTCATGTTCCATATTGTCTTTGCCAAAAACCAAAATGTCATCTTGGAAAAATATGACATTAGGGACATCTCCTACAACCATTTTCATAATTCTCTGAAAGCAAGCCGCAGCGGATGCCAGCCCAAAAGGCATCCTAACAAAACGATAAGCTCCTAGAGGAGTAACAAAGGAGGTGAGGTGTTTGGAATCATGATGAAGTGGGACCTGGTGGTAAGCTGAGGACAAATCAAGAACAGAGAATATTTTAGCCCCTGCAACCATAGTAATGGACTCAGGGAAATTAGGTAGGGGTTGCCGATCTACCCAAATACATTTATTCAAACCCCTAAGGTCCACACACATGCGAATGTTCTTTCCTCCATCCTTGGGGGCCAAAACTACTGGGGCCAACCACTCTGAAGATTCAATTTCTTCAATAACATTCAATTCCATAAGTCTAGAAAGTTCTTGTTTAAGAGGAGCAAGCATCATGTTAGGAACTTTCCTAACCTTAAACACACATGGAACAGCATTTTTTTTTAAATAATTCGATGTTGAAAGTCTTTCAATAAACCCAATTTGTCAGAGAAAACATGTGGAAATTCATCAAAGAAAATGTTGGAGATAGAGATTTGATCAATAAGCATGACCTGGTCAGAGGGTTTGAGGGCATTAGGATTAAGAATAATTCTCAAATCTCTCTGGTGTCTCCAGCCTAAGAGATTGTCACCTCTGTAAGCAACATAAATTTTTCCCACAGTTTCGCGACCTTTGAAATGGATTCTCATAACAGTGTAGCCTGATACTTCAATATGAGAACCATTGTAACTAACAGCATTAATATCAGGTTTGAACAAGTCAACTTTAGGAAATGTTTTGTTCCAATTCTCATTTCCTATTAGGGTAAAGGGAGAACCAGAGTCAGCTAAGACAACAAAATCTTCCCCACCAATAATCACATTACACTCAGGCATGACAATAGGATCAGCATCAATGTTCCCATCACTTGTAACACTAGAAACAACAAATCTAGGAGAATCTGAGGGAGGCATGGAACATTCAATAGAGTGTACTTTGGTGGAGGATTTGCATACTCTGGCATAATGCCCTTTAATGCCACATTTGATACAAGTGGAAGATTTGGCATAGCAGTTGGGAAAGGATGAAGAATGATTAGGGCTGCCACATCTGTAACACTTGATCTTACTACGATCAAAAGCAGTTTTAGGCTTGGTGTTTTGCATAACTTTACAAATAGTATCTTCAGAGATGGAAGGTTGAGAAGAACTGAGAGGTTGAGCAACTTGATGAATACTACTGGAGGCGGAAGAACCATCAGGAGAGATTGTGTGCTCTTTCATCTCCTTAGCCCAACCAGAAGTATTCTCAATACCCTCAACAATGGCTAATGCTTCTCTGAGGGAGGGATTTTTAGACAAGAGTTTCTCTTGTACTCTGGGGTTATTTGTACACCTGACCAACTGGTCACGAATCAAGGAATCAGTGAGTTCTCCAAACTCACAAGTACGAGCCAATGTCTTTAAGGAAGCAACATATAAACCAACCTTTTCTTTAGGCTCTTGTACTCTTGCAAAGAACTTATGACGTTCTAAAACTACATTAATTCTAGGACCAAAATAATCCTCTAACATTTTTAAAGACATGTGAAAGACATCTGTGGGAGAATCACCAGAACCATCATTGATGGGTATTTCATCAATACTGTCATAAATATTACGACCTTCTACACCTAGATTGTGCAGCAAAATTGCTTGTTTTCTTACAGCAGAAAGTTTTTCACCACCTATGGCCAAAAGATAAGAATCAAAAAGATTTTTCCATCTTTTCCAAGGGAGAATAGGTTCACCCTTTTCACAAAGGAAGGCAGGGGGTTGGGTCATGGAAGAAGAAGAAGCCATTATGTGGTGAAACAACACAGAAGTAAGTAAATAAATAAAACTGCAAATATGTGTGTGTGTATCACAGAAGATACACAGTCAAAAACAAAAACAAAAAAAAACGTAGAACCTGAATACGCCGATGTATGAGGATCGAAAGTCGTTGTGAAAACAAGGCAAAGTCACAATGTGAAGATTTATACAGTCCGGCGAAGGCGCTGATCTTCGGTGAAAGCGCTGATGCTTGGTTACTAAGCAACCAGTCAAACGAAGATGGCGGCACGTATGCGCAATGACGTCACAGCGTTTAGACGTCGCGCAAGGGAAGGCGGGATCTCCAGGAGAAAGCAGAACTCGATGGTGAAGTTCTATGACGAGCGCGGCTCTTGCGCGAATGTCAGCACCACTCCAGCGTGTTGAGCAGATGGCCGAATGGAGAGAGAACGAGGCAAAACCTCGAGGCAATGACCGGAGCGCGCACAACGGCAGGTAAGACCGTTGGAAATCAGAAGTAAACAGGGCAGTAAATTCAATGGGAAACAAGCAAAATGGGGAAAAACAGTACAGCGAGTTACCTTGAAGGGAAAAACGTGGTGAATAAAAGGTAACAAGACAAAGTCAAATCAGCGCTTCACATAAGTTGAAAACCAAGAAAAGGAACGCTTCTTATTTGTGATGAAAAGTCAGAAAGTCTCAAATCCAGGGAGTCTTAAATCCAGAAAGTCTCAAATCCAGAGAGTCTTAAATCCAGAACAGGATAAAGTAAAATCCAAGTAAGATAAATCCATAGATCCAAAACGAATATGTTGAAAAGCCAAATCCAACGAAAATCCAAGAGAGTGGGTTCAGGGTTGAGTGGTGATGTGGCTTGCCCCTTCCAAGCTGCCAATCATCGCCAGTGTTAAAAAGAGGTTCAGACACTGGATGAGTTGAAGTTGTAGTTTAATGATAAAACATCACCAACAGCTCTCAATGTCACAGCCAACTCCTCCAGGTTCCAAGGCTCAAGTGCTCATGGAATAACAAGGAGTAGAACAGAATGAGCCAGTAAAAGAATGTAACTATGTCATAAAATAAGTAGTAAGAAACAAGCATATGTACATTACAACACCTCCTCTCTGATGTCATTCTAGTTCTTGTAAAAACTTCACATTTTCCATGCTTTCTGCATGTTAAACATTGCAACTTCTGTTTACTAAACGTGTTGTGTTTTTCTTGCACATTTTCACGTTGTGCTTTTGAAAGTTTTACATGTTAATACGTTTCACACTGTTAGTTATGTTTATTAATAACACACTTATGAGCAGAATTGATCAAACGTGATTATTCGCAAAAATCATGTTCCTTCACTGTCCACTTAAATATACAAAACCTAAGGAGAGGTGTCTGTAGTGTCACATTTAAAATGTAAAAGCCCTGATCATAAATGCTGAAGTGCTTTATTAAACGTAGTGTTTACAAGTGCTGGTATGTCTGTTTACAAGGTTAGCAGCTGTTCGCGCACTCGTTAGGACGCACGTCCGTTCTGCTGACCAGCGCCTCTGGTCTTGTACTGAAGGAAAAGCCGACCTGCTGACCTGACCCGAAAGCTATACTGAAAGTGTGGCGCCTTGCTGACAAGGTTGTCCCTGCTTGGCTACATGAACAGAAGCACTCTTCAGGTGGCTCAGTAAGGCTCCTTCCAAGACTGCGCATGCCTGCAGAGACATGCCAACAAGGGGCATACAAGCCTTGCTGAGAAGGGCTGGCATCGTCTCTTCAAATGCATAGCAACCCGCCTGAGGAGAGCTTGTGTTGTCGTCACAATGAAAGTAAAGCATCCCTGTCCACACGCACGTGTGCAGTCATGTGACCTGTATGCTAGCCCTGCTGAAAGAGTCAGTGCTATTGCATGAGTTATGTAGCCCTGTTGAGCTTGGGTCAGCCAGGCTACAAACTTGTGATGAGACCGTACGAAGGACACCCCTTCAGCAAATGCCTATGTCATGGTCGTCTCGCTAGAGCACCAGAGTCAAATTGTAGCTGAGCTGTGATGGACTCTGCACCACCCCTTTCGTGACGATCTCATACGGTTTACAATGTACAGGTGTCTTTGAAGGGTCGCTGGGGATAGGCCTGTGCCACCCATCACAAATCAGGCATGGGTCATGAAAGGTCTGTAACTCAATGACCCACAATGCAGTGCACGTTTCTGTTACTTTGCACCAGTCTGCGCTCTAGCAGGAAGGAGAGTGAAACACTGAGAGAACAGTTAATGTTCATTCCATACAGTCCTCGGGTTCCCAGTTGTAAATGCCAACATGTGCTGGTACTGCCCCTAAATGTAGGGCATTCCTTCGGAGGAGTGCCAGTGCCTTCCCACTAAGTCACTCGGTATGAGATGACCACCGAATTCCTATGTGTGCAATAAGTCCTTTTTGCCACGCATCGGAATTAAGAGACTTGCAACAATTATTGCATTCCCCGGATACATTTCGGAAGTTAAAACCTACCACCTAAACTGGGGTGAAGTGCCATTAAAAGTAAAGCTGCCTTTCTGTGCGTGCCCTATTAGAAATCACTCGCCATAAAATGACAGGGCGTCCTCTGGTGTGCCCGTCCATTAAAAATAACAGCAACCTTGCTGAGAAATGTTGGGTTTGTGCAATTATGCAAAAAAGCAAAGCAAACTCTGGTGTCTCCCTGTGCAATTTTCAGTGTTCCGTATTTGAGTGCCAATTGTGAATATCTATTTCCCAGTGCAAGGGTTTGTGTTTCATGCTGTCAATCAAAGTGCTCCTAAACATAGCATCAGTGCTTGTGTCACTCTGCCCTTGTGCAGCTTTGAGGCTTCCAATCTGCGACTCTTCCTGTAGCTGATATAGATTTGGAGTTACTATCAGCAAGGGTCTTTGTGTTCAAGCCCTCCATACGAGTGCTTGTGTTTTCAGTCTGTCTCCCATATCCCCTTCCATCTGGCTTCCTTTCCCTCACACTCCCCTACCGTGTAGTCTACGCCACTGCCACTGCACTCTACTATGCACCACTCTACTCAACGTCATTGCACTCTATACCACTGCACCGCAGGCCACTGCTCTCTTCGCTACTGTACTCAACACTGCAGCACTCAATGCCACTCTACTCAACTGCACTCTACACCCCTCTACGCTATGCCCCTGCACTGAATGTCACTCTTGTCTTCTCTGCACCACTCTACGCCACTGTACTCTATTCTAAACCACTGCACTACCAGCCACTGCACTCTACTCTGCACCACTCTTAACCACTGCAGTCTACTCTGCACCTCTGCACTTAACACCATTCTACTCTACTGCACTCTACGCCACTCTACACCACTGCACTCTATGCCGCACTGCTCTTATCAGCACCACTTTATGCCACTGCACCACTTTACACCTCTACAGCACTCAACTGTGCACCACTGCACTCTACACCACTCTACTCTGCACCACTCTACTCTAAGACCCTGCACTCTACTCCAGTCCACTTTTCTCTGCACTTCTTGATGCCTCTGCACTCCATGCAACTCTACTTTGCACAACTCTATGCCACTGCACTCTACACTGCACCACTGTACTCTACGTCCATCTAATCTACTCTACATCACTCTAATCTACTCTGCACCACTCTACTCTATGCCACTTCACTCTCAGTCACTCTAATCTACTCTATGCCACTGTATTTTGTGCCACTGCATTCTACACCACTACACTCTATGCTGTTCCACTCATCTCTATGCCACTACACTGTATTCTGCACAACTCTACACCGCTGTAGTCTACTCTGCAGCATTGTCATCTACACCACTGCTCTCTAAGTCACTCTAATATACTCTGCAACACTCTACTCTATGCCACAGCGCTCTGCACTACTCTATTATGTGCCAATGCACTCTACGCTGCACCACACTACACTGCACAACTGCACTCTACACCACTATACTCTGCACCATTGTACTCTATGCCACTGCACTCTACCCTACTGCACTCTATGTATGTCACTCTACTCTGCACCACTGTACTGCAGGCTGCTTTACTCTGCACCAGTTTGCACCACTGTAGTCTACCCCAGTGAACTGTACACTACTCTGCTCCACTGCACTCTATGTCACTACACTCTAAGCCTCTTCTCTCTAAGCCCTGCCACTCCAAACAATGCCACTCTATCCCATTCCACACAGTGTCACTCTACACCCCTCTACTCCAAGCCACTCTACTCTACTATACGCCAATCCATATCAATCTACGCCATACCAATCCACTCAATTGTAGTCCACCCCACTCCACTCTACATCACCCTACTCTATGCCAATCCACTCTATGCCGCTGCACTCTACCCCACTGTACCTAAGCCAGTCCACTCCACTCTACTCCACGTCAATCTACTCTATGAAACTCTACTCTATACTGCTCCACTGTACTCTATGTGACTCCAAGACATTCTATTCCATGCCACTCCACTCCACTCTACCCCACTCCTCTACTCTACTTTACAACACTTTGCTGTACAACATAGCGAAAAGACATTAACAAAGCCAATAGCTAGCTCTCTCATAGGTGAAGCCTACTGGCTTTGCCAACGCTTGTCAGTCTTTGGGATTCTTAGTCATCACTTCCACTTCTTTTCCTTAATTCTGCTATGGTGAATTGTGTCTCTCTGACCCCGAGACAACTTCTCACCTCTTCCGTGTTGTTAGTGGAGCCTTCCTGCTTCAGTTTCTGTATTTTATCTGTCCTTTGTCAGTGTTTCATGGTCTGTTTGTCCTTGTTCCGATGTGAATGTCTCTAATTATTTGCATTCATGTTTGTCTTACTCTTCTACATTGCCAGTGTTACTCTATCTTGGTGTTATTTTTTTGTGACACACTGTAGCAGTCTCAGTGTTTTCTTTCCTTTACCCACACATTTTTGTGACCCTATCGCAGTATCCTCCAGTACAGCAGAGATGTATTTTTCCGGGACAACGAGCGTACGAGTAATCAACAACAAGGTAGGTTCGTTTTTCTGTGGTTTCTACTTGCTCTTCATTTAGAAATACTCCTTTTGGGCCAGTCCTGTGTTTTATGTAATGCCATAAGTGGCTAGGGTTATGCCTAGACCAGGGTCCCTTGTGTGCTATGCCTGGATCCAAGCTATACATAACAGACGAGACCTAATAGGGCGTTGCCGGGCAGTCCCGGTTGACCTCTTCCCATGAGGGGCTGTACTTTATTTGCATAAAGTGGGCCTCTGTCTCTAGTGGCACGGTAGGTGGAAAACGATGAGTTGGAATGCTACCAAGGGTTATTTCAAGTGGTTTGGATTACTTGCAAGCAATTTGTCCATCAACTTTTGTGTGTTTTCTGAAAGTCCACTCAAACCATATTCGGAAGCTAGACATCACATTTATTTTCAAGTGCATATATTTTAAGTATAGCTGTTCTCTTTGTCTCCAAAGTCATAGTTGCAAAAAACACAGTTGATGGACAGAATGTAGAACAATGTCATACATTCACCCCAGTACAAGGATCTGGGCCTAAATCCATCGTTTTTTTGCACTCCACACCACCCTGGGTTAGACACTGGCTATATGCAAATCAGCTCTGACCCTGTGCCTCATGGGAACAGTCCAGTCCGAACTACCAAGCCATGTCTTTCCCAGACCGGAATCAAGCATCCAAGGACCGGTTTCTGGCTATCAGCCTTCATCAGCCTGAATAGCTTGACTCCAGTGGTGTGGAGAGCCTGGGACTCACGTCTGAGTATACCCAGCACACTCGGGGTGAAAATTGCAAAAAACACAGTTGATGGACAGAATGTAGAACAATGTCATACATTCACCCCAGTACAAGTATAGCCAGTGTCTAACCCAGGGTGGTGTGGAGTGCAAAAAAACGATGGATTTAGGCCCAGATCCTTGTACTGGGGTGAATGTATGACATTGTTCTACATTCTGTCCATCAACTGTGTTTTTTGCAATTTTCACCCCGAGTGTGCTGGGTATACTCAGACGTGAGTCCCAGGCTCTCCACACCACTGAAGTCAAGCTATCCAGGCTGATGAAGGCTGATAGCCAGAAACCGGTCCTTGGATGCTTGATTCCGGTCTGGGAAAGACATGGCTTGGTAGTTTGGACTGGACTGTTCCCATGAGGCACAGGGTCAGAGCTGATTTGCATATAGCCAGTGTCTAACCCAGGGTGGTGTGGAGTGCAAAAAAACGATGGATTTAGGCCCAGATCCTTGTACTGGGGTGAATGTATGACATTGTTCTACATTCTGTCCATCAACTGTGTTTTTTGCAATTTTCACCCAAAGTCATAGTGTCACAAAAAACATCTTCCTTGTGCTGTCCATTTCCCACTCCCTTCAGTGATATGTCAGTTCATCTCTTAAACTCAGCCCTCAGGCTTCGCAAGCAGTTTCTTGTGCACTGATAGTTATTTTTACTGTTTTATTTCACCGACCCACCACTGCTAAGCAGCTCACAAATTGACATTCTCCTTCCTGCTTTGGACCAGGAGGTCTGAATTCAATTTACAAATGTAGTCTTATTTGAGTAGATGAGTTTGTGCTCCGTTCCCAACGTTTACCTTGATAAAGGGGTTCTTCATAATAAAAAGCATGAACCTTTGCCTCCAGCCCAACTTGAACTCTGCATCTTTCATGAGGTGGAAACCGAACTGGCTGCGTACATATGGAAGGAAATCGTGGATGCCCACTTCTGAGCTTCAGAAGCATGAGGATTATTGAAGCCCCTCATCTAACTAACAGGTGTTCACTCGTAGACCCAGGTCCGATATCTCAATCATCAATGTTCTCTGCTCAGCAGCAGAGTACAATCTTACCAGACCTATTTCTGTTCACTAGGGATGCTGAACCTGTTAGTTCTGCACGATGTTTGCACTTGTGTCAAGTTTAGCTATTGAACGGGTCTCTCCCAAGCCTTTTGTTTTGGTTTGTCTTAATGTGGGCCCTGACAAGAGTTCCTCTAGACATATTACAGAATAAATATCTCCCTCTCAACTCCTGCTTGCTAGTCTCATTTGTCCACTCTGCCAAATCCCACCTTCAAATTACATACAATGTTCTCTTACACTCACCACATGCACTCCAGGCAATCCGCTGTCGACTCCCTTCACTTCAACAGGTCTTGGCTTTCTACAGGCATGGTTCCCCCTTGGCCTCAAAAAAACGTCCAATCAGCTTTCAGATATCTCTTTTTTGCTGCTGATCCTCTTAGTGAGTGTGGCTTCCTGTTTCCCCCCATCTGATCTCCCAGCACTCTTCAGTCATCTCTTAGCACCATAATACTCACGGAGTGGCCGAGTGCTCTGTTAATAGGTACATCAATGAATACACCACGTAGGTGCATGGTAGCCCCTTCCCGTTGGCTTCACTTCCCTCTCATAAGTGCAAACATCTAGAGAACACTCGACCTCAAGGCCAGCTTGTTTCACAAGAGAAACGCCTGACTACTCTTCACGTCTTTTTATTATTAATTATATTACCGACCTTACCTCCCCCTGACCTGTTTCCCTCATCCTTGATGTTCCTGTATAGTAAGTTACCTGTGAAGTTTATTAACAGCAAGCATTTTACAGAAACAGAATAAAACATTATTGTTAAACTAAAAACACAATATCAGAATTGTTGTTGGGAAATTATAGCCAGTGCTGTCTTTGTACTTGTCATTGAAGACCTCCAAATAAAACCCCCTTTCTATAATGATTGTTTTAATTACTGTGCAACTCTTCAAATAATACATATGAGAGTTTTAAATACATTTCAATCAATCAGGGTATTGTACGCGCGCTACTCATCTGTGGGGATTTTAAGGCGCTGAGGGGAAGGGGGGATACGCAGATCTGTTTAGTCGAAGAGCCAGGTCTTGAGAGTCTTCCTGAAGGTGTTCAGGGAGGGGGCGCACGTCTGATGTCTGCCGGTAGGTCGTGCCAGGTCTTGGCTGCAATGTGAGAGAACGTTCTTCCGCCTGCTCTGGCTCTGTGGATGCACGCTGGGCTTTCGGACAGTACGAGGTTGGAAGATCAGAAGTTTCTTTTGGGAAAGTGGAAGTTGATTCGTCGTTGAGGTGTTTGGGTCAGTTGTTGTGTAGGCATTTGCAGGTGTGGGTGAGGACTTTGAAGGTGACTCTATTCTCTATGGGGAGCCAGTGGAGTCTCCGTAGGTGTTGGCTGATGTGTTTGTGCCGGAGGATGCTGAGGATGAGTCTGGCTGCGGTGTTTTGTATTGTCTGGAGTTTGCAGAGTAGGGACTTGTTGATGCCGGCGTAGAGTGCGTTTCCATAGTCCAGTCTGCTGGTGATGAGTGCGTGGGTGACTGTCTTCATTAACTAAGGGGATATCCATTTGGAGGTCTTGCGACGGATGCAGAGGGTGTTGAAGCAGCTGGAGGTGACGGCGTTGACCTGTCAGTACATGGTGAGTGATGAGATGAGTACGATGCTGAGGTTTTTGGCGTGGTCTGAAGGGGTAAGTGGGCTTCCGAGGGCGGTGAGCTACCAGGTGTTTTTCCCATGCTGACCGGGTGGTTCAAAGGATGAGGACTTCTGTCTTCATGGCGTTGAGTTTGAGGTAGCTGTTGTTCATCCAGACTGTGACATCTGGCATTCCTTTCTGCAAGATGAGTTTTGCTCAGGTGGGGTCTCTGGTGAGGGAGAGGATGAGCTGGGTGGCGTTGGTGTAGGATACGATGTTGAGGCCATGTTGTCGGAAGATGGCTGCGAGGGGGGCCATGTAGATGTTGAAGAGGGTCGTGCTCAGTGATGACCCCTGTGGGTCTCTGCAGGTGATTTTCGTGGGGGCGGAGAGGAAGGGCGGTAGTCTGATCCTTTGGCTTCTTCTGTTGAAGAAACAATCGGATCCAGTCCAGGGCTGTTCTTTGTATGCCGGCGTCGTCGTGTAGTCTAGCGACTAGTGTGCAGTGAGAGACGGTGTCGAAGGCTGCTGACAGGTCAAGTAGGATGAGGGCTGTGGAGTGGCCTTGGTCCAGGAGGGATCTGTGGTGGCTTGTAGGGTGGTCTTGGTGCTGTCATCTGTGGCGGCTTGTAGGGCGGTCTTGGTGCTGTGGTTGCTTCGGAATCTGGATTTGTAAATGTAAATCCGTATTTGTAAAGCGCAAACTACTCACCCTTACAGGTCTCATGGCGCTGGGGGCCGTCGTGGAAATTAAGTGAGCTATTGCCCAGAGTCACATGGTGCTGAGCTGAGCTGCCACCGGAGCCGAGGATCGAACTGTGAACCCTGTGCTCCGAAGACAGCTGCCCTGGCCGCTGCACCACACTTCTCCACTCATTTGGACAGTTCTAGGATGGCATTCTTTTAGATGAAAAGTGTCAGTTCCCTTTTGACTGACATTTCTGACACAGAGTACTACATCTGTTTTAGGAACTGAAGGATGCACAGAGCATTTACATATGTGTAAAATTAAATATTAAAAGAGATATGTTCAAGTATTTAAATTGAAAACTGCAGAACCAAACAAATTGGCTGCAATTTGGTACGTCTCTTTGCCGCTCTGTGCCTCACTTTCCTGTACTGAAATAAGCGGGAGCAGGCGTGATTTAAGTTGCTAGAGCAAGCACTACAAATAAAAGCTTCACTCATGTTGGGGAAAATCAGAAAGGTCACCTACAAAACCGACTCCCTATTACACCACAAGCAGGCAGCTGTCCTCTCCATGTGCTCACCTAATAACATAAAGAACATTCAACTGGATCAAACATGGAGGCCTGAACCCTGTGTGCACTGGACCCTAGACTGTAGAAAGCATGGAATCATCGCCTGAGGGCAGAGGTTAACTACTGTGCATCTGGAAGGGCCTCAAAACTGAACTGTTCTGACTGATCATTCATTGAACGACTTTTACCTCAGAACTGCGACAAGGTCACAATGGGCCCATCATCTCCATCTGTACTCTAACACAACCCCGCCATCCGACGCACATTCTATTACACTTACAATGCTCCGGACCTTTTAAGGCAAGGGCAAAGTCGGTAATTGCTCAAGGCCCCTAACTTCAAATCCCACCCCCCCCGCAGAATGTGACCTTTGGCTCTAGCTCACTTCTGAGTATATTTCCATCTTAACCTTTAAAATATAATTCAGCATTGTTAGGCAGCATAGCACGTGAATTCGCAAAAAATGGATAATACAATTCAAAGTTGTTACAAATTGGAGCCTCCAAAATATTTCTTGCCACGGCCCCCACATTTCTTAATATGTCACTGCGTTAAACATATTTTTAAGAATAGGTTGTTTTACAAAAAATCTTTATTGTAGTTGATTTGCAGTCTGACCTACCTCATGCATATTAATGAGGAAGGTCACAGATTGCAACTCACAATGATTTGTTTCCATCACAGCCATAGTGGTCTGCTGGGTTCAGCAGATCACCATGACTGAGATTGCTTTTAAATAAATGGAAATAGAGCATGTTTTGCTTAAAGAAAAATGCGTAGTATTTAGAAGGAAAACAAAGTTTGAAACTTTTTCTTAAGAGTAGGCAGTGGTTCCACGGACACCTGCCTGCTCCTAAAAATATGTTTTTTGGGTTAATTCGGAAAGCTGAAGGGGCCCCGAAGGGACTCGTTACTGTTGGCAAATGGATTACCAATACCTTTCAGTTGTCTATAAAATATTGAATGTTTTGGGCCCGGATTTTGGTGGCAAAATGTGAATACATACCACAAGGAATCAACATTTTAAAGGGACTACGTAAACAAGCTCCTTCCAAATAACGGTTCAGTATGGTTTCAGGAACCCATTTAGTGATTCAGAATCCTGCAACCGAATCATTAAATGGTTTTAGTACATTGGAAACATAGATATTTCTGATCGCAAACCCTGCGATTGGAACTAGTCGATGCGTTTGTACATCTGCCCCCTGATGTTTTGTTTATTGACTTTTATAAAGTTCTGGCGTGCATCTTTAACCTGAATGACAGCATGTAATCCTGGGTTCAATGTGAACAAATATGCTGCGCTTCGAGGCAAAGATCATTATATGTAAACACCCTTAGCAATTAAAATAAAACAAATGTTACCATTTCATCTATGCTTTATATGGTACCTTAAAAAGGGAGTATCCAGTGCATGCACGTCACACACGGTAAAAGTAAGGGTGGGACATGAACAATGTACTTAAGCTTAGGGCACCAAAATAATATTGTGACGGCATGCACCGAGAACGGGCCAGGAAACCAATCATTGCCTGGAATGCAAACCAGTCCCCCCAGCATATGGCAGCCCGGCTGTGCTGAGGCTCTCACCCACCCAATGGTAAAGCGATCCTTCTTAAGGCGCCCAGACCTAGTAGGATGTGCCGAAAATACAAACAATTGATCCATTGACTAAGAAAGTAAAATATGCATTTCTAACAGGTCTCAGGCATTCTATAATACCAATATTAACAAATAGCATAAACCCTACTGTATCGTACTAGGAACATTGCAATAATGGTCACCCCGAGAAGATCAGAGCCTGTGTGAGGGTTTGAACATTTCCGGATCCAAGCTTTTGAAGACACCTCAACCACATATATACAGAGGCTTCAAGCCCATTATTTCGAGATCAGTTTGGGTGCCATAGAGGTGCCTCACCTGTGCAGTCACTGTTCGGTCAACTTGCTCACGTGTGCACATACGAGCGTTAGGTACATCCTCCAATGAAAAGAGTTATATTTCCTGTTAGACCTGACATCATTGGCTTGAGTGTCACCTCCATTTTTTTCTGTTTGCCTCCACTGTTTTACGATGTTTTTGCTGGTATATGCTTTGGGCACTGTGCCACTGCTGATCGGTGCCACAGTGCAAGTGCTCCCTATGTTAAATCACTGTATTGATTGAATTCCATGTTTGGCTTACTTGGTTTACTGTCAGTCCCTAGTCTAGTGCACGCGGAGTGCCGGGGCTTGTAAATACAAATGCCGCTCGTGGGCTTGCAGCACATGCTGTGCCACCCACAAGAGCGGCCTAGTAAAAGTATGTCTGAGGGTCTGCCATTGCCAGACCCACGTGCAGCCTAGGACTCTCACGCTGACTGCGCAAGTACACCTACTTGCCAGTCCCTAAACCTTCCCTTAACTTCACGTTAGTCACCCCTATGGTAGGCCCACGGGCAGGGTGCGTTGTAAGTATAAGGTAGGACAGGCCTGACCAAGTTGGCATGTCCTAATAGTGAATCACCGCCATATTCGCTTTTCACTATTGCGAGGTAACCTGCTCTCCATTAGTTAGAATGGGCTGCCAGGATTATTAATGCTATAATCCTAGCTGGCTCAGGGAGCATGGTGCAATGTCGAGTTTAGTATCCCTGAACTCGGGGTTTAATTACGCATCCGTTGGTGTGATTGGTTTTTGGACTCTGGGTTTGAAAATAGCACTTTTAGAAAGTGGCTATTTTCTTGTCTAACTATTTCTGGTTTCTGCTGGTTTGGTGTGTGTGTGACAGGAGCTGGGTGGCTCCAGAGGTCTGAATGAGTCAGTGTGGGATAAGTGGGACATTTGCGTTGAGAGTAGGGGGAGAGTAGTTGCTGATAGCCTGCCCTGCCTGATACAATGCTGGCTCCACCTCCTGCCAGGCGGCTGATGGCTCTGTGCCTGCCATGGACGATCATGGCCCCACCTCCTACCAGGAGGCCGATAGCTCTGCTCCTGCCAGTGACAATGCTGGCTCCACCTCCTGCTGGGCGTCTGAGGACCCAGCCCTGCTCAGTGAATAGGCCAGGTGCCTCTGCCTGGCTACACCCACAACAGACCCAGGATGTTGGGAAATTCCCCTGCATGGACAAAGGGATCAAAGCCAAAAAGGGGTATAAGAGAAGGACCCCTGAACCAAGATTTTAGATCACTTCTGACAAGGAACCCTGAAACCAAGGACAAGAAGCCTGCTGATCCAAGGACTTGCCTACCCCTTCTGCCAGTGTGCTGTTTGCTGGGGGGAATCCTGCATTGCTTCTTTATTTTTGCAAAGGAACCAAAAGAGAGGAACTGTGTGTGTACTCTCACGCTTTGCTAAGAAAATCTCCAAGGGCTGGAAGAGTGCCAGCCTCCTGTTGAAGTCACAGGGCTAAAGGACTTCATCTGCTAAAAGTGCTATTTGCTCGAACCTGTGAATCCAGCACCTCTGAAAGAACCAGCAATCTCGACGCCGACAGACGTCGCCGAATCCAGCTCGACATAGTGAGTAACGGCTCCAGTGTCCCGCTTCCTCGCCGCCGGCCGCCGGGCCCGATCGACGCCAGCAGCAACGCCAGTGAGTAGTGAGTTCGGCTCCAGCTCCAAGGGACCTCGGGTCTGCACCGCTGCTGATCGCATCGACTTCGTGCCCTCTCGACGCCGTGAGCGCTGCTCACTCTTGCAACAGCATCATCGACATCGACGACTACTGAGGCCTGATCGACACCGACGACGCGACGCCGGATTGCTCAACGCCGCTGATCATCGTGTGCTTCATCTTCCAAGGTACTGTGTTGTGGGGGTCCGTGTGACTCCGGGCTCGACGTAGCGCTCCTCGCGGTCGACGCCGAACCTTTGGATTAACTTTGCCTCGACGTCGTGTAACTCCCGTGTGGGTTACATTGCTGCCAAGAACTGTGTTTCCAGGAAGAAGAGTTGATTTTGATACGAAAGACTTTGTGCTAAAGAAGAAACTGCATTTGAACTATTATTTTCCCTTCCAAGAGTATTTATTAAGATTGTGTATATTTTTGTCGTTATTTGGTCTTGTACTAAGCCTTATATAAAAATCCTTATTTTTATAATACTACTGTGTCGTGTCCATTTGTAGTGTATTCACTTTATTACTATATGTGGTCATAAATGCTTAACACACAGCCTCTGAGATAAGCCTGTCTGCTCTGCCAAGCTACCAAGGGGGTGAGCAGGGGTTATCAAAGGGTGTGATCCCCTTGCCCTGACTAGAAAAGGTGTGTCCCTATTTGTAAGAAGTGCATACCTCTGCCAACTAGAGACAGCCGGTTCTAACATTGGTGGGTCAGCGGTGGGATTTGAACTTTGCATTTATGACCCATGTGCAGTGGTTAGTGTGCACTACATAGTGAAAGCAGACCATAGCGCAGCCACAATCTAATTTGGAAGGATCCTATTTTTGTTCTCCGCTTTTCTGAAGCTTGATTTTTTCAAACACTGCCAGTTTTGACCATGAGTGACACCGGAGTCACTACCCCTGTTGTTGTTGTGGAGGAATTCGATAGAAGCAAGATCGAGGATTACACGTTAAATCAGCTGAAATCCTTTTGCAAGCAGTTTAAAGTTCCTACCAAAGGCCTCAAGATTAAGGAAATCTATCTCAAAGCATTGAAGGCCTGGTTGGAGTCCAGAGATCCCACTGATCCGGTGGTGGTACCGCCAGTGGAAGGGGCTGAGGAGGTGCCAGTGAATGGAACCGTGTCCTCGCCCGGTAGCAGTGTTTCCTCCAAAGGTCGTTCCCCTGAAGAAAGAGAAGAAAGGGAGAAAGAGCGAGCATACAACATGGAAATGGCAAGGCTTAAGATAAATGGGCAGTTGGAGTTAGAAAATGCAAGAGGTAGGAGAGAAGCTGATTTGGAGACCAAAAGGTTGGATTTTGAAAGAGAGAAGTTAGCTTTGGAGCGTAATACCAAGTTGAGGGAGTTGGAGATCCAAGCTAAGAAGTTAGAATTGAATCCCTCTGGTGGCAGCATCCCATCTGTGCCTGCAGAAAGTAGTTTTTATTTTCCCAAAGATGTGATAAAAGATTATCATAGGAATGAAGATATTGGTCAATGGTTTAAAGCATATGAGTTAGCATTGTTGGCCCACCGGGTCCCTGAGAAGGATTAGGGAGCGGGGTTGTGGGGTCGCTTTGTGAATGAGGGGAGAGATACCCTGTTAGACATGCCTGTTGAGGATAGGATGTCGTATGCTCATATGAAAGATGCTTTAATGTTGCGGTATGGCCTAACCCCGAGAAGTACAGACAAGCTTTTAGAGAATGTAAGAAGTTGCCTGGTACGACGTGGGTTGAATATGTGTCTTATTTTTGCAGAGCCATGGATGGTTGGGTAAAGGGCAGCAAAGTGGAAAGTTATGACGCTCTTTATGATTTGTTTGCTTGGGAGCATTTGTCTAATAACTGTTTTCCAGAGCTGCACCAGCACCTTATTGATAGCAAGATATCTAACCCTAGAAAACTTGCTGAGGAGGCGGACCGCCGGGTCAGTACCAGGGTCCACAAGAGTCCAGTGGGAGACTCAGCCAAAGGTGGGCAGGGTCCCCAGCAGAAGAATGGGGGGGACCAGGGCAAACAGAAGGAGTCCCAGAAAGGACCCCAAAGTAATCCCCAAGGGAACCAAGGGAAGGGTTCCCAGCCTCCCCCTGAGAAGAAGCCAGGGGCCCGACAGGTAAACCTGTTCATAGGGGCCCGATGACCTGCTACGTTTGTGGGCAGGTGGGACACCGGTATTATGACCCCCAGTGTCCCATGAAGAATTCTAATGCACCACCGCGTGCACCCCCCGTCAGTTGGCGAGTGTAGCCCTGGGAGGGGAGGAGATGGTTGTCCCTGGTGGGAGGGGTCCCGCAGAAATGTCCCTGGTCTCACTAGGAGACATGGAAATGGTCCCTCCACCCCCTCTGCCTAGTAACATTAAGAAATATAGGCAGTGGGTGACCATTAATGGCCATAGAGTGGAAGCTCTCAGAGACACCGGAGCGAGTGTGACAGCTGTCAAGTGTCACTTGGTGTCCAGAGAGCAGGTGGTTCCCCACGCATTCTACCCCGTGATAGCTGCTGACAACTCCCAGAAAGAGTGTGAGGTAGCTCAAGTTTCCTTTGAATGGGGGGGAGTTTCAGGTACTCTTCAAGTTGCTGTAAGGCCCGCCATGCCTGTTGATTGTCTCCTGGGCAATGATTTAGAAGACACCCCTTGGGCTAAGGTGGAGAGGGAGACACATCTGAAAATGTTGGGTGTGCCAGAGTGGGTGTGTGCAACCACTCGATCGATGACAGCTAGTAAGGGTGTCGATGGGGTCCCGGAGCCTGAAAAAATGGCCCAGGACCCAGCTGTGAAGAGAAGAGGCAGGAGGCGCGGGAAACCGGCCCCTGTAGTTCCCATGGTCCAGGAGAAGGTAGACCCTGAGGGGGATGCCCTGGAGCCCACAGGGGAACAAGTTGCTGAACTGGGAGACCAGCCCGAGCTGACCCACTGGCAGCAGGATGGTGGTCCCTCCAGGGAGGAATTCTGTGCGGAACAGAAAGTGTGCCCTTCTCTTGTGGGTATGAGGCAGCAGGCCTCAGCCCAAACCTCAGGTGATCAATCAGGGTCACATTTTGTTTACTGGGAGAACGACCTCCTGTATAGCGAGCCTAAGGCTGCTGAGCCTGGGTCAGCCCGTGTGCTGGTGGTACCCCAGCGCTTCAGAGCCTTCCTACTGGGTTTGGCACATGACGTTCCGTTAGCTGGACATCTGGGGCAGGACAAGACCTATGACAGGCTTGTCACCCATTTCTATTGGCCTCAGATGCGAAGGGATGTAGACATCCATTGTAAGACTTGTCACACTTGCCAGGCAAGTGGGAAAAGCGGAAGGAAGCAGAAGGCTCCCCTCCAACCTTTTCCAGTGGTCAGTACCCCCTTTGACCGGGTGAGGATTGACATTGTTGGGCCCCTGGACCCCAAGACAGCCCTGGGCAACAGGTTTATCCTGGTCTTGGTGGACCATGCCACACGGTACCCGGAAGCCATCCCTCTCCGAACAGTGACGGCCCCCGTGGTGGGACGGGGGCTGATGGGTGTTTTCTCCCGAATGGGGTTCCCCAGAGAGGTGGTGTCAGACCGGGGCACCAACTTCATTTCCAACTATATGAAGTCTCTGTGGAAGGAGTGTGGGGTAACCTACAAGTTCACCACTCCTTACCACCCTCAAGGAAATGGGCTGGTTGAGAGATTCAACCGGACCCTTAAAGGCATGATCATAGGTCTTGAGGAACCAATGAGGCGGAAATGGGACGTCCTCTTGCCATGCCTGTTGTTTGCTTACCGAGAGGTGCCGCAAAAGTCTCTAGGGTTCAGCCCCTTTGAGCTTTTGTATGGTCACCCGGTAAGAGGACCTTTGAGTCTGGTCAAAGAAGGCTGGGAGCAATCTCCCAGGAAACCTCCACAGGATGTATACAGTTACATGCTGGCCTTTAGGAACCAGACTCGGCGCTTCAGAGATCTTGCTCAGGCAAATCTGGAGGCCAGCCAGGAGGAGATGAAGCGTTGGTACGACCGGAATGCCACTCTGGTTGAGCTTCAGCCTGGTCAGGAAGTTTGGGTCATGTCCCCTGTGGAACCTTGTGCGCTCAAGGACAGGTGGGCTGGACCGTTTAAGGTTGTGGAGAAGAAGAGCGATGTCACCTACTTGGTGGACTTGAAATCTCCCAGGAACCCCTTGAGGGTCCTGCATGTCAACCCTTTGAAGCCCCACTTAGAAAGGTCCAAAGTGGGCATGCTCCTAGCTACAGATGCTGGAATGGAGGAGGAGAGTGAGCCTCTTCCTGACCTCCTGTGTGCTAAAGAGCAAGATGGGTCAGTGGATGGTGTTGTCCTCTCTGACACACTGACCCTTGAGCAGAAGCAGGATTGTCGCCAACTGTTGGGACAATTCCCTGATCTGTTTTCCTTGGTTCCGGGTGTCACTCATTGGTGTGTCCATGATGTTGACACCGGAGACAGCCCTCCTGTGAAGCACAAGGCTTACAGGGTGACTGACAAGGTCAGAGCGTACATTAAGGAGGTGGTCTCCAAAATGTTTGCCTTAGGGGTGGTTGAGTCCTCTAGCAGTCCTTGGGCCAGCCCAGTGGTCTTGGTCCCGAAGGCTGCAGCGCCTGGTGCTTCACCAGAACTTCGGTTCTGTGTGGATTACCGAGGACTCAATTCAGTCACCAAGACTGACGCGCACCCCATCCCCAGAGCTGATGAGCTCATAGATCGGTTGGGGGCTGCACGGTACCTTAGCACGTTTGATCTAACGTTTGGGTACTGGCAGATCGCCTTAACTGATGGGGCAAAAGAGAGGTCAGCATTCTCCACACCAGATGGGCTATACCAGTTCCGGGTGATGCCCTTTGGGATGAAGAATGCCCCTGCCACCTTCCAGAGGTTGGTCAACCAGGTCTTGGCTGGACTGGAGGATTTCAGTGCCGCCTACCTGGACGACATCGCAGTGTTCAGCGCCAGCTGGGAGGAACACTTGCGCCACCTCCAGGAAGTGTTGTTGGCCCTGCGCAGAGCAGGCCTCACAATCAAAGCCAGTAAGTGCCAGATTGGGCAGGGTTCTGTGGTGTACTTGGGGCACCAAGTAGGGAGCGGCAAGGTTGCCCCCCTGCAACCCAAGATTGAAACCATCCTGGCTTGGGCACCGCCCAAAACCCAAACGCAGTTGAGAGCCTTCTTAGGACTCACGGGTTACTACAGGAGGTTTGTCAAGGATTACGGTAACATTGTGCACCCCTTGACTTCGCTGACTTCCAGGAAGCAGCCACGAAATGTGATCTGGACTGATGCCTGTCAAACGGCCTTTGACACCCTGAAAACTGCAATGTGCACAGCACCTATACTCCAGGCACCCGACTTTTCTAAAGAATTTATTGTCCAGACGGACGCTTCAGAGCATGGCGTGGGGATTGTTCTAGCTCAGATGAATGAAGAGGGCCGAGACTTGCCTGTAGCCTTCATCAGCCGGAGGTTACTTCCCAGGGAAACGAGGTGGAGTGCGATAGAGCGCGGAGCATTTGCTGTGGTCTGGGCGCTGAAGAAGCTAAGACCCTACCTGTTTGGGACTCACTTCCGGGTTCAGACAGACCACAGGCCCCTCAGATGGTTGATGCAGATGAGGGGTGAGAATCCAAAACTGTTGAGGTGGTCCATTTCCCTACAGGGGATGGACTTTACGGTGGAACACCGCCCTGGTACAGATCACGCCAATGCTGATGGTCTGTCCCGATTTTTCCGCCTTAGTGATGAGGACTCCCTAGGTCAAGAGTAGTTCTCCCCACATTTCAGCTGGAGGGGACACGTGTTAGACCTGACATCATTGGCTTGAGTCTCTCCTCCATTTTTTTCTGTTTGCCTCCACTGTTTTACGATGTTTTTGCTGGTATATGCTTTGGGCACTGTGCCACTGCTGATCAGTGCCACAGTGCAAGTGCTCCCTATGTTAAATTACTGTATTGATTGAATTCCATGTTTGGCTTATTTGGTTTACTGTCAGTCCCTAGTCTAGTGCACCCGGGGTGCCGGGGCTTGTAAATACAAATGCCGCTCGTGGGCTTGCAGCACATGTTGTGCCACCCACAAGAGCGGCCTAGTAAAAGTATGTCTGAGGGTCTGCCATTGCCAGACCCACGTGCAGCCTAGGACTGTCAAGCTGACTGCGCAAGTACACCTACTTGCCAGTCCCTAAAGCTTCCCTTAACTTCACGTTAGTCACCCCTATGGTAGGCCCACGGGCAGGGTGCGTTGTAAGTATAAGGTAGGACAGGCCTGACCAAGTTGGCATGTCCTAATAGTGAATCACCGCCATATTCGTTTTTCACTATTACGAGGTAACCTGCTCTCCATTAGTTAGAATGGGCTGCCAGGATTATTAATGCTATAATCCTAGCTGGCTCGGGGAGCATGGTGCAATGTCGAGTTTGGTATCCCTGAACTCTGGGTTTAACTACGCATCCGTTGGTGTGGATGGTTTTTGGACTCTGGGTTTGAAAATAGCACTTTTAGAAAGTGGCTATTTTCTTGTCTAACTATTTCTGGTTTCTGCTGGTTTGGTGTGTGTGTGACAGGAGCTGGGTGGCTCCAGAGGTCTGAATGTGTCAGTGTGGGATGAGTGGGACATTTGCGTTGAGAGTAGGGGGAGAGTAGTTGCTGATAGCCTGCCCTGCCTGATACAATGCTGTCTCCACCTCCTGCCAGGCGATTGATGGCTCTGTGCCTGCCATGGACGATCATGGCCCCACCTCCTACCAGGAGGCCGATAGCTCTGCTCCTGCCAGTGACAATGCTGGCTCCACCTCCTGCTGGGCGTCTGAGGACCCAGCCCTGCTCAGTGAATAGGCCAGGTGCCTCTGCCTGGCTACACCCACAACAGACCCAGGATGTTGGGAAATTCCCCTGCATGGACAAAGGGATCAAAGCCAAAAAGGGGTATAAGAGAAGGACCCCTGAACCAAGAATTTAGATCACTTCTGACAAGGAACCCTGAAACCAAGGACAAGAAGCCTGCTGATCCAAGGACTTGCCTACCCCTTCTGCCAGTGTGCTGTTTGCTCGGGGGAATCCTGCATTGCTTCTTTATTTTTGCCAAGGAACTAGGAGAGAGGAACTGTGTGTGTACTCTCACGCTTTGCTAAGAAAATCTCCAAGGGCTGGAAGAGTGCCAGCCTCCTGTTGAAGTCACAGGGCTAAAGGACTTCATCTGCTAAAAGTGCTATTTGCTGGAACCTGTGAATCCAGCACCTCTGAAAGAACCAGCAATCTCGACGCCGACGGACGTCGCCAAATCCAGCTCGACATAGTGAGTAACGGCTCCAGTGTCCCGCTTCCTCGACGCCGGCCGCCGGGCCCGATCGACGCCAGCAGCAACGCCAGTGAGTAGTGAGTTCGGCTCGAGCTCCAAGGGACCTCGGGTCTGCACCGCTGCTGATCGCATCGACTTCATGCCCTCTTGACGCCGTGAGCACTGCTCCCTCTTGCAACAGCATCATCGACATCGACGACTACTGAGGCCTGATCGACACCGACGACGCGACGCCGGATTGCTCGACGCCGCTGATCATCGTGTGCTTCATCTTCCAAGGTACTGTGTTGTGGGGTCCGTGTGACTCCGGGCTCGACGTAGCGCTCCTCGCGGTCGACGCCGAACCTTTGGATTAACTTTGCCTCGACGTCGTGTAACTCCCGTGTGGGTTACATTGCTGCCAAGAACTGTGTTTCCAGGAAAAAGAGTTGATTTTGATACGAAAGACTTTGTTCTAAAGAAGAAACTGCATTTGAACTATTATTTTCCCTTCCAAGAGTATTTATTAAGATTGTGTATATTTTTGTCGTTATTTGGTCTTGTACTAAGCCTTATATAACAATCCTTATTTTTATAATACTACTGTGTCGTGTCCATTTGTAGTGTATTCACTTTATTACTCTATGTGGTCATAAATGCTTAACACACAGCCTCTGAGATAAGCCTGTCTGCTCTGCCAAGCTACCAAGGGGGTGAGCAAGGGTTATCAAAGGGTGTGATCCCCTTGCCCTGACTAGAAAAGGTGTGTCCCTATTTGTCAGAAGTGCATACCTCTGCCAACTAGAGACAGCCGGTTCTAACATTTCCCTTTCCAAAACTCTGATTTTAGAACTCTCATAAGCTATGAGATTAAAATATTGTAGTTGTACCACAAATAGAAATATCCACTCCTGACTCATACACTGTGAAACTGGGCATGCTGTAAGCTTTGAAGGTGCATGGGGTGTAGAGATTACAAAAGGGCGTGACTGCTCTGCCAGTAAAATTCCTGTGTGCCTTGTGGGTACTACTAGATGGCATACAAAGACAAGCACCACAACACTGAAGGGATTAAAACGGGCCCCTTCAGGCTCATCGGTGTCCCACCACCTCAATCCCTCCTTGCGCCTTGTGCTTGTGACCACACGTACACTAGGAACACCCATCATGGTAGACTGGATTACATCTATGTTCAACAGGTCTCTGGTGGATCCCGCCAATTCTCAGCCAGAGTTGAGCTCTTCATCATTCATTCCTATAATCTAAAACCTAAGGTTCTGTGGGAACTGAGAAACCAGGTCCAGATAATATTCTGCGGGAGTATCACACATCTCTCACCCAGGTCAATCATCCTAATAGGGAGTTGGGAGTAGACAGTGGGGGGTGGGTAATGGTGTTAGAGCAGGGTTTGAGAGTAGTGATTGATGAGAGAGAGAGAGAGAAAGACAAGGTAGATATTAGTGAAAGAGAATTAAGCATGTGTGCGAATATGGACAGAAAGGTGAGAAATAAATGAGGAAAATGTGACTGAGATGGAAAAGAATAGAGGCAGAGTGTGACACCAGAGTGAGAGATGTATGAACAACACCACAGCAATAGTGCTAAGGCAAACTTTATGTTACGTTATGTTGAGGGTATTTTTGAAGTGCACAGCTCACCATGGAGAGCATCATGGAGCTGAGAAAGTAGGGGTCATGTCAGCTGTGACAGGGACTTCTCCAGGTGAAGAGCCATGTTTTCCATTTTTGCAGAGCTCAAGTACTGAGGAGGCAGCTCAAACATGTAGGGACAGGTCGTTCCAGGCTTTGGGCCATGGTAGGAGAAAGCACAACAGTCGACTCGGGTTCTTTGAATGTGGGCAATGTGTGCGAGCAGAACTAGTGTCTGGTGTGTGTTGATTAGTGAACGCGGGGGCCAGGGGAGGTCTTTGTCGGGCAGGTTAGCAGCACGCCGCATCCCGTAGAGGGGTGCGAAGACCCCAATGATGAAGCATGACACCAAGGGTCCTTTTGGTGTGTAAGGGGTATTTAAAGAACACTATGTGCTCCCCACCATCATAGGGACTGCTCTAATAACACCTTGCTGTAGATTCTTTTTTGTTTAACCATATATGTAAAGGGAGAACGAATCCACTATTTCTCTTCTCTCCCCTATTGTTATATTTGGTGTTGCACATGTGACAGATGTACTTGCCAGCTATGTTTTGGAATTGTAAAAGGTCGTCTAGTCAATTTTGAAATTATGCTTCACATGGAACATCAAATATAAACCCTTCACATACTGACATCGTTTGTCATTTTATATATCATCTTCCCTGGCGTGGTTGAAGCAAGGAAACCCCAAAGTGAGTAGATGGAGGAGTAAAGCATAAAGCTCATGGTGAGGGTTTGCCAACTTCAGGGGTTCAACAAGAGGGATATCATGCAGGAGTCTTTGTTTAGGCATGTGCTAATCGTTAATGTATGGCTTGGAGACAAAACAAGGGAAAGACTCCAATCATGGTGCCCTAAGTGGACAAAAGCTCTGCATACTCCTCTGTACTGCTAGTTTTACCATCAATCTTTCTTTGATAAAGCACCAGGCATCTTTTCAGGTAAAGGAACATGCGCCCTGCACAGGCTGTGGGTGCAGGCGTTGCAGGCTGGAGAGGAGCTAGAGAAGCCCTTCAAGAGCGGTGCAGCAGGGTTATGGGCGTGTACATACTTTCCCACATGCATGGGTCTACTCACAGATCTCCTTTTGACTATATCAGTCAAATCCTGCAGAAGTGCCTTATACTGTCGATGCTCACAATAACAAGAATACATTTCATTTCTCTCACAGCAGTATTTAGCCATTTTAAAGATGTATTGCAGGGCCAAAAACTGAAAACATATTCCTCAACCATTTGAATTCTACCTTAGATGACAGAAAATACCGCATTAATAAAGATACCCATCACCGCCACGATTTCTGCTGCACAATGGAGATTACCGAGACGTCATTACATCTTCAAGGAAAAACGTATGTATTAAATGTTTGGTGCTGTTATTGCACAAAAAGCTGTGGCATTAAACACAAGTTTTTAAGGAACCTTGAAATATGGAAAATATTTCATGGTTAGGTGTGAAATGCAGATTTTGTCGCCCCTGTGCAAAGGTTTTACATTGTTCAGGCTACTAGGATTAAACAGCTTGGCGGACCAACATTATCGAAATTATATGACATAAAATGCAAATGATGGGCCACTTTGTCTGGCAGTATTATTTTCATCTGTGCGCTGGAAATAACACTTTGAATGAAATCTACATATGTAGCAACTTCCGATGCTCGCCGGTCTGGTGGACGCACTCTGCGGAGGGCTCATGTCTCCTGGGAATGCATTGGCAAAGACAAAAGATCTGGCTTTAATGTGCTACTGCAGGAAAGAACAGGCATAGACATATGCCTTTCCCATGCATTATTGCATTAAATCCAGACCAATTGGCCTTCCAAACATGTATTCTAATACTGTCCCTGCCCACAGTGGGTAAAATTGTACCCAATCAATACTGTTTCGTATTAGTCCCCTTCCCGAAGTTCGGGTCTAGTTGCGCCCCTATATAATAGGCTTGGCTCACTATTACACTGGAGTTGAGCCACTAGGATGAGAGGTATTAACCACAACATACCACGGCCATCACTATTCACATGCATGGGCTACCATAATATCAAGAAGGACCAATATAATAAAGTACCTTCATTATACGTGTGATTGGCCACTATATTCCAGGGCTGCAATTATGTCAAATAGGGTTAGAACATGCTTCGGCCATTATTATTCCTTGGGCAGGCCAACACGGTGTCAACGAGGTGTGTCAAAATATATAATTGCCACATTACACCAGGGCCACCCCTGTCACAACGAAGGCCAGAATATGCCAGGGCTAAAATTATGCCACTGGTAGCCACCATTTTGTGAAGAGAGCAACTATTGTACCAAAGATTGGTCACAATATGTCAGTTTCACCTTTGTCTTATGTGGGGGCCACAACAAGCCAGGGTCAACATGATGCTCTACTCCGTTCGAACCCCACTTGGAAGCAGCCAACACTACCCATGAAGAAGCCATAAACACAGACACACCCAGGCAAACACATACAATTAATTAATGCCCGCACACATACAGACAGGCTCACTCACATACACATTTACACAAGCAGACACCACAATCTCCATCAGCACCTAAACCAACCTCAATTGTCTAAAACTCGAGCGGCGGTAGTGACCAATGCTTAGCAGTCTCACGATGGCTTTCACCTCTTTGTTGCTCAGTCTGTAGTTGTTTGAGGGCTTTGCAGTGCTAGATATTCTCAGAATGTATATGAGGATGAAAAGCAGCATCCAGCCGCTCTCTGTCTCCTGAGCCCACGGGTGGAGAAGCACCGATACCAAGAGGGTAGGAATGGACAGGGGACCGGAAGTGTTTGTTGCAGACCCCACAAAAGACAAAAAGCAGTGAAGGCAGCAACACAAGCAGGCAGCAATGCTCACTTTGCATTCATTATTGTCATAATAAGAACTTGCCTTCTGCTTTCACTGGATAAGCATATGACTCTATCGATGAAAAGAGAAGGTGGAGGTCAGGGCGATGGTCTTAGCTATATAAGAAACGAGAGTGAAACACTTTCTCTATGTGAGTCTTAGCAAAACTGGCACTTTGGGAACGGCATGGCTTACTTACAGAGAAACACTGTGCATGCCAGTCTGGAGCTAAATTTAAGGTATCCCATTCTAGAGAGTAGGTAGCTTTAGGGTGGGGGCGATACAGAGCACAAGAGAGACAGAAAGAGAGAGAGTGATGGATTTGTGCTACACTTCTACTGCTACACAGGGCAGATGGAAAACAGCAGACTAGCTTGCAAATATATTCCTCCATTCACACTCCAGGGCTGGTAGGGCTCTGACCCTAATGGCCAAATGGACAAGCCATGACTGATCTCCCTCACCTACGATACATACCACTTATCTGATAACAATATATAATGCCATTTCTCATGTTTCCACTGCTCACTAACTCTGACTGCGCAAAGCCTTTGCCTCTTTAAGTGACATGAGTTGACCACAATGGCCACTCTCCTCATTATCATCCATACACCCACATTCTTCTTCCACCATCACTTTCTGCTCACCCCTGTACTGTTTCCTACCCTCATGCCTATATTCCTGTTCTCTACTGCACCCTTCTATCCCTGGGTGGCATGTACCTCTCCAAAGGGCTCATAGCGCCAACTGCGGGTATCTGGCGCTCTGGACATGGTTAAAGTCACAAGTTCAGGCCAACTGTGATGGCGTGCAGGAGGGTACGGGAGAAGACTCAGCCCGCTGGAAGTTGTACTTTCTGTCCTTGGGGTGGGGCTGCATGTTGCTATGATTAGAGGCTCTGTGTCATGCTACAAATCTGGTGTAGCCACTGGTCAGGAGCTGCTCAGTCCTACAATGCAAAGTTTTGCAACTGATGTTGTGTAGCTGTATATCAGGAGCTGTGTGGTGAGTCGCTCAGCTTTGGATCCAGTGAAACAAAAGCAGTCTGACTCCAGCCATGGAACCAGGACCTTAAGGATAGCACTTGGGAGTCCGGTCAGCTGGAAAACAGGAAAGGCTTCTGGAAGTTTGTTGTGACTCTGTAGCTCAAGGAGATCAGCCAGCTGAATCTTGGAATCACACAGAGGGTCTAATAGGTCCAAACTTCCTTTAGCAGCCTTTCTTCTGAATTTTCTCTGGTCCAGGAGTGTCCTGAATTCTAGTTCAGGGAATGCCACTTTTATACTCGGTGTCATCAGGTGGATGGGGGATCCCCTTTGTCTAATCCTAAAACTGGTTCTGGTTAGTTTAGCCATTACCAGCCAGGTGATCATGGATACTGACAGAAAGCCACATTTGGCTTAGGCAGGAAAATGCGAACGTTATAACAGTGGCATCTCGAAGTAGTAATTTAAAAACCAACTTCAACATTAAAGAGGATTTTAAATGGCAATTAAAATGAGCAGAATAAGTATTTCTCTAGCTGCTACCAAATTCAATTGAGCACTTAATAAATGTAATAATATGAAAAAGTGTTAGTCTATGGGAGGCTTGCCTTTCCACAGTGAAAAAATACTTAGGAGATTTTTCACTGCAAGGACATGGAAATCTTTAACATTACATGCCCTACTTTTTAAATACCGTACTCTGCTTTATGAGCATTTAGAGCCTACCTTAGAGATCACTTATAAGTATTAATGGGGGAGGTTTTAGGCATGGTAAATGGTTTATTTGCCAGGTGTTAGACCTGGCTTTTTCAGCCAGTTTATCTCCAGACTTTTTGGCTTCCTGTTTTTGACCCTGTTTTGGTTGGTTTTATGACTCTGGGCACTTTACCACTGCTGATCAGTGCTAAAGTGCATATGCTCTCCGTGTAAATTGTGTTTATGGATTGGTGTTTCCATGATTGGCTTATTTGACTTACTACTAAGTCCCTAGTACAATGCACTGTGTGTTCCCAGGGCCAGTAAATCAAATGCTGCTAGTGGGCCTGCAGCACTGATTGTGCTGCCCACACAAGCAGCATGTGGGCAGGGTGCAGTGTATCTTAAAGGTAGGACATACCCTGATGTGTGTAACATGTCCTGATAGTGAACTACAGTGAATTTCGTTTCTAACTATTGAAAGGCTACCTGTCCTATGGGATAGAGTGGGAGTTATTCATAACATCTTATAAGTATACATTTCCATAGGGACGAGATTGAAAGATGGAGTTTAGTATGCCTGAACTCAGCCTATAAAAAGGCATCTTTTAAGAAAGATGATTTGTATATTGTGTTTATGTGTTTGAAAATACCACTTTAACCCCTCCCCTGCTGGTGACAGAACCAATCCGCCATCAGCCGCGGTCGTGCTGTGCTGATGACGGAGCGGTTCCGTCACGGCCCGCTCGGAACGCCTGCGCGGCGCGGATTCCGCGCCTTTGCTGAACGTTTTATTGAGCGGGCGGGCCGTGACGGAACCGCTCCGTCATGAGCACAGCACAACCGCGGCTGGTGACGGAGCGGTTCCGTCACCAGCATGCGCCCGCCGCGCGGCCGCCCCGCCCCCTTAGCACTGCGGCGGAATAGCCGTCGCAGTGAAGGGGTTAAGGAAGTAGGTATTTTTTTGCTTAGCCCTCCTGTGTGCCTCTGCTGTTCTGTGAAGTGACTATCTGGATTTGGAGTGACAGGGGCTGGGGATGTGCAATCTCTGTAGACAGCCACTGGGGAACGGGTTGAGGTGTGTCCTGCCTCTCCTGCATGAGTCAGGACTGGACTGAATAGACCTGGGCTGCATTTAGAGTAGGGGGCGGAGATTTCCTTTCACCTGAATGGGCTTGGCCTGCCTTACACAATGCTGTCTCCACCTCCTGCCGGGAAGCTGGACCAGAGAGGACAAAACTAGTGTTGACTGAGGACAGAGCTGCTCTGCTACCAGAAAACAAAGGAAAATGCTATATCAATATTGGGGATCAGACCCCAGAACTTTAGATTACTTATAGACTCAGGAGGAACCTCTGCCAAGGAAAAAAGCTGGGAAAGCTGAAGGAGAAGAACTATATAACACAGAACGTTAGGAAGGGTCCAAGGGGAAAATATATTTAGAGACCACAAAACAGTGTACACCCCCAGTTAACGACTAGTAATACAACAAAAGACTGGTGGTGGTCTATATTCAATATTGAAGACTTGAGCAAAGTGACAGAAGAAAGAGCCTTTGTGTCAAAACCTTCTATGTGTGTAAATGAAAGGAAATGAATCTCATCAGCCCACCCATATGGCGGAGCCTCGTCATCTGGGATTATGATAGGTCAAGGTATAGATAAGGAAACACACCTGTTGATATAGTGTGTGTTTAACCAATTCACCAAGACCTCCAGTGATGGATCCGACCTAGCGTGTCGTGTGTGGGTATGATGGTGTGGAAAAATTAAATTGAAGTGAAAAAGAAGTGTAAATAGAAAAACAGAATGTGCTACTTAAAATTGGCTACCATGATGTAAGGAGAAACTTTAATGGAATAGATCATGGTGTCAAGATTAAAAAGAAGTATATGACAGTCTGAAATAATGACTGCCTAAACTAGATGGTTCGGTGGTCAACATGTTTCTGCCATGCAGGGGCGTCTCCCCTACCAGGCTTTCATCAGGACCTTGGAAAACACACTACTGCAATAATGTACAAAAATCAAAAGTAAATTTTGTTACCAAATAATACCGGATACTATACCGTCCGCCAGATACTTTCTGCGTCGGTGTATCCAGAATGTCTAAAGGATTCTTTCCTAAGAAAATTCAAAACACACAGATATTTAACAACTATGTCTGACACATGCAAAACGTGCTTACTGTCAAAAGAATGGAGTTTTCTTTAAATTGCTTCTAAGTCAACCTTCACAAAGATAGTAAGAAAAAGAAGTTTATGAAATGTTATTTTTACTCACCCAATTATTCTTGGGAGTAAACCTCACCTCTCCTGGCCACTGCTCAGGAAATGGAGGCCCCGCTCTGCAGTAATGGAAAGTGGTTGTTTTCTGAGTATGTAGGTTATCCTATCAAAGTGAAACCCACCAAGTAAATATCCAATACATGTGCTCTCTTAAAAGAGCACTCAAAAAAACCTTGGTATATAGTTACTTTTAATTGAGACAAGCTGAGGAATCATGGGCTATCATTAAATGTGGGACAGAAATGTAATATATCAAATATATCAAAAACTCAGAGCTCTGGTGTGTCCAAAAAGACTGCTCTTGTTAATGTATCTACATCAAAAGTATGTGACCTAAACTGAAAATGACACAAGGATTGAAAAATCACAGCTTTGGAAGTTGCCAGGATAACTATAGCTTAGCTCCCCTCTGGCATCCCCTTTTTCTAAACTCATTCTTAAAGAAAAACGGAGTAGTTAATATTGTAAAAACCTTCTTTTTTCCGTTTCACTGGACAGAAATGTAATATATCAAATATATCAAAAACTCAGAGCTCTGGTGTGTCCAAAAAGACTGCTCTTGTTAATGTATCTACATCAAAAGTATGTGACCTAAACTGAAAATGACACAAGGATTGAAAAATCACAGCTTTGGAAGTTGCCAGGATAACTATAGCTTAGCTCCCCTCTGGCATCCCCTTTTTCTAAACTCATTCTTAAAGAAAAACGGAGTAGTTAATATTGTAAAAACCTTCTTAAGTAAGGCGGAATTACATTTAGAAAATGCACCCGAATGGAGCAACAAGATACGCTCTGCCGCACCTTACCTGTCCGTCGGTACCTCTGGCTTCGTCCTGAGCCAAGGGGGAGGTACCGACGTGACGGTGCTTAGTTGTTAATAACGCGTCTCTTGGCTAATCGTAAAAGTCGTCGTCGGTCATCTGACCGGCGGAACTAGTTGGAAGCGGCTAGAAAGAAGGCTTGAGAACTATCGCTTTATGACCAACTAGCGGATTGGTGCAACTTGCAAAAAGGGGACTGCTGATTGGTCCTCACACGACCAATACTAATCTTTTCGCGAAATTCCGTGCACAGTTGCTGATACCGCGTCTCTTGGCTAAACATGAATCCGTCGTCTGTCATCTGACCGGCGGACCTAGTTGGAAACGGCTCAAAACAGGCTTAGAAATTGTCGTTTTCTAACCGACTAGCGGATTGGGCAATTCATGAAAGGGAACTGCTGATTGGTCCTCTCGCGGCCAATACTAGTCGTATCACAAAACGTGGAAAAGCACACCCCCGCTGAATTCGCCGGAGTGGCTTATGTTAATCCTGTGTGTAAACAGATATTCCTTGAAGACATATCAATCGATCGCTCAGAGGACCACTAGCTATGGTACTATAACAATGATAAAAAACGAGCATAAATAATGCCCGAAATATAGGTCTCATTCTGCGAACCATCGTTATTGATTGATTAGGACCGCAGCCAATAAAATGGTGCAAAACAGGGTCAGGTGAGACCCAGCCAATGACGAAGTGATTGCAAGATAAACCACCTCTATTATTTGTCGAATTATCGGAAAAGTTCAGTGAAACGGAAAAAAGTATAGGTTTTTTTCAGGAAAGAGTGGAAAAACAACACGAACCCATGGGTTTGTCCTAGTATTCCACTCACTTAACTCAATGCAAAGAACTCAGTGCAAAAATTAGAGCCAGAAAACGGGAGGCCCCCATATACTCTCACACGTCTCTCTTCAGAAAAGGGGTTGTATGCAACTGCAGAAGACAAACCGTGGACTTATTGTAGGGCAATTGGGAGGTCTAGCTCTTATGTAACGCTCCTGTGCGGTAGAGCCATCTTATATGTCATTGCCACATCTCACTGCACATACATTAATACAGCCAGTGGTATAGCTCTTTCGTAGCGTTCCTGTCCGGGAGAGACATCTTATATGGCAAAGATTCGTCTCACTACATATATATTGATACGGCCAGTGAAGATTTGACTAAAACCATAAGGCGAGTGGTGATGTACCTAAAGTGTTAAACAGAGGAGCTCAGAAAAGTAAATGAGCTCATAGAAATAAAGTAAGCCCAGCCACTTATATACATGTCTCTATTAAATCTCTTAGTATTCGAGAGAAAAGGAGGAAATACCCTATTTTATGATAGAGAGATGTGGAAAATTACACCAAAGTCCGAGAAGACCTCAGTTTAGCCGTAAAACATATGTGTGGAATCTCCATGTGCAAGGTATCCCCAAAAGGTCTATATTCAGGGAAAATGCCCAGTATATGCAGCCATAGTGGACAGGCTGCTTTACAAAAGAGTATCTCAAACGAGGCAATGTGATCCTTAGGAAGAGCGTTAGCCCGATTTGAAGTTTTAAACAGGCAATGTTCTCATTTCAAACAGATGGACGACCTAAGGGGTAGTCCTTAGATAGATACCCAAGGGATGTCATCATTTAAACATTCGGTGTCACTCTTCAATCGGTAAATCCATTTTTGTTCTCTCAATAACAGGAACCTTGAAACATCTCATACGTGGGGCTGCACAAAGGGTTTATCTAAAACTGTCCACCTGATCTGCTCTGGGGTATGTTTGATTTGAAGAAAGTGGTTGGTAAGTCTGGTTGCTTGTTTGTTGCACCAAATGGTGCTCTTGTGCTCATTTATACGTAATTTAATCTTTCTGGTCGTCATCCCTGCGTATCGCAAGGCACATGGACATGTGATGAGGTATATCAACTTCTCACTATTACAGTTAGAGTGACTCTTCAGGGTCCATGGTCTCGAAGTACTGATGTCTATGGTAAGGGTCTTAGTCGTTTGAGGACAGGCGGTGCATTGTCCGCAAGGGAAATGACCTTGTACTGGAGGTAGGTTCCTTAAGAGTGTTGACGGATGTCATCTCGTTTCCTTTGCTTCTTGGCCTCGTATGGACCAGGCTATCTGTCAGATTGGAGCCCCTCTTAAAAGAAAATAACGGTGTCTGAATCACAGAACCTGCAGTATTGAGGATCTTCCAATTCTTCTTCACTGTTTTCTGCAATTTGTTAGATAATGTGCAGAATGTCGTCACAAAAGTCAATCTTTCAAGTGATGGTTTTGAGACAGGGGGACTCAACAAAGCTTCCCGGTTGTTATTCATAGCACGCTTTTGTGCTCTTTTATTCATGTGTTTGGGGTAAATGCGGTCTTGCAGTTTTGATGCCAGATCTCTGGAGAAAAATTCAAAATCACTTTTGGTGGAACAATTCCTGCGGACTCTTAAAAATTGTCCAACAGGCAAATTATCCCGTAGGGACTTCGGGTGATGGCTAACGTAAGACAGCAAAGAGTTTCGGGCCATCGGTTTACGGTACATCTTACTCCCGAGACATCCATTAACAGGGAAGATGGTGATGTCCAAGAACACAAGCTCTTGTGGGCTGTACTCGACAGTGAACCTCAAAAATGGATTTCGATCATTAAGCCATTTATGAAAATTTGTGATAGTGTCTGGTGTCCCATGCCAAACGACAAAAATGTCGTCGATATAACGAAGTACTGCCTGTTAGACCTGATATCATTGACGTGAGCCTCCCTTCCATTTTTTACTGATTGCCTCCTCTGTTTTTAAAATGTTTTGCTGGTTAGATGCTTTGGGCACTGTGCCACTGCTATTCAGTGCCACAGTGCAAGTGCTCCCTATGTTAAATTGATGCATTGATTAGTGACTCCATGGTTGTGTTATTTGATTTACTTGTCAGACCCTAGTACAGTGCACCATGTGTGCCCAGGGTTTATAGATCAAATTCTGCTGGTAGGCTTGCTGCACTGGTTGTGCCACCCACAGAAGCACCTTGTAAAGTATGTCTCAGGCCTGCCATTGCAGAGCCTGTTTGCAGTTTAGTACTGCCATGTCGACTTGGTAAGTGCACCCACTTGCCAATCCCCAAAACTTCAATTTTCTTCTTTTCTGACACCTCTAGGGTAGGCCCATGGGCAGGGTGCATTGTAAGTATAAGGTAGGACATGCCCTGATGTGTGTGGCATGTCCTAATAGTGAATTACAGCCATTTTCATTTTCTTCACTATTGCAAGGCAACCTGTTCCCCATAGACCAGCATGGGCAGTTTGATGATAAAATCTTATAATCCTAACTGACTCAGAGAACTAGGTAGACATTTGAGTTTAGTATGCCTGAACTCAGAATGATAAAATACATCTTTTAGTGAAGTTGGTTTTAACATTTTGTGTTTGAAAATAACACTTTTAGAAAGTATGTATTTTCTTGCCTAACTATCCAAGCCTACCTCTGCTAGGCTGTGTATCCCTTGTCTGGAGTTTGAGTTACTGGGGCTGGGGATTCCAAGAGACAGGGTGAGTCAGCACAAGGGTGAATAGAGAGATCTGCATGTAGATGGGTGGGAAGAGTTGACCTGGGACCTGAATAAGGCTGCGCCTTCCCTCCACAATGCTGGCTCCACCTCCTGTGGTGTGTCTGATGTGAAAGGAAAGAAGGAGTCTTGTCAACAAAGTGCTCCAGGACTGACCAGAACTGGTTTGACTAGGCAAAGGCCCCTCTGCCTTCTGAGGACAAAGGATTTTGCAGTATAAATATGGGGACCCAGACTCCAAGACTTTAGATCACTTTTGGGAACAAGACAAACATTTTGCCAAGGAGAAGAACCAAGGAAGCTACAGGAGTTTTGACTGCTCCTCTGCCGGTGTGCTGTTTGCTGGGTTGGCCTGCAGTGGTCTCTTCATTGCCAAGGAAAGGAGAAGGAATTTTTAAAGAACTTTCATCATCTTGCAGAATATTACTCCAAGGGCTTGATTTGAGCTTGCCTCCTGACCAAAGTCTCAGGGATACCAGACTTCTCCCCCTCCTGTTTGCCTGCATCTGGAACTTGCTGTTTTAGTGCTACATAGGGAATCTGCAATACTGACGCTGGCGAGCGACGCCGTAATCTGCACCGAAGGTGTGAGCGCTGCTCCGACTTGCAACGTAGACCCGACGCCAGCAGCCGTGCCACATTGATGCCAGCGAACGGCATCGTACACCTGCCATAGCCGTGAGCGCTGCTCCGACTTGTGACGCCGGTCCAACGCCTGCTGCTGTGCCGCATTGACTTCGAAGCCAACATCATCGCGGAGCTGATCGTCGACGTGGGTGGTCAGGAATCCATCGAAATCGTGATATCGTACAGAACCGTGGTTTTGGCACCATCATGATGTCACCTCCTCTCCGGTCAGGAACCGAAGCCGCCCCTGCCTTCGCAAGCATTCAGGTCCCGACGCATCTTCTCCCCCGAAGCAAGGAACCAATGCCGCAACGTGCCAATGATGCCGCATCTCCCCGACGCCGTGAGCTGTCTTTGTTTTCGCTTTTCCAAGGTACCGTTCTTTGTGGGTCTGTTTTGACTCCAGGCCCGACGCCGCACACCTCATGGTCGGCGCCGTACTTTGGGATTTCTTTGACCTTGGCGTCGTGATAGCTCCAGTTGGGGTCATCTGTTGCTAAAGACTATTTTTAAGTGAATAACCTAATTTTGAACTATTTCTACCATCCTGAAGAATTATTATTGATTACAGTATTGTGGATTTATGTTGTTTGTGGTCTTGTGTTAAGTTTATATAAAGAATACTTATTTTTTATAAAACCTGTGTTTTGTCCATCTGTAGTGTTTTCACAGTATTGCTGTATGTGTTCACAAATGCTTAACAGACTGCCTCTGAGATGAGCCTGTCTGCTTGTGCCAAGCTACCAAGGGGGTGAGCAGGGTTTATCCAGTAGTGTAATCCCCTTTCCCTGACTTAGAAGCAAGGGTCCCTATTTGGTCAAAGGAGCATACCATTGCCAACTAGAGACTCCCAGTTCTAACACTGCCCCTTTGCTGTGTGCTGTCTGGGGTTGGACTGTATTGGCAGTTTCTGCCAAGGAGAGGACCAAGACTTTGCTGTGTGCTGTGCATCCTGCTTGAAGAAGATCTTCAAGGGTTTGAAGTAGAGTTTGCCTCCTGTTCTAAAGTCTCAGGGCCACAAAGGACTCACCCCCAGCTCCCCTGAACTTCCTTGCTGGAAGTTCTGATCTGCCAAGAGGTGCCTGTTGCTGAGTTGGGCCTCTGGAGATTGTTCCTGCTGTTGTGAGCTAGAAAAAAGACATAGCTACGAGAGGCGCAATGCATTCAAACCCGTTTCTGACGCATCACCGCTGTGCAGGAAGAATTTCCACGCATCACCATCATGCCACTGAAGAAACCGATGCAGCGCCTGCCTGCAGCTGGAGAAATCGATGCACACCAAATCCCGTCCACGAAGTCCAAGATCACTGCACTGATTCTGACGCGGCTGCAAAACCAACGCATAGTGGGACTGCAGCTGGGGAGATCAACGCAGCAGCGTTACCGCCATATCGCGAACCGCCACATCACTGATTCCCACACATTGCACTGGAGCACCAAGTCTACAAGAGTGCCGGGGCTGCAGTAGGAAACTGACGCATCACCTCTCCTCATAGTAAGAAACTGACATATCACCTCCCCTTTAGCAAGGAACGGATTCATCTCCTTCCCTGTGTGGCAGCAAGGAACCGACGCATCACCTCCCCTCGAGTCAGGAACCGATGCATCACCTTCCCTCGGTGTTAGGAACTGTTGCATCACCTTCCCTGCGGCTGCTTTTGTTTATGATTGTGACACATTCAACATACTTTGTGATGAAAGTGTTTCATCTATAGTTTGCCATTGGACAGAACTGTATCTGCCTTTTAAGGATTACATTTTGATTACTGTATTATGGGTTTTGTTGGTTTGGTCTTTTTGGTTTAGATAAAGATTACTTATTTTTCTAAACTGGTGTGGTGTCCATTTGTAGTGTTTTCACTGTATTACTGTATGTGTGCACACATGCTTTACACACTGCTTCTGAGATAAGCCTGTCTACTCATTCCAAGCTACCAAGGGGGTGAGCAGAGGTTATTTTAGAAGTGTTTCCCCCTAACTCTGATTAGGAAGAATGGTCCCTACTTGGACAAAGCAGCAAACCATTGCCAACTAGAGATCCCCATTTCTAACACCAGGTCAAAATGGCTGTTTAACACGGCACAGACAAGCTGCAATAGCAGAGATGAGACATGTTTTACAGTGCTACTTTAGTGAATGAGTGCTGCAGCCAACTAGCAGCTTTTAATGTACACACCCTGGGTACATGTAGTACCATATACTAGGGACTTACAAGTAAGTTAAAAATACCAATTGGGTTTATGACAAGTGTATTTTGTTGGGAAGGGAGAGCACAAGCACTTTTCCACTGGTCCTGTGCACACGTTAAGGGTAATGGGTTTTTATGTCAAAACTCCAAGCATGTGCGATTGCAGGTTAGATTGGTAAATACAAAGGTATAACGGTGCAGAACAGGTCAGGGGAACAAACCCAGAACAAAACAGCCCCTGTATAGGCAAGGCCACAAGTCCCGTACCCCAACAATATAAACCATGCTCCTGTGCACACGTTAAGGGTAATGGGTTTTTATGTCAAAACCCCACAGTTAGATACAGTCCATTGGAAGAGTATATTAAAAGAGTCAAGATCCAGTGGTGCATGAAGAGTGATTTATAGTTCAGTTTTGATCAGTACATTAGAAATAAAATAAGCCAACACCTGTTTCGTCACATCGTGTGAAGATATGACTCTTCAGGGCTTAGGTTCTCTTTTATGAGTAGTGGGGACGCAGGTCCAGCGGGATAGCGACTGGGCTGTGTTGTATGGCTGAAGCGGGAAAACGTGACGGCTGACACTCTAGTTCTGCAAACACAGCCATATCTACTTATGTAAGTTAGATATGGCTGCATCTGCCTACCTAAGCTCAACATAACAAAGCTCCTCACTGAGGGTTTGGGTAATTCCCTTCCTCCCTCATTAACATTGATCTATTCAGGAACTGCTGCTTCAATCATCTAATGGCAGCCTTGCCAAGAGCTCTGGGACTTAAGAATAAGTCAAGACAGCCAAGTGAATCCATTTGAGTCTTAATGTAGCGGATCCAGGGGATATCAAGCCCTTTATCTAAAGACCCGCAGTCCTGGATGATCAGCTGATTCAAGTTAGGTGACGGTTGCGCCCAAATTCTCAGCCAGCATAGTAGTTGGGCAACTGCGATCTGATCTGAGATAAAACCAGCACCTAAGTCCTCATGAAGGTTAAAAATTGGAGTAGAGGCCGGGAGCGACAGCAACCTACGAAAAAAATGATTTTCAGCTGCCTGTATGTCACCGGTCTCAGTGTAACCCCATACGTCACTCCCATAGGTCACCATTGGGAGGCACTTGGCATTATAAATCTTCATGAGGGCCGGGAGTGGTTTAGAACCTATTCTTTTTGCGAACCCTAATATTGCTCCAGTGACCCTGGCAAGAGTTTTCTTTTTATGTACACGCTGTGTCACCCATGAACGTCTTTCATCAAAAAGGACGCCTAAGTATGGGAAGGTGGGCACTTTCGTGAGTTCCAACCCCTTACAATAAAATTTGACCTTCCTTGCCCTAGCTGTACCAATCGACATTAAATGTGATTTTTTGAGATTTGTAATTACATCTAGGGAGTGCATAAAATCAATAAAACAGTCTAAAAGAGATTGCAACCCCGCGACGTCCTTGCTACCAGAACCACATAATCTGAATATATAGTAATGCCAGGATCATTGTTGAGCCTGCATTTGGGGCATCCTTGCAGGAAGAAATCAGGGTGTCCCCAAGTTTATTAATATAAAGTGTGAACAGCAGGGGTGCCAAAATAGACCCCTGGCGCACCCCTCTCTTGACGTCTCATGCATCTGTTAGGCTGTCGACCTCGTTATAACGAACCACAACCGTAGTATTTTCGTGAATGGCCGCCAAAAAGGAAATCAAAGCCGGCTCCAGCCTGTTGCTATCAAGGAAAGCCCAAAGTTTTTGCCTATTTACAAGATCGAAAGCAGTGGATAGATCCATAAATGCCAAATGGATGTCCCACGCTTTCGACCGTATACTTCCCTATTATTAGGTGAAGATTAAGACATTGACCCATCGTGCCCTTTCCCTGCCTAAATCCATACTGAAGATCAGAGATGATGCCATTTTTATCTAGCCAATCTGTTAACCGGGCAAGTACGACCTTCCCCATTATCTTGGCAGCAGAATCCAAGAGTGAGATCGGTCTATAACAGGCCGGATCCTCTCTTGAACCCTTTTTAAACATTGGGATGATTACCGCCTTAGCCCAGGAAGGGGGAAGCCAACTTGTGTAGCAGCGTTATAAACAAAAGTTAAAATCTTAGCCCATACAATAGGATCTGCCCTGTAAAGATCGGCCGGAACACCATCTGGGCCCAGTGTCTTACCCCTTGGAGTTGACATAATTGCCTCAGTGACTTCCCCTTCCCCTTCTGAGAACAGAACATTTGAGGCATGGATGGTTACCTCTTGCCAACTAGACAGCCCCTGGATCACATCAGAGTATATACCCCCAACGTGTTCGACCCACCTTTCCGGAGAGATAAGCCAATCTGTAACAGAATTAGTTAAGTCATCAAACTTTGGACTATTAACCACTCTCCAGAATCTGGTGCTACTAGTCAAAACGCTCACTTGGCTGAGTTCATCCCATGCCATTTCTCTTAACTACATCTTTTTAGATTTAACTGCAGTTTTATAGGCCCTCCTGAGTTGTTTAACCCTATTAACATCCCTTGGGGTCTCCTTCAACTCCCCCATGAGAGCCGTGTGCGCACTGGCACACGCTTGGTCAAACCATTGTTTATATTTCTTAGGCCTCGTTTTACAGTGGAGCTTTAAATTGGCCGCTACCTGTCTCGTAATGCGATCGAAAGCACCTAAAATTATTGACGGGTCCAAAACCTCATCCAAACATACTCCAAAATCCTCCTTGCAAGTCTTGTATAGGTTTTCAAGAAAACTTTCCGGAGTAATTACCTCCCATCTTGACCTCCGTGCTTGATCTTTTGGAGCGATATTGGAATTGGATATGTGTGCCAGGGATTTAACTTTCTCCATGGCCAAGATGTTAATTGCCAAGGTCCATGGGTTGTGATCACTCAGGCAGCTATCAGTTACACAAAGGGTACTTAGTAGGCCCATCAGTGGACCGGAGACAAAACTAAAATCAATGATACTTTGATGGCCTTGACCAGTATGTGTAGGAATAGGGGACAACGTATCTAACTGTACAGGGCAGAACAGGTTATACACAGATAAAAAAAACTCTCTAGAAAGGCCTCAGACTTTGTATGTTGAAAATGAGTTAGCCCCTGTGGGCCATACTCCTCGTCCAGGCTTAACAAACAATTGGTACGACAAACATAAATATTAAAATCACCAAGAATTATTAAATGGTAGGGGACGTCATCCTTGGCCTCATAATCATCCAAAAAGGTAGCAAGTGATCTTAAATGCTCCAAATCATCATTTCTTGTGTACGAGTTATAGAAATTAACCACTAAAAAGCTTGGCAAGTTTTCACCTGTTAATTCAACTGTAAAATATTTGGTGTGCTTATATCTATTGGCTTCGCTTTATACAATAATTTAAGGATAATCAATAACAAAAGCCCCCCTCTCGATCTCCCCATAGTTGAAGGTACCGCGTCTTTGCTAAAGGTAGAATACCCATCCAAAAAATAGGGTTCATTTCTGTCCCAGGTTTCCTGCAAACCAATAATAAGATGGATTGCAAGGAAAGATTCCCAGTTGGTGTCCCCTCTTTTTGACCGTAAAGCAGCTTTTTTCCATGAAAGAATTTTTAAATCCGGAGCGGTTACAGTCTGCCCCATGGGGTTAGGTTAGACATCTGCCAGCGCGGTAAGATTTGGATCTTCAATATGGGGAGTTACCAATGATACGGAATTAATCATGGAGAGCGGGGATTCAAGCCCGTCTGCGCCTGTCCGCGCCGGGACCGGGCCTAGGGCCCTAACCCCTGGCCGGCCTGTGGTAAATAAATTTACCGTATACTGAATTTCTATGCGGTATAGGTTCAATAAAATAGCTCAATCAAAATGAGAGGCAGAGTCCGTGGAGGCTGAGTTTATAAGGGTTTTATTCCATGTAATGGAATGGTTCGAACCATGGTATCATGTTCCATCACCACGAGGGTTTAGGAAGGGATAGACAATGCTTTATTAACAGTGCACATTATATATAGTAAAAGCATACAATGGTGATGGATACAGAAGGCGTAACAGCTGAAAGAAACGAGATAAGAACACATGTGCGTAACAGAAGGCGTGCTCGAGGGCGTACACGGAGGTGTGTGCTAGAGACGTCACATGAAAGTGTCACAAGTGGGTGGATTCATAGAGGAATCCTGCAGTGTCAGCAGAAATGTATGGCTGGATGCGCGCGCAGGCAACATGACGTGTGATTGACGTGGAACTGGAGGTTGAAGGGGACTTGACATTTAGCACCAAAAGGGGAGACAGAAGTCTGGCGTGTCAGAACAACCTAATCCCAAATCATATCTGATATCTTGTGTTGAAGAACTGTTTTATCTAGAAGGAAAGGTCTTTCGGGCAGAGGCTATTCTATACTGACTGCTAGTGCGTGCATATGTGTCTACGTGTCTACGTGTAATGCGAGGGGGCCATGGCCTACCATGGTAACAGGAGCAATGAATTTCATGCACGGAGACAGAAAGGCCGGGCCCTTTGCTCTGTAGCCGGGGAGATGTTTACCTAAATCACTAGACAGGAATGTATTTTCGAGGAGCGGAGCAGATAACTTGAAGGCTGAATTGTTTTGGCAGGCAAGCAGGCCGAGCCGGGTACCGCTCGCCGCACAGGGAGTAAGGCAAGGGTCATGGATGCAGATCCAGGCTGCAGCATTCTGAGGCAGAAGGCAGAAAGGGCTCGATGGCTCGATGGCAGAAATCAGGGCCTAACTCAACAGAGCCAGGAAAACGTGAAAGTGCACCATGTAAAGATGGTGGCACGGCATACTTAGGAACAGAATTATCGACCCATTCATGGTGGATCTGAAAGAAGACATGTTAACGTTGGACGCAAATGTGTTTGCGTCTTCATATCTGGTCATGGAGGGAAATTACATGTACTTGAAGCACGTACATGGAGCCGTTGTGGTCTACGTTAGGGGACACAATTGACCATAAAAATTCCATTTACCTCATTCCCTCCTTGTCCCCTACGGACCCTTCATGATATATCAATCTTCATTAGTCCATCTATTTGTTCATATAACATCATTTGCTCTTCCTTTTTCATGCGGGATTTAGAACGTGGACTTGGATGGGGAATACATGATGTGGCACACAGGCCGCAAATCGCCGGCCCACATTGTAAACATAGGCAACAACTGAATACTATGAGTAGGGCTATTCCGAGGAAGGATAGGACCTTCCATCCCCAGGCTGATAACACGCTCCAAAGCCAACCGGACCAAGTCCAGGTGCCTGGATTCTGGTGTATCTGACTTGCAATCTTGTGGAGACGGGTTATGGCTCTATATACTGATGGTGCATTTTCTGGAATGAAAACACAGCAACTCGATCCAATGACTCTACAAGCTCCGCCCCTATCGGCCAGGATGACGTCAAGAACAAGACGATTCTGAAGAACAACAAGTCTCATAGCAGACTGTTCCTCTGTTAGGTTGCCTAGGGCGGAAGTAGTTTCATTCACTACTGCTTCAAGGGTTCTGGTTAATTTACGTATCAGTTTACTATTCGAGACAGTACCTAAATAGGGAAAGAAACCTTTATTAAAGTCTGTGTATTGTTCCCATGCCGTTTCAGTATAGTCGATAATCGGGAGATCTCTCTTGGGTCTATTGTGTACTAGATGGGAGTCCCTATGATAATCAGGTGGGGCTAGGAAAACAGGTGGCAGAAGGAAGGCAATGTAGCAAGTACCATCCCAGTCTAGAGGTAAGCGAACATAAGCTGTATGACCACAAATGAAATAGGAATGACGGGAAGCTTTGAATGTAGACTTGCCTTTATCACTGAATTCAATCACAGTAGTACATTTACTATGACCTAGGTGAACTGAACCATTCTTTCTGACACATAATTCACCTTTGACTGGTAACACTGACATAGCGGGCAAGTCTGATTTGGTATCAGACTGGACATTCAGAATCATGAGGTGTAAAATTACCTAATCCATACACTTCATTTTCTAGATCAGTCCCTGTCCTTTGGGGAAGACCCTCCTTGTCAGGGTAACATACTTTATGCATAACTGTGTTCAGATTTCCCCATACCCAATTGCCCTGGTAAACTATGGAATCAGAATTTAAAGAGTTCATTAAACTAAACCATGCACCACAGGAACCATTGTGTGTAAACGGGTACGGAAAGAGGGGCAGAACTCCCTTGTATTTCTGATAGGGAGGGAGTCGGCCACATATCCAACAATTTGTAGCGTTGCTGGTCTGATGAGAATGATGTAACATACTGATGAAAGTATTGTTGCGCAGCGCAAGTCGGTAAAAGATAACGCGTGAGGGGGCAATTCACTGAAAGTATGCTCGACAGTGTCGTTTGAGGAAGAATGTGCACGTACGGAGATAGGAAAGTACATGTGTAATAATATTCTTGCAGCAATAATCGTAAGACTCAGAAAAAACATAATCAATAATGTAACAATACAATGGCTACGGAGAGATTTACAATATTTCTCTTTCTTGATCTGTTTCTGTCTATCTCTCGCTCTATTGGGGTCTAACTGATACATGTCAGGAACCTGTCTAACCGCTTCACCTAGGGGAGGACTTAAACAATTAAACTGTCTGACTTGCTAGACCTCAATTTCAGTTTGTACTCCTGCTGAGGAGTATTTTCTACCAGGGGGAGTTTAGTATCAGTCTCTGGAATGGGGCAGGGCTGGGAGTCTGTGGTATTTCTTAATATGACTAGAGCGGAGCCAGCCTTTGCGGCCCTCCACCTTAACAGCGGTCCTTGTTGTGAGAAGAACAAGCTTCGGCTCCTGCCAGTGGGGCTCCAGCGGATTCCTTCGATCGAAATTCCGAATAAGCACTAGATCTCCAGGGACGATCTCGTGTGGCTTCACCTCGGTGTTGTCGGGAAAGGCTGCTGCTACCTGTGAACGACATGATTGTAGTGCAGACATCAAGGAGGCAAGGTAATCTGTCAGCATAATACAGTCAACATCTGTGATCTTACGAGGCAGAGGCGTCCCCCACATATTCGGTGGCCTACCAAAGACCACCTCGTATGGGGATAGCCCTGTTCTTGAATGGGCTACCATTCTCATGTAGAAAAGTGCAACTGGTAAGGCTACAATCCAATCAACGCCTTTCTCTTTACATACTTTTGCAAGGCGTATTTTCAGTGTCTGATTGTGTCTCTCTACGAGACCTGCTGCCTCGGGATGTCGGACACAGTGGAACTTTCATTGATATCCTAGCAGGAGTGATACCTGCTTCATAAGCTCGGACGAGAATGGCTGACCATTGTCTGAGTACACGATACGGGGCAAACCATACCTGGGGAAAAATTCACGTACCAGCTGCTTGGCAGTGGTCGGAGCAGTGTAATCTGGGACTGGATATGCTTCTGTCCATCGGGAGAGTGCACATACAACTACGAGGACATATTTGAATCCTCGACAACGTTCCATCTGGATATAATCCATCTGGAGGACTTCAAAAGGGTGATCGGGAGGATGAAATCCACCTTGCTCTACGGGAATGCCTTTTCCTGGGTTGAACTGACAACAGATCATGCAAGTACGCACTTTCTGTTTTGCTGCTGCTCGTAAATGTTTATTGAACCAAAGGTTTTGGATACTGTCTAACATGGCTCTTTCTCCTAAATGCGCAGGACTATGTGCAGTGTTAATGATAACTTGAACCATAGAGTCGGGGAGAAACCATGTGGCTTTTCCCTTCGTCATCCATCCCTGTTCTGTCTGGATCCCTCCTAGTTCAATCCATTTCTTGATTTCGTCTGGTGTAGCATGTGTCTGTATGTCAATTACATCTAGGGCGGGATCCCTCACTGTCATGCAATGTGTCGGTGTCAGGACTATTGTCTTTGTCATATCAATTGTGTGAGTATGAGTCTGAGCTGTATGCTTGGCTGTTCGATCTGCCAGGTCATTACCCTGGGAAATGGTATCTGTAACTTTCGTATGTGCTTTGCACTTCATGATGGATATCGCTGTAGGCAAATGTATTGCGTCTAACAGAGCTTGGATGAGGGGACCGTGCTGGATCCTGGCTCCGTGGGAGGTCAAGAAACCTCTCTCTCGCCAGAGTACACCGAAGTCGTGTATGACTCCGAATGCATAACGTGAATCCATGTAGATGTTAACTCTCTTGTTCTTTGCTTGTATATAGGCTTGAGTCAGAGCAAGAAGCTCTGCTGCTTGGGCTGACAGTGTGTCAATGCGATGTGTTTCTATGACCTCAGTTTCCGTTGTGACTGCATATGCGGCCACTAACTCTCCTGTACTTGTTCTCATACATGAACCATCCACATAAAGTGTCAGGTCTGGATCTGGTAATACGGTGTCTGTTAAGTCTTGTCTGGATTTCGTCGTAATGGTAATGACTTAAACACAATCATGTGCCAAAGGGTCTGTCTCACTTAATGGCAAAAGTGTAGCAGGATTCAATGTATTGCAGCGTCTGATTTCTATGTGTGGCTGAAACAATGTCAATTCATAACCTGTCAGTCGTGCTATAGTCAAATGTTGAGTCTGTGTTCTGTTCAAAAGGACTTCCACGGAATGTGGAACTTGTACTGTCAATTGATGTCCTAACACTATGGAATCACTTTGTCTGATCGCTAGAGCTGTCGCTGCAACTGATTTCAAGCACGCAGGCAGAGCCTGGGCTACTGGATCTAATGTACTAGAAAAATAAGCACACGGTTTGTGTGAACCTGCTTGATCCTGGGTGAGTACTGGCAACGCAGTACCTCCACGTTCGGTGACAAAAAGTGTAAAAGGCTTGCTGTAACATGGTGTTGCTAAAACTGGTGCTTGACATAAGGCTTTCTTTAATTCGTCAAAAGCTTGTGTATGTTCCTGAGTCCAAGGGAGGACAGTCGAAGACGCTGCCTCCTGTGTTGTCAACTGTATGAGTGGTTTAGCTAGGAATGCATATTGTGGAATCCATTGTCTGCAATAGGAAGTGAGTCCAATAAAGGCTCGTACTTCTTTCTGTGTCTTGGGTTGCGGAAGATGTGCAATTAACTGTATTCGTTCAGGTGTAAGCTGCCTACCCCACTTGGTCAGCAAGTGCCCAAGGTACACCACTTGCTGAGCACAGAATTGTAGTTTCGAAGGAGACACCTTGTGTCCCTTGTCCGCCAGGAAATGCAAAACTGTCAGTGACGCTTGTTCACATTCTGATTCACTACGGGCGGTGATCAATAGATCATCGACGTACTGGAGTAGGGCAGTGTTGTCAGGCATGTGGATACTGTCAAGTTCTCTCTTTAATGCTTGGCTGTAGATACTGGGGCTTTCTGTGAATCCTTGAGGTGCACGTGCAAATTTGAAACTTCGGCAATTTAAACAGAATCCGAAAAGATATTGGCTTTCCGGGTCAATAGGGACACTAAAGAAGGCGTTCTTGAGATCGATTACAGTGAAGAACATCGCTTCGGAATCAATAGCTGTCAATAGGGACGAAATGTCTGGGACCACAGGATATTGTGGTACAATGCATTTATTCAATTCTCGTAAATCGATAACTAATCGATAAACTGGGGGTGCATTTGGATCAGTACGTTTAAGAATTGGAATGATAGGGGAATTACATAGATTGGAGTCGGTTTCTACAACCACTCCTTGTGCAATGAGCTCGTCAATGATTTTCAGTAAAGCCACTACAGCATCTGGTGGTAACTTGTATTGTCGAATGCGTGGTAATACTACTCCTGGCTTCAGTGTAACGCGATATGGAGTAATGTGCATGCAACCTACATCAGTGGGGCCTCGTGCCCGTAAACGTGCAGGAACATTCTGTAACCTGGGATCAATATCTCTCAACACGTAGTGACCCTTAAAGTCACGCAAAAATAATCTTACTCCTTCCGGAGAACAACATATTACAGCTCCTAGAGCTTTCAGAGTCTTAATTCCAAGTAAATTTTCTGGACATGATTTTGTGAGTAATAAATCTGTAGTGCGGGACAATGGACCAACTGCAAGTGGAACTGGTTTCGATACTTCATTAACAATAGGCTTTCCTGAAAATCCAAGGGAAACATTATGTGAGCCTGAGAGGGGAGCCCCTGGAACCTCGTCGTGACTGATTGTTGTCCTGCTTGCCCCTGTGTCAATCAAAAACTTTCTATCTTTCCCTAATACCTGACTATGTACATAAGGACCCTCTTGATCTACAGGAACCTCAATAAGAGGCAAGCTAACCTCCCTCTCTAGGCTGTTTCATGTGTATCGCTGATAATCGGGATAATCAGATTGTGCATATTGGTACATCTGTTGGGTTGCATGTTGTGTTGCGGCAATGGGTTGTGGCTGTGGTACCGCTACAGTCTGTTGTGTAGTCTGCATAGGCATAGGCTGAACGTTCTGTGGAACGTGTTGTGGGGCCTGGTCCTGTCTAGGTGGACGCGGTCTCTCTTTAGTTTTACCTGTAGATATGTTGTGTTTCAAAACTGCACAATCGTTTACATAGTGACCTGGCTGTTTACAATAGTTGCATATCCCTTTAACAGGAGCTGCTGAATTTGAATTATTGGCTTGTGTAGTACCCCTTTTATGACCGTCAGCTGGAACTGACTGAGCAACTAGCATTTTCATTTTCGTGTCTTTCATACGACTCTGTTCGTGGTCATGTTCTTCCCTGATTCTATTCTGGTGATACTGTAACATTTGTAACATTTGTGAAGGTGAATTAGCTTGCCATGTGCTCTCGACTTTCAGTACACGGTTCTTAACCTGGGGCAATGAATTCTCGACTAATTTGGATACAAAAAGGTGTGGGTATGACTCGCTACTTGCTTTCAGGCCACTATTAATAATGAAACATTTCTCAAATCGGGAATAAAAATCGCTAGTGTCTTCATCGGGTTTCTGTTTGCAGGCTGAGATTGCATCCCAGTCCTCCTTTTTAGTTGCTAACAAACGTGGCAAAACCTGTACTAACAATCCTGGTAATGCTTTAGTTTTATCCCCAAGACCCAGACCTGGGGTTCGACCATTTTCTTCAGTTTCTAATGCAGCCCAATCAATCTTTTTATCCCCCACCTCCCATTCTTTTTCCTTGAGTTTCTCGTAAATACCGGCAGGCAATAAAACTTTCAATATTTTCATAATGTCGGGATAGGTGTAATCTCCCATGAGTAACATGTCTTTTATTTCACGGTGAAAACCTGCAGGGTCTTTATCATGACTGGGCACTATTTTCTTCATTTCTAATAATTCCATTTTAGTTATAGGCGTGTATACGTAAACACGTGTAAGGGTATCATCAGCATTCCTAACCGGGTGTACTTCTCGTAAGGGATTCTGTTTGTCAAAGTCAAAGTGGAATGGTTTCCTGACTGGGGGTGGAACCGAAACAAGATGTGGAGCCAAAAAGGTTCTATATTTATGGCGTTGTTCTAAAATCGTTTCAATTAGTTCAGTACCTAGACCTCTCCATCTTCTCAGGAGTAAGTCCTGCAATAAGTTATATAACGGACCTGGGTCAGATGCTCTATTTTCATACTGTATAATGAGGTGTTGTGTCATGTATATACCAGCTAATCGCTGTTCTTCTGGAATAAGACTTAAAAATGTTTGCACTACTGAATCATCTTTATATATGCTGTCATCTCCGGCCCACTGTACTGCGGACCGAGCTAGTTCCTGATCACGTAGGGTGTTGAGTTCTTGATAACCTACCCTTTCTTTTAGTACTTTGTCAGTCATTTGGAACACATGTTCAAGGGTACATCGCTCTGGTATTGGGCAAAGGTAACGTTCCTTCTTTTTGAACGGTTCTTGTTTACGAATGGGTCTATCGAAGGGCCTATCAAAAGAGTGCGGTCTAGGATGTTTCTCTCTACCTACATATCCTATCATCTTTTTGTCTGACTGTTGCGATGTTTCTGCTAGATCCTCTGTATCATCCACCTCCTGTGAGGAAGTTGGCTCGTCTGATTCGAGTGGCTCTTCAGGTTCTCGCTGGGCATGTATTTCTATTATTTCTTTACGGATCTTTCTAACCATGGCATGTACACTTTTTTCTCTATCATGTTTACCATCCGCTATATTCTGGCTCCATTTGTTCAATCTATCCATTTCACTCTGCGGGAAACCTGCCTGATCTTGTTCTCTTATTAAACAATTAACCAAAAATCGCATGATTAAACCTTTGTTCTCAACTTTCTGACGTGACATGGCTTCAGCAACACTCTCCGGTCCTTCTCCTGTTCTAATAAAATAATACAATTTGTCTAGATGTTCTGGCATTTCTGGTAGTAATTGCAAATAATCTGTAACACGTCTTAAACGTAGTGACGCTAACAACATGGGTCCTGTTTTACCAGGCACTGTGTCATATCTGCAATCTGTGAATTCTCTTCTAAGCTGTTCGGCCGGGGCACCTTTAGGTGTCCGAGCTATCGCTAATTCTCTCATTGTTACTCGATGTATCTGTGGTGGAGTTCGATAACCTCCTGTAGCACCTCCTGAGGCGGAGGCTTGGGCATAATCTGGCTGTAGGGTCGGTGCTTGCTGTAACTGGGTTGGAACCTGGACCGTGCCAGTCCCAAAAGGGTTAAGAGGATGTAGTGGCTGAATACCAGGGGGAACGACGGGTGCGGGTGCAGGAAGCAGACCGGGAGGGGTCTGTTGTCGCGGACCTGGGGGCTGATGATCATGGGGTAGGTTACCGTCAGCAGGTGGGACATGGGCAGGTACATTAGTATATGCGGGAGCTACATCGTCTAAATAGGAAGAAAGGAAAATGTCTGCTGCGGTCTTATGACGTAATTTAATCGGAACCAATGGAGGGGGCAGATTTTTCGTGTTTCCGGGGTCGCCTTGGGCAGGCCCTCGGCCAGGACTGGATACAATCCTGTCAAGATGGCATTGCTCTGTCTGTCGTGTTGTTCCATTCTAACTCGTTCTCCTTCTTCTAGTAGTTCTTTTTCTTTGGCTTTTTCAGAATCCTCTCTACTTTTCTCTGCTTTTCTAAGTGCTTTCTCTGTCCGTCTGTGTGCTTCTTTACGCCATAGTTCAATGGCATCTTTCTGTGACTGTCTGGCTTTCTTTTTCCACAACGCTTCTTCTACTCTCATGATGCACTCGGCATCCCATGTCCCTGTAGCGGGCCATCTCTGATTCTCTGCTAAATCCTTAGTGTAATCCACCCACAAGTCGAGATATAATACGGCGTCTAAGCCGTGCTTGTGGTACATAAAATGACCGGGAGTGTCCCTGGGTGGGATGGGAACAGCTTCCTCGAGTATTCCCTTTCTAGTTCCTATCTGTCTCAGTTTAGAGAATAGAGGCATCCTGTAACTTGATACTTGATACTTGACACTTACTCGGACTCGGACACAACTAATACAGTAAACACAGGAATGATGATCAAACAATCACTCATACCACGACATTAAAATACAAGTAAACAATTCAGAACGAACAATAACTAGATAACTGGATACTGGATACTGGATATACTGCTAAACAGTACAGATACACTGCTGAAACAGTGCAGACCGGGTCTGTGTACCCAAACCCGTCTTGACCGGACACAAATTAATGCGCCCGTCTAGATGCGTCCCCAGCAACGGTACTCACCGGGAAGCACAGAACGGAAGGCCTCGGAAACTCGACTGGACTGGACCGGACTGGACTCGACTCGACACGTGACGTAGGTACTTCGGAACTGGTGGGCCTCTAGACACCTCGGACCTTACTCTCTCGGCTGGGCTCTGGTCGGGATCCTCCGCACTCCTCACCGCCTCGTCTGGATGTCGATCGCAGTCTCCGTCACCTCCGTAGGCCTGAGGGAGATACAGGAAATCCTGCGGGTGCGCGTAGTTGTCCGTCACGGCTGTGGCAGGGGGCAATGCCTGCGACGCATCGCCGGCGTGTAAGGTGGGGGAGGGGTCCCTATTCGGGCGCCAATTATGTGGTAAATAAATTTACCGTATACTGAATTTCTATGCGGTATAGGTTCAATAAAATAGCTCAATCAAAATGAGAGGCAGAGTCCGTGGAGGCTGAGTTTATAAGGGTTTTATTCCATGTAATGGAATGGTTCGAACCATGGTATCATGTACCATCACCGCGAGGGTTCAGGAAGGGATAGACAATGCTTTATTAACAGTGCACATTATATATAGTAAAAGCATACAATGGTGATGGATACAGAAGGCGTAACAGCTGAAAGAAACGAGATAAGAACACATGTGCGTAACAGAAGGCGTGCTCGAGGGCGTACACGGAGGTGTGTGCTAGAGACGTCACATGAAAGTGTCACAAGTGGGTGGATTCATAGAGGAATCCTGCAGTGTCAGCAGAAATGTATGGCTGGATGCGTGCGCAGGCAACATGACGTGTGATTGACGTGGAACTGGAGGGTGAAGGGGACTTGACATTTAGCACCAAAAGGGGAGACAGAAGTCTGGCGTGTCAGAACAACCTAATCCCAAATCATATCTGATATCTTGTGTTGAAGAACTGTTTTATCTAGAAGGAAAGGTCTTTCGGGCAGAGGCTATTCTATACTGACTGCTAGTGCGTGCATATGTGTCTACGTGTCTACGTGTAATGCGAGGGGGCCATGGCCTACCATGGTAACAGGAGCAATGAATTTCATGCACGGAGACAGAAAGGCCGGGCCCTTTGCTCTGTAGCTGGGGAGATGTTTACCTAAATCACTAGACAGGAATGTATTTTCGAGGAGCGGAGCAGATAACTTGAAGGCTGAATTGTCTTGGCAGGCAAGCAGGCCGAGCCGGGTACTGCTCGCCGCACAGGGATTAAGGCAAGGGTCATGGATGCAGATCCAGGCTGCAGCATTCTGAGGCAGAAGGCAGAAAGGGCTCGATGGCTCGATGGCAGAAATCAGGGCCTAACTCAACAGAGCCAGGAAAAAGTGAAAGTGCACCATGTAAAGACGGTGGCACGGCATACTTAGGAACAGAATTATCGACCCATTCATGGTGGATATGAAAGAAGACATGTTAACGTTGGACGCAAATGTGTTTGCGTCTTCATATCTGGTCATGGAGGGAAATTACATGTACTTGAAGCACATACATGGAGCCGTTGGGGTCTACGTTAGGGGACACAATTGACCATAAAAATTCCATTTACCTCAGGCCACAGACTGACCATAACTTGGTTTACTCACACACGTCCTTAATGGAACTTCGACCATCGCTTGCTCCCAGCTGTCTAAGGTTGGACCCCAAACTTGCATTACAGGAACTAACCACGTTCTGCCCACACTGTAACAGCTCTATACCCATAAATACTTTCTCTGCTTATACCAACCAATAAATTAATTCCAAAGACGACACTATTGTTATGGCTCTTATTAATGCGCGTTCATTATGCAAGCACAGTCAGGAAATAGCGGATTTTATCACTGATTATAAATTAGACATTCTTTTTGTCACTGAAATGTGGACCGACGACTCTTCGGAGCCAGATCTAGCAATCGCAGTACCAAATGGATACAAAGCCTACCGTCAGGATAGAGTACGAAAAAGAGGAGGTGGCTTAGCTATTATAGCCAGAGAACGGTTCACAGTTAGAACTCATGTGAAGCGCTGCAGTTTGGAATTAAGCTCACTGCTCTTTTTAACTTCAAGGGGATACTGCTATACCGTCCCCCAGGAACGAGGACTGGTTTCCTCGCCAACATAAGTACCATAATGGAATCCTTAGCCACAGAAAAGTCATTCACGGTCCTAGGCGACTTGAATTTTCACTTAGAACAAGTTAATCACAGTGACACCTCCACCCTTATTGTAGACATGGAAACATTGGGGCTAAGACAACTAGTTGCCTCTGCCACTCATTTGGCGGGGCACACCTTAGATGCTATATTCTCTAATGTTGATGGTCTGCACATATCGGATATTTTACCGATGCCGTGGACTGATCATCATGCTATACTTAGTAAAATTACAATTAAGACCCATTCAAGTATGAAAGCGACCTCAACTGACCGAGGTTCATTCAAAGACTGGAAGAACATATACCACTCCGATTTGAAAACACAGCTGGACTGTACCCGTCCACTGGTGTCCACTGACCCTAACGTGGCAACACAACAATTTCAGAATTGGCTTGGCCATGCCACCAATCTTTCAGTTCCCACCAAATCCCTATACAGGAACAGATCCAAACCGACCGCTCCATGGTATACCGATGAACTAAGATTACAAAAACAAAGTAACAGGAATAAGGAAAGGCTCTGGAGGAAAACTTTTGATATGCCAAGTAAGACATGCTATAAAGAATCATTGGCGCTTTATAAAGCAATGATCGTAAAGTCGAAAAAATTATTTTATTCTGAACAAATCTACAAAGCCAAAATCTCAAGCAAGCAATTATACGAGATCACTAAGATACTGTCAGGCAATGCCCCCGATCTTACTCCTCCCCCATCACAAGCAATGTGCGACGCCTTAGCTAAATTCTTTTTTACTAAGGTGGATGACATATACCAAGCCTTCACCTCCAAACCATTCACGGCAAACGCTACCTCCCCCAGTATACCTCCGGTAAATGTTTTCACCGGTTTTCAAGCACTTACAAGTGATTACATAAGGACCGTTGTCTCAACAATTAAAACAGGATCCGCTCTTGATCCCTGTCCTTTTTCAGTCCTCCCACCAGTGATGGACTCCATCATTCCAGTGATTACACAAGTCTGTAATTCCATACTGCTATCCGGGACATTTCCTAATTCGCTAAAAAATACCTTATTGAAACCCCTACTAAAGAAACCAAGCCTTGACAAAAACGAATTAAAAAACTACAGGCCTATTGCTAGTCTCCCTTTTTTAGCTAAAGTGGCCGAAAAAGCCATGAATTCTCAACTATTGGAATACATTGAGAAACACCGATTGCTGGACGACACACAATTCGGCTTCCGGAAATATCCCGGGACCGAAACGGCCCTGATTAAAGCAGCAGATGACGTCAGAGCAATTCGGGACCAAGGCGGGACAGCAATTCTAGTACTGCTTGATCTATCTGCAGCTTTCGACACGGTCGACCATAAGATCTTGGTCGACTGTGTCGGAAAGCTGGGCATCTGTCACTCTGCCAGAGACCTGCTTGCATCCTTTTTGGCGGACAGAACACAAGCGGTCACCTTGGGACCTTACCAATCTGCACAACTCTCGCTGCCATGTGGGGTTCCCCAAGGCTCATCCCTCAGTCCGACACTATTTAACATCTATGTGTCGGACCTTGCTAATGTTATCAAAGCACATGGGATGAGCCTAACCTCCTATGCGGACGACACGCAATTGGTACTGGCCATCAAAGGTGACGAAGGAAAGGTGGCACAAGGCTTCCAAAATGGAATGCTGGAAATCGGAGATTGGATGGCAACAAATTGCCTCAAGTTGAACTCAGAAAAACTGAGGAAGTTATTTTTGGACCCCTCTCACCAGCTTGGTCATCATGCTGGTGGCCACCAGCCTTCGGAACACGTCCCACTCCGACAGCTAAGGTCAGGAATTTGGGAGTTATTTTTGACGATGGTCTCAATTTTATGGATCACGCAAATAAAGTAGCAACCACATCCCACTACAAACTTAGAATGATTAGAAAAATCAGCCCCTTCCTCCCAGAGGCAGCGACCAAAACATTGGTCAGCTCCTTAGTTCTATCGTCCCTCGATTATTGTAACGGCCTATTCCTTAACGCCCAGGTCAGGGTCACGATGAAGTTACACTCAATACAGAACGCCGCAGCACGCCTGGTCTCTGGAACGCCCAAATTCGAGGCCATATCCGAAACCATTAAGGAATACCATTGGCTGATGATCCGGAACAGAATTAAGTTTAAAACACTTTGTATAGTGTATAAGGCACTCAACAATCAAGGACCTCACTTTCTGAAGGACCAACTGAAACCCTGCACACCTTGTAGACAGCTTCGTTGGGGTGACCGCCGCTTTTTAGTGGCAGCACCCAAATTATGGAACACTCTGCCTCAAAACATCAGGCTGAGCCCTTCACTTCTTCAGTTCCGCAAACAGCTAAAGACATGGCTGTTTGACCAATAACATTCATCAAATCCTTCACTAGCTTTTTAGGTCTCGCGACCTATCAATGCGCGCATGCGCATTGAGCGGAGCGAGAATTCAAGTGCTCAAAATGCTCTTCAAACCAAGGGCTTTTTAGTGCAATTTTCTTTGAGTTCACGTGAATCACGTGACCAAACAAGCACGCGCATAAGCCTCCCTCCCTGACCACATCAAAGGGCTTCGCCCAGCGTGCGCTCTGCGGCTTCTCCTCCCCTAATTATTCATGGCCTGCCGTACTTTCACTTTCCGGGCCGCTCTTGTTTTCCGAGCGCTGATATTGACAACAGTTTCCCGTACTTCAAGGCAAGCGTGTGCACATATCATTTGTATTTGCTAATAATTGCGTCCCTTTAATTGTAATTCAGGTATAATTTTCTTGTTAATCTAATAATTGCTTATGTTGAGCCGACAACAAGGCTCGAACACTGGTCCTCAGCTCCTGAGTTGGCTGCTCTCACCGCTGACCCATAACCTCTCCCTATGAGAGCAGCATCCATTTTAAAGGCCTGTTTGTTAATTCACGTTTTGTTGACATTTTATTTTTTTTAAACCTCAAATTAAACACAACAGGGCACGAGTTCGATCATGCCGCTGGCAGTGGAAACCATGTGCCGTTTCTAGAGTACCGCTATATTCTTGTAGTTCGCCTATTCCTTTATACCTCCGTTCAACCATATCGCATATTCCATCTTTCCTGTCTCGTGTCAGTAGCCTTTTAAGATCTGACAAGAATGAAGGGTTTTCACCCATCGGACTTCCAAAATTCTGTACCTTCTGCTTTACTCTGTCTTCCCTTCTACGTTTAAATGACCTTCAGCAAAATGCATTTAGTTCACTTTGGTTGAGCTCACAGTGTACGCATGCTCTTTTCATTTTAGTGCAATGTAAACTATGAAGTGACTTCTATCTCCTATCCAGGTTCCACGTGCCTTGTCTTTTCAGCCCATTCTTGTCCATTTACCTCCAGTGTGTTCTTTTTTACTTTAGGCATTTATCTTCTCATCATCAATTAGTTTCTTTCTTTATTTGAGTTGGTTCCTCTTTTGCCTCATTCTTTCTTTCCGTATTTTGTATTTTATCCTGAACGCCTTGTTTCGAGACTTTCTGTGATTACTTCTAAGCAGGTTCCCTCCGTTGTCACCGACCGTTGTGCCTCTGTTCCTCGGTTTCTGTCTGTGCCAGACCCTGTTCTTCGCTGTCTCACCTGGGCGTGTTCCCGCGCCTCCACTTCGGCTCCCAGATCTATCTGACCGACATCGCCCGTGAGACCATCTGCAGGGCTGCGCTGCTCAGATAAAGGCACAGCATGCAGAGTCACAGCAGCCAGTCAGCCTGTCTGAGACCCGGGGCCCTCCGTCTCCCTGTCTGCAGAGAGCTGCAGGCATACGGGCCCTATTACCCAGTCATCTGCTGAGATGCGCCAGAGCAGCGCCTCGAAGGCCTGCTTTGTGAAATTAGCGCATTGTGACAACACGTCGCCAGTTGTGCTTTGCGCTGCTCGAGCTTGGCCTTGTGATCTGACGAGGGGCCAATTCCTCCCTCAGTTAGGAGTGGGCACAATCTTCTAGGAAGCTTTAAGACAGTTTCTATACATTGCGGGACGCCTATACAAGGGAAGCTATCTCTTCAGCCAAATTATTCAGATGATTTTAGGGACAGTGTAAGACTGACCACAGTCAAACTACCTCCCCTGCGAGACTGCTGCTGTTCCCCACCCCGGATTACACACCATGGGCCATTCTCACCATACTCCATTCTCACCATACTCCATTCTCGCCATACTCCATTCTCACTATACTCCATTCTCACCATCCTCCATTCTCACCATCCTCCATTCTCGCCATACTCCATTCTCACCATACTCCATTCTCACCATACTCCAGCTCCTATAAAATCAGGCCAGGGTGAAATTCTGATCACACCACTGAAGTTAGCCAAATTCCCATTACCTGATTTGGTGTACTTTTTTAAGTAACACAGCACCTCATATGGATAGATTGAAACCCTTAGGATGGTATTACTTGACATATTTGTCCACAGGCTCGTTCGCTTAAAAAATATCCCCTTACATACTGTTAAGCAGAATGTTGCAATGTAGTCCGGGCCATTACTTCAGTTTCTGTGTTAAATATTAAGGGACACCACCACATCACTCAGGGACACCATCACACCACTCAGCAACACCAGCACACTACTCAGGGACACCACCACACCACTGAGGGACACCACCACACCACTCAGGGACACCACCACACCACTCAGGGACACCACCACAGCACTGAGGAACACCACCGCAGCCCTCAGGGACACCACCACAGCCCTCAGGGACACCAACATGGCACTCAGGGACACCACCACAGCCCTTAGGGACACCAACACAGCACTCAGGGATACCACCACATCACTGATGTACACCACAAAATCAATCAGGGACACCACCACATCACTCAGGGACACCAGGTAAAGTATCAAGAGCCCGCACACCGTGCCCCCAATCAAGTAAAAAAAAAGCCTGTTGCTTTTTCAGCAACCAGTCGCCAAAGAGGAAAAGAGGTGAATAACGTGGAAGGATAAACTTACCAGACGGCTGCGAAGGGGGGGCCTCCATCATGTTGCAGACGGGGATTTGACTGGACACGGAGTGCGCGCTAATAGGATAATGTGGCTGTGATGTGAGCGAGTACAGCCGGCTCCTCGTCCTGACCTGCCGTAGTTTACGAATGGTGCTGGCGGCTAATTCCATCTCAGCTTGCAGCGCTTTGCTATAGGTGTCACATTTGCGAAAGTTATAACTATTGGCATTGTAAATGGCAAAGCTATTAATTAAGCTATTTTCAAAACCAACACATAAATAAAAAAATTGTCATTTACAAGACCAATAGCTCAAACTTTCCTAATGCGAGACCTATTGGCAACGCCAGTGCTTGTTAACACTTACTTGAAGTTTGCGAATTGTTTAGCGCCGAGACGCCTGCGGGTATTTGTTCGCGCTTTATAAATGTCAAAAATAAAATAAATAAAAATAAAATAAATACCTCCATACTTGATAATTCCTCTGTGCCTACATAATTTGCTAACAGTCAACCTTGATCGTCTAAGTTGGATAGGGCCTCAAATCTGTTTGAGACTGCAATAAGAGGTGTAAGCTCCCCTTATGATCTCAACGGGGCCTATAAAAATACCCCAGTGGGAGTGCCACAATAGAAGTAGCAGAGGGGAAATGATTGTCATGACCTTTAAGAATCATTTGGGCAGCTGCAGGGCTTTTAAAATTAACTATAATGCAATCCCCCCTACATTCTTCTGTGATTGGCCCACCCAAGCGACTCTGCGCACCATCAAGATGGTACTGCTAAAAGAAAACCGAGAACCTTTTGTGTCTGGTTAACCAGTCAACAGTTTTTTTTCTTAGCTGGGTCCAAGATACGGGCTGGTCTGATGTCAACGGGGGGACACCAGCCAAGACTACAACTAGGGGACAGGCTGCTGGCGGTAAGTCTATAATAGATTAAGCAATGCATTATTTGATGTAGTATGTCCACCAAAGGACACACCGGGGTGGCGATCAATGTCCCAGGCGGTTCTCTTGGCATTTGCAAGTGCTGAGCACCTGCACAAGGCAAAATAGAGGTACCCTGTGGTGGAACGCTAGGTAGTGGGGGCTTCCCCCAGAAGTCGAACTAGTAACCTGGGCTAGTGAGGATGCAGTGGTCGTTGTTTCATTAGGCCTGACAACTACACCATGGGTCTAAACCTTATTTTGGATTCCGCTTAAGCCATTGTTCCTCAAGCCCATTGTGGGTGCATAGCCCTCCCCAGCATCATTCAAAACATCCATGTTTACCCTTGATACAACACATTTTACCAAGAGGACAAATTTTTCTTCAATTTCCCCTAACTTGGACCAAAAGAGTGCAATGGTAGTTGAAATTAGTGTCTCCATGCGTTTCCAATAAGCCGGGTTGTCCCCTATGTCCGCCAGCTCAGTCACATTGGAGTTAAGCGAAGGGGGCACACCCAAATCAGATCTTGAGGACAGCTTTCCTTTTTTATGCTTATTTTTCTGTTTATCTTTATTTTTGTCCCTCGTGGCTAGCCACCCCTAGTGCGCTTCGCCAGAGGTTCCCCATGACCACCCACCACCTCTACAGTGCTGTCCCTTGCAAGTCTCTTGGGCCTAGTAACTCTATCATCTTGAGCTGCCCCAGTATTATTAGGAGGATAGGATTGAGCGTGGGGTACGGCTTGATCCAAAAGGGAATCGGGATTCTGAGAGTTGGAAAGGGCCACTATGGGACCATGAATAACTCCATGTGTGATCAATCTTGGGGAACTAATACCCTCCATAACACAAGGATCGGACACATCTCCCCGTTCTAGGCCCAAGCTCTGGGTCATATCAGTCATACTGCCTTTTGGGATTTCTATAGCATCTGAACTTGGGTTATTTGTAGATTGAATCACTGCCATCGGTGATTTAGCCATTCTTATGGCCCTCCAAGGATGATCTTTTCCGGTCTGGTAAGTTCCCAAAAACAATCTGTACTCAGAGAGCACAGATTCAGCCCTGGTTAAAAAGGCATCCAGTGTGCCCACCCCACCCCTACCCTTTGACCTACAAGATTTCATTTTGAAGCCATGGTGCCCGGTTACTCAGACTGTTGAACTCACACTTGATATGAGGTGAAATACTCAGCACCCCCAGGGCATAAAATGCTTATATTAACAAATGCCAATATTTGGAACCCAAAAATAAAAATATACACAACCAAACCAAAATCACTAACTAAGTCCGCCAATGAGTCCCCCACGAAGGGCAGGGAAAAATAAAAGGGACATATCCTACTCCTGCATCGCCCGTGTCCCACCCCACGAAGCGGGCGTTGGCGCTGTGGTAGTCGGAGTGGCGTTGTGGGCCCCCAGTGATAACAGCAGCAAAGTCAGCAAAGGAATGTAGAGGCCAGGAGAGACAACTGGTGAAACCCGCGCTGTGGGAGGCACTCGTCGTTCTTAAGCGCCTCCTTGCGCTTTCCTATGACGTCGTTGCTAGACGCCGGTAGGGGCCGCCGGGAAACGGAGTATTACTCCTGCGCTGCCCGTGTCCCAGCCCGCGAAGCGGGCATTGGTGCTGCGGTAGTCGGAGTGGTGTTGTGGGCCCCCAGTGATAATGGCAGCAAAGGAATGTAGAGGCCAGGTGAGACAACTGGTGAAAGAATATTATAATTTTATGCTTTCACTGCAAGATGTATGTCGGTGCTAATGTAATGGTCATTTCAATTGTAAATAAGCTGTCTGTAATGGCAGTGTGCTACCACACCATGCATACTCCACTCCATGCCCCTCTTCTCTGCACCACTACAGGCCACTACATCCTACCCTGCACCACTCCCCTTTAAACCATGCTACTGTACTCTACTCCACTCTGTACCACTGCACTCCGCACCACTTCTCTCTATGCTTCTCTACTCTGTACCACTCTACTCCATACCAATGCACTCTACACCACTCTGCAGCACTGCACACTACGATACTGCACTCTATGTCAATACACTCTACGCCAGAGGTCTTCAAACTTTTTTGGTGCCGAGGCCGAGACCCCCTTGTCAAACTCATTTAGGCGTCAGGACCCCCTTCTGAAAAAAGTTTCTAAAACCTGGTACTTCTCATCATCGACGACTATTGACAGCTATAAACACCCCCAATTCCCACAACAAATAATTTTTACGGTGGGAAAATAATATTAAACAGTGTTTAGCAAACCAAAGGTCCGTGAGCGTGGGGGCGTAGTCAAAGGTGTAGCTAAAAACAAGGAATTGGCTCAGGGCAGCGCCGCAAATCTTCTTGCAGTGCTACCCTACGCCAATGTGAAAGGGCAGGAATACACCGTATTTATACAATACCGTGCATTCTTGTTATTCTCAATGCGTTGGTGTACAAATTGCTGCCCAGCAGCAATATAGACAGGATTGTTTTTGTACAGAAAGGGACACCTTCCTTCGCATAAACAATCCAGAGAGGCATTTTCCTCTTTCTATGTGAGCTGCAGAATGCAGCACTCATGGAAAGAGAAAGAGTTGTTACATAACTGTCCCTTTCACACCTCTTTAGGGGACTAAGGGCTGTGTAAATGCAGTTAACATTAAAAGCAAGCCCTATCCCAACCCAGTTGTTAACTCTTTGCACTACCACTCAAAAAACCAAAACTTTGTCATCACAAACCTTGGAGTGATTCGATCAATTAAAGCCAGAACCGCTTCTAAGCATCCTTTACACTTGCAGATAAACTCACAATGCAAATTTGCATTTCAATCAGGCAAGCAGCTGATAATCTAAATCTACCCTCCCCCTGTCTTTTTCTAAAAGGAAAACAAATGCTTTGGTTTGTTAGGGATAAGGGAAGCTGGGGATGCGTGACCCCCTTCCCAGGACTCCCGTCCCCCGCCCCCGGGGGGTCACGTTCCACAGATTGAAGACCTCTGCTTTACGCCAATTCACTTTACTATGTACCACTCCACTCTAGACACCTGCACTCTATGTCAATCCACTGTACACCACTCTAATCTAATCTGCACTCTACATGACTTTATGCCATTACTCTACGTCACTGCACTCTACCCTGCACCACACCACTCTATGCCACTGAACTCTACTCAAAACAATCAACTCTTTGCTATTGCACTTTATGCCACTTCTAAATCACTGCGCTCTATGCCAATGCACTATACACCAATCCACTTTACTCTATTCCACTCCACTGTACGCCACTACACTCTACTCTGCTCACTCTTCGTCATTACACTCTACAGCTCTTCAAATCAAGGATCAAGGATAGTATGTTTTCACAAAGTAATCCTGAGGACGCCAACTTACTGGAGTCTTTCAACACTGCCTTAACTGAAGGTTTAAATTCACAGTCCCCTATTAAAACTATAACTCCATCAAACGTCGACCCTCAGCTCCCTGGTTCACTACTGAGCTTAAACTAGAAAAATTGAGGTGTAAGAACTTGGAGAGGCACTGGTGCAGAAGTAAAAAGCCTCATGATAAGGATCTTTATAAACAAGCCTTATCTTGTTGCTATCGTATTATCAAAATTACAAGACGAAATTCTTTTATCAATCAAATTGAATAGGCAGGTAACTCCTCTAAAGCACTTTTCAATATAGTTCAAGACTTTACCAACCCACGGGCATGTGCCCAGTCTTCCACAGGATCCCAGGAACTCTGTTACTCACAGGCCAATTTCTTTGAGAAGACAATTTCCCACATCTATGCAAAATTCAATACCTTACCTTCTCCCTGAGCAGGGCTCGCCAGTACCAATGAATTGAATTTGAATTGAATTTAAAATATTTATAAAGTGCAATATTCACCGTGCGGTTTCATGGCGCTATGGAGGCTAAAATAGCAGAGGAGCGGCAATAAATGTTGGTACAATGAGAGAAACCAATAAGAACAATTTACAGAGGGAAGGCCTGGTTGAATAAGAAGGTTTTGAGGTCTTTACGGAAAAGAGGGTAATGCTTGGCCATCCGTAGGTGGTCGGGGAGGGAGTTCCAAAAAGAGGGAGCCAAAAATGAGAAGTTGGCCCCTCCCCACTTTTGGCGCTTGTAGCGGGGTACCTGCAAAAGTGATTGGGATGATGAACGGAGCTCTCTGGCAGGGATATACTCCCTTATCAGAGAGGTAATGAAGGCGGGAGCAGAGCCCTGACGCGCCTGGAAGACCATACAGCCAGTTTTGAAGAGGGATCGCTCCCTGACAGGCAGCCAGTGGAGCGTCTTCAATAAAGGAGTTGAGTGATGGGAGCGGGAAAGGCCGTACACTAGTCGGGCCGCCTGGTTTTGGACTAGGTGGAGCTTACGTAGGCTATATGCCGGAATGCCGTTGTACAGGGCGTTGGCGTAGTCCAGCCGGGAGATTACCAAGACGGACATGATCAGTTTGAGTGCCAGGGGAGAAAAGAAGCGAGAAACAGTGCGAATAGTGCGAAGAGTGAGAAAGCAAGAAGAAACAACAGAACTAACTTGTGAGTGGTGGGTAAGATGATTATTCATTTTGATGCCTAAGGTCTTAACTGTGGGAGAGGGAGTGGGAGGGGGACCAAAGGAAGAGGGCCAAAATAAAGAGTTCCAGGGACTGGAGGAACCACCCGTGAGTACTAACTCAGTTTTATCCGGGTTCAGCTTCAGATGGTTGTTGTTCATCCAGTCCCTGATGAAAATCATAGTAGTCTGAAAGTTGGAAATAGAATGGGGAGAAGAAGAGAGGTTGAAGATGAGCTGGAGGTCATCCACATAGTTATATACGGTGACCTCCAGCTGCTGGAGGGCAAAGATTAGAGGGTAGATATAAAGGTTGAACAAAAGAGGAGAAAGAGAAGAACCCTGGGGAACACCACAAGTGACCTTAAGTGGGGTGGCCGAGAAATCCCCCAACCGGACCGCCTGGGTGCGGTCCCTCAGGAAGGACGATAGCCAGACCAGGGCTGAGCCCCCGATTCCCGCCGCTCTGACACGTGAAAGCAAGATGGAGTGGTCCACCGTATCAAAAGCGGCGGAGAGATCGAGGAGCACCAGGGCCTGGTGTTTGTTTTGGTCCATGCCCTCCCTGAGGTTGTCCAGGACCGACACCACGACGGACTCAGTGGAGTGCCTAGGTCGGAAGCCCGCCTGACGAGACGCCAGGCCCCCATTCACTTCTACATGGGCCCTGAGTACCGATGTAACATGGCGCTCAAGCACCTTGCCCAAATAGGGCAACAGTGAAATAGGGCAATAGTTGACTGGGGCGGAGGGATCCGCACCAGGCTTCTTCAGAATAGGCACTATTGTGGCAGATTTAAGTGCTGGGATCACAACCCCCTGAGCAAGGGAACTGTTGAGAAAAGTGATCGGGGGCTTGGTGCATACAGAGTAGATCTGTTGAAGAATACGGGCCGGGCAAATGTCAGCCGGGGAGCCTGACTTTACCTTAGGAAGTATTGCCAAGAACACATCTTCGGTAAGAGGGGGGATCGAGGAAAGGCAGCACTGGACAGTCGGAGGAAGGGGTTCAACAAAAGTAGGAGAGGGAGGTGGAATATTGGCCTTGATGTTGATAATTTTTTCCAAAAAATAAGAATTCAACGAATCACATAAAGACTGGGTGGGAGGAGGTTTAAGTGTAGCCCTGTCAGAAAAGGCTAGATCGTGAATAATTGTGAAAATCTCCCTATGTTTATTCTCTGCCACCTGAATTTTTGCTGAGAAATAGGTAGTTTTGGCGACTAGTAGGGCTTTTTTGTAGTCGCCTAATAGTGTGGTGTAATGGGTTTTCAGTAAAGGATAATAGTCCCTTCTCCATTGCCTCTCAGCCCGCCGAAGGGCCAGCTTTTTTTCCTTCAGATCTTCACTGAACCACCGATTTGACTCCTTAGGCCGTCTAGTTGAAATCTGACGTAGGGGGGCTACCGAATCGCAGCCTCCAGCAAGCCAGGTGTTAATGGAAATGGCTTGAGATGAGGAGGATAAGCCCACCAGGTTAGGTGAAGAGTTCAGGAGGGAAGAAGATAGCGAAGGGAGGTCGACACGGTTCCAATTTCGCGCCCAGGTGTTTTTGGCAAGCGGGACCTTAGTTACAGGGTTAAGGTGGAGGGAAAAGGAAATTAGAGCATGATCTGACCAGGGACATGGGGACACAGACATAGAAGAGACGGAAATATTGAGAGACCAAACCTGGTCTAACACATGTCCGTGTATGTGTGTAGGGACTTGTATGTGAGAAACAAAATTCAGGGATTGAAGTGGTTCTGTAAACTGCTTGGAGGAAGTGCACTCAAGGGGGTCCGTGGGCCAATAGTTAAAGTCGCCTAACACTAGGACTGAGGCATAATTGACCGCCAGAGTGGCCAATAAGTCCTGAAGGGCTGGCATGAACAAGTGTGAAAACTGGGGCGGGCGATACATTAGTAAACAAGTAAGCGGGGGAGAAAAGGTAAGAGAGCGGACCACAAGATGCTCAGTGGGGGTAATTAGAGGGGAGGGAAGAAGTTGAAAATTATACTCAGACCGTGCAATAAGGGCCACACCGCCCCCTGTCTTGCCCGCCGGGCGGTCTGCACGGAGGGCCACGTAAGAAGGAGGGAGAGCAGCCAAAAGAGAGGGCAGAGAGGACTCACAGAACCAGGTTTCGGTTAAAAATAGTATGTCGGGCTTGTAAGAGTCAAGCAAGACAAACAACTCCTGATGGTGTCTGACCGCTGACCTGGTGTTGAGCAGGATAATAGACAAAGAAGGGGAAGAATATAGAGAACCAGAGTGGGAAAGGAGCTGCGTCGAGGGTATCAACTGCGTGGAAGGAAACTGAGGAGATGGAGAAGCAAGACCAAGAGAGGAAATATTGCTAAGGAGGGAATCGGGCAGGGACCAATGGCGCTGTATAGCTTTTAGATCCTCAGATGAGAGAGGCATTAGGACGCGCCCCTAGCCCCGCCCGCTGCGCTCGTCCGCTGCGCTTCCTCATTGGGGGCATTTAAAAAGGGGCGGAGCGCGGGGGTGTGGCGCCGAGCTAGGTCGCCTGACCAGCCCAATGGAAGATGGCGCCCGCACACCACCGAGCCCTGGAAAGGTAAATCAAATTAGTCTCCTGTTGATTTTCAGCAGAGGTTAAAAACAAAACTATAGCGATTTAAAATGCAGTGCCGCTGCTCTCAATCAGTAGGGCGCTGCGATGACACACAGTAAATCAGTGCTGCTTCTGGCTGCAGACGCGAACCCACTGCCACCGGGGTCGCCTGCCTGCGAGCAATGCAAAGCCACTCCTAAATAGGGACGGAGCGCGGGGTGTGGCGCCGAGCTAGGTCGCCTGAATGAATATGAGTTAAAGGATATGCCTAACATATTGGATAGCTTTGCACCTTTCACCTTTGAGGAAATCTGTAGCTCTCTGGCGACAGTCAAATCAGGCTCTCCTTTGGACATTTGCCCCCCCCCTCCCCCCACCCCCCCCCCAAGGTAAAGTCTCTGCTATCCAGTTGCCTTGCCCCGGCTCTCCTAGAGATGTTCAACAGCTGGGTGAAAACGGGCACCATTCCCGTTGAGTGGAAAGCGGCCTGTGAATGACCTATTAGGAAAAACCTACCCTGGACCAAAAGTCTCTGGCTAATAACCACCCCATATCTTTGCTACCTCTTCTAGGTAAATAGCTCGAAAAACTAATCAACAAACAACTAGTAACTTATCTAGAGTCCAATCAAATCCTGGATTCTTCGTAATCCGGCTTTCGACCAGGCCATGTCATGGCCTTGGCAGTGGCGGATTCCCTGCAAATTGGGATTGAGGCAGGAAACCCTATCATGCTTGTGCTATTAGATCTCTCGGCAGCCTTCGATACAGTCTCTCATGCTAGGGTGCTGGAAAGGCAGCGAGAGATCGGTATGTAAGGCCCCGCACTCAAATGGCTCCGCCACTTTCTGAAAGATAGACAACAAACCGTCATCGCAAGACGATCCTAGACAAGGGTATCCCACATGGTTCCTGTCTGAGCCCCACTCTTTTTATTATATATAAGGCTCCCCTTGCTAATAGCGCAGAGTGCTTTGGCTTTGAAATAATTTCATACGGGAATGACACCAGTTGCTATTTACATTTGAGCATGACCTGATTGCTACAAAAAAAGCGCTTCACCCTGGGCATATTAGCTATCTCTGATTGGATGACTGAGAACTATCTCCAATTGAATGTAGACAAGGCGGACATAATGCTGTTTGGAAAGGCTTCCTCCATCTGGACAGATGAATGGTGGCCTTACCAACTGGGGGCTACTCCTGTGCCCAAACAATCAGTGAAGAATCTTGGTATGAATTTAGACAAAGCTCTAACAATGAAAGACCACATTTAGGCCACTACTGGAGTATGTTATCATAACATACCCCTTCTGCGCAGAATATTTCCCTATTTTCCAACTTCAGCCAGAAGGACTCTAGTCCAAGTCTTAGTAATGAGTAAGATAGACTATGGCAATGCCCTTTTGGCGGCTGCTAATGAGAACCTAGTTGCCAAACCTCAGTTAGTCCAAAATACTGCGGCCAGGCTCGTTCTCAATTGTCCTTCAGGTACTTCTTAGGCCAGCTGCTGAAGGAATTTGTGGTAATGAAGATAGATGCTTCGTAGTCCATGTAAGTATTAAGTAGGTTTATTCAGGAGACGTTGTTATGATGTAAAGTAGAGCCCCACCAGGAGAAGCCTTCCTACTGCTCAACCTATACTCCAACTGACACTCCACATCCAGGCATACTCACATTCCATTACATCAGCATGCATACCAACATTCCACAGCACATTCATACTGACTGATCAGCAGGTATAACACATCTCCTTTTCTTCACAAATAACCAAGAAGCCATTAAAAATTGTGCATGCAAAAGATGACAATTAAACTATTACATGCAACACAGAGACATCAGAACAAATGCAAGCAAATAATCCTTGTAGCAAAGTGCTAATGCGAAAGCATGCAGATAAAAGATGGAAACATTTCATGCTTGTGTGCAACAAATGATAACATAAAGATAATAAAAAGGGATATACACACATCATCTCCCTTTTTAAACAAACCAATGAAACACACACACTACCACACCAGAAAACACAAACTAAACCCAGATACCAAAAACAAGCTGGCTGGCCAGGCCAACAAGAAGGTCTTACGAAGGATATCAACTGCGGGGCGCGGTAGGGAACCATGCAAACAAGAGCAATGAAAAAACAAAGAAAATGTGGAAAATCATTCCACACCAAACAAACAGCATAACATCTGCCCTCCACCCTGACCCGTAGTGAGGGTGGTATGTGTGAAACACAAATCCACACGAAACATATGGCACAAATATTGATCTACACCCAGACCTGAAGTTATGGTGGTACGTGTGGAAAGACGCTCCACACGGAACATGTAAAAGTGCACAACTCAACACTCAACCAATTCGTAAGAGAAACAGCAACCACTAGAATAAAGCACTCACTCATCATAATCTGGCTTAAACCTAGCCCTTCACCCAAACCCGACGTTAGATTGGTAAATGTGGAAAGAGGCTCCACACGGAGCACGTAAAAGTGCACAACTACACCCAATCAAGTGGTAAAAGAAAACAGCCATCACTAGCAAAACACTCACTTTACAAAATATGCTTCAACACAGCCCTTCACCCAAACCCGAAGTAAGGGGCGGCAACTGTGGAACGAAGCTCCACACCAAGCATAAAAAACTCTTCAAATAGACATTAGGGCCAATACAACCCATAACCCTAAACACAGTAAGACAAAAAGCTTAAACCCTGTCCCTCATCCTCACCCCGAAAGTAGAGAGGAACAACAAATAATAACCCAGCACTGCACCTTCAACAACTGCAACAAACCGAAAAGAGCAATAAACATGTCCACTGCCCAGATGCTAAAAATTCACTTCACTCACAAAGTAACTCCACCAGGTATCATCAACCATTAGTATCACCAAGAACGATTACGGTGAACGCAGAGCCCAGCAACACTGTAGAAGACCTCTGCAACACTCGCAGACACCTATAGCATAAAGAAGAGATCAAGAAATACAAAACCACTAAGTATATCACCAAAGAAAAAAAGTAATTAATGTCACACAATAGATCATGTAGTATACAGTAAGCCAGTCAATAGGCAAAATCAAAGACTATAAAATGAAAACATAAAATGTTTCCATTTGAATGAAACCATAAAGACCAGATGCAGTAAATAAAGAAAACAAGCATTTGCAATGCAATAGGTCTCGCGTTAGGAAAGTTTGAGCTACTGGTATTGTAAATGACAAATTTTGTATTTATGTGTTGGTTTTGAAAATAGCTAAATTAATAGCTTTGTCATTTACAATGCCAATAGCTTTAAGTTTCGCAAATGTGACACCTATAGCATTTGTAATGCAATATGTGTTGTATTTACGTGACTTAGATGTATTGCTATTACAAATACCAATGGCTTTTTTAAATTTATTTTTTAATAATTAATACTTAAATAAAAGTTATTGTAATTTATAATGGTAATAGCTTAAACTTTTGTAAATAACTTTTGTGAAGATTATGTTCAGTGTATTTTATTGTGACGAAAATCCAAGAACAGAAGTGAAATATTAACATCTTTTTGTGAAATTTGTAATAAAGCTTGAAACATTGAGAGAACATATTTGAACCAGTTGTTGTTGAATGATTGCACAGATTGATGCTGTGGTGGCGCTGAGTGATGTTGTGGTGGCGACGAGTGATGCTGTGGCGTTCATTAATTACTTGCAAACTAACGAGGATCAGCTGAAAACAGAAGCACTATTTAAACAAAGACACAACTTTTTTCCCCCATGTAGAGTTATTATATTGGGGGCTGCTTATCTTACACGCGTCCTGGGGAAGTTCACAGGTCCTTCCTTTTGCTCCTCCCCTTGTCCATGGCCAAGCAGCAGCCTCAAAGTGAAGAAGGCGGGTGTTGAGCAGGAGCACTGGCTGCAACCGGAGTTGAGGTAGCGCCTCTGTGTGCTGCAGCCTGCAGAGGCAGAGGTTGTGAGGGCTGCCCAATTATTGAAAAAGACCCCCAAAAAACCGCAAACAGTATAAAGATGACACTGCGTCCAGTGAAGAAAAAAATAAGCTCTCACGTCATAGTTCGGCCGAAAGTCTTATCAGAAACACTTTAAGTTCCTCACACGTGTCCCTACACTAGTCACTTTCGTCAGAGGGACCCCCACCATTGTGTCTGGATTATTCATCCCACACAATACTAAACCCGTGAAGAAAATAAATAAACGCATCTGTGCTTTGAACGATTAGCTGAAAAAAAATGCTCCAGAGAAATGGCGATGCCATAGCATCTCGAGACACGCGTGGAAAGAACCTAGCCTATGTGCATTTGTCATCATTAAGTGCTTTTATGAGGCTATTCGGGTTAGAAATGGGAAATACATTGAGTGTTCCCTCGTCAATAAGGAGTTAGACTCTGGTTAATGTGAATAGGGAAGCTTTGTAAATAGACTGCTTACTCCTACATATTAGCAACATGTGAAGATTAGGGGGCGATTTCTTCCTGAAAAGCACATGTGGAGAGCATCATTAGTGTATTCATTATGAAAACATCAGCTGGGAAGAGCTGGACGGTAGAAGCCTCTCCTGCTTTGGGTAGAAGTCTGCCATGCTTCTCGCCCTCCTGGAGCTGCATTGGACACCCCTGGGTCGAGTGCAACACAGGAGCTCCCAGCAGGGGGGGCAGGGAAGAACCGGAGGGTAGGAGCCTCTCCTGCTTTGGGTAGAAGTCTGCCATGCTTCTCGCCCTCTTGGAGCTGCATTGGACACCCCTGGGTCGAGTGCAACACAGGAGCTCCCAGCAGGGGGGGCAGGGAAGAGCCGGAAGGTAGGAGCCTCTCCTGCTTTAGGTAGAAGTCTGCCATGCTTCTCACCCTCTTGGAGCTGCGCTGGACACCCCTGGGTCGAGTGCAACACAGGAGCTCCCAGCAGGGAGGGGCAGGGAAGTGCCGGAGGGTAGGAGCCTCTCCTGCTTTGGGTAGAAGTCTGCCATGCTTCTCGCCCTCTTGGAGCTGCGCTGGACACCCCTGGGTCGAGTGCAACACAGGAGCTCCCAGCAGGGAGGGGCAGGGAAGTGCCGGAGGGTAGGAGCCTCTCCTGCTTTGGGTAGAAGTCTGCCATGCTTCTCGCCCTCTTGGAGCTGCGTTGGACACCCCTGGGTCGAGTGCAACACAGGAGCTGTCAGCAGGGGTGGGGGGGGCAGGGAAGTGCCGGAGGGTAGGAGCCTCTCCTGCTTTGGGTAGAAGTCTGCCATGCTTCTCGCCCTCTTAGAGCTGCGTTGGACACTCCTGGGTCGAGTGCAACACAGGAGCTCCCAGCGGGGGGGGGGCAGGTAAGAGCCGGATGGTAAGAGCCTCTCCTGCTTTGGGTAGAAGTCTGCCATGCTTCTCGCCCTCTTGGAGCTGCGTTGGACACCCCTGGGTCGAGTGCAACACAAAAACTCTCAGCACGGTGGAGGGCAGGGAAGTGCCGGAGGGTAGGAGCCTCTACGCTTTGGGTAGAAGTCTGCCATGCTTCTCGCCCTCTTGGAGCTGCGTTGGACACCCCTGGGTCGAGTGCAACACAGGAGCTCTCAGCAGGGGGTGGGGGGCAGGGAAGTGCCGGAGGGTAGGAGCCTCTCCTGCTTTGGGTAGAAGTCTGCCATGCTTCTCGCCCTCTTGGAGCTGCGTTGGACACCCCTGGGTCGAGTGCAACACAGGAGCTCCCAGCAGGGGGGGGGGCAGGGAAGAGCGGAGGGTAGGAGCCTCTCCTGCTTTGGGTAGAAGTCTGCCATACTTCTCCCCTCTTGGAGCTGTGTTGGACACCCCTGGGTCAAGTGCAACACAGGAGCTCTCAGCAGGGGCGGGGGGGGGGGGGCAGGGAATTGCCGGAGGGTAGGAGCCTCTCCTGCTTTGGGTAGAAGTCTGCCATGCTTCTCGCCCTCTTGGAGCTGCGTTGGACACCCCTGGGTCGAGTGCAACACAGGAGCTCTCAGCAGGGGGTGGGGGCAGGGAAGTGCCGGAGGGCAGGAGCCTCTCCTGCTTTCGGTAGAAGTCTGCCCGCCCCAGGCGCTCTGCCCTGGCCCTGCTGGCTGCACCCTCGGGTGGAGGGGTGGAAGGAACCCCACAGTTGCCTGCGAATAGAAAGAAACCATCTTATCACCGATGTTGCCATCCTGGGGTGGGCGCTCCTTCCTGGGACAAGCTTGGACACGCGTCCCTCATGGCCTCGGGTCCAAAGAGCTGAGGCTGGGAGAAGCTTCCACGGTGAGTTTTCAAGAATGACCCCAGATGTGAACGGATGCGAGCTGGGGCCTCTTATGTCGCCCTCACTCATCAAAACAGAAGCACTTCAACAAAAGCTCCAGAATAGGCCGATACAACGCAGCAGAAAGGCTACAGTTTCAGACTATGAAGTTGGAAAGCCTGGTTCGAGTCTTGGCATCCTGTGGTTCTGAATGACTCACTTCTATCCCGTGCCTAAAAATGAATGTTCCCGGCTTGGGTAATGCGCCTCCATGTCTTCCGCTTCTGTTAGCGCTATATAGAACAGCAGAAGTAACAAGCAGCATGCGTTGCCCGGCTCCTTGCGCATGCGCCTTCATGTTTACATCAGACAACAAGCTAATGACAAATATAGGCGGAGAGTGGGCGGTGCTTCTATTTTATACTCCAATATAGCATGGCTCGCAGAGCAGCACATGCACTGCTCAGGCTCGACCTAATAAATGGATGGATGAATGATTGGAGAGGAACGTGCACAAAGTCATTAACGCCCCAGGCCCCCTTTACACTTGATGAAGTCATAAGCAATTCAAAGCCCACCAGGGTTTTAGAGTTATAGCATTAAGACACAGACCTGGGTGAAAAACGGGAGATGTAAAATTACTTCAGTGGAAAGTTACAAACACAAAAAAAAGACGCAGGCCTGACTTTGTCAATTAAACATGAAATAGCCACGGAAGACTGTGTGAGCCATGAAGCTCTATGTATAGGTACACAAAATTCCTCCACAAAGCTCATACAATTGCACCATGGCCCACGGAATTGTAACAGCCACTGTGAGTCAGAAAGTGTCCCTTCAGCTAGGAGTTTTCCCCATAAGCCATGAAATTGCCCCCACTTACACATATAACAAGTGGGAAACTATAGGGGGAGAAAGGGAGATGGGAGTTAAGAGGAACAAAATAGAGCAAAAACTACAATAAGGCCAGCAAGAGGTGATAAATGTGAGCAAAAGAGGCAAAATAAAATGAACGAATTACCAGACAGACCGTAAGCAACACACACAGACCACATGACTCTATTCCTTACCTTGGACACAAGAAATGAATGCACACATTAACACAACAACTCGGTGAAAAGAAGCTCAAATATCGAACATCTACACAGAGATTAACCCTGTTTACCCCAAGAACACCTTGAAACAGCACACAGCACCGACCCCCCCCACCACACACACACACACTGCAGGCATATACATCTCCTAATACACCATACACGAATGAATGGATGCGAACACACCATAACATTCACTCACAGAAATCACCAAATGCGAAAATACACATTCATGCAGCCACCGTTAAAGGCACATATACACTAATCAAACCCACATTTTCAAATGCGCACACACATGCCACTTAATGCACACAAACGCCATCAAATGCACAAACGCAAATTATGTTACACAAACACGCACACACATACATCAAGTCCACACACTTGTTTGTTATTTTGTCATTGGGATAGAAGCAAAGACGGACCCACAGAGCTGACACACTCATGAAACACTTGCATTTTCACAGTACGTGTCCTTTAGCGAGGACACACAAAACAGCAGCAGAGACAATACGTCCCAACGAAGACCTTAAAAACCGGAAGCTGACAACTTTCCAAGCAGCAGTCGGTGTTGTGCACCGCGGGCGCAGCATCCGCAGAGCAGACTCACAATAATAAGCAGTATACATTGATAATTTAACAACGTGTGTGACTGAGTGCAAAAATACAACCGAAGCAGCATCATGCATTCCCCATGCACTAACTAGTCATGTCTTCTGCTCCGACCTAGCCCTTCCCTCCCTCCCCTTCCGAGCTCCGCTGCCCCCTCCATCCCTGCCCTGCCTATGCTCCTCTGCTGTCCTGTCCCGATCGCCTGCTAAAGAAACAAGTACAAAGATAATTTGCGCCTATCTGGTCATTCATTCACTCACAGCACCCAGATCGACCCAGTAATAAACAGCAATTGGCTACGCTGTGAGCATGCTGCAAAGCACTCCATTCAAATACAAATCTAATTGCTGACAGATGAAAAGGCGGTGATAACTTTGCCAAGTCATGTGTAGCTAAGGCGGCTGGGGGCGGGAAAAGGTGGGTTGCAAAGGAAAAACAAGGTTAATTGCAGCCCATAAGAGAGTCGCCGAGCGCACGATCACAACGCCGTCCATCTTTCCCTTTCGCGCTCTGGTGACAGGATGTAAACATTTAAGAACAAGCCAGCAACAAAACAAAAAAAATGCGTGGTGAAAACGAGGCCTGCCACGCAAATAGGATTTCCGGCCGGGAGAAAGGAGAGGCGTGACACGCACCTGAAGGGGCGGAGAAACAACGGAGCGGGCTGCGGAGTCTGGACACGGAGGGACAGGACGAGAGGAGCCGGTGAGGGGGGGCATCGAGGGACAAGAGGGGCGGGTGAGTTTGCCTGTATGTGTGTGTCTGTGTGCCTGCGTGTGTGTGTGTGTGTGTGTGTGTGTGTGCGCGTGCCTGCGCGCGTGTGTGAGTGTGTGTGCCTGTGCCTGTGTGCATTCACCAACGCGAAAGCGTGCGCGTTCACGAGGTCAAATCTCCGGCAGGAGAAGCTCGTGACAGTCTGCTGTCCACATTCCCCCAAAAGTGATCACATAAGTTGTCGAGACCTAGACAGCAAAGCTTTCGCTTTGCTTTCGTCTAGGCTCGACCTAAAAAGGAAGAAAAAAAACTAAACTGTGGTGAGCGACCTCTCACCCGAAGCACATAATAATCCCCGTATTTTAATTGTTGCAAGGGAAAGTGTAGATAACGACTTAGTAAATGTCTCTTCCTTGCCAGAAAACCTTGGAACTTACAACAAGCCCAGTCTTATTCAGATTCTATCATAGTGCTAACATAGGGGTACACACGCAGCTGTCTCGGGTCCCGACGAGACCCGAAGAAAGCTAGGCAAAGCAGGACATTACCGAATGGTTCATTTTCACAGTGAAGAGTGGAGCATCTGACCAAAAGGATCCCAGAATGAGTACTCATCATGCTGCCCATGCTCGCAAAACTGGCCTCTGGCTCCAAATGCTCACAACTGACTCCCGATGGTCTACACCACAAGCGGTTAGTGGAATAAGAACAAGATACAGCGATAATATGCGCGAGGTAGTAACCAACCCCAAGATGGCTGTGCGTACTTGACGTTGTGCCAACAGGCTCTCTGCACATCAAAGCTGGAGGGCGTCCCTTGGCAGTAGAAGAACAGACGTCACAGAGGGTCCCACAAAGGCACCGCAGGAGTCAAGATGCAGGTAAGACTGTGCGCGGTGAGCCTCGCGGCCTATATGAATTCCGCATTATGAAAAGAAATTAAACTGCCAGTAAGCAACAACATGGCAATGTCCACGGACCAGCACCTCTCCCAATAGTTGATGTGTTGGCCATAACAGATATATTCAAAGTTCAGCATTCCGCATTCAAGAACTTGTGCACTGCTGGTATAAAACAGAACAGAGCTGGTTCACAAAACTGCTAATTACCTCCTTTCACGGCGGCATGATGGTTGCAAGCTTTGCTGACATTCCAACTCCTTCCAAAGTTGATCAATCAGTTTTTTTTTTTGACACAGCAAAATGAAATCCATTACAATCCCCAAGACAGCAAATGCTCTTCCCAGCAAAAACTCCTTCTTCTTCAAAGCTGTTAGGGACACCAAAATAGAGGAAATCGTCAACTCATCTACACAGACACCTCTTCTAGCAGGAACTGGCACGCTTGGGTTGGGGCCGACCAGTGTTATGGTCACTGTGGGGCTCACAGGTGCCAGCTTGCTGTACAGGAGAAGCTTCTTCAAGTTCTTCCACTTTAATTTCTAGTAACTTAAAGTTAGGTAGTTAAAGTCCAAACAGGTGGCACACGCAGGTCCTTTCCAGTAAAATCATCGCCAAAATATGTGGTAATGAAGATAGATGCTTCGTAGTCCATGTAAGTATTAAGTAGGTTTATTCAGGATAAGTTGCTATGATGTAAAGTACAGCCCCACTAGGAGCAGCCTTCCTGCTGCTCAGCCCATACTCCAACTTACACTCCACATCCAGGCATCCTCACATTCCATTACATCACCATGCACACCAACATTCCACAGCACATTCACACTGGCTGAGCAGCAAGTATAACAGAACTAGACTTGCTGCCAGTGAAAAAAGGTGTTGTTTTAAGATCTGCTGCCTTACCTATAATGCCCTTAAATGAAAAGTGCCATTATATCTGCAACAAAAAATTCAAGCGTACACTACACACCTAGCAGTGGCCTAAGATCCCGTGATAAAGCCTTACTGTGTGTCCCACGGGTTCACCTGACTCGCAGAGGAGGAAAGGCTTTTTACTACCTTGCTCCCTTCTATTGGAACAAGCTTCCTCTTCAAATCTAATCAAATTGACTTTATTTCGGATATATTGCAATCCATAAAAGTACAAAACATTACACATTTCATATTAAAAACATCACAATAATTGCAAAGTCAATCTTAATTACATACAGCACATATGTTTCTTAAAAGAGTGAGTAGACAAAATCAATACAAGAAAAGTGCAAGTAGTGCCCACGTACAGAAAAAAGTGCATTAGTGCATTGGGCTGCAGATGATTCACAGTTACTCATCTAAACATTTTCTTAGTCTCATAGTTAGTTTTAAAAATTCTAACACCTGGAGGACACTATCAGAGTGCAGCAGCTGTAAATACATAAGGGCGGGTCTAATTTGATTAAAATTTAATTTCTTTAAAAGAGTGACAAGATACCGCCTACGGGGGTATTCATAAAATGTACATAAAAATATAAAATGCAGCATGTCCTGTGGAGACTTCCCGTCGCAGCCACAGGGAGCTGCAGGCTTCTTAAAAATGTCCGACTTAGGTCTAATTAAAAGATGATGAAAAATGTTGAACCTGAACCGGGTCAGCAAAAGTTTCTCATGGGAGGTAAAGGAGCATGTTAGGTACATTTCCATGGTGTCACAAGTTCTCAGCATAATATACTTTCTAACATTAGGTTTCGAGAGCTCAGCTTCATCTCTTAGGGCATTACGATCCATGTAAAAAGCCCTCTTAATTGCTGCAACATCACCCTTAACTATATCCCTCGGGTTATCAAACAAGTTCAGGCGTCCAAGCTTCAGAAATTGGGACTTCAGATATTTAAGCCAAGGTGCACACATTGCATGATCAAGTGATACAAGATCTTCCACTATCTGGTGGGTAAAGGAATTTCACCACTTAACCATAATTTTACCCAGCATAACAGTGGTTTCAATCCAACAATGTCGGATAAATGCTGGCAACCAAGCTCTTCATGTACAGCTAAATTCGGTGTGCTACCTGGGAAACACAACAGACGCTTTAAGAAATTATTTTCAACTATTTGTAGTTGCTCGCCATTTGTATAGCCCCATATCTCGCTACCGTATACTGCGGTGGCTATTGATTTAGCATTGTATAATTTCATCATGGCCACATTTGGCTTTTTCCCCAATTTAGAGGCAAAGTTGAAGA